>NC_092056.1:8350448-8950448 GCF_039877785.1 Chaetodon trifascialis
CCTGGAAATGCTTCGTTGTTGGTCGTGGCGGCATTACATGGTTCATGTTTACAGTGATTAATGATTAATGGGCATGTTAAACGTCAAACAAGTCCAAGAGGTTTTGTTAAACCTTTAAAAAATCCAAACACATATCACTTCATCATCTTCTGATAACCATTATAAGAGTGTTCTTTATAAGTCTCCAATCATTGCTGATTATTAACAAATATAATTATTACCTGGCACCTTCACGCCATAGACATTAGCCTCCTCAATGCAGTTCACCATGAGCAAAAATTCAGCCACCTCTGTGGTCGCCACATTTTCTCCTTTCCACCTGTTTTATAACAGCAGACAAGAGAGAACAGGCATGAATCAGCTGTAATGGTTAGCTTCATAGTTACATGAAGATTCATGCAATGAATAACGACAAGGAATCAAATATGGAAAGCAAGAACAACCAAGGTGTCTGTTATTCCTGAAATCTGTAATTCTCTCAAGTCAAGACCTTTAATGACCTTGAATATAGTTCAAGGAAATGTTCTGTCCTTTTCAGTATCCAGTGATGAAATCTAATGTAGCCTGAGTTGAGAAAGCTTGCAGGGATTCTATATAACGTAACACATCTGGACACAGTGTGTATCCAGATGAGGGCTCCTTCTCTCCATTACTTGCTCAGTTTGTCAAATCAGTTCAATGTGTTTCATCCACGGACCTGAAAGTGTCTCCAATGCGGTCCTGGAAGTAGACAAAACCCTCGCTGTCTACCCTTAGAAGGTCGCCGCTGTTGAAGTAGACGTCTCCTTTCACGAACACATTAGTCATCTTCTTCCTCTCTGTCTGCTGCTTGTTCTTGGCGTAGCCACTGAAAGGCGTTGTCTTTCCGATCTTTACCACCAACAAACCGGTCTCTCCTGCGGATGCAAGCAGCAAGGACGGGATATGGAGTCATCGGAGTTAAAGGGTCAAGAAAGAGCCATATTTCTGGAGGAGACTGACTCACCTCTGGGGACTTCAATACAAAATCCCCTGGAGTCTCTGACTGGCTCCTCACTCTCTGTGTCGTACCTAATGAGGGCATATGGACATGCCATCTGAAAAAACAAGTTCAAGAATAAAGCATAGTGTATGACAACATTCAACAGTGGTAAATATTCCATCCATCCATTGTCTATACCCAACTATCCCTTTTCGGGGTTGCGGGGGGGCTGGATCTCAACGGGCGAGAGGCGGGGTACACCCTGAGCCGGTCGCAACATATACAGACAAACAACCATTCACGCTCACACTCACACCTAAAGACAATTTAAGAGTCACAAATTAACCTAATGAGCATGTTTTTGGTCTGTGGGACCCCCCCCCCCCCCCCCCCCCCCATTTTACCTTGTGGAGAAAATGCTCCTTGCCAATAGCTCCAATTTTGCCAGTGTAGTTGATAAAGCCAATATTTCCTTCTGTTGCTCCGTAGCATTCACAGATAAGAATGTCCCCAAAGCGCTGCAGGAATTCAGCCCAGGTGTCGGCCCTTATCCCGTTCCCCATGGCCAACCGGACTTTATGATCTCTGTCATTGTCTCTCTAGAGGAGAGCGAAGGAGAGGTGAGACTAGAATAACAAACCTCACGGTGAGTTTAGCTTCACATCACAGCGTGTCTGAGCCAACCGTGCACATTTCTAAAAAACTCTTTCAGCTTCTAATAAATCCATCAACACTGTTGGTAATAAGTTTCAAGCAATATAAGCATCCGGTGCGTGATTCGAGTTTTACCTTTGGTGTGTTGCAGAGATAGCGCATAATTTCTCCTATGTACTGAATAACAGTCACATTGTACTTTCTGCAGTCGTTCCAGAAAGAGGAGGCGGAGAATTTTTTCCTTAAAACAACAGTGGTGCCTAGAAATGAAGAGGCACAGGTTTCAACAATATCATCTCACACTGAGCGCTCTGTCAGTGTTGTAAACTAATGAGTATTAGGACGTTGAAGTACAAATAGTGGTAATCAGATCAGCCTGTTACTCGAAGTCATATCCCTGTTAGTTTAACCTTTAGCAAACTCAGAGTGCAGTATGAAAAACAAGGTTTAAGGTCACCTTTATTTATGGCCCCACAAAGTCCCATCAAAAAGCCAGCGCTGTGGTATAGAGGCAGGTATATGTAGATGATATCGTCTGAGCGCATGTCAGCCATACGCTGAATAAAAGATGATAACCATATCCTCTCATGGTTAATGACAGCGGCCTTGGGAAGCCCTAAAAAAGATAACATCACTATTAAATGTAGAGGTAGCGTATTTTTCTTGTCCTACTTCTGCCGCTCAAGGTCTGCACACTAAAAACTCGCAGACCGACTAGAAGTGAAGGTCGAACTACCTGTGGTTCCTGAGGTGTAGATGTGCAGCGCAGGACTCTTTAAGTCAACGTTGGCCCTCAGCTGACGGGACAGAGGCTCGTCTGAGGCCTGCTGTATCTTATCAGAGAGGCTTTCAATGCCCTCCACGTCGCAGGCCTCGCCGAGGAGAAACACACGGACGCCCTGCTCCCTCAAGGTGGGCAACACCTCCTCCACGGCCCCTCGCAAGTCTGAGAGAGAGAGAGGCAGAGGAGTCAATGCAGCGATAACAAACAATGTTTCACACAGAGGTGGAGAATCACGGGAACACAGCTTGTCTAGACAATGAACAACTCTGGCTTCACTACTGCAGCATGCCCAGCCATGTTTGAGCTTATTTAAAGCTGTTTCTATTCAAGTTTGTCCAGCGGAGCACCAACGGGTTAATTTTTCGAGAATGCAGCTTTTGCCAGTTGCCCCCCAAAGCCCTGGAGCTCACTACCTGCTGACATCGTCACTTTTTGACTTTCCTTTCACAACTGCACGTCTCTTAAATGTTTGTATTTTGTTTGATTGTGTGCATTCTGTGTGCTCTATTTCTAACTTTATTTGATTACTATTACTCAGTGGTTTTACTTTCCATCTTATGTGATGCATTTCTTGTACGAAAGGCACTACACAAATTAAGTTTATCATGATCATCGGCATCATCAGCATTTTGTTGTTGTTGTTGTTTTAGTTTTTGTCTTTCGTCCTGGTTGAGCTGTATGTTGTTGTTTAAACCAGAGTCAAATTCCTTGTATGTGCACACATACTTGACAAAAGAGCCGACTCTCATAATAATAATAATAATAATAATAATAATTATTATTATTATTATTATTATTATTATTATTATTATTATTATCAGAAGTAGTAGCAGTATATTCAATGGAGGACACACAATTAACATTATTGATAATTTGTTAAAGAAGATGATAATGTCACTCCTGCACGAGACTCCATTGAGTGCCGGTACCTGAAATTTAAACGCAGGTTTATGAGACATTATCAAGGACTTACAGAGGGAGGTCCTGAAAACCCACAGTTACCGTTTAATCTCATGGAACACCAGACGAAATAATGCGTGCAACATGGGACCCAACGCATAATCGCATCACGCACATTCCCCGCAGCTCACCTTCGCCGACTATCAGGACCTTGGCGTCACAGCAGGAGAAGCAGTGCAGCAGAGACTTGGATCGGATGTTGCAGTTCAACAGGGAAGCGGTGCAGCCCAGCTTGGCCAGTGCGAGCCATGTCCACACAAACTGCGGCTCGTTCCCCATGAAGAGGGCCACCGTGTCCCCCTCCCGCAGGTGGGCATGCGTGCGCAGCGCTCTGGCCATCCTGTTGCTCTCTTGGTCGGCCTGGCTGTAGGTGTACGAGCTGTCCTCGAACAGCACAAACTTCTTCTGCGGCTGCTTCGCCACTTTGTCCAGGAAACTGTCCAGAATACTGTAAAACGGTTTCTGACGCGTCAATCGACTCATTCGTATGCCGATCTGAAGTAAAGTGGCTGCGTAACGGAGATTTTGCAAAAAATAGGGATTTTTAATGTAAAGCCATAATGGCAGAAGAGCCAAACCCGCGAGAGCGGAGTACAGAATATAGGCAACCATGATAATCAGTGCCAGTCCAGTTGTGAGAGGTTCAACACATGAGATGAGAACAGGCCCTTCGTGTTTAGACGCTTGAACTTTGTACGATTTTTTTTTAGGGTGTTCACAAAAGTTGCCCTGCGAGATCACGCGAGATCTAACGATGAGCAGACATAAGAAGAGTCTACAGGTTATAGCATGTATTCCATGTGGAAAGTAACCCTCCAGCAGCTGCTAACAGTCTGCGAAACGGCTGCAGTGGTCCTCTCCTGCAAAGCTGTTTTATCTCTGTGTTATCATCACGTGGTCAGAACTTCCCCTGCACGAGAAGCTGCCAAAATCAGGATGGGTGCTGAAATTATGGTCAACAATAAATCACTTTGCACCAGTGATTAATTGGCAAACCAACTTGGGGCAATGAGGGTTGTTTAAATGTTAGTTTCTCACATTGTTCTGAATCACAGTGGCCTCATGGGTTAATTATCTGTGTGTTTAAAGTAAATGTAAAGAGAAACTATTCAGCCATAAAAATGTTTCATTCATACAAAGCCTGGGGGAGATGCACATGTGTAATAAGTTGAAATAACATTACAAAGCATTGAGCTACTGTACACTAATTTCAACACATTTATTATCATTTCCCCCCCCCCTTATGCCTCCTTTAATGACCCTTCTTTGACCACAAGGGCTCCAATCATCATTATCATCTTGAAGATGTGTAATTCAAACTCAAGTTTGTGTACAATTATGTTTATAATGAACATTAGGCTAAAATCATTGCTTTGTGGTGCCATAAAAGCCGAGGCAGTAACAATAAAAGTGAGCTTTTATTTTATTTTTTTTTTATTATTATTATTTATTTTTTTTAATTATTTTTTATTTTATTGCTTTTATTGTTATTGAGTTCTCAAATCAAGGGTGAATTTCTTGTGACTCTCCCTCTTTTTGATCTAAAGCAGCAAAGTGATAATAAAAGAATAAAACTGCCTTTTGCTCCATCAGGATGGTTGAGACACAGTGTATATTACACTACAATTACAGTACAACGGTGCACCTTTCTGAGATTCTTCTGGGATGGATCCAGAGGCTTCGATTGTCAGGCCCGTTAGAAAATTACTCACTGTGTTATTAACTGCTCGCTCTGTCATGTCTGCTCTGTTGAACTATTTATTATTTTCCTCTGCATAGATGATTTTGCCGTTCCTTACTGAGTGAAAAAGAGACATCTGAACTGGTGTAACTGATATTAAACATTGACGTCAACAATATGGTACAAGCTGTGACTGCAGCAAGGACTTTGCCCCCCTGGAATAAACTTGTAACTCTTATTTCTCAATCATTAAAGTTTTTGTGTGTGCGATTGTAGGAGGCCGAACAGATGTGCTGTCCATGTCACTACATAAGAAAGACGAACACGTACATGCCAAACGCATACTGAAACTTCTGTTTGCTCTGCTGCTGATTTTCATGGTTTGGGGCCCTTAGTTCCACCTAATTTTAGTGCTTCAGCAAACAATGATACAGATGTGCTTCCAACTTTCGGAGTTATGTTTCAACCTGTTTCCAGTTTGCTGTGGAGGAGCTGCACCGGCCCGCACAGAGGCCTGACCGCAACCTCATCCAGCACCTTCAGGCAGTGGCGTTGCTAGGGTCTCTTGGGGCTCCAAGCAAGAAATCCCTGGGGCCCCCACCCCACCCGTGCACACCGCAAAAATTTGGTTTTTGCACACATTTAAATGCACAATTTCTGGGACATTTGAGATGAATGCTGAAAAAATAGATTAGTGGTTCTCACAGTGAGGTCCAGGGACCAACAGAGGTCCCTGAAAGCCTAAGGCCTATCAGTAATAGTTGTTGTAAATAAGTGGCCGGGGCCCCTCTAGTGGCCGAGGGCTCCAAGCAACTGCCTGGCT
Organism: Chaetodon trifascialis; assembly: GCF_039877785.1. Lineage (NCBI taxonomy): Eukaryota > Metazoa > Chordata > Actinopteri > Chaetodontiformes > Chaetodontidae > Chaetodon > Chaetodon trifascialis. The sequence goes on from NC_092056.1 coordinate 8,356,312, forward strand.
TGCCTGTCTGCAAGCCCCACCCTTGCCTTCAGGCTGAGGTGGAACATCACCTGCAAGCCAGGCCTGACTGCCGTACATCAAGTGGCTGAATGGGGGTAAACGCCTGCAGCTCAATGTCATATCCCAACTACACTGACTCTGGTAGCATGTGCATGTGTCTCCACCTTGTGGTCGGTCACGCCTGTAGTTTGGTTTCATATTGCTGCAGCTTTGCTGAGTAAAATCAGACACACATGGTTTGACAGTAAGAATCATTTACATTTTTTTTAGGAAAGTCATTTCTGTTCACACACATTGGCACATAAATGTAAACATTTCTACAAATTCTTTGAATCTTTGCTACTCACCTCTTTCCTAAAAGCACAGAATTCTGCTAACACTTCTGAACACCACTAAAATAACTAAGTAAAAGCAGCAGTCCTCATACTGGAAAGCAGTCATTATGTTAGTACATATGGTATTTATATTATCACTTGCCAGTAAGTATATCCTTAACTGTGTCAATCTCCCTCCCGTCCCAGCTCCTGAATCTTTATAAATGAATCCAGCACTTCTGATTCTGAGGTGTTTATACTTCAATAATAGCATTAAACCTGGATATTCATTATTCAAATGCAGCCTGCACAGTTAGAGTTTGATGTTTCCTGAGAGGATGCAGCTGTAGACCTGAGCTGTCAGCGGTACGTAACTCTTCTCATGATCATCAAGGATGTAAAGAGGGTCCTGGATACGTCCTGGATCATAACCTTCCTCCACTAACTTCATCTTCATTTGCTTGAATGTTCCCGTCAACTCCACGGCATTCTGGATGGAAGCAAAGTTCAAAACGCTCTCTCAGGCACAGAATCAAAATATCATGGCCTGATTTTGATCGCATGCCGCAAACGCTATGAGAAAAAAAGTCAAAATGCATCGTCCAGCATTGACAATGACAAACATTTTTTGAAAACATAAATAAACGTACCTGTATCCTTACAAAGCGAGGTCGGGCATATGAGGGCAGGTAGCTAACAATGTGCTTATATATTTTACTTCCATCAAACTGAGCACCCTCCTTCACAGTGACAGCCGCCATCCCTATTCGTCCCTCATGCCCTACGTTGCCCAACAAAACAGACACAGAGAAAACACTCAATCATCAGTGTCTCTCTTCAGTGTTCTGCCATTTGGAAGTCACGGTATTCTTAATGCACAGACTGGGAGGAAATGACCATCACCTGGCACTTGGACTCCATAAACGTTGGCTTCTTTGAGACAATCGCTGATCGTCAGGATGTCAGACACCTCGGTTGTGGCCACATTCTCACCTTTCCACCTGTGGGCTCAAAGAAGTTACAACTTTATATCAATTTTGTTTTTTAACCGAAGGCAAAACTGTAATTTACAGATCTGTGCATGTGAGGGAACAAAAACACAATGAAGAAAACTTTCCCCAGAGCTTCATCGCTTTTCTAGAGGAGTCTGGTGCATGACATGCAGGAAATTTAGTGCTGCAGGACTGTTGAAAACAGGAAAATGTATTTAACATGTTTTCTCTATAACCAATGTGCTTTATGCACGAAAGAAGCATTCCCATTAAGTGTTGTATAATAATCATGGATTGTGCAAAATAAAAAACTCTTTTCTTCTTTCCACATTTGCATGACCAGTGTCAGAGTCGCTCTTAAATTAGCCGCAGGTAAATTATCATGGAAAGAGATCAACTCTGTAAAAACACAAATGAAAAGTCTCCCACGCTTCCTCACTTCATGTGGATCTATCCTTTGTCTATCTAATAATGCACTCTTTAACTGACCTTGCCCTTTTTCATTCTCAGCTGTATAATTTGGCTGATATTGCAGTTTAAAACTATTTCTATTTGCATTTCTTCTGTACCTGAATGTGTCACCTACACGATCCTGGAAGTAAATGAAGTTGTCTTGATCGATCCTCAGCAGGTCTCCGCTGTTGAAGTAAAGATCTCCTTTCTTGAGAACATTACGAAGTCTCTTCCTCTCTGTTTGCCCTTCATTCTGGGCGTAACCGACAAAAGGAGCGATGTCTGTGATCTTCGACACCAGCAGTCCCGTCTCACCTAAAAGAAAAAGTCAAGGGACAGGATTTTACTGCCATCGGGGTCCTGATGTGGTTTGTGAATAGTCTCTGCAGTCATGACCTCTGCTGTATAAATCAGTGTGAGTAGAGGTAAGGTTGAAAGTGTGGGATACAGCGATCTAACTTCTATGAACATTTGCAGAAGTTGCTTCACCTCTGGGGGACTCCAGGCAGAGGCCGTTAGCATCTCGAACCGGTTCATCCCGCTCTGTGTCATACTGGATCAGAGTGTAAGGAAACAGCTTCTGCAGGAGGAAGTCAAGACACCAGTTTTGCACTATGTGCCCAATACATTACACCAGCAGCAGAATAAATCATAAAATTCACACATCATTTACTAGAGGTGGATGTAACTAAGCACATTTGAGATATTTGTGCTTTACTTGAGTATTTCCATTAGACTGCATACTTCTATTCTATCGCATCTCAGAGGCTTTTTGCAGTTTTTACTCCACTACATCTACTTTCAAATTACAATTTTCCATACCCTTCCTGCCCAGTGAAAATCACGTATGTACAAATTTGGTGATTTTGAATTTGAGCTCATGAAAAGTTGACATTTCCTGAGCTTTTCATGGAGATACGTGGTCCTCACAGGACAGCGACACTACAAACTGATGTATTGCTGCACTTACTTTTAAACACACGCTAATGACTTGTCTGTAAATGTCAATAGAAACAATGTTGACAGGAAATAACAATGTTTTGCAATCTCTTTCTTACCTGATGCAAAAAGTTGACTCGTCCAATAGCTCCAATTTTCCCTGCGTAGTTGACAAATCCCACATTTCCCTCGGTGGAGGCGTAAAACTCTCGAATCTCAATGTTCCCGAAGCGATTGAGAAACTCTCTCCATATCTCTGCTCTCACGCCGTTCCCAATGGCCAGCCTTACTTTATGGTCCTTGTCATTTTCTCTCTGCAGTCAAAGTATTTCAATTGGTTAACAGTAAAAACCAAAACTCTGTTGAAAAGGTGTTTGGCGGCACTGCTTTTAAACACACACGCATGTGAACTCATATGCTTGAGAATAAACATACAACAATCATCTAATAAGGTCCTTAATTAGGATTTCTGATCAAATCTGCCTAATTCCTGTATAAATGTCAAAATTTGACATTAGAAATCAGATCAGAGGAGCAAAAAGCACAACTTAAAAATACTAATCTCTCTAAAAACCATGTAAATAGTGTATAAGAAATACCACTCGTGACCTTAAAGTCACAAATTAGTCCAGGGCGATTTGACTGCCAAGTTACTCAATATGGTCCTCCTAAGTAAAGGCCACCATCTATTCCTAGAGCTGACCCAATACAGACAAACCACCTCCTGTTGCTGCCACAGGGTCACGCAGTAAATTGAGACTGCACTTCATGTGATGCAATTAGATACTCTGAATGGCCATACATGTAGGGAGAGTGTTTACTCCTAAATACAGCAGGTACATCTTTAAGAGATCTCGGAAGTATACAATACCTTTAAAAATGTCTAGGTAGCATATCTATTTACATACATCCACGATGTTTCAAGCGGCTAAAACCCCTGCAGCTCGTGACGCAGACGGCTGGAACCCGATCGTCGAGATTTAACAATTTCTATTTCGGTAAGCCAGCTGTGCTGCGCCGGGGGAGTTTTCAGAACAGTTGAAGTCCTTCAAGCATGTGATGAAAACATAAATAATTACATAAAATAAATGTGGATCAATATATCAACATTCAATCTCAAGTTCCTCTGCCCCTGAGTAAGGGGGGCGGGCGGGTCGCCTGAATGTCCAGCCAGCCCTGAAAGAATGCCGCTGGTTTGGATTTCACTTGAGAGTTTTGACTGTTTGATTGGTTTGAAAGTGCCGCAGAGTCAAATGACAAAGGGCACAAAATGCTGCTGAATCAGCAACGTAAAATAGTGAGACTTCAAAACCTGTTTATCTATCAAACAAACATTATTCCTACAATGCTGAAATACTGTAATGCTGCTTAGTTCTGAGCTTTGCAGCACTGGGCTGAAAAGCGCCGTGTGCAGAGCTGGAAACTGTGCAAATCCTTTTACCTTTGGCGTGCTGCAGAGGTACCGCATCACCTCTCCTATGTACTGGACAACAGTCACGCTGTTTTTCCTGCAGTCGTCCCAAAACTGAGAGGCAGAAAACTTCCTCTTCAGAATGATTGTTGACCCTTCAAATTAAGACGGAGAGAAAGTAGAATATTTGATTGGGGGAAATGTGTCAACAGTTTCGGACTCAGTTTCAACGACTTGTGCTGATCAAAACTTTAAATATTCAGTTATATAAGTAGAAATACAGCTTGTGTCCATTTAAACAAAGACATTATGTTTATTATGACAGTTTTTAAAGCATTGATGGATAAGTTTTTAACTGATCTGCAACACCACTAGTGCATTAACTACAATGTCCCTACTTATTTCTACACTTCATTTGTGTTCTGAATTGACTGAATTAAAGATGAATTGCTGCACTTCATGTACGCGTGGAACTGTATGCAACTCGTGCCAACAGTATCAAATTGTATGCCTTTTAACTACATGTACTGCACGACATGCCTGTGATTGTTGTGGGGCACTATCGGATTTCTCCTAATATGTGCGGGTCACTCAGGCTTTCTCAGACATATAAAAGCAGTGTGAACTTTAGCCTATTTAGAAAAAAGCAATTAGAGGTAATCTGGTTTTGGTTGACCCGGCTCTGTTCAGATTACTGGTCCGCAGTGACAAAAGACTCTTTCTTTTAGCTTCACAGGAGCAGGAATAGCAGAGTGAGAAGGAGGAGCAGGGGCGTCACTTTACAGTTTACAACGATGCAGCACTCGGCTCATATTTAGGTCATGCGTGAGAACATTATGACGGTCCTGTAACAGGGTCCCACTTTCATGAATAAGCATAATCTTCAGGGGGTACAGCGGGTGCATGAGCAATTTACTTCCCCTCCGCTGCAGAGATGTGAGGTTCAAGTGATCGGCCAAACTTTGGCAACTGATAAAATTAGCTGCCAGCAATTGCAAGTGGGAAGCCAGTGAGGGATTGCATTTTGGTGCAGATTTTATCGCTCGCTGTGCTGCAGTCTGAATTTGATTGTACGACAGTTTGGCTTGAAATACCGAAAATGCAGTCTTCGCCCAGTTTTTACTACCATTGCAACACAGCTGTCTCATTTCTGCTGAGGTCAACAGTCGCGCTGGCGGTGATAAAGACTAATTTACGCATGAATTTGGGTATTTCAATTGGGAGACAAATGCAGGCAAATATATACATGCATATCATTCAGTTATAACAAATCCTGAAACATATAAAACAAGCTGCAACTCATTGTTAGGTCAGTGAAGTGTTCGTCAGTCACACAGCCCTGACAAAGCCTTTGAGGTTACGACTGTCTCAATGGTCTCACCTGTCTCAATGGCGCCAATAAAGCCTATAACAAATCCAGCTGTGTGGTACAGAGGCAGGTTGAGGTAGATGACATCACTCGGCGTGACACCGTTCGATGCTAAAACAGCCAGAGCTGTTAAGAGGCGGTTCTGGTTGACCACAGCTGCCTTCGGGAGACCTGAAATACAACAGGACGCAAACAGCGCAAACCTTGAAACCTGAATGTGTTGTTGTGGGAACAGACTATCACGTGAAACTGTGAGACAACGACGGATGCAGAGATACCTGTAGTTCCTGAGGTGTAGATGTAAACTGCGGGACTTTTGAATGTGATGTGTGATCTGAGGGATCGGGGAAGCGGAGAGTCCGGGGCCTCGTCCACTTTATCAGAGAAACTCTCAATTCCAGGTGTGCTGCAGTGTTTGGTCATCAGGAGGACGGTGACGCCCTGCTCTATCAGGGAGGGCAGCACGTCCTCCACAGCTTCCTTCAGCTCTGGAAAGGGACGTAAAGCACAATCAAAAACATCTGGTACTAGTTTTATATTTATATGCAGACTTGTCTAGATGCTTGCCCAATATTGGCAGTGAAATGTGAGGCTTTACAGAAAATGCATGTATGATTAAAGCCTTATGGAAGCCAACAATCACCTGAGCATAGAGGCTGGAGGACTAACAGTGAACTGTGGGGGTCATGACAATGTGCGCTGCAGTATTTTAAAAACAAAGCAAGCCACCTGTTTGCATCCCTGTCTTGGTTAAAAGCTGTTCCAGAAACCCAAAAAGCTGCTTTGAGACCCATGAAAATGCCAGCTGAGCCCCTGTCAAACCACCAGAGAAATATTTGAATACAGTTTTTATGCAGATTTTTTTTTTTTTTTTTTTTTCACAAAACAAAATAAACTAAAACCCTCTGAACTTGAACTTAAATTCAAATTGTAAATATTTTCAGTCCCCTCCTCATGACTGTTTTAAATCAAGGGGTCTCTTTACATCTCCTACAAAACATCAACTGGCCCACTTAAATGGAAATACATGATTAAATAAAGGATGTGCGATCCATTTGGCCCAGAAGCTATTAAATGGTCTTTTTAAGAGGATGTTGAAGGGGAAAAAAAGAACTTTCAAGCTTGTTTTAGCAGTAAAATTCTTCTTCTAAAAACATAAACCACAGTAACGTAAGGCAATGTCTCATTAGCACAAAGCTTTGGAAAACACTATGTAAAGACATCGGGGAGCCAGCTCACTGAACATTTCCAAAAGAAAGCTGAAATCTCTCCACTTCAGTCTGAACGAGTCAGACGTCCTGATACAGACATGAAACTTCTGTGCATTGTGCAATCTTTTTTTAATCTGTATTTTATTATTTTATCCTGTGGTTTTATGCATTTCATCCTTATTCTATCTTAGTTTTACTACCATCAACAAGTGGGTGCCATCTTATTTTACATTCATTCTGCACTTTGAGCTGCAGTTCCTGTATGAAAGGTGTTATACAAATAAAGTTTATTACTATTATTATTGTTGTTGTTGTTGTTGTTGGGCCTTAACTTTTTGCTCATACTGCACAAACCTGAGGCAGCTATCAGTACTTTGGCCTTGCAGCAGTTAAAGCAGTGCAGCAGGGACTTGGTGCGGATGTTGTGATTGAGGAGAGCCACAGGACAGCCTAATTTAGCCAAGGCCAGCCAGGTAAACATGAAGGCGGGTTCATTCCCCATGAAAAGCGCGACGGTGTCCCCGGCTCTGAACCCCGGGTGAGACCGGAGCGCGTTGGCCGTCTTATTGCTCCTCTTCTCCGTGTGATCATACGTGAAACTCTCATTTTCAAACACAATGAACAGCTTGTCCGGATTCGCAGCGGTCTGCTCCAAGAAGCGGTCCAAAACAAAGAAGAGAGGTCTCCTCCTTCGCCTCCTGACGAAGGTCACTAAAATCCGCAGCAGATCCCTGAAATACAGAATATCCGTCCAAAGCAAAGGGGACAAAGTTTTGAGAGCGAACGGGATGAGGAGGATACTCGCCAGGACGAATGAAAGTAAATACATCTCCATCATGTGTTTTCTCGTTTAAAAGCCTGCCAAAAAGAGAAAAGTGCGACCCTGCTGCAAAATGAGGAATGCTGCAAAAGGGGGTTTGATCGGCGGGGCGGAGCATTTTCTCCAGGAGTAAGTTAGGTTCGCAGAAAAGGTCAAATATCTGGAGAAACTGGAAGACTGGTGACTGGAGGGAATAATGCTCAGCGGCTGCGTATTGTTATTTTCATTGTAAAAGTAGGAGGGATTGGCTCATCGATCAGAGCAAGATTTATTTAGGTTATTAAAAATAAAGGATGTGGCACCAGCAGCCAGACGCCAGGGTCATCTGTTGATGTTACAGGATGTGGACTCTGCAGCTTGTCCGGGGTCAGCTGATGCAGTAGACTAGTGGACCTGAAAAAACAAACAAACAAAAAATCATTTTCAGTCTTTCTTATCATTATTTCATTATTAGTCATATAGTACATCGGGCTGTATTACTACTTTTTGGTAGTTCAGTCCAGGTTCTGTCCAATTTCTCTTCTCCCGTTTTTTGCTGGCATCATAAAGGAAAATAACTGCCTTTCTCTGTTTTCATATTAAAGTGGGTAATGAAATACTATGAAGAACCAAAAAAGTAAATGTAGTTTCTATTTTTGAAATTTGTGTATTTTGCCGTGCGCATGCGCTGAAAGTGACCGCAATGTTTGCGTATTCCCAAAAGACTTCCTTCCTAAATAATCCCCATAGAGACAACTCGCAGTTTGTGTACATTTCTCAGTCTTATGTTTTCTGGTGTGGAGCATGATGCCGCCTGTTCGATCCCCGTGAGCATTGTGGTTTTGGTGCTGATGCGGGACTCACAATCAAAGAGCTTCACCAAAAGTTGAGAGCCTATGTTTTGGAAGGAGAAGATGGTCTCTGTATTCTCTCACCAAGTCATGTGGCAATTATTTATTTCTCTTTGAAGCATTTAATTACCTGAGAAGCTGCTTTGACAACAGTGGCCACTAGATGCCGCTGCACTGCGTGAGCGTGTCAAATCAAACGGTCAATTAAAGGAACAAGAGCGTCATTGTTTGATCCTATAATACTTAGAGCACATTCATCACAAGATAAGTGTCTAAACTCATATGTTTGATGATGAAAATGTTTTCACCGATGGGGTTTAACGCAAGAAACTTTGCACACTGTGGAAAAATGCTGCTTATGTGAACGGGTTATAAAGGCTTCTCTCATCACTGATGAACCAAGTTATTATCATTGTTTAACAGTGACCTATTTTTGCAATATATATATTTTAATCCTTTAAAATCTACCTTAATTTTCAGTTAAAAAATTGCTTCCAAATGTCAAATGTCTCTTTGACTCTGCAAAGCCTCTTCCAGTTTCGGAGACCCAGCCAGTCGTCCAGCTGATTGAGGAATGCAAAGACCTTTCTGACGCAAGGGACCCAAGACAGCATCCATGCACCTTGTAAAGGTAGCAGTATGACATAATGGCAAACAATAACCCTGCGTCATGGTGGAAACCACCCAGGGGTCCGCCCCAAGGGTGTCCCAAGACAGGCGGGGGGGGGGACTGAGGGGAGGACATGGGGGCCCCAGCCCCACTCACTCTACTGATCTTGTTTAGACCATGTCAATTTGTCTCAAAAGGGACCATTAGGTTACCCGAAACCAGACGCAGGCTGGGGTGGGCCAGCTTGTAGGGCTGCTGAGGTCCCTGACATCTCCTGATTATTATTAATTACCCGCAGCTATGTACACCCACCAGTGTTCTCCAACTAGGTCAGATTCAACAAGGGACTGTGGATGTGGATGTTAAGGCTGATTTATACTTCTGCATTAACTCTACCCCACGTAGGCCTACTGTGCAGTAGCCTGACGTGTATCTCCCTAGAAATTTAACTGGACATCATGGCGTCAGACTGATTGGTTTGCTTGGCATCATGCCATTTCCTTAGTAATGTCTGTAGGCATACTGTGCATACGCAGATGCAAGATAAATGGTTGCAGATCATCCAAACCAAACCAAATCGTCAAATCTACCAGCTGCCAATATCTGAAATACATTTGCTTGTCTATGTCTCTCAGCGGCTGGACAACTACAGAAAGTTCAGCCTCTGTTGGTTCAATGGTTGTATCTCCTCCAACGTCTTCTTTACTTCCTGTGTTGTCATAATTTCAGTTATTTAGACTTGTTGTTCCACATTTATTAGCCACAACTCCAACATGACCCATTCACTTCCTGACACCATTGTTTGAACTACAAGTACACGAAGAAACTCACAGCGACAGAGAAACCCTATCGCCAACTAGCGTTTGGGCGGTGTAATTGCAGATTGACGCAGACGCACGTATAATTGCACACTTGCCCATTTGCGTTGGCTGTCTGAATTCAACGCTAAACAGGCTTTAGCCGATAGGTCCGCCGCTTCCTGCACGTGAGACAGCGGCTGTGCAGGCGGACCTGCGGAGCCGCAGGTTGAGCCGCTTTCCCCAGACTGTGCAGAAAAGTCTGCAGGGATGCGGAGGAGCCGGCGCTGCCGCTCTTTAGGAAAGCCGAAAGCGCACAAGATGAAACATGCACAACTCAAGTTACATGATTCACACGTCTGACTGCTTGATCATGGAAATCAAGGAATCGGAGAGGCCACGAGGTGCTTATATAACCACGTGTCGCTAATCAGTGCCTGGCCAGCTGATGTGTCTTAAAGAGTATCCACGTCAGCTGCCCCCGTGGGGGTCAGTCTCCTATGGAGGAGGGTGGAGAGATACGGGACAGAGAGCAGCTTTGCATTGCATTATTGTATCAATGCAGCTTTAATGATAAAATAAGAGTTTAGATTAGGTCACAGAATTTTCTATGAGAGCGCCGAAGCAGTGAAAGATGCTGCTGGGAGCTGAAGGCATCCTTGGGGCATATCCTTTGAACCCTTGGGCATCAGCCAGAGGCTTTTTTAGAGGCGCTATCAGCAGTCAGTGAGGTCTTTGGGTTATGAAACTCATGTGAGCACAACCCAACGAAGCATGTGGTGACACAGACGACACAGGGCTATCTCTTATGTGAACTCTGATTTCACCTGATGTCCGCCAGCAAGATGATATGGATGCATTCAAACCCGTCAAATATGACAAACTGACTCATAACACCCACTCACGGATAATTTACAGTAAAGTTTGCAGCCAGTTATTGAGTTTCAGCCGTGTCTTTTCTGTGATTAACTCTGGAAAGAGACGACTGAATCTGATTTATTAAGAAATTAAACATTTCAAAGGCGCATTTTAAGTGTTTTCAGCCTTATGATGCAAACAAGATCCATCAAAGTAATCTGCAGTTTGTTTTGCAAAGCCAGAGTATCTTTAATCGATCCATACTGTCGCTTAAATTATGTTTTCTGCGCAAAAACAAAAAGGAGAGCAAAGATATTCTGCGCAAAGAAACCAATTCTGGAGACATTTTCAGATGTTCTCCTTGGAAAACTTTAACGTTAGTAGCCCGGTTGATAAGAATTTGCTGGCGTAAGGGATTGTGTTTCACGAATGCTTTTTCTCGAGTCACGTTGCCCCACAACATGAAAGCGACCAATGGCCTCAGAGGCACGTAGACCCGCTCCTATAAAGCCCGGCTGTCTCCATTCATGCGCAAACTGCGAGGTGGATCCTGCGCTGCCGTTTGATTTCACTGACACACTCACTATTACGTTGGACAATGCTGCGAGTCAGGTGTCTGAGAGGAGGTAGCAGGGGGGCCGAGGCTGCCCATCTGATCGGAGCCATGGTTGGTATTATGGTGGTTTCATGTCTTTTTTTTTTTTTTTTCTTTCCTTTTTTTTTCCAAAAATGTTTTAGAAAAGTACATTTTTTTTGTTCAGAAAAAAAGCACATGTCAGTCAAGGTGAATAAAGAAATTTTGTTCATTTTCTTCACTAGACTACATCTGAGCTGCTTCTTTCACTTGAGATCAGTTTAACTGATTTTCTGGTTAACCGTTTGTTTGATTGAAGCCTCTCAGTTAGTGAAAAAAACAATATATGGAGAATCAAATCCAATCTGATCGACTATTTGGGCTCAAAAACACTGATTGTATCAAACAGACCTCAGTCCAAGGATTGATTTGTTTCTATTTGCTGAGAACGCTTTTTCTTTTCTTTTTCCATTGGTCCCTGAGTGACAGTGAACAGCTGTTTGGCACAGATGCGCTCCCAAACTCAGTGACACTTGAGCTGCTCCTGAGCCAGCAGAGGCCACACTATCTGTGGAGATAATGCTCCTTAATAACACGTGTACTTTGGCACCAAACAAACTGCTGGCATTTTTCATTGATATCTAAGGTCACTGTGCTTCTCTTGTCAGCCAAGACCGTTTGACTCTGTTTGAATTAGCCTTTTTACATGTGAGCGGCCAGCCAAGTCATGTGTTTGATTATATCACTTAGAATTTCACTAAATTTCTGGATCTAAAATAAAATCGGAATAAACACGCATACCACAGTAGTAATTACACACAGCTAATTTTGTGCACTGCAGATTTTATTAAGTATACACTGCATTTTCCTGAAAAGGTCTATTAAATCTTAAGAACTGGCATAGTTTATGCAAAAGCTTTTCTCTGCATCTGTCATCCCCACAGCGGAAAATTGAAGGCTCTTTTTGTGCTGCAGAGTATAAAAAAGTCCTTTTTCTCCCTCCTCAGCTTGGCCGGGCGGTGACGGGATGGTCGCAGAGGGCCTTCCAGAGCACCTCGAGTGCAGCAGCTGCACAGACGCAGCGTGCAGTTGAAGAGGAACATGTTACTGAGCCCGTGCTGCAGGAATGTCCTGTGTGCAGCTACAATGAATGGGACCCTCTTGAGGAGGTGATCGTGGGCCGTGCTGAAAACGCCCAAGTGCCTCCCTTCACTGTGGAAGTGAAGGTAAGCTATAATGTCCAGATGACTTCTGTGAAACATGCAGATCGCAAAATATCCATATGTGAGCCACTGCTGTGTGGGTTCCCTACCAACAGATTGTAAAAAATACAGCAAAATTGAATCATTTCATATTGTAACAGGCAAACACATATGAGAAGAACTGGCCCTTCTACCAGAAGTACGGGGGTCAGTCTTTTCCTGTGGACCACTTGAAAAAATCTGTCGCTGAGATTGAAGAAATGTGCAATATTCTGCGTCACGAGGGCGTCACTGTGAGGAGGCCGGAACCCATCGACTGGTCCACGGAATACAAAACTCCAGACTTCACATCATCAGGTAAAAAACACACACAAAGCAGAGATATTACTCACCGAGAAGCATTTTAATGTCCATGTTCAGCCCTGTTAACATCAGTTTATGTCCAAAACGTTCGTGTAAAGCAGTGGTTCCCATTTCAAACCCAGCAAGTCACAGCGCTTACACACGAAAGCACTGTAGTTAAGTAACATGTTGTACACAACTGTAGTTACTATTTACTTACAAGTTCACATTTTGCACATAAAACATGTTATTAGTTGATGAACTGTGATGCATTTTTATGGATTAAAGCACACACAAGTATAAATATCTGTTAAAATCAGTCTAGAATTAACTTTTGTTACTTAAAAGTACAATTTTGTTGATCATCTTAAGTAAAACTTTGTACGTGAGATTCTGAGTATTTCTGTAGTGTAATGCTGCTTTTACTTAAGTAACCTGTGCATGATAACAGTGTTAAAGCATCACATTGTGTTTTATGAACTATTCTATGGAAACTAATCGTGTATCGTTGAATCTGTTGCAGGCATGTACGCTGCCATGCCCAGAGACATCCTTATGGTTGTGGGAAACGAGATTATCGAGGCTCCCATGGCCTGGAGGGCTCGCTTCTTTGAGTACCGAGCCTACAGACCTTTGATCAAGGAGTACTTCAGAAAAGGTGCAAAATGGACCACTGCTCCTAAACCCACTATGGCTAATGATCTGTACGATCAGGTGAGGCTTTATCTTTAATTTGAGACACTGTTCGTCCTGCGTGCTGAACATTCAGGACAAAGTTAAAACACCGTTTTTAGGTTGCTTCTTATCACCTCTGACCTCTTGACCTTGTGCTGTTTATTGCACTGTTGCTTGATTGCTGGAGAGTAAATCATTGTTGCATGGTGTCATTCAGGACTACCCCATGCACACAGTGGAGGACAGACACAAGCTGGCCGCCCAGGGGAAGTTTGTGACCACGGAGCACGAGCCCTGCTTCGATGCTGCTGATTTCATCCGAGCTGGGAGGGATCTTTTTGTCCAGAGGAGTCAAGTATGAAGGCTGTCAAACTTAAAAGCATGACAAATCCTCCATTTTTATCCAAAAGTCTTTTGTTTATATAACAGTGACGTGCAGAGCAACATGTGGTGTGCAGAATGGAAGATTCGATGACACATAGAGGCCTCTGGGCCTTTTATTCCCTCAACTAGCACAGCTACATAAAAGAGTCCTTTACTTGCATCTGAATATGCAGTGTTTCATTTTTATTTCATTTTAATTTGCAGGTTACAAATTACATGGGGATTGAGTGGATGCGTCGTCATCTGGCCCCAGACTACAAGATCCACATAATCTCATTCAAAGACCCGAACCCCATGCACATCGATGCCACTTTTAACATCATCGGGCCAGGACTGGTGCTGTCGAACCCTGATCGCCCGTGTCACCAGGTACCATAAGATAGGAAAGGCCACTTGTCGTTGCTCACCTGTGCCCTGTGCTGCCCTCCTGTGGACTGATATTAGGGTTTGATAACGCGCCCGTGCTCACCGCTGATCTTTGTCCTTTCACCCAGATCGACATGTTCAAGAAGGCCGGCTGGACTGTTGTGAAACCTCCAACACCTCTGATTCCTGATGGTGGGCACAAAAGCTAACGTTTCTCTTACATAAGCAGAACGTTTAGATTTTTTCCTAAAGAAAAAAAAAAAACCTCTCCCTTCTCTCCCTTCCTATGCAGACCACCCACTGTGGATGTCCTCCAAATGGCTGTCCATGAACGTCCTGATGCTGGATGAGAAGCGTGTTATGGTGGACGCCAATGAAAGCACTATTCAAAAAATGTTTGAGAATCTTGGTGAGTTTGTACATTCAAGTCATTCCATCATTTTGCCCCCATCAACAGATATTTTGAATTCATCTGTAAGGGGGAATATTTATATAAAGGGTATTTTCAAGAAAAAAGCCCTCTGTGCTGTGTAATAATGCAGAAATGCATTGTTTTGTTGCAGGTATCAAGACCATAAAGGTGAACATTCGCCATGCCAATTCTCTGGGTGGTGGCTTCCACTGCTGGACAACCGATGTCCGCCGCCGTGGTACCCTGCAGTCCTACTTCCACTAGCCTTGCCAGAAATAGGCAGTTTTTATTGAGCTTTTAAGATTTAAGCATGAGTCCTGAATATTAATACCACTGTAATTGTCAGTGAACCGTATAGCATGCACACACAAGTTAATGAAGGCTGAAGCTTTGCAATGAAACAATCTCTATCTTGAAAGTTATACACGTCTGAAATGCGTGTGTTTGGGTGTCACCTGCTGTAAAGGCAAACCTGCAAAGAGTAAATAATTAGGTAATTTTATCATGACAGGTGGCACCAAAGTCCATTTCTGAATTGGGTCGTTTTCTTCAATGAACATGTATGAATTGTTTTGATTTGACATTGCTGTGCTGTTGCTTTGTTCAGGGATATATGTAAAAATGCTCAACAGCAACAAATGAACATCACTTTACTTCAATCAGTAATCTCAATATTAACTGCATTTCTGGCCTGGCTATTGTGAAGCTGAATTGTTTATGACTTCTCCATCTCAAAGTCATAACTCTGAGGACAAGGTACAATTTGGTATGTGAAAGTCATCAAATAAGGGCACAGGAGGACAGAAGCTACCTCCTCACGAAAAGTCAGAAACCTTAACTCTCTTTTTCCAAAGTATTTTTTTACTTAAAGAAATGTATAAAAGTTGTTACGTAGGTCATTAAACAATATTGATTTCTTAGCGCTGGTATATTATTAAAATATTCGTAATATTTTTCGTACTCTTTATTGGATTTCCCGACAATTAGATGTTTTTATATATTTACTTAAAAAGTATGCGGTCCATATCAGATATTGTACACCTTTTGCCTCTGCTGTTTTTCTTCTATTGCAAATCTGGGCCAGTTATATGCTACTCGTCATTCTCATGTGCTTGGCTGCTTTTGTGTGCAAATCAAAAATGCCTACATAACGAAAGGTGTTTTGTTGTGCAGATTCATGTTTTATGATTCCTTTGCCGCATAAACAGTTGGATTTAAGATGTTTACATCAAGTCTGCCTCGATATTTCTGTTGAAACACTGAACTGAAGGGAGGTTACGGCTCAACATAGGAATGCAAGTGATGTTTTGTATTGTGCAACATTATTAAATGTAATTAAAAGGTTTTGTGTGCCATTTTTGTGGTTGCCTAATTCTTACTGATTACATATATTTGTATATTTAATATATTATAGCTTCATGTCTGACCGGTACTGGTTAAAAAAAATTGCATATCCACATCACCAGTGGTGCGAGAAGTACTGAGATCTTCTAAGTAAAAGTATTAATACTGCAAGTTGAAAATGCTTAACTACAAGTAAAAGTCCCGCAATCAAAAGTTGTATCTAAGTATTTGTTTTTCTCAGCAAAATAAAGTATTAAAAGTACTTGTTATCCACAGTGGCCCCTATCAGAGTTATATTTATCATATATTACTGAAGTATTAGATGCATTAATGCATTGGCAACATTTCAATATGGGCAAGGTGGAGTTTTAGAACAACTTTATGAGCTGTTTAGTAGTTTTATTTACAACAATGCATCATATTTTAGAAGCTGGTCATATATTTAGGTTGAAACTTTTAATCTGAAATGCATCTTGTAACTATATTTATCAAATACTTGTAGTTAAGTACAATAATTCCTTCTGCAGTGTGGAAGTATAAAGTAGCATAAAATCTAAAAAGGACGTCAGAATTAGTGGAGTAAATAATCTTCCACCTTTGAATAGCACACATAAAATAGGCCATCCTGGGTCACACAAACCTGTGAACCTGGGATTTATTCACCTGCTTGATAAATACTGCCTTTACTGTAACACTGTTATGTGTGTAAACATTAACCAGGCTGGTGTCAGGAGGAGGAAGATTGCATCACAGATTATCATGTAAACCAGACTCCTGCAAAAGCAAATACAAATGGCTACTTTCCTGTAAAGATATATATAATAAAAAAAACAACAAAACGTATTATTATTTATTTACTACTTTCAGTTAAAGGCAGAGTTATTTAGTGGATGTTAGTGGAAGTAAAATCTGTGGTTCTGCGAAACAAATGGCTAGTTTGTGGTCAGAGATACTATTTTAACTAAATTAAAGTGCAAAACTACTATTTTGACATTGTATAAAGTTAATAATTTATTCACTGTCTTTTTTCCCCCCTCTGGCTGAAGAAAGGTAACTCAGGTAAAACTGACCCCTGAATAAAGAGGTGTTAAGTATAGTACTCAGAAACAGTACCTTGAGTAGGCCAGTTATGATATCAAAATGTTTAGAATGTATATACCAGTATTTTAATATTTGAAGTGTGCAAGACAATAAATTAAATTTGGAGAGTAAAGAATAATGCTCTGATCTGTTTCCTGATACCAATTAAATTAAAAATGACAACATGCTCAAAAGGTTAAGTTATAACAGATAAAAGGCATTTAACTTGTGAGAAAAGCAGTGCGGCAGTCTGTTGATGTCTGCATTCTGCTGCTATCTAGTGGTGAAAACTACTTACAGCACTCACACCAACAACGATGTGGCTGAGGTCATAACAGTGAAGTCGGAAAACAAGTCATGACTTATATTTATTGAATGTTTAATGCAAACTTCCGTACGTGAACTTGACCTTCAACAGGATACATTTACACTGAGAAGACAATATGCTGAAGACATCCACATGTCAACACCCCCAAACATCATTCACAGCTTGAAAGCTTCCATTCATCATGTCTCTATCCTCCAAAATTAACCAGCATCACCTACTTTATGTTTGCATCCTTCGACTTCCAGTGTGGTGACAGCTCCACGCCGCCATCATTGGTTTGGATCTGCAGTGGTGCAGGTTTTGGGGTGGGGGTAGGAGGTCTTTCAGTCCAGAAGAGCAGACTTGCTCCATAACCAGTGGTGGAGATAATATAAGATATAACTTTATTAATCCTCTGCTGGGGAAATTAGGGTGTTACAGACAGCAAGCAATAAAGGGGATGTCGAAGGGAATAATAAATACAAAATAAAAAATAGCAGATAGAATATCCATCCATCCATTTTCTATGCCGCTTATCCCTTACGGGGTCGCGGGGGGGCCGGAGCCTATCTCAGCTGTCGGCGGGCGAGAGGCGGGGTACACCCTGGGCCGGTCGCCAGCCGATCGCAAGGCACATACACACACCATTCACACTCACACTCACACCTAGGGGCAATTTAGAGTCAACAATCAACCTAATGAGCATTAGGTTGGTTGGTGGTGGGTGGGAGGAAGCCAGAGTGCCCGGAGAGAACCCACGCATGCACGGGAAGAACATGCAAACTTCACACAGAAGGGCCCGACCCGGGAATCAAACCTGCAACCTTTTTGCTGTGAGGCACGCGCACTACCTGCTGCGCCACCGTGCAGCCCCCAGATAGAATATATGTAAGAAAAAATATATATATATAAGGCTCAGTATGCAAAAAAAAATGTGTAATATTGTGTAAGATATTGCATTGATGTAATAGCAAGATGTTAAAACATGAATCACACAGTATTCAAACAGCAGGTATGTGAACACAATGCTACATTAAACATTGCTAGAGTTGAACTGTTAGTGCTATTATTATGGTTATGTTAGCTCTTCAATGCAGTGCTTGGGTTACATTCCACCTCTGTTCATAACCTGCTGGAGATTAAAACTCCGTCACATTAAATCTAAATGCCTTCTTTACACGCTCTCTTGAACTTCAAAATGCTTCCATCTTTATAGCGAGCCGTCATTTGATCTCTTTCCTCAGCAATGCATTTACACAATGTTTTTATTGTCTGACATAAATCTGCTGCAGCACTCTGTGCTCCTCACGCTGGATGAGAGCATCGCTTTTAAACTGAAGCTGCACACTGTAGCGTCCTCTGAAGTGTGGCCAAACATGGACACCTGAGACCTTTAAAGACCCTCCAGTAAACAGCTTTGATTTGTAAACTCCTGGAGGATTGATCCAATTATGCTGTCCGGAGCACATTTTAAGCGACAGAGTGTGAATTCACAATTTCCTCAATTGAATTAACCTTTTTCTGACCCGCTGCGACAGCATATGACTTCAGTGGGACTGAAACAGTCTGCAGCCAGTAGACACATCCTGACTATGTGCGGCTCTCTGACATTCGGTGCAAGCACGCTGCCTATTTATCTGCTTCACCTTTGTCACAATGTGGCTTGGCCCAGGCACCACAGGGTAAACGCTATCAGGCTACAGCTGCGGCCTTCTGCACTGATAAATCACCTTCACAATCACACTCTGGATGGAAGGTGACCGTGTGTCAGGACAGGTTCACGTGAAGCCAAGTCGCTTCCCTTCACAGCTGTTCAGCTGTACCTCATTTTTTCCCTCCCTGCTTCTATGTAGTCTTCTGCAGATGGATTGCTTGTTTGTACAGCTGCCTAATTGCGCAACGCTGCAGCTGCATCAACAACTGTGCTCGAACAGGAAAATTGATTGGGTTCTTGTAATGATCAGGCTTCGATGTCTGCAGGAAAACAGCAGTCATCTTCTCAGGTTCTCTAGACCGAGAGTGGCTTTATGGCGTGAATCGGGTCCAGAACAGCCAGAGAGGATCCATGTGTTCAGATCTCTGATAGCTGAAACTTTAGAGGGCGTGTAGTATATCAACAAAGGTGTGTCGGAGAATGTGCAGGAATGTTGATTTTTTTCCCCATATTGAGGATAAAGATGGTTTATGCGGTGGCAATATGGGATTTATGAAAAATAAGATTGAGTAATCTTTACTGTATAAGAACAGATTGCTCACTTTAAAGGACCAGTGTGTAGGATTTAGTGACATCTGGTGGTGAGGTTGCAGACTGCAACCACCTGAATACCCTTCGGCTCGTCCTCTCCTATGCTGGCCATTAAAAATGAGAAAAACAGTAAAGGAGCTCTATGAAGCTAATGTTCGATTTGTCCTTTCTGGGCTACTGTAGAAAGATGGCGGAAGAGAAAAGAACAGACAAAGCCAAAGCAGGAGAGGACAAGATATCCTGACTTTTACTCCTTACTTCTGGTGAAGCTCCAGAAACACTGTTTCCTACATTTCCCATAATGCAACCAGTAATAGCATTTTGTGTGAACCTTTCTGTCTGCAGAAACACCACATATTTCAGATCTCATGCCCTCAGTTTTTAACACAGGCTTCCTGTTATGAATTTGAAGACTTAAAGTTCGAGGACTCCCCTCCAGGACATGACAAAATGATATTCAACCGCTGTTTTCACGGCTGGAGAGTACAAACAAGTAAACTGACCATTATGTGTAAATTAAGCGAGTTGATTTATATCTAATTACATGCTGAATGACAGATTTAAAGACTTACATCAGGGAGTGACCCACATTTTCCAAGAAGGAAAAAAAAGCACAATATTGTGAGACAAATATTCAGCAGAAGTCCTTGCTGTCCCAGTCTAAATATAGGCTCAAGGTAAGCCATAAAGGAGTCAAAACAGTGTCGTCCCAGTATCAGCGGAGTACAGTAGCTACCTCATTCTAGTTATATGAGCATGTTATCCAGTGGGGCTGGATGGATGGGAAACTTCGCTCACTGCTTTTCTCTTTGTCAAAGTGTTTGATTTGTATCATTAGAACTCCTGTTTGATAAAACTATGGCACGTGGTCAGTCAGTCAACTGTACGACTGTGAAACACATTCATTCATTCACCACTGTGTCATCTACCAACAGTCAACATCAGTGAGGTTTCAGACTTCAAGAGCTGCATGTGGAACAGAGATACGGCAAGCACAGCGTGTGCAGACAATACAGCAGGAAAACGGCTGAGGTGTTCTGTGTTGTGTCTGGACGCACTGTGAGACACAGCCTCTGAACAGTTTAACAAGCTCAGCTGTTCAATAGACACCAGTGACATGAAATGGATTCACCATCAGGTGTTATATTGGCCAGGTTACATCATTGTTTGCTGTAATATTCAGGCTGTTAGGACTGAACAGTCCTGCATTTGTAAACTGTGTGCATTAAATTTACTGTCTTCAGAAAAATGTCTTGTTTGTTATATAATGTGACGCCCTTTTTGAGCACTATTTTTTATAAAATGTCTTATTTGGCAATAGAGAGAAACGGAAAACAGTTTTTTGATTTTGTAGCAGTTAGTCAACAGAAATATGTTTATTTAGTTATTTGTACTAAACCCCTAGAGTTATACTGACATGTGTGGGAGACTCTAACTTATTCTTATATTCATACTTTCTCACTATAGTACTTGAATTCAGCCTCTCTATTGTTATGATAACTGAAAGTCTCGATGTGTACAATTTGAAAACTTGCTCCTTTGGCACCCCCTTGTGGAAGATGCAGAAAAGACAGTGAGGCAGTGATGAAGAGCACAATTTTGATCAATAACAGTTGCAAACAGCCAGAGTGGCCAAAGCAGAGCAGTTTTACTGTTGTAGAGTAAATACAGTGACCGTGTGGCGCTGCTGAGTGCAGCTGTGACAGCACACAGCTTTACTGTTGATAGATCAGGAAGTATGTGGGATTATTTCTGTATTATCTTCGATAAGATAAAACTGCTCACTTGATGAGAGCAAAGATTCCTGCTCTCGCTCAACACCACTTCCTCCAACATCTGAACCAGTTTTTTTTTTTAATCTAAAGTGTCACTTGCTTAAATGGGTGTAAAAGCACTGAATTTTGGAGTATATGAAGAGTTAGTTTGTCTATAATCTTCTGCATGCTCTGACTATGAAATGGTGAATCTTTTGCCCTAACAGCTGCTCCTTCAGGAATGACTGTTCAGTAGTTTTCTTACTGTACTTTATTAAGACACTGGATGTGCTGTCAACCCACCTAAAACGAGCACCTACACAGAAGACGACCTTGAATGTTAGAAGAAAGCCATGCTCACCAGCTGTTTGATGCACTGACTACACTACATGTTTCTCCTGCAGGTCATTTCAAGACCTTCCTTCCAGGGCGTCTTCATTTCCAGAAGGATTTGACAGGAGGATTAACTCTAGGTTCACTCGGTGAAAGGAGTTCACCGAGTGATAATGGAGCACTTAAGCTTTTCACACTCTGACCAAATGCTTCTTCACCTGCCTAAAACGTACTACACATGCCCAGAGTTCATCATTTGTTTGTAATGTTTCAACCACAACTACAAATGTATTCACCTCTGAATTGAGGAGTTTATCTGTAGCATCTGCAAGACAAACTGGAGCTAAAGTTAAGGGGGAAAATGCTGATTTGGGTCAACTGACTTTTGCTGAAGTATCTAGCCTTAGTGGTGATGAAACCTGTCAGAAATCTCCACAACTAAGTTCATTTAATTGCATCTCACAGTGGGATGTAACAGAATGGTGGGGGGATGGTCTCATATGTCCCACGAACTCTTATTCATCAGAATTAGCCGACCCACCGGGGATAATTATGGGAATAATCGCAGTTTACATGTAATTCAACTTAGACTTTTAATTAATTGGTTAGAAGGAAATGAAAAAAGGCACATTTGTGTTACTGGAGGCCGTTTAGAGATCGCAATGCATTTCAACCGTATTGTAAAAGCTTCAGTCAATATCAGGCTAATTTTCACATAACAATTCAACGCTGTGATCTTTATTTGGGTAAGTATGCAAATTTGTGTATTACTACAGAGCATGGGAACAGTCAACACTCAAGCTTGACGCAGTCACTTTAATGGGAATTATAATTAGTGCAAAAGGAGTTTTATGGTTTTATTTCTTCGGACATCCAGGTTGTAAACTGTTAAAAAGATTTAGTAAAAATACTTTTCATGGTTAGAAAAACAGGAGTTGAAGAATGCAGACTGAAACATGCAGTTTGACAGTAAATTAAACATAAAGACGTTACAGGTTTGCTTTCCTTGAATGAAACAGCACAAAGTACAAACACGCATACAGTAAAAGACAAAAGTGCAACTAAGGCATCAGTAAACATGCCATCCTCTCATGCATAATGCAGCCTGTGTTACTGAAAGCTTATAAAGAATTGAACACGCCCTGTCGGTGGATTCGTTTATGTGCAGTCATCTGTCATATCTCTTACACATTTGAGTTCTTGTATTAAACTGGTGTGTTTTTGTTTTCTAAAAGCGATAAACCATTTCGAGCTGTGATTTAACGTCACGCTAAAGCTGCCGATGGTTTGGTTTTGATACTAACAATGAATCAGTAATGGCTGGTAAAGTGAAAGGGTGCATGTAGAAGCTCATCGTTCTCAAAGGCAACACACACTGGAGCCGTTTGACATGTTTTAAAGGGGAACTCCACCAATGTCACAGATAAAGTTCAGTTCTAAGAAACAACCATGATGATGTTATCAGGTTTATCTCATAGACTCTCATTATCTCATATCTCGGTGGCGACCCCACTGGTTGCAAGAAGAAGTTCAACTGTACTTAAGCTTATGAGAAAATGACTCTACTTCTCACTGAAGTTACAGGGTAAGATTTAGGGCATGGCTACCCTGTGATTGACATCTGGCTGCAATGGCACGGCAAGGCCCGTCCTCCCTGTCTTCACCCTTTAGTCCAAATATGGTCAGTTGTGGCTCCAAAAAAATTAAAGATAATGCCAAACTCACAGCTTCAAAATGGTCCACAAACCAATGGGTGACCTCACACAAGGTTTATTTTAACTTGGCCTTGTAGATTGCAAATTTATAACAGAAACCGGAGGTGAAGAGCTTATGTGTCTCTTGCTTACTGGCAATACTGAATTGTTGGAGTACCTTCATTATTGGCTACCTTGCTTAATATGCGTGCGCTGCACGTCCGCTACACATAGATGTTAGTTTGCAACAGATATGATGGTAATGGGGTTCGTGTTGGCTGATAAGTAACAAAAAATGTTTTATTTGTGGCATTTTATACAGCCAGCAAGTGTTGCTATTGCATTATGTTATTATTTACAGTTTGTCCATTAGAGGGCAACAACTATCTCAGTCACAGTAACCCAATTTATGGGATCACTATCAAAAATGTTTGTTATCCATTTGTATTAAAGACATAATATATATGTGTGTGTGTGTGTGTGTGTGTGTGTGTGTGTGTGTGTGTGTGTGTGCGCGCGCGTGCGTGTGTGTGTATGTATACATTATATATGTATATATGTGTGTGTGTGTGTGTGTGTGTGTGTGTGTGTGTGTGTGTGTATGTCTGCTATATATATATATACAACAAATTACTTTGTTGTTTTGTCATCTTGAGAAACTGAATAGATGGAAAGTGGAGTGGTGGGAACTCTTGTTAGAGACCTGAAAAGTGAGGAAATCAAAACGTCACTGATAAAATTAAATGATAAAATTATATATATATATATATATATATATATATATATATATATATATATATATATATATATATATATATATATATGTGTGTGTGTGTGTGTGTGTGTGTGTGTGTGTGTGTGTGTGTGTGTGTGTGTTAAATCCATTTGAATTATTTAGCTTAGCTGCATTTTTCCTAACAAGGTTGTCAATTTTCAGCAATTATGTTTTCATAGATGTAAAGATAAATAAAGTGTCAGGTGCTTTGGGTGAACATGAACACTGACATGAAACGTGACACTGTGAAAACAAATATTCATTAGGAAAAATTATTTATGAAAAGGTGAATTTTTAAGTAGAATAGAAACACTGTAAAGAAGTAAAAGACAGGTGAAAATAGTCGATTAATCACTTCATTCGACTAATCAATTTTTTCAAGCAAAATGCCAAATATTTGCAGGTACTGGCTTCAAAGATGCAACTCAATACTTTTTATTTGCTGGACAGCTGATTGCATGAGCAGTTTTGAGGCAACACATTGGACTATGAGGAATTTTAATGGGAATTTTTCCTGAGATTGTAAAGACAAAATGAAAGATAGAGTAAAATTATTGTCAGATTAACCAATAATGAAAAAAATCACTAGGTGATGAAAACTGATGCCAATAATTGTGATGTCTGGCATTTCACATCAATAAACTGACCTTTAAATAATTTCTCACTACACAGTCTATAAGTTCATATTTATATATTTTCTGTATGTTTAACTTTTTTTTTTTTTTATAATGTTGCATCCTTTAAAATAATTCATTTTGGCCTCTTTGGCACTCCATAGCCCTCAGCTCCGTCCGTCATTGTTTTAGCCTTCTTCGCGTTCAAAAACGTCGCACTGCCGCCCTAAATTAGGCTGATTTTGCAGTAGACGGCTCGGTGAAAACACCCGTGAAACGCAGCTTCCACCCGGGTCGCATGTCCAGCCTGCAGAAACCGTCCGGACAGCGAACCTGCAGCCTGCTCGCTGCTCGCCTTTTCCTGCTTTCAAAGTTCCCACGGAAAGCGGAGGACCACCCAGCGGCGCCGAGCACGACGCCGATTAGCTGCGCGGAGCTCATTTGCATTAACGTCAGTAAAGGCTGTAGGTCAATCCTTGCGGGTGCTTTTATTGGATGTGCCGCTGTCAAGCAGTGCTGAAGAATTGGAAGGGCAAACGCCAGAAAAGGCAGAGAAAAGACAAACATAAGATCAGCATTATGTAGCTCGATTCCGGCTCAGCTCCTCTTCGCCAGCCGCAGATAATCCACCGTCCCCGCGTCCAGATCCCAAAACTTGCGGACACGGAGCGGTCTTGGATTTTTTTTTTTTTTTTTTTTTTAAGATTTTTTTTTTTTTTTTTTTTCTTTCCTCTGTGTGTCTCTCAAGCGATTGCATTCTCCAGAGGTGGTACATCCACATATTACAGTCTGACAGCCTCCACATCCCGTTCCTCCGACAGAATGAGAGAAAACCGCGGAGCCTGGTGACACCGGAGCCCGTTGCGCCCGGGTTTGGACCTCTTTATCAGGCGGATCATCCTCAACCGGGCAGCGGATGCCTGAATGGAGATTGCAAGCCACCCAACCAAGATCCCCCCGCGTCCTAAACTGGTGAATTTGGGCTGATAGATGGAGTGTTGTGTCGGACTACATGGCATTATGTTGTACGGAGGGGGTTTGACATCGGAGCGACTGGCCAGCGTCACAGCCTGCGGTGTGAATATTTCAGCCTGTTGATGATGAACCGCTCAGGACTGGAGCAAAGTGTCGTGAGAACCGGTTTGTGGCCCGTGTCTTGAGCTGAAGTGGGCAACCGGATTGTTTAAGAGAGAGAGGGAGAAAGCCTGATATTTGATGGCTCCGGGGTGGGGGAGGACGACTACACATGAAACCCTGGACGCAAAAAATGGATGAAACTCTTGCGTGAAGCTGGCGGGTGGGGGGGGGACTGCATGCTGTGTTTTTAGGCCTACTTGATAACGGTGAAGTTGAGGAAAGAGGAGAAAATGGTGATGTGGTACGAAGCAGGCTTGAAGAGGAGCCGGAGTGCGGGCTAAAACCGTGTGGGATCCGGGATCTGAGCAGACCGGCTGAGGAATAACGGAATCCAAGTTTTCCAGGAGAGACAGCTGCTTTGATTAAAGACCTCCAATTAACTTCATGTGAACAAGAGAGGGAGGAAATCAGCTTCCTGGTTGGGGGGGTGGGGGTAGAAAAGATATATTATTCATGCCTTGTGTCAGGGCAGTTGGAGAACCGGCTTTGCTGTGGCCTAGATGATACATATATGTGTACTTAAATATATTTTAAATGGACCCTTGAGAGGAAGGGTGGACCTAAAGAGACGCACTAAAAGAGACGGTGAATGACACTCGGGTAGCCTCAAAGTAAAGCACTTGCGCAAAAAGAAAAAAGGCTGAAGTGGGTTGAAGCATGGGCTGTGCTTCAAGTATTCATATCTCTGATAGGGTGGTCTACCACAGTGGAAAAGAGTCCGAGGATTCCCACTCACCCCAGCAGACTAATACCACTCAGCATCAAGGAAATCCTGCCTCGGGACTACCCCTAAAACCCCCGAGCTGCAAGGTGAGGAAACCTGCATTCATTGCATTTATAGCGAAGTGTGTGTGAGAAGTTTTAGGTGTGTGTGTGTGTGTGTGTGTGTGTGTGTGTGTGTGTGTGTGTGTGTGTGTGTGTGTGTGTGCTGCAGGCCTCTTTTCCATAATAGAAAACAATATGGTTTTTAGGACACTATACAAGCATCTTTTTGATAGCAGTATTATGGAGATGAATGGTAGGTGTCACATGAGACTAAAAAAAGGGGGAAAACCATAAAGCCTCTGTATATTTTACTGTTCAGTACAAGTCTAGCCTCTGTTTTCAGGTTTATTTATATTTTGATAGACTGTGCATGACTTTCATTTGAAGCAAACTGAAAAATTCGCCTGCATGACCTTACAGGTTTTCAGCTTCTTTTATCTTAGAGGACCATGATACAGGAAAAGGTCACGGGGTCACCGGCCTCCACGCTCACCTGAAGTATTGTTCTTTTTGGGGGGGTTGTGTTAAAGTCGGGATAAAGCAGACGTTTTCTGCACTTCTTGTGTACATGATGTGTGTAACTGTGCAGAAGCATCTTTTGTCAAACACGGTCCTTTTCAGCTGACGCAGCTTTGGCCTCTGATTCACCTTTCCGACCGTTCTGCTCCTCGGTAGGAAGTCCTCTCTTGTGGCGTCTCCTCGGGGCTTAAACTTTGCGTTTCGTGGCTAAAATGAGAAGCAGTTCACAGAAACTTTAAGCTGGAGCTGCTTACAAAGCCGACGTGGATGTGTGAATGGAAAGTGGGAGCAGGTAGTGAAAAGGATTGAGTGCCACAATAGCCAAAAGTTTGCCATCAGCGTGTTACATCATCGCAAAAAATAACAGTCCCATTTGTGTATTGGACCACAAATAATTACACTAACAGAGGATAACAAAATGTGCTGTGCCTGCTTGTGCGCAGCAACTAAATAGGTGTTTCTAATCAAGCTGATGATGATTCTTGGTATTATTTGGCATTTATGTATTGTGTAAGAGCTTACATGTGCACATAAGAACAGCCTATCGCTCTTATTCAGATTAACAGGCACATGTGTGTTTGGAGGTGAGAAAGATGATCTTTTTGTGCAGCGTGCTAAGAAGTGGAGATCCTGGTTTAACGTGTGCTGGCAGAAGGCCTCATCCCGTTTGTAGGAAAGTCTGTAATCGGCCAATATTGAGTCGAGGGCGCTTATTCTATCTGTAAATGAAGAATAATGACGTAGAAGCCTCGAGGAGCGGTGCATTGATAATGAGATCAAAGCTCGTGCTGTAGCGTTTGCATCTGCAGGCGTCTGCGAACACAAAACGTCCGTAAAGAAAAAAGGAAAAGTGCGATCTTGTGATTTTAGTAGTGCACGAGCGTGTGCGCGTGTTGGTTGTCTTCATGAGCGTGTGTGCGTCTGTCTGACAGACCGCAGGCTATTTGAGGGCCTCTGTCAAGCTGAATTTTGTGGCCAAATGTCACTGCAGGATGCAGTGAGAAGTCAGTGTGACAGATGCCCCCACGTCAAGACGCCCACTGTGCCTTTGATTGAATTAGTCCCCCGATTGAGTTAGACTAATGGTATACAAATCTCTGTCTCATGGAAATGCTTAATCCCTGTTCTGTGAGGTGTCTTCTGTAACGTCCTCTGCGGTCGTCCTAGGTGAGCGGCCGGGTTTGATTTTACAGAAAAGTAAGCTGCGCTCCTCACAAGTCATGTCTGCGCCAGCCTCTTGTGATGCATTCAAGGCTCAGCAATACAGCTGCAGCTTGTTGTAGCTCTTTTGATTTCTTCTGCCCATAAGAGATCAATAACGGCCATTGATTGTTCTGGATTTGCGTTCACCACCTCTGTTTAAAAAGGCCTTTTGCAGCACGTAGAACTATTTTCTTGCCTTTCACCTGGAATATATTTTGGGAGTAGAGACTTGGAGAGATGTCAAAGGTTTATTTGAAATAGTAAAGATGCACCAGATCCCAGTAGGTGTCAGTAGAAAGTAGACCTGAAACATTTAGTTGATTAATTGATCGGTTGATGATTGATCTACAACTGTTTTGATAAATAAGTAGTTTTAAAAGTAATTTTTCAAGCAATAATGTCAAAATTATCTCATTCCAGCTTCTCAAATGTGAGGATTTGTTGCTTTTTTTGTTTTATGTGATTTTAAGCTGAACGTTTTTGAGGTCTGGACTGTCGGTCGGACAAAGGAAGCAATTTGAAGACGTAGGGGAAGTAATTGTCCGATTAATCAATAATGAAAATGATTATCAGTCGCAGCCTCAGTAGAAAGTATATCACAGTAGATCCACATCATCTCAAACAGTGTGTTGCCTGATTATGAGGCGTTTTGTTTCCAGCCTGCATGCTTGTGTCGCTGTGACTCTGAAGGCAGCGCAGACATCCATCCCCCTAAACGACGATGGTCACCCTCCACATCTGCACTCAGCCGGCCGCAGCGACAGCAAAGTGCACGAGTTGAGCGGTATTCCAAAGCTGAATGAAGCAAACGTGCTGTATCTCTGCTTGCATTTTTTTCCCGCTCAGAGGGGGAGATAGAGAGCATGTGCAGGCGCCTGCACTGTGAGAAAGCTTCAATAGAAGTTTGGGAGTGTGATGTGAGTCTTTGTCAAGGTTACTTTACCATCTGGGCTGCTCTGGGGATGATAAGGCCCAAGTACAAGGTCCTGTGATAGTGGGCTTTTTTTGAGGGGGTGTGTGTAGGGCCAAACAGACAGAGAAAGACCTCAGCCAAACACACACCATTTATCTGGCCTTGACTTTTCCAGTCTGATTGCCCCCACTCAAGTACCCCCCCACCCCCCCAACAGCGAACGTAGACCCGGTTTTAACATTACCTCTTACTATCAGTGGAAATGGACAATAAAAGGTGCTAAGCTCATAAGTGTCTGCAGAGTAATACCATCTTGCCTGGTGCCTGATTCCAGCCTCTGCACGCATTAACATAAGTGGTGGAACTCAGCCATACCTCAGACCCCCCCCCCCCCCCCCCCCATGAAAGCCGCCCCCCATCCCCAGAAGTGACACAGCACACACGGTCGCTTTTCTAAACTTAAAGCCTCAGTGGGGAAACCTCTGCTAGCACAGCTCAGAGCTTGAAAAGCCTCCGGACCGAATACCCCACGTGACACATCTTACTTTTTTAAGAGCGTGTAGTGCGATACGATAGGCCGCTGACCTGGGCAGCCTCGCTCCATTTGTCAGTTTTCTCTCCCACTGTTTTTGTGTGTGCTCTCTGGTCAGTAGTGTGTGTGTGTGTGTGTGTGTGTGTGTGTGTGTGTGTGTGTTTAGTCTAAGTTGAGAGTCATTGGGTAATTTATTCCAGAGGAGGGCAAAGGCTCAGCATGGTGATGAATTAATCCACTGTGCTTTTTCTGCTGGCTGAGAGGAGGGAGACTGATATTGGCTCTTTTTCCTCTTTCTCTCGCTCTTTTTCGCTTTCTTTCATTTGGCTATCAAACTTTCTGGGCTCCTCTCCTGTCTGTTGCTCTCGCTCTGTAAAAACTCTCAGACATTAACTCCCCGAACGACCAAAGTTTGTACGTTTTTCTCTCTCTGACAGCTGTTTTTATCGTCACAATGACATATATTTATACACAATGGCAGCCGTCTCCCCCTGTGCGCTCATAGCGGTGACCATGTTCAGTTGACTTCAATGGCCCCGCTGTTGTCTTTGTCTTCGCAGCTGCTGATTGGCTCCAGTGATGGACGAGGCTTATTTATGTCTATTAAGGATGTCATGTGTATATGTACAATGGGTTTTTATACCCAGAGCATGGCACTAACCCCCGGCACTCTGCCACAGTTTTGGTGCTGTAAGGCACCATGGATGAAAACACAAGTCTATGTATGTTAAAGGAATAGTTCAATATTTCTCTTATATGTGTTGTCTAGTCTGAGGGTTCGATGCCGCCTCTCGTGCCTGTACAGTAAATATGTAACCAGAGCCAGCAGCCAATTAGCCTAGCTTAGCCTAGCAAAGGCAACAAAATCCTCCCACCGGCATCTCCAAAGCTCACTAGTTACATCATATTTCGTTGGTTTAATTATTTGCTGAACTATTTCTTTTGCCAGAAAATGTTCTTTTTGCTGGATCGTAATTTTTACAAATCAGCTCTATATGGTTTCATCAAATGAGATGTAACATGTTTCATGATAAAGGACCAGACTTGAGAGTGATACCTATCGTCCAGCTAACCAAATGTTTCAGTTTAAGACTGAAATATTTTTTCTTTTTCTACAGTAATTGTAGCATTTTTCCTACAACCCTGATTCCAAAGAGGTTGAGATGCTGTGTAAAGCATATATAAAACAGAATGTGGCAAATCCCTTTTTAACATACACACAATTGAAAACAGTACAAAGACAATATATTTGATGTTGCACCTCATCATCTTTGATTTTTGGAAATATCTTCTTAATTTGAATTTGGTGCAGCAACATGTTTCAAACAAGTTGGGACAGGAGCAGCTAAAGACTGGGAAACTCCAGAAACACCTGTTTGGATCCTTGCACAGGTAAACAGGTTGATTGGTAACAGGTGATAGTATCATGACTGGGAATGAAAGGGGCATCCTGGAAAGGCTCACTCGCTCACAGGCGAGGATGGAGAGAGGTTCACCACTTTGTGAACACATGACTGTATGAAGGACGTTACTGTATGAGCTCAGGAATGTCAGTAAACACAGTTTGTCTGCGTTCTGTTTTTATTTATGTTTCACGCAGCATCCTAACTTTTTTGGAATGGAGGCTTTAAAATTCACCGACAGCAGAAGACCACAGCGCTTAAATATGACTTCAGCCGTTCATTATGTTTTATTTAAGCAAAACGTCAGCGGCGGAGTGACTGTTTCCCTTCCTGTCTGGCGTGCCTGCCGGGGCAGTAGTTGTTTTTTTTTTTTTTTTTTGCCTTGTCATTTATCTCCACTGACACATGAGCAGAAGGAAAAGAGGAAGTGAGATGGGGCTCCAGAGCTCATCACACTGCAAGATGTTTGTATATCGCAGGAGACGTCCACAGTTAAACATGCTGTTCCAGTATTTATACATTTTATTTCCCAGAGCCAGTTTATTCTTAAGCATTAAGCTTAATGACACCAAAGTCTCCCACTGCTGACAGCGTGAACGTTGATCCAGTGTAGAAATCAAATCAGGATAATATAATAAATCCCTTTGTCACCGTGAGCGTAGATACAGTGGGTCTCTTCATCTCCGGGCGCTTGCTCACTTATGAGGTGTCAGTTGGGTGCATGTACTTGCGAAACAGAACCTCCCATTGTTTTTGAAATAGTCTTAACAACTAAGGCCACATTCAAAGCTTGTTCTGCTCTCCCTCCAGGTTAAGAATTTAGTATCATAAGGTCAGCATGTGGTAGTTTCATGAGATTATGGAAATGGTATTCTTCCAAAACAAGGCGTTACAAGTGTTTACTTTGTAGCAGCGCTCTCTGTTCTTTCTCAGAAGCTCACAGGAATGTCGATGTGAGTGGGCCCAGGTCCACCAGTGGCCTTTAGGCTCCTCCTTGACTGCATCTCTCCCAGTTTCAGGTCTTTTTAAGATGCGCGCATCTGCAGGGGTCGTGGTGTCGAGCTACCGATGTGTATTTCAAATGTGGCTTCCTGCTCTGGGCCTTTAGACTTTGAGGGCTTGTGTGCAGTTCTGACTAATCTTCCACTGTCTTGCAAATGTGGCTGCCGTCGCTATTGATGTAACACACAACCAATCAATCAGTCTTTTAATTTGTCGCCAAAAGGACGATTAGTAAGTTTTCATGCCATACAGCACCCATCAGAAAAAGAGAGTTCTAATCCTTGAGGACACCAAATTAACATCTTGAGGTAAAGACTCATTTGAATCAAAAGTGGACTGGATCAGCGGAAGTTTGTTCCAGAAATTGAATTTCCGGGCAAACTGTACACTTTATTTTGAAAAGCTATTCTGAGAAGTTGACCAAATAATCATACAGAGAACAGTCAAAAGGCAACTAAAGAAATGGTTTGACATTTTAGGAACACCAATGGGGGCTTATGTTCGTGTCTGTGTCTTGCCAGGACGCAGTCAATGGCGCATTTCCATTACACAGTTCCAGCTCTACTCGACTCGGTCCTACTCTACTCTACTTGGTTTGTTTGAGTTTCCACTACAATTGAGTACTTCATAGTACCTCCTCAACGAAGGCGGGGTCGTCATACCACGGCTTGTACGTGACGCAAACAGAGCCGACCTCATCGACGGACCGCGGTGATATTTTACGAGCAGCCATTTCCCTCAAGTGAGAATAAAGAATAAAGTCAGCGGTTGCTGTTGCCCGGCGTTACAATGGAGGGGGCGGGATTGTTTTTCCGGTGTTGGACGTCACAGACCAGTGACGACACTCTCCGGCCAATCAGTGGCCAACAGGCTGTTGACGTCACACATATAGTATCGCTTCTACTCGCTTGGAACCTCGCCAGAGCTGGTACTAAAAATAGTATCGGGTACCAGGTACTATCCCTAATGGAAACACAAAACAACCGGGTAGAGTAGAGTCGAGTCGCGTCGCGTCGCGTCGAGTCGAGCCACGCTAGTGGAAATGTGGCATTCCTGGAGTCTGGAGGCTGCTTCCATAAAACCACAACTTGTAGTTTTTACACTTTTTGTACGGACTCAAAAAACTAGATAAAATTTTTGAGCTTTAGAGGTGCTTGTAGGCTCATTTTGTTTCCTCTGAACAGAGCCAGGCTAGCTGTTTCCCCGTTTCCAGTCATTATGCTAAGCTAATCTCGCGGGCTGCAGCTGTAGCTTCATATTTATCTTATAGATGGACGGTGGAGTCACAGCAGTCCAAAGAACTTAATGTATGATTTTGCTCAGAGTGTTTCTGTATGTACACATTTCAGCACCGTGTTTCCAATTGTCTTATTGAATTTGATTGACCTGCTTCTCTTCTCTTTAGCCTTTTGCAGCCTGGAAAAAAACTTCTCAGTCTATTTGTTCGGCTCTTTCAGCCGTACTTTCAAAGTTGTTGTTTTTTTTTTTCATGTGAATGCACCCTTCAGATTCTACACTGATGTCATGTGCATCCCCTCTATACTAAGATTTCTCGAGGTCTTAATCACACACTTTAAAGTGGTTTTGAAAAGTACAGCATGTACAGAACATACTATCATTGTTCCTCCAAAGGAAGAGTTCATCCAGAAGTCGTCTCTCTTGCATAGTGTGACAGTGTCAGTGTCCATAGGTGTGTTTTTAATCTCCCCTGGAAGACAGCCTTATGTGTCGCTTGTGGACTACTGTAACCATGCACAACACACCCTGGTAACAATGCTAACAGCCATGTTAACAGCATCTGGTTACTTGAGTACTTTGGCCATTTTCACGCTCTGTCACACCACTGTCCTTGCAGCCAGAATAAACTAAAGAAAGGTTGTGCACAGTACAGTCCGCTGAAACATTCTTCCTGGGGCAAGATTTACAAAGCACTAAAAATTGGTAGATTTAGTATTAAATTATAAACCTGATGGGTATTCCATTGCAAAATTTGGCAGCTGATCTGAAAGTATTTTAGAATCCAAATGCTCTCGAGGCTTTGACTTCATTTTGCTTCCTTTCTTCACTAAAGAAGCACTGAGCAGACAAGAGCCTTAGTGGATTTAAGTGAACAGACCTGCAGCTTATTGGCTGTAGTAAACACGCAAGGCGCTCACTCACCTGCTGAACACCGCATTAAGCAGGCAGCGCTCGTCTCCTTCATCGTTTTAATGGACACAGCTATGACGCAAAACTCTCTGGAGTGTGTCCCGCCTTTTGCTCTGAAGATATACTGTACCCTCACTTGATATATCTCTTACAGTTTTTATGGGGCAGAGCACAGATGGAGCTCATTGTTTTTGTAGTGTGAGGTATGTGGTTGCAAGGACACATTTTGGGGTCAGCACAGCAATGCAGTCCAAAGCTAAACACATTTTGGCTTTTAATGAAATAATAACGAATACAGCCCAGTCAGGTCCCTGTCTTGGACATTTTTTTTTTTTTAGTTTGCACCGTATGCAAAAGATAATATCATCGGGATGCTTAACTGTAACAGAACTGCAGTACTCCAAACCATTTGGCCCTGACATGAAAATGAATTATGCAGCTCAGATGCTCAAGCAGTTGCTTTCCTACATCAGGATTTAAAAATTCACATCTGAATGTATCTACATGTGTGTATTGGCCTGTAAAATTTGGGCTTTTGATTAGTGCTGTCAAAAATATTGCGTTATTAACACGTTAATGCAAATCAGTTTTAACGGCGTCATTTTTTTTATCGCGCGATTAACGCTCTTTGTGACTTAGTGAACTTGTAGTTTTTTATAAGCTGTGGCCACTGCTAGTAACATTATAAAAACTACAGGTTTCGATTGTAAACCGGAAACAAAAATAGGCACGCCCCACGCATGGGTTTGGTCTTGTCTGCTCGCTAGCTGTAAAAGAGTAGGCTACCGGTTTGTGTGGATGTCAAGAGCGAAATGCCGAAATGGATGTGAACAAGATCCTGAATGGAAAGTTTAGTTTCAAAAAGTTGCCAGATGGGTCGACTGACAAGACCAAAGTTATCTGTGTGTATTGTTGGTGTGAACTAAATTATCACCGCAGCACATCCAGTCTGAAATACCACTTGATGGCCAAACACACGGCGAATTCTCCGCCGCCTCCTTGTCAAAACCAGGCGACAATGGATGGCTTTCGACAGAGGCATATGGATACCGCAACTAAGAACAAGCTTACTGCAGCCATAGCCAAGTGATGTTCATTCTTTCTGGAGAGAAATAAGAGGCTGGGTTGATGAGCCTCTGGTGAATAAACAGAAGAGCATCATAGTCTGACTGCTTGTATGTTCAAAGGAAACTTAAGAAAGGAAAGTTTCAGCCATGGTTTAACTGCACTATAGGCTGAGTCCTAGTTTACAGTGATGTGCACTTTGTAACTTTATTTTGTATCACCCTGTTTTGATCTCTTAGAAAGGGTTGTTGAAGAGGCTTATTTTTTGTCATCTGTTTATTGACAGTGTTAAATTGTGAGAGATTTGATTCATTTAAATGTGAATGACTGCCCAAAGAGAGAATGTTAGTGTGAAATAAAATACTACACGTTGTTTTCCATAAAAAAAAACATTTGCACAAAGCAAGCCTATCCACTTTTCCATGTTGATAAGAGTATTAAAATGATAATTAATGGGACATTTATAATAGATAAAAATGTGCAATTAATTTGTGATTAATCGCGAATTAACTATGACATTCCAGAGATTAATCGCGATTAAGTATTTTAATCGATTGACAGCACTACTTTTGATATATCAAAAGCACCTGATTTAATGTTTACACTATGTGAAAAGAACCAATTTTTTCCCAATTCTGCAATGTGTAATGTTCTGTTCTTCATCTTCTTCTGAGCCAGTTGCAGTTCACCCGTTGTTACCAAACACATTATAGCATTCAGCCACTGCATGTAATGTGATATGTGGAGTAGCAAATTTCTAATCTAGACATTGGAAGCAATAAGAGGGCAGGAAATGTTTCAGTGGAAACTATTAGAGTAAATGCCCCATTAAGAATAAACATTGCTGCGTCATCTGCAGTGTCGTACCTGTTTCACCTGCCTGATTACATTCCTCACAGGTTGTCTGTTTTAACTGTGTGCAGTGTCACCAGAATAGCTGCTTGCAGCTGTATGACATGTCATTCTATATCACACATTATGCAATAATGTGTTTTCAAAGCAGAGGCATTTGCACGCAGTAATTCCTGCACATCAACAGCTTCCACATCATCTCCCTGGGCTAAATAATCTATAAACAGCAAACATGAGGCCTTAAATTTTGTTTTGTCCCAGGCTGTGTGCTCTTATTTATTTATTTATTTATTTATTTATTATTTGCTCCTTATTGAGTGCTTTCGTGTCAGCGCATCACTCTCTGTCAATCATCTGAGACCTGCAGGAGAATTTGAAGCCTTTGCTGGGACATAATCCCTCGAAAACATGTTTGCTCACAAGCTGTCTTGTTACATTTATGTCCTCTTGTTCATTAAAAGTCAGGCTGGAGATCATACAGTGTGCATTTTAAAATCATAGCTAAAAACCATCAAGCTGCTGTTTAGTTGTCAGTATGTCCATAAACATCAAATATGTTAAAGATGGAATTACAGGCGTTGATTCTCTAACGGACGACAGTACTGAGTTCATGTGGTTAATATTATAAACATTGTAAACTATGTACTGCTTCATAAATAACCTCCTAAAGAAATCTAGTATGGAAGCAGAAAGAGGCCATAAAGATTAGAATCTTAGAAGCAACCAAATACCTTATTGTGACACGTAATCAGCACATACTTATACTGAACACTACAATCAAGAATACTACAAATTTGAATATTTTCTGAGATTATAGTCCTGAATTTGTGAGGAAAAAAAAAACAAAGTCTCTGAGATTAAAGTCAAACGTTTATGAGAAAAAAAACATATGTTGTTCTTTTTTGTGGTTAAGGCACCACATCGCTTCACTTTTCAAGGTCGGATCGACCTCACACACCACAGACGCCGCCCCCTGCCGTGCATTACGCCTGAAGTGGATGACCTAATCAAATTATGCTTTGCAATTGGATTTAGTAATAAGGAAACACTCGTGATTTCAGCCCAGAATCACCACATTATCACAAGCACTTGAACTTTGAAGAGAAATTGCAGATATTCAGAAGAAATCACAGTGATTTGGATGAGGTGGCAGCTTTTGTGCATCAGGAGCTACGACGCAGTGTGCAAGAGCGTGGCCGATTAGATCTACGGACAGATTCCTCAAAATACAGATGCTTATGAGAATATGGAGACTCTACGCTCAACACACGGCAAGCGGCGGTGGCTGTGGTGTGATGAGGCTAATGTAACCTTGCAAAGTGAGGCGATGTGGTTCCTTTACAAAAAAAAAAATATTAAAAAAAAAAAATCAGTGACTTTATTCTGAAAGAATTTCTTATTTTCTTCTCACAAATGTGTTTGGCAAAATCCATGTGATTTGAAATCCCATTCAAGCCATTTGAAAAGCTTCGGCTGTATTCAAATTTCAAATATTCAGACTAAATTTCTTAAGAGAAGAAAATTACAGGAAGTCTGTTGCTGTCGCACTTTTTTTTACTATAGTTTTTTTTTTTTGTTTACTACTGTAAGCATGTACTTTCTACCCATAACCTATTGATTTTAATAATGCAGCATAATCAGCAAAACAAATCTGGGCTTTATGTATGTGTGTTTCCAAACTTCCACAATGTGTGTATTGGCATGCAGTCATCAAATCCCCCTTCCTCACTGCGAGTGTGTGTGCATGTGCATGTGTATGTGTGTGTGTGTTTAAGCCAAGTGTAATTTGTGTGCCAAGCCCGGTGCCCCAGCTCGTGTCGCTCACTGATCCCTCATGCAACAGTGACATCAGTGCTCCTGTTTTAGCAGGTGAAAAGGAGGGGGAGTCCGGTGATTATCTAATGCTCTCGCAGCCATCTGAAGAGCCCTGGAGAAGCGCTTCTGATATTTTCAAAAAACATCCAAGCTGTCGCGGAGAGGTGGAGCCACACAGAGTTGCAGATAGAGTCGGGCTGGTGTGGCCGTCGTGAGCATATTGCTAATTCTAATCCTCTCTTTAGGCCATGGGCCTGATTGTACAGGGAAGATTGCACAGTTGGGTATGGCTCTGGCAAGAAAGTGAGTGGAGACTAAATGATCTCTTATTCAAGCCAGATGGTCGTCTTGTGTTGCTTGTTGTTTGTGCTCTGTTTGTCTTGTTGTCATGTATTTGGACGGACTGAGAAGGAGGAGTGGCTGACTGCAATGGAAAGGTTCCCGGTAAGATTACAGTACACTGTAGTGTCACTGGACCAAGCTCCTTTAGCTTGTCCTTTTGCTTTATTGGCCTTTGACCTTAGCTGGAATTAGCCAAGATGGGAAAGGAGAATGAGGACTCCACGCTACACGCTCAACAGCTGCCCATGGTTCATAGTGTAAGTGACACTCTGATGGCAGGTGGAGGAGCAGTCGAAAAAGCTTTAGGGCTTATAGCTAATAAATGAAAGGGGGGGGGGGGGGGCGGTGAAAAAAACCCACAAAGATGGGATCATAAATATTCTTTTGTGTATTTATATACAGCAAAATTGGGGTATTATTTGAGTAGGCGTGAATGAAAAGTGAAGCAGACCAGCGTGTAGGCCGATAGTGTTGATGGAGGCTGCTGGGGGCAGAGGAAGAGGAGAAGGTTTTAGTAAGGGGCTGCCCCAGAGCCCTGGATGGCTTAGGATTGTCCAGGTCTTACGGGGATTTCAGGGTAATCTGGATAAGGACAGAAATACCTTGAAGGTGAACATTGGAGAAAGTGCTCAGCTTCTCGCAGGTGTGTCTTCTGTCTTTAATTAATTTACACACACCGGTTGTAGACTCGGAGGACGTCACCTACAACCCCGAAACGTCGGGACGCTGTGTAAAACAAGTAAATCTGGTGTTTGCAAATAATTGCATTCTCTTTTTATTTACATTTTGCACAGCATCCCAACATTTTTGGAACTGGGGTTGTAAATGGTTCCTTTTCGTCTATTTTACACATGAAGTTCAGTCGGTAGGTGGACAACAGAGAGCTTGCCTTACAAACTTGTGTAGTGTTGTTGGAGCTTGACCCACACTAGGGACAAAAAGTGACGGTATCTCAGCCTCTGCTGCTTAGATGTTGCCCAGTAATTGCATTAATAAATGGCTGCATTACCCCTTTAACCAGGCACGCTTGGTGCTGTTTAGCAGATGCAGACTTTCATCGCCAGGCTGACGAGATCTCACACTGAGATCTGAAAGCTAGATTTTGCTGCTATTGCTGTCAGATCGGAGAAAAATAAAAGTGGTCAGAGTCGTACAACATGCAAGTAATTTGAAAAGCCGAAGAGAGAAATCGGGGCGGAGAAAAGACAAATTGAGATAAATGCAACCCAGAGATGCGCCAAGGTGGAGGACGCAGGGCAATGCCTTTTGATTTCTGCAGACCTGAGGAGCCCCAGCTGCAGCGTCACCGCCGCGGCGATGAAGCAAGCGGCCTCGTGTACTTCACTCCGAGCTTAATGAACGCATCTCTCTCCTGCTCCTGCTCTTCTTCTCATATCCCCCCGGGCCAGCAGGTGAGGGCTCTGAGGGTCTGAGTCTCCAGCCCTCGTCACTTGGCCTGCTCCGCTGCCAGGCCTCAGTTACTCTCTTTGGCACAGTGACGCACAGATCACATCTGCGCTCGCGCCGCTATGGACACAGGGTATGCACGCAGGCCCAGGCGGCGTCACGAGCTGAGGGAATGCAGCGTGTGCCACGCTCGCGTACATATAGAATCTGAACGCAGGCAGAAACATAAACGTGGCATACAGAGTACTTGTGTGGGAGCAGATAAAACGCTGACGCTCTCATCTTCTGAGTATCAGTGTGTTCTTGTGTGCAGCTTGTGGATTTACAGGCTCGCAGGTATTAAATATCAGTTTCTTATTTTTCTTTGTTCAACTGTAAAGATTGCAGAGCAGCACCTCACGTCTGACGGTTTCTGCATGATAACTGAGGAGATGCTTGCAACACACACACACACACACACACACCAGTGAGAAACAGGGACAGGTCACCAAGGATGAAGGATTCATTTTCTGCAAACTCTGTATTTTTAAACCACAGACGTCATTCAAGGGGCGTTTGGGACTGAATTCCAGGACAAGTTCAGTCTCCTGTGAGTTACCCGGTGTCTTCCCTCCGTGTGTGTGCGTGTGCGCATTCCCGTATGCTTGAATTTCCGCACTATCTGGTGAGGTAGGAGAGATGTCACTGCAGACAGAATAAAGGTCAGGGCGTACTCTGGAAGCGCTGCTCGAAAAACAATGAGCGTGTGTGCGTGCATGTGTGTGCACTTTTATGCGTGACTGATTAGAGATCGCTGTATTTGGGGCGGCGTGTTGAAGATGTGTGCATCGGGAGCCTGTGCCTGCTTCTCTCTGTGGGTCTGTGGGTGTGTTCTCAGGTCAAGCTTCAGTTTTTGTCGTGATTTCGGTATCTGCAACAAGAGGCAGCTGCGAGTGTAACCAGCACATAGCCTCGCAAGCTATTACTTAAATCATTAACTTACCTTGACTTACCGTTACTTAACTTACCAGAGCTAAAATAAGCAGCTGCTGGCTTTGTGAGGCGTCGCTACACACCAGGAACAACTTCCTCTGTGCAACATAAAGTTGGCAAATTACCCCAGAAATCATAACACAGCTGTAATGATTCTCTCACGCACCTAAAAAGGGAAAGTGGAACAAACGTTGGAGGGTTGCAGGGTGATAGAAGACTGTGTGATGGTCATGTTTGGGTTTACACGCGTCAAGCTTGTGATGTGAAGTTGCAGTCGGGCAAAAAGCTGCAGATTGTTGGCTTTATGTTCGGGTTTGGTTGAAATGTAATGCATGTAAAGTTCAGATAGCACCTCAATCTTCAGTTATCATTTGAGATTACAGGCACGCCCGACTTGATGGTATTATGTATTGTTATTGCAGACTCTCTCTGATTTCTATCCCTGATCTGCTCTTCGTCGTGATGCCCTGTAGAAGCCCTGAAAAGTGGTCCCTTCTTGTTTGATATTTCCCAAGATTGATTCAGTGTTTTTTGTTGTTATTGTTGTTCATTTGCTTCAGGGGTTGGTTTTAATCAGCAGCTGTTTGTGTGATCTGTGTCCTTTTCTTCAGAAAGCTCTTTGCAAACCTTGGTTGTAAAGAAATGCTATGTAGATATACATAAGCACTACGTCACAAAACAGCTGCAAAGATGACAGAAATAAAATTCTGAAAAAATGAGTAGAAGTTATTTGATTAATTGATAAGTCATTGTTTCAGTCGTATTTTCAAGGAAAATAGAAAAACAGTGTTTTCTACCTCTCAAAATCTTTCTGCTTCACTTTGATTTCCAAAATTTTAAACTGGACTGTTTGTCACCCAAAAAATGATTTACTCAAGGAACTATGACGCCCCGATTTTTCATTCAAGAGTAAGCAGAAAACTGACAATGGGCAGATTAGAGAGAGAGTTATTTGTTTTGTAAATAAATTAAAATATCCACAGGAACGTGGCGACAGGGAAGATTACAGCCATTAAAGGAGACGCAGAAGATAAAACATAGATAAGTTCATTTAAAGCGTGCACTCATTTACTGGTGCCAGTTATTCTGTCGTGTCACATGCACACAGATGAACGGCTGAAGGTGAAAGGAGGCACATTGTTCATCTCATGACTCTGCATCTGACGAATAAGGATAAAAATAATAAAAAAGAAGAAACACCAGGAGCTATGACATTATTAGGATCTAGCTCTGCACATTAAAAACAGTGAATGAGTCTGTCTGTTGGGAGGATGTCGCGGGTTTTTGTTGCAGGAGGTCGAGCTCTCCTCTGTAGCACGTTCCACCAGACGTGCAGAGAGAGAGAAAGAGCGAGGCAGAGGCAGAAATACAGAGAAAGCGAGGATGTTCTGGGACAAACCGATCCACAGTGGCCTAGTTTCCCTCAGCCATGCCAGTGACTCAACTAAAGTCTTCTGCCTGGCTGAGTATGGGCTTGGTCACCATGGATAAGACATGTGGACAGAGCCAGAATACACACGGTTGCGGTTATTTTTCTAAACGGATGAACTGCAACTACGTTAACACGTTAGATGATTTTTCTTTGGGTGGGGGCGGCTGTGTTTTTTTCATCATTTTACTGCCCTTTTTCTAATACGACCAGATAGAAATATTGGACAATCCGAAATGTACATGGCGTGTTTTATTCAGCCTTTTTTAAAGCATCTGTGCTTTCATCTGTGGTGTGTGCGGTGCATCTGAATATGAAGGGGGGGGGGGATAAGCACATAGGAAACTTTAGGTAACGGGGACAGAGGGTTTGTTTGTGTGTGAGCCCCTCCGTGTAGATGAGTCAGTGGGTCTGAGAGCAGAAAATAAAGGGAGGACATTGAAGGAAAGGAAGTGGCGGTAACGTGGGAAGTTTTATTAGCGTCTTGACTTCTGGAGTTTCGGCTTAGTCACTGCCAACGTGCGTGATTCCTGCAGCACCTGTGCACTGAAGTGATTGTTTTCTATATCCATCCATGCAGGGGGATTAAATGAATGCCTAGAGAAGAGAAGTAAGTAGTAATATGAAATCCCTGCTGACAGATCACTAAAAAATACCAACACATTCAGCTCTGAATTCCAGCACATAATCATCACTTTGTCACTTTATCATTTGCTTCACACTGGGCCCAGAACCAAAGGGGGCTTGAAGATGAAGAAATAATGGCACATCTGATAGTTCAGCCTAAAAACCAACGTTTTCTTTTTTGTATGAGGGTGTGTATGAAATTGCTCACTCTCCCCTTTATGCTCTACTTTATAGCGTGCTCGCCATTTTGTAATGGTGTTCCAATGTCTGGTGAGACCTCTATAGTGAACTAAAAATATACCACAATGCGCTGACCGATGTTGCGAACAACTGACGGCCACTAAATGAGCGCCGCTTTAACTACCATCATGCTGGATGAAAGGAATGACTTGAATAGTGTCCAGTGGTGTTAATTGGCATATAAATGCTATATATAATGCTGCATAAAATCCCTGTATGGTGAGCGGTGAGAAGGGAGGGATTTTACATACAGCCATAGTTGATACAAGGAGACTGTAACTTTTCCCAGAATGCACTGGGCAAAAGGCAGGTTGCAGGTCTTTTGCAGAACTTTTGTAAAATGTAGATTTACGTTAAATTAATTTGGCTTTTTTGGGGGGGGGCATTTTGCCATTTGGTCCATATAAAATGATTGAATATTAGAATAGAAGTATTGATATTGCTCAGTTTAGTGTGCACTGATGTTACACATGAGTCCACTTTGGTGTGTGTGGTTGACTGTGAGCAGCGTTGATTGTAAAGTCTGACACCAGCAGGAAGGAAGGACCCGTGTTATCTCTCTGTCTATATATAGGTGTAAGACTGCTTTCTTTTCTCCTTTTTTTTATTTGTTATCGTGACAAAAAATATGCTTAACTTCAA
This sequence comes from Chaetodon trifascialis, assembly GCF_039877785.1. Taxonomy (NCBI): domain Eukaryota; kingdom Metazoa; phylum Chordata; class Actinopteri; order Chaetodontiformes; family Chaetodontidae; genus Chaetodon; species Chaetodon trifascialis. Next base: position 8,400,030 of record NC_092056.1, read on the forward strand.
CCTTACACAAATCCAGATAATAATTTCTTTAGAATCATCATGACTGACCTGCGAAAATAGCGTATCTCCAAAAATGTGGACTTTTCAAAAGAAAAACGGCCCATGTTTTCAGCTTTGGTGCTGCTTTTTCCCAATAATCCAGTGGGTTTTAAAGTGGTTTATTTATCTTGTGGCGCAGGAAAATCTCCTCAAGCAATAAAGGAACGCTTAATCCTTCACCAAACTTGGAGATACGCGGTTTTAATTGGTGCTTTCACCAATTTTTTGTAATGCTGCTTTTGTTGTTTGAAACCCGGCGAGTCGAGTGTGATGGGCTGTGTTCGCCAGGCCGCTCATCGATCTGTCAGGGTTAGATCTGGTTGCAGGTTTGAAACCCCATTGTTATCGACGGCCTCAGCGCAGATCTATGGGCAGCAAGCGGCCGCGCATGAAAGTGAATTATTCTCTTTGAGGTAACGCGCGCAGCATGGGCAGCTAGCACTGCTATCTGAGTGGCTCAGCGTGCGGCCAGGCTGATGTCACTCAGTGCCATTTAGCCCGTCACTTAGCTCAGTGTGTGTTAGAGTCTGTCTGTCTATCTGTCTGTCTGTCTGTCTGTCTGTCTGTCTGTCTGTCTGTCTGTCTGTCTGTCTGTCCGTCCGTCCGTCCGTCCGTCCGTCCGTCTGTCTGTCTGTCTGGTACATAGTGTGCATCCACACCTGTGGTTGGGACTGCTCCCCTTAATCAGACCTAATGAGGAACATTGATTCGTCTCCATCTGATTCACACAGGAACACATATAAACGCACACAAACCCACTCGAGACACCCCACCACTCGTTGTGAGGACACTTTTGACTCCTGAGGAAGAAATGCTGATCCCGTCTAAAGTTGCTGCACTGTCATCATCTCTGCGTATAATACTCTGCTCAGCCACATGTGGAGTAGTTTTAAGGAGAGACAAAGTGACGTTAGGAAGCTGAAGAAGAAGAAGAAGTGGGAGGGAGCGAGAGCATGTTCGCTGGAGAGAGCAAAGGGATCTGGAGACTGTTAGCGAACGGGGCAGCCATGCACGTTTTCCTAAGAAGCACGAGCAGGGCAGGCATCCCAAGATTCCCTGCATCCTGGTCCCAGCTCTGGGGTGGAGGAAGCTGTTTACTCTTTCTATCTCTCACTGCTGACGTCGGCGCACCGAACAATGTCATCCAATTTCCTGTTTTTCACTTTAGTGGAAAGCCACTCTCCCAGTGTGTGTGGTGTAGTGTGTGTATGTGTGTGTGTGTGTGTGTGTGTGTGTGAGACTGTGAGTGTGAGACAGAAAAGCTGGTGGGCTGAAGGAGAAGGAGGAGGAGGAGGAGATCTATAGGGCAGGATACACTGGGAGCAGGATATAGGGTCAGAGGCAACTTTGCTATGTAAATACACGAGGTGTATTGAATGAGAGGAGCAGGACGCCGCAGACTGTCCTGAACGCAGCTCGAGATGAATGGAGGCACGCAGCAGCGCTGGCGTGGTCGGAAAGTTGTGATGTCACATGACATAAAACCGTTTCACGCCATCTGCCTGGAAACTGGAACTCCAGTGTTTTTGGGCCCCTTTAAAAGTCTCCGGGTTTGTTGTAATTAGATTTTGGGGTTTAGTTGTTAGATTCGCCGGATTGCTATCAGTGCAGACATTGACCTTATTAAAGGGATCTAATGTTTTGCCGATGATGTGGACGATCCGTACATACATGCATACAGTTTCTTTATCAATATCATGATAAACTTTAAGGCGTCTGCTTGCAGCTGAACTTATTTTAATCACTGTTGGACATTGACTCTCTGACATCCCTTACAGGAATTCCACCGAGTTCCTTAGACATAATATTAAAAACATCAGCCTCTGAAATGTCCATAACGTTGAATCAGCATCTCCTTCACGATGGTGGGATTTATTGCAGGACATTAGTGGCATTAGTTTCAGCTCGATGTCCTGATAGCAGAGAGGTCAATGAGGTCCCACAGCTCATTTTTGTCCTGCGGGTCTGTAAGGGGTAATTTGGCCCTGGAAAATAGGAATGCAGCGGCGTTGGGAATAATATGGTTTAAATAATGGAAATTAATGAGGATATTTTCAGATATGGATTATGTATTATGACATTGCAAAACCACATATTAAAAAATAAACTTTGATACTTGATACTAATGACCCAACTTGGCTAGAAAATCAAGACAAACTACAAGGTCCAGAATGCATTGCACCCCACTCAGATCTCTATTGTAAAGTGTTTGCGCTGCGCCCGCACTACTTCCTGCTGCTCAACAAACTTGTCATCTGATTAACAAGTGGCCCATGTGCACAGAGAGCGACAGATCCCAGCGTGACCGTTACCACGCAGCAGCGTGCGGCGAGAGGGCGGGACGCGGCTGACGTAGGCTCACTCGCCGTGTCCGTGCTCCTCGCCTGCCTGCATGCTCGCTCACTTCCCCTGCTTTGTTTGCCTCCGGTTGAGTGCCAGCATGATGTTTGCGGGATGCAAATGCTTAGCTGAGTGATTCATTGCAGTGTGTGCGTGTGTGTACTGTACAATAGGAGTGTGTTGCCCGAAGAGGCTGGCAGACTGGTTCAGCTATGTGTGTGTGTCTGTGTGTGTGTGTGTGTGTGGCAGGCTGGCTATTCGAGTAACACAACCTCAGCTGCAGTTGCATTGGTTGTGTCAGTGTCAGTTAGTGAGGGAAGTCACCCTGGACGGAGACAGAGCGCTGCATACTGCTCTCGCTCGGCCCTCAGCTAGCTGGAGGCTCTGCGGTCAAAGCCCATACGTCAAAGACCCTGACCTCAGCTAGTTCGCCAGCGAACGGCATTGCAGTGGTAATATGATTTCTACGTGTGGTATATTTTTGTGCAGCCACCATCTGTGACATTTACCCAGCAGTCGTCTATAGGAGAGGGAATGTTTTGTTTGACCTCCACAGGAAAATGAATGGGTAGTTTGAATCTCTAATCAAAGTAGATCAAGCTGAGGCCTGAGTTATTTGTTCTGACACACATGGTCGGAGTAATTGAAATCATATCTGATAACAGGAAAACTAGGTCTTGCTTGGTCAAAGACTCTTGGAAAAGCGTTCGTTTGTGGCATTTCCATATGTTAGTCCCTATGGCCTCACACACACACACACACACGCACACGCACACACTAACACACATGCATACTGTCTCTCCGGTGCATCAAGTGACCAGGTCCTCGTGTCTGTGAAAGATCAGATGATCACAGAGCATCAGCTTGCAGCCACCCTGATGCGACAACAAACGGCCTAGTGTCATGATGACGTCAATTTGGCTACAACCGAGGGCTAATCAGCTTTATTTTTTTACCCCCCCGCCCCCCTCCCCCTTTGTCTTTGCAGAGCTTTCATAAGGCTTAGAATTTAGCAAGAAGTGATTTACGGCTGCCCGGCACGCTCTAAAATTCCTCTCCGTATTCCTCCTCACATGTGTAGATTGTTTACGGCGAAGAGGAATTCTAGAGGGATGGCGGTCCGCAAGGGGCTTGGTTGCTATGGTTACTAACCCCTGAGCTGGGTTCCATTTAGCAGGAAGGAAGCTAAATCATTTGCAGACAGAAAAGAGTAAGCTCATGGAGGGAAAGTGTAATGAGTTAAAAAAACGGTGTGTGTGCAATCTGCCTTTTTTTATTTTATTTTTTTAATTTTTCACAAATCTACAGTTGAATTAGAAATCAGATTAAATTACAAGCATTTGCTGTTGCTGATTCAGTCAGAGGCGGGGGTATATAGATGCTTTACTGAAGTAAAAGTAATAATACAGTAATTTGAAAATACTTTAGTAAAAGTCCTGCTTTCAAAATCTTAATAAAGTGAAAGTACAGCAAAATATTGTGAAAGAAAAAGTAGAAGAATGGCCCATTTAATGTGTTATATACTTCATATTGGGAGATCATTTTATGGGATTATTATTGCAGATGCATTCACGTGTAAGCAGCGTTTTACTGTTCTAACAGTCGAGGTGCAGCTAATTTTAACCACTTTAATATTATTTCACTGTGCAAAAGCTCCAGTCTTTGTGGTTACAATTGGGTCCTAAAAGCAGTGATGTAAGAAGTATTTCGATCCTGTATTTGAGTAAAAGTAGCAAATAGAATTTAAAGTATAGTAAAAGTACTTGTGATTAGAGACAAATGGTCCTGTTTTGAACTATATTATAGTATTGATATTTATTTTAAGGCAATTATGTGTAAGAAGCATTTGACTTTTTCTTGGTTGATATAGAAGTAATGCTAACAATTTTACTTTAGGAAGTTTAATTTATCACAATATAACGTTCGGTGATCATGTTTTGTGTGGAAAATGAACTAGTACGAAAAGCAGTCAAACAGTAAAAATGTACGTGTTGCATCATGTAGAGTGTGTGTAAGCACAAAATGTAATGAAGTATAATGGAACAGAAAAAGTGAAGGAAGAGCTCAGCTGTCAGCGTGTGGATGAATACAGTGGATTTTCATGTCCTCTATGTCTGTGATCGCTGTTGACGGTACTTTCTGTGCAGCACTGCTTCTCCCATATCCTCCCAGAATAAGTCTGTTTAAATGTCTGTTTCATTACAGTTTGTTCATAAGAGGCCTCTCTGGGGTCTAACTGACCCAAAACATAAGTTACTCACAAATAAGTAAACACTGTCGGCTCATACAGTACATTTCTTTGTGAGTCGATGGATGTGTGTTCACAAAGAGACGTTTCTTTTCTGTGGTGTATTAACGATGTTTTATGGTCACTTTTGTGTTTTGTCAACTTCATCGAATGTGCAAGGGTTACCGCTTCAATGCTTTTCTACATAATGTGTTTTAATAAGGGCAGAGGAAAAGAGAAGGGAACAAAAACTTGATTTTCTTTTATTATTACTGTTCCTCATACAGCAGTGGGGTGAAGCAAATGTCAAGAAAATGTAAATATGATGAAATATCACATTTGTGAAATGATTTATTTCTAATCCTTGTATTCTTCTTGTTATCTTTCAGACCACATTAACAGAGGTGCAATTTGGACCAATGAAGCTATTTAAAGACCCACTTCAGGTATCGTAAAACAATGCCAAACATCTGAATGATTGATGCTTACGGGCTTGAATGCATTAAGGCTTCTAAAGATACAGCACTGCTCCGGCTAAATGTTTATATCCATATCATTTCGGGGCTTTTAGCTGAGCTGTCGAGCTAAACTTTGTGTGACTGTCAATATTTGGAGGCATTTTTCTGGGATTAGTATTTCAAAACGTCGCCGGGTTCTGTTTGCAGTCCGAACTAATCTTGAATTTCTCAAAGATAGCGCACCTCGCGAAGAGATTAAAGAAATAAAAAGTCCCCGTGCAATCGTGCAAAGCAGAAGAAAACACTGTTAATGGAGGTATTGTGCGTGATGTAGCCTTGGGTTGTCAAGGCATCAAGGCCAAACATATATGGCCGAGGACATGCCATAATGAACAAAGCACGTCATGGAAGAAGTGCACAGAGGATCCATGGACCGGTTTCGTCACTGCGAATGGGGCATTCTCTGACGCTCAATGCTTCATTATGCGCTGCGCTCGTTCCTTTGGCATGCGCTGCCGCTGTTGCGTGAAAACTCCCAAAAGTCAAACGTTTTATTAATCTTTCGAGCAAAAATGCCAAACATTCGCTGGTTCCGGCTGTCCGAATGTGGGGATTCGCTGGTCTCCTTTGTCCTGTTTTGTAGTTGAACTGAACTTTTTGGAAAATCGCTGCAGCCTTCGTGCACGGATCCTTCGGGTAGGATGCACATTTTAATCAAGATCAAACGTCGACGGCTGCTGAACAACGATGATGTGAAGTCGTGAGGGTCAAAGAAAAGCGGCACATTGGGCGTCCTGTAATTTAACGCCGTGTGCGCAGACTCGGCTTTATTGTCTGATGCGCTCCAGTGTGACCACAGTAGGAAAACGAGGTAGAGAGATATCCCCTTCCTGTTTTTGTCACTCACAGCTGATCCTGTCGTGCCCTCCTCCTCTCCACTCCTCCTCTTTTCTCGTCGCTCACAGGATCTGGCCGGGCCCTCTCTGTTTTCAACAATGATGTTTTCTAGACAGAGCGATCAGACCCTGCCAAAGTGCTCGCCACCCCCTTCGAACCACTTCTTTCCCCTCCTGCTGTCGTTGTCTGTCTGCTACTTTCTCTGCCTTTTGTTGCTTTGGAGCGAACACAGTGAATCCTGTCTTAAAAATATGCTTTTTGCTTAATTGTACTTTCAGAGACTGGGTGTGTTATTACAGGGCCAGGCGTATCTGTCTGCTCTGAGAACAGGCATGTGAAAAGACCTTATCTCAGCCTATATTACCCCGTTCCTCCACCTCTGCGGGAATGTTGACTTTTCTACCAACATCCCAATGTGGAATCCTGATCTAATTCCCTGTGCGTACCGAACATAGCTGCAGGACTCAGCGGTGATGTATTTATGACACTTATTGCTGCTTGTAGGGAAAATGCTCATTTGTGGAATATGGTTTGCATTAGCTACACCCCTCTCAGACACGGGGGCTGAAGCTGCACTTCGGCGCTCAAATAAAGCCAATCGTCAGAATGAATCAAAAGGACAACTGTCAAAACAACCGATCCTCTATCCCCTCATTGTGCGGAGGACAGTGGCTCTAGTTTTCTGCACAAAGTCAAGTCTTTGTGCCCTAACTCAATTTTACAGGTGTGATGCAAGCTTGAAGCTGCAGAACAAACTTTCCCTTCTTTACGTTCATTCTGCTCCCTGCCAACAGTTGGAGATGACGTCTGTTTGAGAGAGTGACTCATGAATCTACTCTTAGTGCAGCACTGCTCTTGGAGGCGGGCCTAAATCTCTGGTCCAGTATTTACGCAAGTAAGGGGTTATATGAAAGTATGCTGGCAGAGGGAGAGCATGCTCTCAATGGCTGTTTTGATGGTAGCAGCAGCACTTTCTGCCACAGCCTTGGCAGGCCGGTGGGAGGGGCCGCGGCCAGTCGAGGCCACCTCGACTAATTGTGTCATAGATCACGGCAGCGGACAATAAAAACTCTGACGCACCCGAGTACGAGCTGAGCCTGATCAATCAGGGCCTGTCCAGTGGAGGCTTGAGGGTCACAGTTGAGCCGCTCTGCAGGCTGATTAGGACGACAGGCGCAAATGAGCATGAATGCACCAATGACGACTTGACAACTCAGAGCTGTTGATACACCGAGGCATCAAAACCACATTTCACTGTAGCTCTCTCTCTCTCTCTCTCTCTCTCTCTCTCTCTCTCTCTCTCTCTCTCTCTCTCTCTCTCTCTCTCTCTCTCTCTCTCCTTCTCTCTTCTGCTGTTTTTGACTGAGCTAGCTCTGTGATGCAGGCTGGAGCGGCAGATCGTTTGCGATTAGTTCTGCCATTTTTCCCTTTAGATCACAGCGACTTATCAGTTTAACCCTGTAGCTCTCTAATGTCTGACAGTAAATAATAACTACTGTAGTTTCTGAATAGTTGTGACAAACAAAGAGATCAGATGTCTAAATGTAGCTTTGCTCCATCTGGTACAAATTAGATACACAATACTTTACAGCTTCTGAACGCTGCACGCTTTGCACGCTCATTTTCAAAGTATGCATTGAATCTCGAAACGATCTGTCCATTCATTGATGAGTTAATTGACAACATTTTGATAATTAATTCATCGTTTAAGTCATTTATCAACAAAAATATCAAAAATACATTTATTGCATTTTCGCAGACATGATGATTTGCTTGCGTTCAGTTTTTATCAGTGTAAACTGAGAATCAGCCTGTTTTTTTTTCTTTAATTCTTAATACCTGTTTGCATACACTCGTTTTGATTTGTGATTTTTGTGATGCTCATTTAAAACTTTTATTTTAAAGCCTGTTTCTTCTTCACACCCTATCGATCACAGCTCTTAGCAAAGTCCAGATATTTAGATGTAGTGTATTTTTAGTGGAAGCACTAGCATGTACGAGTTCCCTTTAAAAACACTAATGACTCAGTGGGATATATATGCGTCATCTCTCTGTCTTTGCAGGTACTTTTAGTTTTTGCCAAAGAGGACAGTCAGAGTAATGGCTTCTGCTGGGCATGTGAGAAGGCCAACTTCAGGTGCAGCATGGCACGAACACCGGAGTCGGCTCTTGAATGCTTCTTGGAGAAGCATCATGACCTCGTCATCATTGACCACAGACATTCCAGACACTTTGACGCTGAAGCACTATGCCGGTAGGCCAGTCCTCTCATCATCAGTGTTCCTGTACTTTATGTTGAATGTCTAGAATGATGTTGTGCTGCGGTTCCCAACTTTGTCTGGGGTGCCCCCACAGCCCTGTCAGATGCCACTGTTCAGCTTTTAGGTCAGTGTGGTTACATTTGCACCACTGCCACTGAAGTGGTCGAAGTGGGATGTTTTCAGCCTTTTTTTTAGCTAACTGCTTCAACCATTTAGCTAATGATTTCAAATGTGGCCATTACTTCCATTTGTGCAACTTTTACCTAACTATTTTAACCACACAACCATTTATCCTGTACTTACAGCTAACAATTTTAACTGTTCATCCACTACTCAGCAATTTCTCTAATCTAGTTTATCCAACCTTTAGCCTATGAACTAATCATTTAGCAAATGAATTCAAATCTGTCACTTTTAGTTAGCATTAACTATTTGTTTATCCTGAACTTAGCCGTTTTAACCATTTGTCAACAACTTTGAGCTAATGTTTAAACATCTCTTCTTGCATGTCATCTACTTTTATGAGGTTAGTTGAGCTACTCTGCAATCTTTCTTCATGCCCTTTGGTAACTGCAGACGTCCTCTGTGGGGTGACTCCTGGTTGGCAGTCACCGATGAAGTAGAAGTGATTGTCATCCAAGGCCAGTGCCATAATCCAGACCAAATGATTTTGATCGGACAAATTATAGCACTTCTTTTCATGCGTTACAGTACGTTTGGGTAAATGGCCAGCTCAGTTTGGGCTCGCTAGCTTTCATCGCATGCTACCTAGTGGAGTCATGTCGATGAGAAATGAGTGGTGCCTGCCCATACCACCCTCTATCTTTAGCCTCTGCCCAAACCAAAAACACATTTACAAACATTCATTTGCCCTGCCCAACGTGTATGTTAACCCTATTCATTTTGGCCAATCCATATGTTCAGTGTACACGCACAGGCTCCGACGGGGAACTAAAGGGCCTTTATGACCGCTGGCTGGGGAAAACCACAGGCGGATGAGTGGCCCTGTACACTGCATTCTTTCAGAGGCCTATGCCTGCTCACAGAGCTCCACCACTAGGCTCTGCCTGGCTGGGAGAATCGGAGCGTGAAAGACTGAAAAATACATTGATTTGATGCCATGGGCTTTTCCACCAGCCTGCTCACTGGCTAAAAGGCTCCCTCTGTTTACATTCAGGTCAATTAGAGCGGTCAACTCTTCAGAAAACACTGTGATAGTCGCCGTTGTGAAAAGGTACGTACAACTTGATGCCCCCCTCTTCTTGTCCTTTTTCCTCACTGTCTTTTTAAGTACGGGTCATATGGAGCTGATGTTCTGTAAAGAAGCATTTGTCACAGCGATGTTTGCGTGTGTTCTCTTTTTAAGGCCAGACAGGGAGGAAGCCTCTGTGATGCCCCTGATCAATGCCGGCTTTAATAGGGTGAGCGACAATGTGTGTGTATCTGTCTCCTGCTGCCTGTGTTTGTGTTATTCTTTTGATATGTTTTTTTATATCCCTACTGTCAACACTCACTGTAAGGCAGGAATACAGATTGTAAATCCTTCTTGTTTGCTCAGGAGACGTGTGCATTGAGCTCCCTGTACCTGAAGCATTGTTACTCGTGGCGGTAGCAGCATTATAACATATCCTGCGATGGATTTATTGATATGAAAATGGGATTTTGGTTGTCTCTGATTGACCCGTGTTGCCTGGTGTTGCCCTCTGACCCTCAGAGATATGTGGAGAATGCCAATATGATGGCCTGCTACAATGAGCTGCTACAGTTGGAGCATGGAGAGGTGCGGGCGCAGTTCAAACTGAGGTGAGTTGTGCATTATACAGTTGGCTGCATTTTAGATTAATTGCATAGCACCATTATTCAAAGCTCTTCCACTGAGTGTAAAACATCAGAGACAAGTCCACTTTTCTATGACAATTCTATATATGTATATAAATAGATGCTGGACGCTCTGCCTGTTGCATATGTTAACAGTGATTATGTTGTCTCTCTACCTGTGCAAGGGCTGGAAATGCTATTTTCACAGCTCTAGAACAAAGCCAAGAGGCCATAGAGATCACTTCTGAAGATCAAGTAATTCAGGTGGGTTTCTAGTCAACTTAAATACTTCTGTTTGCTTTATTATAATCAACAGTTCATCTCTGTCTTCCTCCCCCTGTCTTTCCCCTCCTTCTCTTTCTTTCTGTCTCCTGTTTTAGTGCCTGTTCATGTCTTGTGATCCCAGCTAACACAGTTAGAAGTGATAGTTGCAGTCTCTGTCCTGAATGGCTCTTGGTCGTTTTTTTTAGCTGCATGAAATAAGCAACGAATGTGTCTGCTTCTCTGAAAACCCGTTGTTCCGGTCGGAAAGGTTCATATGTTGCTGGAGGTCATCATCCTAACCGTGTCTGAACTCACTGTGGATTTTACAAACAGTAGACCACCATCTCATACCAAGCCTGAACACTGTTGTTACCTCTCCTTCGCAGTACGTGAACCCTGCCTATGAGTCCATTATGGGCTACCAGCAAGGCGAGCTAATAGGGAAGGAAATAATAGAAGTGCCTAAAAGTGAGAAGAATAAGCCTGATCTCCTTGAAACAATAAATTCCTGCATACGGAAAGGAAAGGTAATATGCTTTCATTAAATCCTCTCATCTGCACTATACATCTATGGCCAAGCACAATTTTCAGTGTGGTTCAGGAATTTAATCACATCAGGAAATACACGATCTCCTTCTTCTGGTTGTTGATACTCTTACATACATTGTGTTGGCAGAAATATGGCATAAGTTAAGTATTGTATCACAATTAGATCACTCTCACAAGTGCCATACATATCTGCCTCTGCCTTTGTGTCTGTGCATGCATGCGTGCACGTGCATCCATGTGTGCTGCAAGTCTGTACCACCGGCCATCCAGCCATTCTGTTTCATGTGCATAAGAACAGCGGCCGATGGCTGTGCTGTAATCTTACTACACAGAGAGCGAAGGTCAGTGCCAGACAGGCTAACAGCAGGAAGGGTCTTTTTAAGCCGCCACAGCAGTCTGTAGGTGGGGGGGGGGGACATGAAACAAGCGCACCGGACTCCAGGAGCGCTCCCCCTACCCATTAAAGCAACATGCTTCTCTCTGAAAATACTCTGACCCACCCCACCTCACCACCTAACCTGCACCACAAATACCGCCATGCTACACCCAGTCCACACCCACTTTTAGGGCATTTTCACATCTTATGTTTTGTCAATTTCTATGATGAATGGTTCCTGAATGTGTTTCGCGTGTTTCATTTCCTCTCTCAACTCTGGCGTGTCAATGCTCCAGGAGTGGCAGGGAATTTATTATGCCAAAAAGAAGAATGGAGACAGCGTTCAGCAAAATGTGAAGATCACACCTGTAATTGGACAGGGAGGGTGAGTGACAGTGTGCCGAGGCCCGGTGTATTCGGCCTTTCTAAATGTAAACTACATTTAAAGTGAGTGAAGAGTCGTACTGGATAATAGAGAAATGAGTAATGATTGTATCCCTTTATTTTTCCTGGTGTACTAATCGGCCTATGTCATTCACAGAAAAATCAGACACTATGTGTCTATCAACTGGCCTTTAAATGATAATAATAAGGTGAGATGTGTTTCCAGTTTTGCTGATTATTAATGAATGAAAGGAGCTCTCTGGATTTACCAATGTGCATTTCTTCTCTGACCATGCAGAGCGATAAAACCAGTGAACGTGTGCAGGCAGAGTCTCAGACAGGTAAGATCCATCCAGAAATTCTGCTGGTCTTAACTGCATTAGAATAACATTACAGGAGATTTTGTGATGCTACACCACTCCAAGGACTGTGGAGTGGGCTTGCATATTTGAGTAGCTCAGGTTCTCTGTGCTGGCCAAATGTCATCATTAGTGATCAGAGTTCTTCCCGTGGCACCTGTGATCTGTCTCAAGGTTTGAGGGCCAGCATTGTGCTTGTCATTTGACAGCACAGCGTTCAAGCCCAGCGTTGCTCACAGCTAATTTTAACTGTTTGCAAACACCAAATATTTGTAAGATGTTCATAATAAAGTGGAGATAGTCACACTGGGGAATTTGAGCTTTGCAAACTCAAGACTTTGGAAATATATCAGCGAGTGTATTGCACCGTGCCAGAAAATCATTGTTTTCTTTAATCATGACCCAAATTTTGCACAGTGACTAACAGTGTGTCCAATCCTGCTTTATCAAGCCGAGAAATATCTCAAAAGAAAAGAATTCTGTCTTTTGTTGACCTTGAAAAAGTTATCCACGCTTTTATTTCCCCTGAACTGGACTATTGTTCCTTGCTGTATTGTGGTATCAACCGTAAAGCCAATTCACAGCTGCGAGTGATTTCAAAATGCAGCAGCTTCACTCCTGACAGGCAAACAAAACGGGGATCATATCTCTCCCGTGTCTGCGTCCTTTCACCACCTCGCTGACAAGAAGTGCCATTTGTTTATGAAGCTTTGCATGGTCTTACAGTGTACACTATATTTCAGTCACTCTTCTAAATTCGGAGATTCTGGGCTCTAAAGGTCGACTGTGCTTCTCATGTCATGTTACAACCCAACCAAACGTGTCAAGTCAGCGTAGCGTTCTGCCATTTTAACAAATGTATTAAAAGCTTCCTTTTTCCTCTCGCTGGCCTTTCAAGTGTTTTTCATTTGCTTAGTTTCCTAATCCCACATACACTGTCCCTGCTGCCATGAAACACTGTGTTTGTTTGTGTGTTCATGTTCGGTGTTTTCTTCTCCCCAGACATCCAATCCAGTAAGCACAAAGACCGGAGGAAAGGCTCTCTGGACGTAAGATCCACAACGTCTCGGGGGAGCGACGGTGAGGGTGAAGGGAGATAGACGAAGGAAACTCTGGGCGTTTCTTGTCAGCTTATGAAACCTTCCCAGCTGTCTGTTTGCATCAAGTGTTGATTGGAGACTCATTAAAATGTGGTTGGAAAAGTGCAGCTTAATTTGTTGTTGAATTACAATTTATTTTTTCCGTCCTGCCAGGGAGCTCACAGCGAAGGCACTCCTCAATGGCCCGAATCCATTCCATGACTATAGAAGCTCCCATCACTAAGGTGGGTTCATCTCCCCTCCCCGTCATCCCTCTGAGCATCCATCATATGACGAGCACTTTGTACAGATGTTTTGTATCTCATGACTGAACTCAGCGATTTGTGAAGCTGCCACAACTGCCATGAGCACTTCTTGTACAGCTACATGCACTGAGGCTAGAGGCCTCGTGTACTGTGTCAGTAGAAGATGGGCTGATAAAATGCACATTTCATGCACAAAACATGAAAGCGTACAGGACCACAATGACCTGCTGTTTCAGTGGTTTGTGTAGTTGGCAGCCTGGATTGTCAGAAACAGAGAAAGTCCCCAGGGATGGGTCATATGACACACTGCAGTTCCACTGCTGTATCATTTGACTGTGTAGTCAGTCCCCGTAGGCGTCATCCTCTCCAGAATAAAGCACTGATAGACCTGCTGGTAGCCCACTGTGTGTGTGTATTTGTGCGCAGGAGTTAGCTGTGACTTGTGTTATTGCACATCCTCGCTCACCTCGCCACAGGTGACCATTGTTACAAGCTCCAGAATCTCAAAGTTCATTTTTTGGGGTGAAAATGTAAATGTCTCTGTTAAGATCTTCTATGAATGTTAGAGACACAGAGTCCAGTTTACATGTTGTTATTTCATACCTAGATTATTTCAACTGCCCCTTTATTTAAAGGACGGGTCTGTGAGGATTCTGAGACATCCAGGTCACGGTTATCCAAGGAGGGTTGAATCTAGGGCAACTGGACTTGGTTGTAGATACTTGAAAACATTTCCCCTGTATCCAAGGGGCTTCTTCAGGTCTGACTGGTGGAGAATCCCATGTATTTAACCTCTGCGGGGTCGTTATCAAGGTTCTCAACACCACTTGGGTAGTTAGTGCTCCTGGCTGTGTGAAGGCGGTCTTTCAAGCGGTTGGAGTAACTCGAGGCCAAGTGTAAACGACAGTCGTTGGAGTTCTCACATGAGGCCAACTGTGAATAGTTGTTAAATCTCTTGGGAGGGGATGGAAGGATGGTGCCGAAGGTGGAGGATAAGTGGTGCTGTTGACCTCCTCCTCAGTTGAGGGATGGTTTCTCTTTTTTTACATAAATAGCCTCCTTCACTCCTCTTTCAAACCATCTGTCCTCCCTGTCCAAAGTATAGACGTTGTTGTCCTCGAGTGTCCCTTATCTTTCAAGTATAGGTAAACCGCTGAGTCTTGACCTGAGGGGTTGGCCCTCATGTGCTCAGCATTTCTCTTAATGGTTGTCTGCGAAGATCCTCAGACATCCAGATTACCCAAGGAGGATTAAAACAAGGCTGAGTGGACTTGTAGATGCTTGCCAAGGGATTGATAATGTTGGGATACTTGCTTGTTTAGTGTTGGATTTAAAGATTAATACCACTCTCATATCTGTCCATTCAGTATTAAGGTGCAGCCAGCAGGCAGTTAGCTGAGCTTAGCACAAAGACAGAAAACAGGGGGAGCCTGGTTCTATCTGAAGGTTTCACATGACGTTATGTGCTGGACTATTTCATGCATGGCAACCCCACAGTGACAAAACACAAATTGTAATTTCCATTTTTGTTTTTGAGGCAAGCTGTTACACCTGTTTCCAGTTTTTATGCTAAGCTAAACTAACCATTTCCCCACTGTAGCTTCTGTATACAGATATGAGTGGGATTGATCTTCTTATTTTACCCTTTGCAAGAAAGTACATGAGCAGAGATAAGAGGTGTGAGCACATCACACCTGTTTTAATCTCCCAGTATGTTTCAGGATTGATTGTAACATCTTACTCATCAATTTTAGGGTGTTATGTCGTGGCCCTTAATATATTTGTGACCTGTTAGTCTGATATGTGTATGCCTAAAACTGTAGAACTTTTTATCTGAATTGTCTATGTTTCTTTTATGTTATGTTATCAGAAATGACTTTTTTTTTATTCTGGTAAATGTTATGTTGCAGTTTGCTTATATTATTGTTGGTTCTTAATTTTTCATCCAGGTAATCAACATCATCAATGCAGCACAGGAAAGCAGTCCTATGCCCGTGGCAGAGGCCTTGGATCGGGTACTGGAGATCCTGAGGACCACTGAGCTCTACTCCCCACAGTTAGGCACCAAGGATGAAGACCCCCACACGAATGACCTTGTGGGGGGGCTGATGACGGTAAGCATCAGGTCCTTTAGAGCACAAGGGTCCTTCGAGAAGTATGAAAAACACCCAAACAGCTTCCTTCCGCTCCGAATGAATCGACTCCCATATGATAACACACGTCAGAGCGTTTGCGGAATTCCACAGTGATAACACACACGTCTGCACGAATGTTGACAGCGAGCGAGTCAGGGGTGTCTGTGCCTGTGGACTTCTGTTTTTGTGAGGATTTCTGCCCCTATTTGTCAGAGGCAGAGAGAGACAGAGAGATTAACAGACAGCAATGGTGAAGTACAGAAGCAGAAAGAGTGCCAAGTTGGCAGTCTTGGCAACAACCCCAGAGGAAGTGTTAGATTGTCCTTTGTGCTCCTGTAGGCTGGAGAGGAAAGCCCACCCCACCCTCTCTGCCCCCCCCGTCTCTGCACACATGCACACAGTCACACTCACATGAACCTCTTCCTCTCCACTCCACAGGCCTGGAAACATCCTGTTCTTTGGATCAAATGAATAAGCATGGCTTTACTTACACATGTATACTGTGGATACACAGAGGCATAGGATTGTTACACATAGTCCCTCCCCAGAAAGATTTGTAATGCATAAGTGATGAAGGCTGATGAAGCCAGACGACCATGAGGTTTGGGTTAAGGTGATTATTTATGTGCGATCATATTGGTTTATGAGGTGCCTGCTTGCTTAGTCACTTTCTCCAGTTTGTTGTGGTGAAGTGTGCCGGGTCTGAACTCAGAAGACCCCGTGAACATTAAGAGAAGAGCTGTCATCTTGTGGGGAGAAAGTCTTAAAATAACCGGTGTGTACAGAGGCAGCGCCACCATGAGACAATGCTCGGGTCAAAGATGAGCCCGTCTCCTCTTCCTTTTTCACTTGTGAAGTAAACATTTCACTCTGACACACACCCATGTATTCACGAACGCCCAAAATATATATACGTATCTTGGACCAGATGACCGGGTGATATAGGTCTGTAGACTGAAGTCACAAAAATGCTGTTTGAGAGAGGTTGACGCTTTAATACTCACAATGTTTTATGACACATAATGGCTTGAGGACATCATTTTTTCCACATAGCAAAACATTTTAGGTCAGAATGATTTCATTGCAGTTTCTCGTCACAGTTATTCTTTAAGTGACGCATTTAAACAATATTTCTCCTTTGATAAACTTTAAGGGATGCAAAATGGTTACTGCTAACATAAAAGAAGAGTCTGCAGTCATGCTAGCGGCTCTGCGAGGCTGTCCTTCGAGCTAAATGCTACCGTCAACTTGCTAATACGCTCACAGTGACAATGCTAACATGCTTTATGTTTAGCATGTAGTTTCACCCTCTTAGTTTAGCGTGTTAGCATGCTAATGTGCTAATGGAACGAGACACAAAGTACAGCCGAGGTGGATAAATATCACTAGTTTTGCAGGTATTTGGTCAAGAACCAAAGTACTGGACAAATAATGCCCAGAATGTCTGTACATATATTTATAGTAAACCATCAAGTAGTTCAAAAACTGTTTGATCAACCTTTACTTTTCCAATTTTTTACATGTATTTTATTATTCACAGCTGATGCAAATCACAGGATCCGGATCATTATACTTCTAACCACTGAGAAGCAGTGTTTGATGATTTGGGTGATGGAATGTTACCCCACTGATAAGCCCCATTTACTATCACAGCATGTAGTATTGCCCAGAGGAAGAAAAATGACATAATGGAATAATTTGCTGTAGTTTATCTGACATATGTACATAAATTATCATGGTGTCATTTCTGACACAGCTATTACAGTTCATAAATATGGTAATCATTTTCTAAACTGCATATTGGTTTCATTAATAAGCTCAGCTTGGCTGCCTCATCCCTCCACTCCCTCTGTGGGGAAACGGTATGAGGTGTCAACATAACATAGCCTCCAAAATATTGTGTCATGCTTACAGATGAAGGAACGCTCATAAAAGTGGTAATATGGAAAATCAGCAAAATATCTGTTCTCTGTTTCCTCTTATTTATAGTACAGTTGTAATTTTTACGCCCTTGCCTCAGTCAAAATGCAGCACCAAGGTCGTCAGACAGATCCAAAATCCAACTCTTGTTTCTTTTTTTTAAAATCACTGACTTATGGTAAACACAGATACGGTACTACCTGAAAATGAGCTATTGAGATTCTAGTGTTAGCTCATTAGAAATGTTAAAAACACACAAATAGCAGTTTAGTTGAACGTAACCTTGATCTGTCCAGATACTGCTGTGCTCTGAGGTGTCAGAAAAGCGCTAATGTTCTCTATCTTCGTTTCTGATGGGAACTCCCTCTGCCCCGTGGCTGAGTCTGTATTATTTGTCTTATTTTCGGGGTCACTGAAACATCAGTGATGGTTGATACTCATGTGCAAGAACAACAACGTGACTGGTCCCACCCAGCTTTCTGTACTCCAAAGTCCAAGCTGATGCCTCCGTCTGTGCTGGTGTGCTCAGAGTAGCTTAATTTAGCGCAGAGGACTTTTATATTAGATCTGATCTAAGAGTGAAAATGTCAGTTTGACAGTTGAATCTGAGGCATCCAAACAGTTTCACTTATTATTCAGTTATATTCAGTGGCTGTTCAGAAAGGATAAATGATGACTGTATGTATGCAGCCAGGCTTTCACACTTGCTGCCTCAGTCCCTGACACTTTCTTTCTTTCTCTTTCATAGGATGGTTTACGCAGATTGTCGGGAAATGAATACATCTTTTCCACAAAACGTAAGTTTACATGAAGGTTATCCGAAAGGTAGCGAACAACAAATGTCTAACCTCCTCCTCTTAATGTGAATGCTTCCTTTCTCGTCTCTTCCTTTGCTCACAGAGCCCCACCATATCCCCAGTCACCTGATAACTCCTCTGTCATTAAACGACATCCCCCCTCGTATCGCGCAAACCATGGAGAATGAGGACTCTTGGGACTTTGACATCTTCAACTTGGAGGCTGCAACCATGAAACGGTGAAGCAACAACACAGTTAAAGCCTATAGAGGGACTCATTTTTTTTCTTAATGTGTGTGTTGGTGGAGCTTTGGATGAGAGTTTGTGTTAAACTGCAATCTGAATCCTTCTGTAGGCCTTTGACCTACTTGGGCCTAAAGATCTTCTCCCGCTTTGGGGTCTGCGAGTTCCTAAACTGCCCTGAGGCCACTTTGCGCTCCTGGCTACAAGTGATTGAAGCTAACTACCACTCCAGTAACTCCTACCACAACTCTTCTCACGCGGCGGACGTTCTGCACGCAACGGCATATTTCCTCTGCAAGGAGAGGGTCAAGGTAAATTAACAAATAGCAAAAATTAATAAAAATACATAGTATTTTCAAAAATGCATGCCAAACTTGCAAAAATAGCACGAGTTTTGCCGTCAGAATGTTGCTATTGGTCAAGGTTAAAAGTGTGGTTTGTCAATTACCCAATGAACTGAACATTTATTGCCAACCAGTTTGATTATTAAGTGGTTTTTTTCAAACAAAAATGCCAAAGATTTACTGATTCTAGTCTTTGAACTGCAATGCATTTTCTGCCTTTGTTTTAGCAATACTAAAATATCTTTCGGTTTGGACTATTTTTTGGATAAATCAAGTAATGTCCAGATGTCACCTTGGGTTTACAGGATATTGTGATAGCCATTTTTCAATATTTGCAGCTATTTTCTTACACTTTTTAAACAATAGTTAAAGGTTAATTGAGAAAATAATCATGACTGGCTGCTTTGTTACTCACGATTAGATCTTATTTGGGAGGATTTTGAAATGAGTCTCGGGTCACTTGGCTATTATTTGTGCAGACATAATTAAATATATGAATAAAGTGGCAGTGAATACTCTGTTTATGTGATCAGTGTGATACCTTTCCCATTAATTTCCAGTAAGTGAAAGTCAATGTACTGACTGAAGCATCTGCATTTGTTAGAAGTGACAACACCTACAGTATTTAGGATTTTCTACTATCGCGGCTCTCTGCTCGGTCTTTGTGTCAGGTGCTCCGTCTGAGCCTGTGTTATCCAAGAGAGTCGGGGTTTTGCCCAAGTGTGTCAGTGGCTCAGTAACTGGTTTAGGGCATGCACTGGCTAAGCTGATTACCAAACTGTCTATTTCTGATCTGAGTGATCTTTCATTGGCTTAGCCAGTGAACTGTGAAGTTACATCACCCAAGGTTAATGAATCCTTGGAACTCTACAAGCAGGTTAGCAGGTCTGTTACGTTACAAAATTCATTTGTTTTGATCTTCTGTATACTATAATATTTAACTTTTTATAGTCCTGTGACACGTGATGAAAAGCTACCCAGCAAGCAATGAATAACTTTATACATATGATGCCTAAAATTACATATAGTGGAGTGCAACTGTTGGTTCTGTGTGCTAAAATTCATTATTAACCCCAGCTCTGTTAATATTGAAGCCATTATTTTAAAACAATACGATTCTCTGTATTTTCTTGATTGTAGCTGCGCAGTAGCTATAATGCTTTCATTAGGAATATACACATTTTGCTCTCAGTCAGATGCATGTGTGTGGGTTCTTCAGACAGCTTTGGATCCCTTGCAAATGCAGGTAAATTAAGGTGAATATTAAATGTTGAGCTACTTCTTGGTTCAACCTGCAGTCTCAACTGGATGCACCACACAGCTGTGTTGACAGTAGCATGTGACATGTCTAGTGAATGTAGTACGAGGTTATACTGTGCCAGTTTTTGGCCTTATTAATCAGACAGACCTTCCAAACGTCACCCCTGATAACACTTTGACCAAAGTGGTAACATACCAGACTTTCCTCCTCCATATTTCCACTGTTTCTCCTGTCGTTTGCCCCAACAGCAAAGTTTGGATCCCATTGACGAGGTGGCTTCCCTGATTGCTGCTACGGTGCACGATGTGGACCACCCAGGCCGCACCAACAGCTTCCTGTGCAACGCAGGAAGTGAGCTGGCCATCCTCTACAATGACACAGCTGTGCTCGAGAGCCACCATGCAGCACTGGCCTTCCAGATCACTACAAGAGACGACAAGTGCAACATCTTCAAAAACATCGAAAGGTGGGCGAATCATTACACATGGAATAGGTCAAAGATGCCGTTGTATGCTCATGCCTGACTGTTCATAGCTCAACACACAACATAGTCCTCATAGTTGAATTTAGCCATTCTCCTAAACTATTAACTGGCAGCTACAAATCTGAAAAAGGCTAAAATACCTGCCAGATTTCTTCTCTAAAAGAGCGAAGCCAACAGTTTTTACTGTCATGAGGTTAAGAAGATAATTACTATGCTTTCATTTTTCGTGAAAATATTCCTTAAATCTGCTCCAAAATTGGGTGACTTTGTGCTTACAGTATTTGTGATTTGACCGATTACACTCAGAGTCCAGTAGTATTAACTTTTATATTCTATATATTGAAATTCTTTTGAAAAATTGTCTCCAATACAAACATCACCTGAAGCATCACAGGGGACAAACTAAACATGCCAATGAAAGCAGCACCGTGTGTGTGTGTGTGTGTGTGTGTGTGTGTGTGTGTGTGTGTGTGTGTGTGTGTGTGTGTGTGTGTGTGTGTGTGTGTGTGTGTGTGTGTGTGTGTGTGTGTGTGTGTGTTGACAGAGGCGGGGTAGTAATGTGATTTGAGTCCCAAAGCAGAATAGCTCACATGTGCTGGTCCCCTCAGAGGGGGAAGGTGAACAAAGCATCCATTCATCGCCGCTGTCACTGCAGTCAGGAGGGAGAAACTGTTCACACGGGTTTCCATGCTATTTACCACACTGTCATCTCACTCTCTGTTTTCTCTTTTCCCGCGCTCCCTGCCATCCCCCCTCCCTCACCCATCTGACTTCTGGCCACCTCTCTCTCTGCCACTCTCTAGGAATGAATATCGAACATTACGACAGGCTATCATTGATATGGTGCTCGCGACCGAGATGACCAAACACTTTGAACACGTCAACAAATTTGTCAACAGCATCAACAAGCCGCTGGCTGCTGTGGAGGAAAATGGGGTGAGGTTTTAAATGAACTCAAGCTGCAAGGCTTTTGAATGTTTTTCATTTTTCATACCTGTGTAGAAATAGTAGTTCTAAATTTAGCCTTTTTTTTTTTCTAAATAGATCAGGGTTGTGCGTCAGAGCGGGAAGGACACACAGGAGCATTCAGACACTAGATAAACACTACTGTAGTCTCATTCTGTCACGAACAGTCCAGCAATCATACTCAGTCCAACAGTATGCAAGCAACAATAGTTTAGGATGTTGAGCAATGATGTTCCAGCTTCAGGGGACTTGCGGCCTGTTGTTGCCTGGGCGCAGATATCTTTGTGGGGAGAGAATTTTACAACCTGGTACCATCTTTCTCATCTGTGTGTGGAATGCTCAACACAGACATTTAAAAGTTGCCTTGCCTTTTAAAGGCAGGAGTGATGTGAATAAATGATTTGATGCTGAATTACTGGACTGAATATCGCCACTTTCAGAACTTTACGCAGACTGAATATTTAAGTGTTTGATAGAAATCTTAAAGGAGTTTAAGTCTAGTTGATATAACAGCTCTTTGGTCCTTGTGTCACATACACTTTCCTTCAATTAGCCTTGAGGCTTGAAGGTCTAAATAAAACAGAGACCTCACTCATCTTGGCTTAGTGAAATAGACCCTCTGAACTTCTGTGCTTCTTATTACTTGAATTCATTCCGGAAACATACAGCAGGCTGCAAATCATGTGACTGCATGCTATACTCTTAAACATGTACAGTAAGTGTTGCAAGGGCTCATAATGAACATGCACTGAATACAGACTCCCCTTCTTCTTGAAGAAAACTAAAACCTTTATCAGCTGCCTGTGTCATGTTCTACCTTTTATCTTGCCATTTTGTTCTGCTGCTGTGTGCTCGACGGAGCTGTCGAGTGACACTAAGAAGAAGAATTTCACTCGTCTTTCTGCTTCTATTTTCTTTTTTTTGTTTGTTTGTTTTTAGGGAAACGGTGATGAGGAATCTGTCAAAAGCATTTTGACATCCCCAGAGAATCGCATCCTTGTCAAGCGGATGCTGATTAAGTGTGCAGACATCTCCAATCCATGCAGGCCTCAGGAGCTCTGTATAGAATGGGCCGGACGCATCTCAGAGGAGTATTTTGCACAGGTAATTAGAAAGAAATAATGCAGTGTTGATGATGTGGGGAGATGGATCCAGCAGGCAGCGCCTGCGCTGTTTTTTTAATGTTATTTATGTATTTATTGTCCAAGCCTCTGTACTCATTTATTTTATTATACACGATGATCACTTGTGCTGTCGTCTCTGGTACAGACGGACGAGGAGAAGAGACAAGGTCTACCAGTGGTTATGCCTGTGTTCGACAGAAACACGTGTAGCATCCCAAAGTCCCAGATTTCCTTCATAGACTACTTCATTACGGACATGTTTGATGCATGGGATGGTAAGACTGCACAGCATGATGAGATTCATACACTGACACAGATAAACTGAATTAAAATATTATTCTCTATTATAAAAAAAATGTATTCCTACATTTGTATTAAGTCTGACAGATGCACTGATTTAATAGATGGAAGAATCCAATGACTTACAAACAATGAAATACACAGATTTTAAATTTGAGAAAAAGAGAAGACTGGTATCGAGTTAGTACTTGGTATCTGCGTATTTCCTGAGTTTAGATATAAGAATCCATAGCGGGAGAGAAAAGGTCCGACAGGTGCATTCCCACTAAACCTTTTACAAAATGTGACCACAAGATAGTCGTGTTGATTTAAAAAAAAAAAAAAAAACACATCACACTGTCATCAAAAACAGTCACATCTGTTGTCGTCTCTTCAGCTTTTGCAGACCTTCCCAATCTTATGCAGCACTTGGACAACAACTTCAAGTACTGGAAAGGCCTGGATGAGAGGAAGCTGCACAGCCTGCGACCGCCTCCAGAGTAGGCGCTGCGGTGTCCAGCCCTGGGACTCTGCGGTCTGGGGCAGCCGTCCTCTCTCGTGCTGGGGCGTCTCTCTCCCTGCCAGCCAAAGGGCCTCCTCGCCTTCACTCTCCTGCTTCTGTAGCACGCCGAGCGTCCACGTGTCCGTCCATACAGAAACCACAGAAGGACTTCCTGACGGGCAGTTGCAGCAGTGACATTGCTGGCTTTACAACCCTGTCAGATGACTGTGACAAACAGACATGGACACACAGCATCCTTATGAACTTCTTGTGCCTCTCAGGCATTCGTGGTGTAGCTGGTCATGTGACATGACTGAGAGAGGGTCCTTGCAGGCCTCCTGGCAAGCATCCGTCCCCTTATTACCATGGTGGCTGTCCTGTCTGCCTGTGAAGTTGCTGTTCAAGTAAAAACTGCTTGTTTACTGAAGGAGCGAGCAACACCGGAGGCGTGGATGGAAATGGGGTCTGAATATGAAGGTGTCCGATCACCGTCAGGCCATACAGTCACCTTTGACCTCCGTCCCTGTGCTCGCAGCAAGGCAGGACTGCTCCCTCTGCCCCTGGAGGCCACACCATGAAAGAACACTCCACTGCTTTTTTTTTTTTTTTTTTTTGGCAAATTATTCATGTGTCCTTCAGAAACACATCCAAGTTGACACGTAGCTGTCATAACAGACATGTGGGAGGGGGATGCTTTCTTTTTGGGTCAGGGAGTGGACCTTTACTTTAGGCCACTGCTGAGAGACAAAAACCTCAACATCATGATCATAGGTAACTAATTACAGATGATTTGGTATGTTAATTTTTCTTAGATGTTCCATATTTTCTATATTAAAATTCATAAATGAATTAGTCAATAAATAAGAACAAAATGAATTTCAAAAAGAGAGAGAGAGAGAGAGAGAGAGAGAGAGAGAGAGAGAGAGAGAGAGAGAGAAAAGCCAAAGCTGATGAAGACAAATACTACTATAACTCTCAAAAATTCACAATTATTATTCATATGAAGCATTACCATATTAAACATTTTTATTTTCTTAACAAAAGTACAGTACCAGTTTGAATGAACACTTTTGTATTGCACTGTAAACAATATTAGAAATGTCTACGTCTCAGTGATTTGTCCAGGGATGGGATGTTGCATTGTAGAATAAGCTGTTATTGTTGATCATCAGGAGTTTGTGTGTGTGTGTGTGCGCACGCGTGTGTGTCTGTGTGTGTGTATTTGGGTTGTAGGTGTGGGTGCGTGGGTGTATTCATTGTTGCAACAATCCCTTACTCTTGGTTTAATGCTGTAAACCGCTTGACATTTGACAACAGCAGAAATATGTGAAAACATTTTGGACTTGAAAATTTTTTCTCCCAGAAATTTTTGTATCTGGTTTATCCTACTGAAAAGACTGCCTTATTTTATACAATATTTATACAGTACATCCCACTGTGCAACTGCAACGGACATCTGGAGTTTTTATTATAACATAGTCAGAAGGTTATGTTCAAGTAAATCTCAATATTTTTATAGACAATGAATTTTACACTGGATTTGCAGCAAATGAGATCAACCATTATAGCTATCTGAATACCTGTGAATTGGATGGTCACGCAGAGCATGTATACAGAGAACTAAATGGTTAAGAAGGATGTGGATCGCAGAGTTGTCTATCACTGTCTTTAAGCAGTCTCCTAGAGGCCAGCTTGCATTGATTTTTAATCAAACATCATTCTATTTTGGCCACTTGTCCAACATCCTTATGCACAGACCCAGGGAACAACTTTTTGTTCGAGGCTGGTTTCAGATTAGGATACTAATATATGTTAAAGATTGTTGCTTATTAAGAATATTTCCTCTTTAAACAGTATATAAATGCCATAACAGCTAAGCAAATGATGGTTAATAAGATGCATTGACCACGGTTATCTTTGTTTCTCTCTTATGACAGAATTGTACACTCAATCAGGGGATTTGTTTGTTCCTTCTGATTCACATCTTGGTCTGAAGGCACGGAAAAAAATTAGAAACTATTCAATGAAAAATAAAATAATGTCAATTATAAGTTTGCAGTCTAGCAATGATTCAATGTTGTCCCCTTACTTATGTCTCTTTTTTTTCAGCCATTGTTGAATATTTGCACTATGTTTAGCGATCTAACTACCTCTTTGCTTGTTTTACTTTGAACTATCTTAAGTTTTAGAGCAATAAGAAAGGGCCAAGTTTGAAAAGGTTTTCAGTATTTTGAATGGAGGCAAAAGACACTTCTCAAAGCCTGTGGTGGCTGGTTGAGACTGTGGCTTGGACATCTACTGTACCCACTGTAAAAAGGACAAAAACACATTTTGAACATCATTGAGATGGCACATCGAACAGATCTACTCTTCTTCAAGAGTGGAACACCCATATTTCAACACTGACTGGTAGAATACCTCAACTGGGATATGAACAAGTAGTAGAAATATCTGTACTCATCTCCTCCAGGTCACTCGTTATTTATCATTTAGAAATATTCAAAGTTTTTTTTTTTTAAAAAAAGATAACAGTAAAGCATGCTCATTTAGCTAAAGTGCTAAGCTAATGTAGCAGTAGTAAAAGTGCAAAAGAGTTAAGTGGCTCATTGAAGTGCATTATAAAGCAATATGTACCTAAAGTTTGCTAGCGTTAGCTAACATTAGCCACCATAATCTGCTGGTCATACCAGACCAAGTAAGGCTGTAGCAGCAAAATCCTTGAGTGCATTAAATTGGTGAAGGGTGCGTTTTATCGCTTATCGGTTCAACTTTTCGTCTGTAAAAGGAAGAATGTGTTATTTCGTCTTTCAAAACGTACATATTCTTGCTTTAAGGTTTGGTTAGGTTTAGGGAAAGATGGTTTAAAAAACTACTTGGAATTGATTGTGGTGATGGTTAAAAGAAGACTATGTTGGCTGTTGGTAGGAAATGGGAAATAAATGGTCTCCCATGTCTAAATCACTTTGTTGACTCATGTATCTGACAAAATTTCCTCCTTTCAAGGTTTTGTGTCACTAAAGACGACGTCGTTCAACTTGCACCTTTATTCCTGGCAAACGAGTCAGTAATTCACACTACTGCTGGAGCTCCTTGTCAGCTAAACATAAACTTAAAAGCCTGTTTTAAGCATTTGAATGAATAACAAATACTTTGTGTAGAATATGTGCAGTCACCTCATGCCATACTAGGCGTGCAAAGAGTTGCATGTTGTTCTGAGGGGACTGCATTTTTTTTCATGCAGTGCTAAATATGTCTGAACTCTGCCTGATGGTACAGTCACACTGGTGTTGCATTCAACAAAATCTAGCCCAGAAAAAGGGCTGTGATGTAATGGCTCTGATGTACTCAACAAATAAATTTTAAGCAGGACAATTGCAAACTGTGCACAATCTATGAGAGTGGCGCTACAGTTTGTAGTATGGTGATAAGACATGCTAGAATAATAATTGTTCTTTTTTTATATATATTTTATGATTTATTTTATTTTATTTTATTTTGCTTTATTATTTAAATAGGGACAGCTGGAGAGACAAAGGAAAGGCGGGGGAGGAAGAGAGGGGATGACATGCAGCAAAGGGCCAGGCTGGAATCAAACCCCTGGCTGCTGCAGCAAAGACTCTGCCTTCATGTTTTGCAATGTCAAACGTGATGTGCCTGTCTTGGTAAAGGCTGGTGAACTGGAAAAAACAAGGACAATGATGTAAACGAGTCCATGAAATGTCTGATATGTTGTCTTTTAGAAATATATTAGAATGTTGTCAACCAAATCAAGTTCATGGCGACTCTAAGCTGCAGGTCTGCTGCTGCCGACTGATGATTGCAAAGAAACAGGAAGCATAAGCTTGAATTTGTCCATTGGGTGGTCTTCAGTTGAAATGAATAAAACAGGCTAGGAATATTAGTGGGTGGAAGTGTCACGTGACCGTACCTTTATCTGGGGCCCAGCGGCTCCTTATTACGCCAGAGCCCCCAAGCAGAGTGCCCCGGCCATGGTCACGAACTCGTGAAAAAGCAGGGGTCTTAAAGTTCAGGAATTTTCTATGCTTTATTGGGCATTTTTAAACCAGACTCAATGTGTAACTTTAGATGGCTTGTTTACTAACGGTGTCCATGTTATAATGTTGACAAGAGACCTGTTAGACCGACACTGTTACGTAACATGAAAACAGCTCAACTTCCGCCAAGTCAGACTTTGCGACAAGTCGTCAGAAGAAATCGCCGGCGCCTGAGATAGCAGACCGATGGCTACCGTCGTTCAGCGTCAACTATACTAGAAACTGTTTTAATTTTACTGCCGATTGAGTGGAGTGGTGCTATGTCTTCGGGAATGACTGGACAAACGCCGTAAGTATCTGTTTAGAGTGGTTGTTGTAAACACATTTGGTAAGTTGACTAACAAACAAGACATTGCATATTTACACCGAGCAGCAAGCTAACCAGCTTAGCTAACATTAGCCGCGGTGTTTGTCAGTCCGACTGTGAACCACAGAGGTTAGCTTTACCGCCAGTTAGCATACATGGTCGTGGCCTGCTAATATGTTAGCTTTCGAAGTATCATTTGTACGATCTAAAGTCAACACGAATAACCTGGTCCGGGTGCATGCTATCAGAATAATAAAGCATTACACCAATTGGAGTCTTAAACAACGTTGGATACATTAGTATCATGAACCCCCCCCCCCTAAACAGGATCGTTACTTGCTAAGTTAGCTAGCTTAGCCGTTGCTTCAGTCATGTACCGCTAGCCAACTTCGACTGTTGTTAGCTTAGTTGATAATATCGCAACGCCTGTGAATTTTGTGCAAACTGTTTGTTAGCTTTACCTGAAAGATGAACTATATCATCGAAATACTCTTAGAATTCTACCATCTACCTGCAAGACTTGGCCTTTAGCGTGGTATACGACTGGATACAGTAAACAAATCAACAAATGTTACCAAAGCCGTGTTAAGTAATGAGTTTATTGACGCCATAGCGGGAAAATTAAGTCGTTACCGCCGGAAAGTACCACTAAAACATTGGCACAGAAGGGTCAAGATAAAACATATATTACGTATGTGCCCATCAAGTGTTT
Organism: Chaetodon trifascialis; assembly: GCF_039877785.1. Classification (NCBI taxonomy): domain Eukaryota; kingdom Metazoa; phylum Chordata; class Actinopteri; order Chaetodontiformes; family Chaetodontidae; genus Chaetodon; species Chaetodon trifascialis. The sequence continues at coordinate 8,428,476 of NC_092056.1, forward strand.
CCCGATTTTTTGGAGTATCAGTTGTAAAAGTATGCCCAAACAAACGATGCAAGGACAGAGGAAGCATGTAGAGTATTGTTGTATGTCTCCTGAGCCCCTCCTTCATTTCCCGCACCAGGGTTGATTAGTTTTGCTGGTTTCTGATCTGATAACCCTCAAGATTTAAATGGAAAGTCTATTTTCCATTGAGTTTGTACTTTAATGTAACGAACTGTTGCAGGTTTTATATGTAACACTGTGCTTGTTTTTTATTCTCAGGTGCTTAACCAGCCGATGGGATCAGCCAGCCCAACCTAAACAGAGTGTAGATGTAAGGCAGCAAAGGAGTAGTGAAAATGCAGGCCACCCTGTGTCTTTATCAGGAGTCGTCAGCACTGCTGGTTCACACAGCACAGTGTCACAGCCACCGCAAACAGGAGAAAAGCCAGCACCTCAGGGAGGAGTTGAAATGGCTGCAGCTATGGCTGCTAAAATAAATGCCATGTTAATGGCAAAAGGAAAGCTGTTGACTCCTCCACCGTTACTTGCAAAGGTACACATGATTTTAAAGTTAGTAGCAAATATCTGTAATCCGTCTATGCAGTTGTTTGAGGGCTCACAGTTTTCCTTGTCATTTCATGTGTTTTCTAGACCCCTCCAAGTGTGCCTGTGCCAGCCACTACAGAAGAGATGGTTGTCACAGAGGTTGACATCAATGATGTACCGCTAAATTGCAGGGACCTTCTTACTAAAGGAAAGACGCAGGAGGAGGTAAGTCGAAAGTGGCCATGACAGTATTACGTTTAACACATGACACTACTTAAGAGAATGGGGGAAGTGAGACAGAAGTTAAGATACTTTCACTAATAATTCCTCCAATGTCTTAATCAGAGTTTGTTACCCTTTTCAGATCCGACAGTTTAGTGGAGCAGTCGTCTCAACCAAGGGTCATTTCATGACTGACGCTGAAAAGGGAAAAGGAGGGTATGTACTGAAACTAAGGTTGTCCCAGTCAAGTTTTTTTGGTCCCTGATCACCAGTGCAAGTCCTTTATTACTCAATGTGTGCCAATACTCATATATATGAGAATTTTGATTGAACATGTGTCTGACACGTTGAAATAACAGATGCAGCCTAATATTTGGTACACATGTACTAGGTATCAACTTGGGACATCTTGATGTCAGATGGTAGACGTGGTATATGGTATTTATTTACTTCAATAAAAATACATTCTAGTTTTGAGGAGCTGTTGCGAGCTATACATGCACTGTCCTCCACATCTTTTCGATTATAATTATTACCCGTCTCATTGCTTACTTGATTATTGTTTGTTAAGAAAATCTCAAGATATTTAAGGGTATATATAAGGATGCAATGTTCATCTGATTAAAATTAATCAATTAGTTACTGTATATTATTAATTCTTCATTGTTACAATGATAATGGGGAAAAAGAAAAGATATTTGGAAGAGTGCACAAGTCCTGTGTTGTCCATGACATTTCTGACTTGCTTTCTTTTAGACAAAGACCTTTGTATTTGCACGTACAGGGAAAGAACCAAGAGCAGGTCAACAGTAAGTAGCTCTTTTATTAATCAGCTAAATCTGGGTTTGTCTTTATATAATGTAATTCACAAATGTTATAAGCATTCCAAAGCATGTCCTTTGTGGCAAGGCATTGAATATGGCTAATGTCCAAACATTGTTGACCTCTCTGCAACATCAGAAGCTGTGATGAGGATAAAGGAGATCATCTCCGAGGACCTCTTGAGGGCCTCGGCAGCTTCAGGAGGACAGCAGATGCCTGTAATGCCTCCGCTCACACTCTACCCTCAGCCCCCTCGCCCCGTCATTCCCCCATCTGTGCCACGGGTGCCCAATACCACCTCAGTGCCAGGCCAGGGACATCGGCCTGCAGCTCCTCATTCAGGGGTACGCAGACATGACATCCATGTTGAAGTTCACTCCACTACAAATGGTGTTGAAACCTGTTTAGTTTTCAGGGCAGTCATTACTAAAGTCTTATCATGTCATAGATATTTCTGCCTTGTAGGAGGGATTTCAGGGAAACCTGTTTATCATTTAGCCGATCCACTACGTCTCTTTTCATTGTGATCAGCCATATAACGTTTATATATCTGAGCTATGTTAGACATGGGACAAATGAGACAAATAAGTGGTAAATTGTGCTCCCTTGTTGCAGTTTTCGTCGTTATTGATAAGAGCTAAGCGTATGCTCTAAACACTGCTGATAGAGGTAGTTACTATGGGCTCATATAACTTCAGCATTTATGTGAGGAGACTTTGCTGTTTTGGCGAAAAATCAGTGACCATTTTTGTTTTTATCCTGAAATTAAGATTACATTATTATGTTACATAATAGATTACATCATAGTCATCTTAAACACCTTGAGAGAAAAAGAAAAGAAAATTGTTAAAGAAAATATAGGAAATACATTTTTTAGATGTTTAGCTCATGAATAAAGCAATAGTGATTTATTGTCTATGCCTTGTTGTAGTGTCACAGTCAGGACTTAAGAAACGGAGGTGAAGAAAGTGAGGCAAATGAAGACCATATTTCCTTCACTGATACCCACCTCCCAAATTAAGTAGCAGAGAGAACATCTGTGGTGTACAGGGAAAAACCTTGGATTACTGCATCTGCTTACAGAACTGTTCTGTCAAACTTATTTTAGATGTCAGTAAACAGCTTAAATGTGCAGGGCATGATAATAAGTCCCACTTTTCCCATATCCTCAGAGTTTTGTGCACACAAAGATCTTTGTGGGTCTGGATCAGGCCTTGCCCTCGTTCAACGTGAATGAGAAGGTCGAAGGTCCAGGAGGTTCCTACCTGAGTCACATCCAGGCAGAGACGGGGGCTCGAGTCTTTCTCAGGGGGAAAAGCTCTGGCTACATTGAACAAGCGTCAAAACGGGAGTCTTTTGAGCCTCTTTATGTCTACATCAGGTATGTTCGTTCCAAGTACTGACCTTTGGCAAACTTTTCTAGTTCCCTATTACAATTCTCCTTCAGCTTTGTAGCACTGGTAGCACTACAAGGATAACAGTTCAAGTTGACTGGCTGCAAAGTACATGTTGGCACAGAAGTAAACCCCAAATTTAAATCCAAGTTTTGGTTAATCTGTAACTGAAACAGCCACCAAAGAGCCCCCTTCTTTCTTTTTGCTCTCTGTGAGGCCTGTCCTGAGTCTGTTTCATCATATTCAACAATGCTCCTTTGTGTGCTACAGCCACCCAAATGCAGCTGGATTGGAGGCGGCGAAGAAACTCACAGAGAGCCTGCTGGAAACTGTAAGTGCGTAACATCGTTACCACAGATAAAGTTGTGGAGTTGAACTGAATTAAATGACAGCCTGATGGGAGGTTTAAGAAGGTGGAACTATTAAAGCATATAGTCTTCACTGATACCCACCTCCGAAAGTGAAAGTGGTAGTGTGAACCACCTGATCTCCAGAGATAGATTATGCGTGCTCTGCACCTACCCACAATGCAACTCAGCTGTTGACAATGAATCAACACAGCCTTTGCAGGTTGTCCTATAGCTCTTTTGTTTTCTATGATCCTCCAGGTGAGAGCTGAACATGCCAGCATGGTCTCGATGTACACGGCCACCGGCTCAACACAACGTGAGTATTATTTTATGCCTTCTAACTAATTCCAACAGGGTGACCAAATATCAGGTACTAGTTGAGTGCGGCCTTCTTGTGGTAATTAATCCTCCCTTGGCGTCTTTAGTGGCTCAACGATAGGTTGAAATAGTAGGTCACAGTTGTCAAAACACGGTTATTGATTCATGTGATATGTGCTATTAACTCCACGTTCTATACTTTCATTTCAGCATACGCAGCACATGGATTTCCACCTAATAGCAATTACTCTAGCCAGGGGTCCTGGTATAACTACCCAGCAAATGGGTATGCTGGCGGCTATTCAGCGTACCCAGGAGCCAGTGGTTATTGGAGTAATGCAAATGGTCCCCCAAGTCATTCTAACATGTCGACAAACCCTCCATCTTCTCAGGCAATGGTTCAGTATCCGGTGTGTCCTAGGAAACCGCATGCCTATCTCGTCCAGGTAATCAAAGGTTAAGGCTACTCATCTCTAAATATTGGTTTCAGCATTCATGTGTGTATTTTGTTGAGTAGTTTAGACTGTAATGGTTTTCAAAAAAAAAAAAATCATGCTGCATGCACCGTAGCTGTAGGTTTTATCCCAAGTACTGATGATATGAAGCAAGAAAAGTAGGTGACAAACTTTTTTAAATGGCAGCCATGTGTTTTTTTTAATTCAGTGGTCTAATAAATTGACCAGTTACTAATTTAAGCACTAGTTTAAATCTGTACAGAAGCTGCATGAAACTTCACGTTAAATGGTTTGGAGCTCATTGTTTATGTAACAATCTATGTTACATTGTTGTCAAGATGCATGAAAACTGTGGAGGTCTTCCTTGGGTTTTAGTTCTGTAACGTCCCACTGCAGCATCAGTGTGTGTGTGTGTTGGTTTTTTTGCTTTACTTAAGAATCCTGGCAGCAGTGAGACAGTGGAGCCTGAAGGGTCTTTAAACACCCCCGCTGAGTCAGGAAGTCCCAAACGTCATTTCCAGGAAGGGGCTAAGGAAGAACAGGTTGGCTGAAGAGTTAACACCTGCAAACATCACACATATCAAGGATAATTCTGTCCATTTTAGCATGAACGTGTTTAAATTATTGCATGAAAAGAGTCAATGCTGGTTTCAGTTTGGCCACACGTATGTTATGTCTTTAGCTCTCATGCCTATCTTTTGACTAGTCTTGAGTTACATAAATAAATGTCAAATTGCCGTCTCCAATACAAAGCCAAGCAATGTTTTTTGACCACAGACGTGGAGTTAAGCTACGTCACTGTGTTGGCTTGAAAATGGATACAATGCTGACCTTTTGGAAATTCCCAACATTAACAATGAACCGTGGAAGCTTTTCAAGCTCTGTCAAATTCATATCTTTATCTGTTATGAGACATATCTTAAATGTTTGAATAGGGCAATCCAAATTGGGTCTTTTTACAGTAATTTTAACGTTGCATTGCTCATTAGTTAAGCCTTTGCTGACATGCTGCCCATCTACAGACGAGTTAGGTCGAGACAGGTTTGGCCATAAATGAGAATTTTGCAGTTGTCCAGATTTTACTACATCAGACAGATAACAGATGGATGTATTTGTAAGGCTAAGGGTTTAGCATTTTTCTGGATTTTTTTAAAGGAATATATTCAGCGAATGAGCTGCTGTTGAGACACAATAAAAGTCCTTTCTTTGGATCATGAAAGTATCACATGCTGTACAGTTGTCAGTTATTAAGTTTATTATGAAAGCAAAGTTTTAAAGATAAGCAGCCCTAAGCATAAGAACATTTTCACATGCAGATGAATCAAACCTTTTCTTTGTGTGTTTAAGTTTTGCATTGCTTTTCTGCGCAGCCTCCCAGCAGCTCTCCAGAGGGTCCTGCTGAACAGGACTCTGAACCTCCTGCCTCCAGTGCTGCAGAGGAGAAAGCAGTAGAAAGGTGTGTTAATAGATCTAATTTCCGCTGTATTTTATCCTTCATGAATCCTGTGCAGTTCATGATGATTTTTCTCTTCTCGTCAGGATTCTGATGCCTCCACCACCACCTCCCTTTGTGGTTCCCGCCCCTGTTACACGCAAAAGGCCGAGAGACGCAGTGGCAGAAGAATCAGCCTGTCTGCCCATCAGCGCCGAGTCAGTGGGTATGCATTTCCTGATTTCCTAAAATCCTGACAGCCTTCTGTAGAGTTGTCTGTTGCATGAAATGGCATCTGCCCCCATGGAGGAATGGGGGAGGAGTGGAGACCTGTGTGAATCTCTCCACTGGTGGAACCCACTAACATGCTCTTCTTGTATATGTTTTTTGTCTTTCCCTTGTTTTCTCTCTCAACATGTGTCCCCGGGACCTGCCTGTTATGGATGTGTGCTCTGCTGCCGTTTCATTTGATATCTTCCCTCCCCTGGCTGTGGATCAAACGAACTGAAAAACCACCGCTAACATGGGGCTCCTCAATGGGTTTCCTTTTTGTTTTGTTCTCTCTCTTTGCCCCCCCCCCCCCACCTTCTTTCTACTCTTCTGTCTCTCCATCTTTACTGTGCCCTCACAGGTGTTCAAGAAGACGTGTGCGAGAAGAAGTGTAAAGTGGACGAAGATGCATCAGGGCTAGTGCCCTATGGAGGAGATTCCTCCGACGAAGAGGAGGAAAGGACACACAGCAGTAAGACCGATAAGTCATAACCCCTGCCCTGCCTCGCCCCACCCCCTCTGCCCAGGATTACCCACAGGCCCAAAGTCATTCAGTATATCAACACAGTTCTCGGCCCCCATAAAAGGAAAAATCCACCCTCACGTGTTACTGTACACTGTTTTAGGACCATACAAGTGTTAAACTCCCCCTTTAAAGAAAAAAACACAAAGAACGAATGCTTTTCTCTCTCTTTTTTCCTTCCATCCAAGCAAACATGGTTTTCCATTCATGTCTTTATGGCACCTGTTTTGGTACCACTTTGGTGACCAAGCTTCAATCACTATCAGGTATTTATATAAGAGTCGTGTAAAGTACAGATGATTAGTATGAATAGACTGTAGATACAAAAAAACAAAAACAAATCACTGGTATAGTTTTTGAATTATCACCAGTTTCTGATGTTCAGTGCTTTCCTGGACTCTTAAGGAAGGAGGGTTTTTAGTTTCTTGTCCTGGTCTCGGTTTTGCTTTGTGCGGTTCTGTTTCAGTTCGTTTTGTCGTGCACCTCCCAGAGTGTCTCTACATCCCCTCACACAGCGGGTGTGAACCTGCTGGTTTCAGTCAAAGGTAGCCATATTTAAACATGTTCGCCTGCAAAGCAAATGTAAATATAGAGCTATAGATAGCCTGAAACACTTGTCATTGTGCTTATGTTTGTAGCCACTTGACTTTAAATGCAACACACCTTGTGGCCACGTGTCGTCAAGGAGTTTTGAGGATATGTTTTTAAAAAAAATCTTTTCCAGTGTTTTTCTCCTTTGTGTTATCGCTGTCATGACAGAAGCCTTTCTTTTTTCTTCTTTTTTTTATTCTGACAATAAAACGTGCGCTTACCAGTCTCTTAAATGAAAGAGGAAATTTCTGTTACAAAATATTTACCCCTAAAAAAAAAAAAAAAAAAAAGGCCACTTTTAACAGTGTGGAAGTAGTCAGGGTGGATTTTTCCTTTTAAGATGTGAATACAATTGTATAATAAATACAAGTGGATTTTCTTAAAACACTTTTATTTCATTTTTCAAAGCATCTTTTGTTAGTCAAAAACAAGCCCCTTAGTCCTTTTTTTAATTTATACACTAGGTCTGCTGCAGTTGCTGATGGTATAAATACATATTGTAAAATTCAGTGAAACTTTTTCTTATCTTGGAAAATGGTGTATGCCTGTTCCCATGGAATACAATAATAAAAACAACTGAAAGCCCCTTATTGTCTTTAGATCGCACACATTTCATGCTGCTGAGGAAGGTCGGCAGATGCTTTTCTTATGAATTAGGCTAACACAGATCTTTAGTAAGTATTAAAAAAAAGTGTTATTACACTTCCTGCCACCCTGGGTATTATTTCATGTTAATATTAGACATGACTGCTGGTGTCAGATGAAAGCGTACTCAGGAGCCTCTATGCCGTTGTGTATAGTAAGAGCTCCTGGGTTGTCCAGGCCAAAGCAGGGGTGCACATAATTTCGGAAGTGACAGTGGAAGGTGTGCAGGTGTTGCTCCAGATCCACATTAAAGAAGGACAGAGTCCCCCTGTCATAGTCCAGGGCTAATCCGATCCGCACCGGGTTCACAGTAATCCTCAGGTCAGGACTCCAACCATTGTGCAGAAACTCATATTTATGCCTAAAGGGGAAAAATAAGGGAATCGTTGTGATTGTGGTTGGCAAAGTAGTTCTAAAAATAAAGCTTTTGCTCTCATCCTGTTTGGGATAATTTCCTACTCTGTCAGCTGTTGTAAAGCAGATGCTGAATCATGAGCCAACAGCAGGATTTCAAAAGGCTGCGGATTAAAGAAAATGAGAAATGCGATTGTTAAATTGCGCGTAGGTAGAATCACCAAGAAGATGCCCACAATGGAAAGCGCGTTCGGGGCTTGTGTGATACGCTGCTCTGATCTGGTAGAGGAGTTGCCATAGCAACACTTGTAAAGTAACAGATATACAACTGCGGGCTCTTGTGCCTTCAGCGGGCTTCGCTTTGCATAGAGCGGATGCACAATTTTTTGCTTATGGAAGGAAAATTTCTGGTAGCTAAAAATACAGTCTTGGCCCAGTTTCCATGAACTGCAGTAGTGGTCCCTGGGAGAGCCCGCACGCTAAGTATATCTGATTGGCTGAAAAAGCTGCATCTACTTGGTCTGCATAGTCTTGTAAAAATGAAAGCCAGTTTCTTCTCCACAGCTTACACAATAAATGGGAATAAGTGTGTTTCAGGAAGTGACTGTGCAGCAAACCACGCCTACTTTAACCCTAACTTTAAGTCCCTCATTGTTTGGGGTCCCACAGGCCCCCCCACTGCTGTTCGTATAAAAATAATATAATTGCAAAATCAATGTTTTCCTTGAAATATTTTTTCTTGTCTTCTGACACATTTAAAAAAAAAAAAAAACCCAATATGTAGAAAAGTTGAAGTGGTGACCCCAGAAGTGACCATAAAGCAAGCAAAAGTTCATGCACCTGACTCCAGTCTCTTAAAAATCAATAACTAATAATGATGACGGGGAAGCAGCTAATAAAAAGCTACTGAAATAAAGGTCAGCGTAAGGTCATGAAATAAGGAATTACTTAATGTTTCAGAAGTTATATAGGCTGTGAATATGTTCTCCTTTGCTGAAAAGTCACATCATAAGGTTTAATAGTTTCCACAGTGGCGCTGCGCTGTTACCTGGACGGGGTGAGAATGTGTCTCATACACCAGGAGGTGTTGTTGGCTCCGAGGTACGAGTTCCTCTCTGTGTCCTCGTATGCAACTCCAATCCTAAATTCTGTCCCATCATCCACCTCGACCTCCCAGTAATGCCTGCCTCGCACTGGGATCAGATCCCCCAGGACGGCCACACATCTGCACACACAACACACACTCGTATTTAAATATCGTCACTCACAAAGTCATTTTGAAAGCACAAGTACAGGTATCCACTGTATGCTTCACCTGGTGAAGGTGTAGTCCTCTAAGGCCATAGCACTAATTGGCAGCTCCTCATCGCCATAAAATATGGTGAAGCCATCTTCAGAGATGGACAGGCAAGGATGGGCACTGTCCTCCAGGAGATAGAAGAATGTACCTGCACAGGTAAGCAAACACTGTTATCATATGAATGTGAAAAAAAACAGTGATGGACAGTAAGTACACTGACTCAAATACTGCAATTTAGTGGTAAAGTACAATGTTGAGGCACTTGTACTTCAACTTTATGGTACTTTCTACTTATGCTCTGTTACAATTATTTAAAAACTATAGTTGGTAGTTATTTTTCAGACAGATGTCTTAAAAGAATATGATCAGAACAGAAAATACAACAATATATGAAGTCCTGGACCCACACAAGGTGTCTGAGATGAATCTAAAGGGTTGCCAGATACTTACGTGTGGGAGGAGGTTCACCAGCCATAATGCTACATGTTTTTTTGGATTTTGCTCTGTTCAACCTCTACAGGACTCATATGTACTCAAGTTGAAGTTGCTTTGTACTAAGTGGTCACAAACAAAAAAGGAACTATGGCGTTAATACATTAATGATACTGATGCAGTGATAAATGCTATGCTTCTGCTTAAGTTTGAACAAGATACTTGTAATTAGATAGCTTCAGATATTGGTATGGCTACTTCTAAGTAAACGATGTGAATGTTTCTTCCGCCGCTGGCCAGAGGTCACATGACCGGGCTGATCCAGGGTGCCTCTCACCTGTTGTGGAGACGGTAATAACTTCACTCCGGTCGCTGGGCCCGCCGATGTTGACTGCTCTCACAGAGATGAGGTAACGGCGTCCTGTCTGCAGCTGGATCAGACACTGACAGGTGGGCACGGCTACTATAGACCTGGGTGATCAGTCAGTGGGGCGGAAGGCTGATATCACTTCCTTTTTAGATTTATTAAGTGCACAATGATGAGAGCTTTTCAGGTTGGCGTTTGTTTGCATACCTCTACCAGAGTCTAAAGTCTTGAAATAGCATCTTGTCTCACAACTTCTCAAACACTCGGTGGATAAATGGGGTGGCTGAGGGGGAACTTTGTCATATTTGGACCATGGACCTATTTCAGTTAGTACAGTTAAGGCTCCTCCATGCAAAAAAAACAAAACAAAACACCGGGATGATTGAAAATAAACGTTTGACTGTTCTGTGAAGTGACCCCAAATGCGAGGACAGTATTCTAGCTGAGGCTAACAGTGCTGCAGGAGCAGAAGCTAAGAATAGATTTTCTAGGACAGAGTGTGTCTTGATTCAGCAGCTCTATAACCATGGGACCTCAGAAAATCCCCGGCAAGCACTAACGCAGGCTTGTTTATGGACGTACTGAAGCAAAAGCCTTATTAAAGGACAGGCCAGTGAAGACAAATATCAAGGGCTGCTGCAGCTTTGAAGTGCAGCCAGTGGAGCATTCCTGCTTTAACTGAGATATTTTAATTTCACCCTGGTGTGTGGATTTGTTAGAAAACATGAAAAGGAAAACACAGTTAAAGCTTGAGCTTGCCTGCTCAGCCTGTCAGCTGCAGGTGTACATTAATAACAGGTCTCACTCGGTAACGCCGCTCTGTGTGCCGTCAGTGCCCATCTCACTGAGCTCCACGGTGTAAGAGTCTACAGGGTTGGTGTTTCCGGACTCCCAGCGGACCAGAGCAGCCTCCGGACAGCTCGCGCACTCCCTCTGCTTGATCACCGGAGGCGACGGCACTAGGCAGAGAGGAATCAGCAATTTAGACTTTATTCTCTCTCTCACATCAATCATGTGAGGCTGGGCTGATGACAAAACAGAGAGAAACACACCTGAGAGGGGTTTTAGGGGACATCCAGAGAGAACGGAACAATTATTTCAACTGTCAAAAGTTTAATGACTTCTGTAGCTGCGAGAGCGACATCTATTACCTGTCACGTACAGGGCCTTCTCGCTCGCTGGGCTGATGCCCGTGGTGTTGGTGGCGGTCACCCACAGTTCATACTGAGCGTTGGGCAGCAGATCTGTCACAGTGCAGTGGGTCTCCTTCACCTTCACCTTGCTCACTGAAACGAAAGCACAGATTTAAATGCAGCCGTACTGTTCGAAACACATCAGCCAGATTTTCACATCAATGGATGCCTTTTCCAACAGTAGATGGTGTTATCATGCAATGCGAGCGTGCAGCCGGTGCCTCTGAGCCGTACCGTGCGGTGCACAGGTGCTGTCTGCCGGTGTGTCCTCCAGCACCGGTCTGTAGGAAAGCTCGTAGTACTCCACTGTGTCGTCGGAGAACAAGCTCCAGCACACGCGTAGGGATGTCTGGGTGGCGGAGTTGGGAATCTGGGGGTTGATTACTGGGGCAGATGGAGCTGTTTTTTCAATATAGGAGAAGCATTATTAGCCCAGTTTTGTTATCAAGTCATGCTATCAATAGCAATATGTTATGACAGATTGCTGTAGTTGCAGCTCAACACAGAGAGATTGAAATATGGACGTGTATAATACAGCTTCTGACGGGACAACTTTTCCTCTCACATTTTGCCGTCATTCCTCTCTGGGTGAATTTCTGCCTTTTCTTCTTGCCCTAATCTCCTGCTTTCCCACCCTGTCAAGGTATCTGAGCGATGATCTTTCTGTCTGCGCTCCCGAGGTCAGATCAGTCCTCAGAGGCTGTTCTATAAATGTCACCGTAATCCTGTCATTCTGTTACCTGCAGGACGTTCAGGGAAATTCAACTGATCGTTTCCATCGTCCACCTGCTGGCTTTACTCCGCCACCACTGGTGTTTACGCTCTGTGATCTGTCCTGTCTTCATGTGGGCCTATGCCTAATGAAGATGCTTCAAATAGATGCAGTCTGATCATCATAGTCTCTCTCTGCTGCTAAACTCAGTATTATGCACTTCATGATCTCTCCTTATTGAACAGTCTTTAAATCACACATAACAGTGCCGCGTGCCTGTTCTCTCAGTGAGAAAGTCACTTGATTATTGATTATTACTGTTACCCTGTGCATAAAAACACAAAGCCAGTAAATTAATGCAGCTTGTATATCACACCTGGCACAACGTTGATGGAGTCCATCATGGTTTTGACGTCTGACAGGTCAGCCAGCGGCGTGTTAAAATCAAGACTTGTCGCCAACCTGAGGTCCATCTCCTCTTTGGCAAACTCCTCGATTCTAGTGTCGCACAGAAAGAAGAAAGACACTCTGAATACAAAGATTTAAGGTGAAGCAGCCCGAGTCATGCCACTCATCTGGATCAGTCAAACGTCCACGTACGAGCTTTTCAGCCGGACTTTGAAGTCAATTTTATTTCTATGCATCATAACAGAAGTTATGTCAGGGCGCCTTTCATATAGAGCAGGTCTAGACTGTACTCTTTACATCATTATTATCATTACATTCAACTCTTTACACCAGTCAGTCCCAGTGCTCTGCAGAACGCTGGTATGTGGACCTTGACTGAGGACTTTTATGTCAAAGGACTTTTTCCAATGCCAAGAATTTACTTTCACGCTCAAACTATGTGTACTTCAGTGGTGGATTGTAACTAAGTATATTTACTCAAGTACCAACTTGAGTAAATATATAACTTAAAAATCCCTTATACACATTAATGCAGCAGGAACATTAATCCAGAAACATCATAGATGATAGTGAAACACTGTACTTACACACCTTCCCTTCAGTGACATTTTGCATGCAGTATTTCACAGTAGTATTAGTAGTTTTACTTCCTCTACCACTGCTTTACTTACATAATATTAGTCTGAAACAACAGGCAAAAACACATGATAACGCAATATCAGCCGTGTGCCATTACTGGTTAGTCTTTTGAATTCACACTGCAGTCTTCACTGGTGAACATGTGGCAAACTCACTGAGCAGCACCATAATTACCTTTTAATGGTGGACATGACGGTCTGTCAATAAAGGTCAAAGATGTAGAGATACTAATCAATATTTCTTCTCCACAATCACAATACCCATTTCTATTTCATCTATTTATCATCATGCATACAACTGTAATCTGCACATTTGACCATCTGAAGAAATAAAGACCACAAGCTGGGCCACCTTCAGGAAAATCCTCTTGTCTTGGCTGCGGTAGATCTCCTGGGCCGTCTCAATGAGCTCCTTGGAGGCATCCATTGCCTGACCGCAAGCCAGCAGCTGATTGTACAGGGCCTCCAGCTTGCCCTTCTTCTCCTCCTCCAGTCCAGCCGCCCTCTCATCATAACGCTGGGACAACGTCTGCAGCACGTCATTGTAGTGCTGCTCCAGGTGCTGCTCCCGACGGCCAAAATTCTCCTGTGCGTACATGTATATGATCACAGCGGCGCAGTTAGAGATTTGTTGTGCATCACTCAAAGTATGCAAAGGAAAGAAAAACTGAGGAGATGATGACAGATCAAGAGAGGGAATTAATGAAATGCATGTGAGTTCAGGCCCTCCAGGGGACGCACATTACCTCCACAGTGAGGAAGATTTCCTCCAGATGACCCGCAAAGCTCTCCATCTCAGCAACCTTCCCTTGCAACCGATCCCTGACTGTCTGAAAACAGTTGAAAGACATACTTTTGGCCTTTCTCTTTTTAATTCAAACCAGTAGCATAAATCTTTTTTTCAGCCTGTGCTGTCAGGACTCTCTGCTCATGTCTGGCTTGTTAAGGCTGCTTTCATGTGGACAGCTCCATCTTCTGGGAAGTAGCTACAAAGAAATCTGAAATGCCAAATGTGAGTCCACAGTCTTTAAGTGTAGCATCAAGGCCATTTTAGGGAAATAAACGGATAAATGTGAATGCTGGACTGTGCAGTTAAGAATAAGAATCAGCCTCTTATTAACGAATCCTTGCATTTCTTGTTGGTTCTGTTTAATGCTGCCATTTTCATCAAGACCCTTATGAAAAAGAGATTTACAGAGGTCAAATGTAAGTTGTGTTAATGTCCCCACCTCAGTTTCTCCCTCTTTAAACACATCATCGTCATCATGTCCATCTTCTGCTCCAGTGGGAGATGGAGAGCTGCCCTCACAGGGCTCAAAGCGAAGGGACTCGTTGGTGCCCACAGAGAACCTCTGGAAGGTGGAAACGTCCCGGGTCGCCCTCCCTCCTCTGTCTGGAACCACGTTGTAGGGCTCCATGGTGGTCGATGCTCTGCCTAACTCCTGGTGCTCAGCTTCCTCTGCAATCACATCCAGTCTGCCTCCTCTGATCTCATACAGGTCCATGAGGACAGTGACTGGCAGGAGAGAGGCTGACAATCCAGTTATGATTCACATGTCTGACACAGGGTCAATGCAATTCAGCCCTTTAAGTTCTACACCAGTCTACAGATCAACAACCATTCAGAATAATATTCTAAAACCCCTGCATCAAACACTAACTGAACAACAACAGATCATGAGATCTCAAAACTTTACTTCACACCTGAACCAATCAACTTGCCTGTGCAGAACAAGCTGTTAATTGAATTATTAAAAGGGAAAGAGCAGCTGATGGCAAATTTACCTGGATAATTCAGTAAACCAGTCTGTTCTAAGCAACCATTTCAGGCCAACAGTGGCGTCCGACAAGCCAACTCTGACAGCAGTCCAACCCTCACCCAGAAACTGGGACAAAAATAGATGGGACTCAGATTGCTCAAAGGCATGTCAACCCCCCATACAGGAAGTTAGTTCTTTATTGAGTAAAATATACACGTTAGAGTAATCAGAGGCCTGAGTTTTGTTAATACTGTTTTAAAAAAAAACCTTTTAATTACTGCCAGTTTTAGATTCTGCATTACCCATTGCTTTGTTATTAGGACATGGAAATCCCCGAACATGTGACTCAAAGGTCAAAGTTGAACACGATTCCAGGGACATTATGGTGCCTTCAGGGGTCCTCGTAAACTTTTGGATAGAAATATCTGGAACGTGACCTCCCCCGCTCTGTCTATCTTGGTTATAGAAATTAGAGGCTGGCACATTTCCTTACTATTGCTTTGACGCAGAAATCAAGCAAAACTGATCTGTTGTACACGAAATTACTGGGGAGAGGTTGCGTCCCCACAACAATAAAAGTTGACTTATATTTAATATCATCGCTAAATAATGTGTGCGAAAATGCAGAACTTCCACTGTCTTCTCTATCACATCGTTTATTCTTGGTAAATTTGACAACAGCGTCCTTAAGCAGTATATTTATCACTGTGTGAAAACCTTTGTCGTTCGGTTTAAGGAAAATTCCACATGTTCCTGAGGCCGTGAAGGCAGCTTACGTCACGCAAATGGCGGACGTTGTAAACAGAGCCAGCATCGTCTCGGAGGCCACAGTGAAATATCTCTTTTTAGGATGAATAACGTGGAGTTTGAGCGTTTGGACAGTCTGGAGGGCTGGGTGGCCGTTAAAAGTAACATATTTGAAGAAACTGAGGCGTTTAAGCTGGGCTTCATCGTACAGTGGAATGTCATCGAGTGTAAGTTCGCTGTCACCTGCCACAACCGGACGTTACAGCGGCTGAAACGCAAAGCCGAAGTTGCCATCGCCGGCGACCCCCAGATGAGCTGGGCCGGACTGTTCTCCGTGACAGATCTGAAGCATATCCATCAGCAGTTCACATGCGTGGCAGACATCTTGGGAGCCTGCTTCCCGGATTTGTCCGAGTTCGAAGACGGCAACATTTGGGACTTGCTCTTCCTGAATCGGAGGTCAGGTCCGGACGACGATGAGCGTGATTATGACGCACCGTGTCGGAAACTGGAGAAATATTTCAGCACAGCCATCGACGTCTGCGGCCGAAAGATTGTCCTCGACACGTTGTTCACCCAGGATGAGCGAGACGTGGAGGAGTACTTTGAAAATCTGCAGGAGTTCAGAAGGAAGACCATGCAGGAGGAAATGTCAAGGGCCAAGGGTCACCTGCGACAGGTGGGGTGGAAAAGAGCCACAGCGGCTCATAACAGGCCTGTGGGTGCAGGTTATTAGGTACACTGATCAAATCAATGCAATCCATTACAACAACCCTGCAACACTTCTGAGCCAGAGAAGTTTGAGTAACCATGTTTGATGCACTCAGAAATAAACATGGACAAGCGAGGCACATATTTTCAGAAGAGCTCTTTCACTTGAGCAAAAGAGAGAGGATTTAGGATGTAGTATGGAATGGGAAACCTCCATATTCCTCCTTCTTTGACTGTTTTGAGTGTTACCTTGCAGGACTAGCACCACACAGTGGTGTTACAAGGCCTGCTATGACACAGCAAGCCATCGCTGTTTCATTACAGTCAAAGATGCAGATGTTGGAACATCAGCAGCGCTGTTGTTTGTGGTGCAGCCAGTGAGCTTCGCCTGCCCTCTCACATGCATTTGAACACAGAGCTGTCACTTGAGCCTGCATTTGTTTGTTATCCAAGTGAATATCACAGTGCTTTACAGTGTGGTGACAGCCCCGAGATATGAGACTGGAAAGAATGCAGCCAGTGTACAGAGCACCAGTAACATCTAATGCAGTCCAGTATGTGGTAAAGTCAACCTTTACTGAGATCATATGTTCTGTTGAGACTGCGTCAGAGAGCAGATTTAATTTGCATCATATCTTTGGATTAAAGCTATTATTGTTCCCCTTAAATACATAAAGTGTACAGTACTTTAGATATGATGCAATCATGTGACATAGAAAAAGTCATTTTTTCCTCCAGTCTTGCCCATTCCTGCCTCCATCATCTCACCCACTGATCACCAACATTACATTCTGACAGGACTAAAATCGCCCGTAATTGTACTCGGGTTCAGTCCACGTAGCTGTCCCCGTCAGAGGTTGCATCGTTTTTCCATTTCATCTGCAGAATGAAAACTAGGCCGCGGGCTCAGAATAAACCCAGGTAAAGGTGTTTCTGTCGTCTGTGTTTACAGCTGCTGCAGAGTCACGGCAGCGCAGACCGAATGGTCGCGCTGCTCAGCATCTACGAGGAGGAGGACGAGGCCTACCAGGACCTGGTCACCGTGGCCACCACCTTCTTCCAGTATCTTCTCCAGCCTTTCAGGGACATGAGGGAGTTGGCCTGCCTCTACAAGATGGAGATTCTGGTAAATACAGGCAAATATACTAAGAATTCCTCAAATTCTAAGATTATTCTTAGAATTTTCCCTTGGTAAGACAAAAGTTATTCACAACGCGCCTTACGCCTTAAGAGAGCTCCTAAGATGAAAAACTGTTGATAGGAGGGAGGAGGACTTTTAAGAAGCCTCAGAGTGTCTTAAACAGACAAGATGGGGGAACGATCGAGAGATCTTAAACTTGCTAAATTTTACTCTGTAGCACCTTGACATTGCAAATAAAATGTATTATTATTATTATTAGGAAGGAGAGATATTCTCCGTACGTTAAATGACAGTGATTTACTACCACGCTACCGGCTCGATCGTGCAGGGATAATGCTTGTGGTTGACCTCATCAGGGATGAGCTTACTTGCGCAGTAACGCGACAACGCCTGAGATGAAAGTCATCACAACATTGCGATACCTGGCCACGGGTAAAATGCAACAGTGTAGCAGTGATGACTTGGTTCTCTGCTCTCGCTTGGGATTGCAGCACGTACCAGCGCTTCTCACACTCGTCGCTCGTTCGTAAAAGGAGAGGGAACGACGCATTGATCTGCTGGGCAGCGCGCTCCCAAGTTTGCCTCTTCCCTCAGGCTGTGATCCCAGGACCCAATTTCCCTCTTAATACTGTTTTATTTTCATCCACGAGCTGTGCCAACAGCAGGCACTGCTCTTGTGTCCAGTTTGGCTTTCTTGTTCTTTTTTTATCCATTTCGTTCGTTCGTTCTTTTTATAAGGACACCAGCAATCACAGGAATTGCTGACAGCTGAGTCTGCGTCCGCCATTAATATCAAATGCATTAAGTAGTAAAATAACCAGCATGGACAGTAAACATAACAATAAGCAAATCAATATAAACGGCATGTGAATGAGGTACGTTCAAACATTTTGAAGCTGTCCATCTATCCATCCATTGTCTATACCTGACTATCCTTTTTCGGGGGTTGCGGGGGGGCTGGAGCCTATCCCAGCTGTCAACGGGTGAGAGGCGGGGTACACCCTGTCGATCGCAGGGCAACATATAGAGACAGACAACCATTCATGCTCACACTCACACCTAAGGACAATTTAGTCACCAATTAACCTAATGAGCATGTTTTTGGTCTGTGGGAGGAAGCCGGAGTACCCGGAGAGAACCCACGCATGCACGAGAAGAACATGCAAACTTCACACAGAAAGGCCCTGCCCGACCCGGAGATCGAACCGGCGACCTTCTTGCCTTGAGGCATGCGCACTACCTGCTGTGCCTCCGTGCCTAAGCTAAGATTCCTTGCTAGCAATTTTAAGGCTAAGTTAGGAGCTCTCTTAGAGGACTCTAAGAAGCTTTGTGAATATGGGCCCAGATTTCTATGTATGTGGGTTAAGTATCTGTAGGAAGTCTGCATTAAAGTTGTCCACTGTGTTGCTTACCGCGGATTCCTGCAGAAGTCTTTGGAGTTTGAGGACTTGGGTCCTAAGAGAATTGCAGCCCTGGAGAAGGAGGCGGAGGAGTGGAGAACGAAAGCAGAAGACGCAGTCGCCTCAATTCAGGACATCACTGTCACCTACTTTGCGCAGACTTCAAAGGCTCTGGCTGGTATGAGTTGCTGTGTTTACTTCTTTTATTCGTGTGTGAATGAATTAATGAATGACTTTCATGTGTCATTCCTCAGCACTCAGAGATGAAGCATAGTAGAGTCACAAGTTGTTCTCCAGCTGCAACATATTTATGATATATAATCAAAAAGTCCACACAGAATGCACTTTAGCTGTTAATCTGAAAAGATATAGAATAGCTACATAAAGAAAAAGTAATAATACACCAGATACTTGCTGATTCCTGCTCAAAGGAAGCATTTTAAAGTCCTGTTGGAGAGAGCAAAAATCCAGGAATCACCAGGGATATTACTGCATGTTCTTCATTTAAACTTTCACTTTGTTTGGCAGCCATCTTTCATGTGGGCCTTTTGTGGATTCCCACCTTAATCTAAGGAAAGAAAACACGTAGAATCATTTTTTGTGAATACACCCGCTCCACAATCTATAAGGCTGCAAACTGTAGCGCATGTTTGCCTGTATGCTGCAGGTTTGTTTCAGCCTTTCTGGGAAAAAAAATGTGTGCATCAGCAGTGCAAGAGCCAGTTAGACACTCACAAGTATCAATGAATCTTTTTCCTGTACTACATGTCAATGTGTGTCGTGCTTTGCGTGATGAAAACCTAACAGACCCCTGTGCACATGTTCAGGTACATTAAAGCAGATGGAGGAGGATAAGTGTCGCTTTGGAGCTGCCGCCTGGGCGTCTGCAGCTCCCAGACTGGAGAAACTGCGCTTCCTGTTAGCCAAAGAAACCCTGCAGCATATGAGGACCACAGAGATGTGCCTTAACCGCAAGAAAGATGGCATCAGAGAGAGGGTGTGTGTGTGTGTGTGTGTCTCACGATTTATTGACTAACATAAACCACAGCTTTTCTCCCGGTTCTGTAATCAGGCAGCAGGCTCCATGATGGCGTATGGACAGCGCTGTACGGCTGTGGTTGTCATTCAGGTCTTTACCTCCTAGTGTCAAGGCCGGCTCTGCTTTTGTAGTGGTTGTAAGTCTGCAGAGATGTGACGTGGTGCCGACTTGCTCTATTTTATCTTTCGCTTGGTATTCCAGTCTGACGCGAGTCTGTGGCTGCTATCGTCCTTTGATCTATTTATAAAGCCTTTCTAAAAACACAGAGAATCCCCTCGATACACCCCCAAAACCTGCATGCATGAATAGCTGAGTGCGACTTTGTGTGTATACATTCACAAAACGTGCCAGCTATATGCATAACCGTGCATACACGGGGGTGGGGGGGGTGTTTCTAATGTCAGCATTGCAGCGTCTTTTTTAGGGAAGCTGCAGCACCTCCCTTGCTGCTGCGGGGTGTCGTGCTGCACATTTGAGCTTTTCGAAAGAGAACACCTTCAGCACCTTCACCTTCCTGTGGGTGCATTATTCATCCGATTAAGCTCTTCAAAACTCAGGTATGAGGATGCTGGCGGTGTCTCGCACTGTGAAATCAACACGAGCCTTTAAAGAGACAGCTGAGTGCAAGCGATTCTAATGAGATCAATAAGCTGCGCCTACGCAAAATCTCAGACGTCGGTGGCTCTTTCGAGTGCGCCAGCGCGCCTGCAGATGTCACAGCGTGATGCCTTTGCATTTAGTGTCTGTGCACATTGGGGCTGTCACGATCATGACATTGTGGTTGATGGTTAATTGTCTTAGAAATAATTGCGGTGAGCAATTTGTCTTTTTGTGTTCGTTTTATGAGACTGTTGTAGTAAAAGCCTACTAATAGCTCAATACAGATGCACCTTATGCCAAAAAAGAGCCATTTGTTGGATTGAATATCGGTACATTCTGTTTCTGTTTGCCTTTAAGGCTTTGTAAAGCTTATTGGAAACACATCTAATAATTTCCTGTTTCTTTGCAACATTTTTAACATTAGCCAGGTTCCCATCCATATATCATGCCAAATTTACAGAAAATCTGTGAAAGAAAAGGGAAAGTAATTTGTGTTTCCATGCACACCAATATGAGAATATTAGAATTTATGCACCTCGAGATAAACATTTGGTGGCGCTAATTGTCAGTAAGGTGCTATTAAACCACAGCAGTGGGGGGGGGAGACTAATTTCTGTTGGTTTCATCCTTCTGTTTTGAAACAGGTGAATGGAAATATGATCGCAGCCTGGCGATTATGCAATTATTGTGACAGGCCTAGTGTACACGTGCGTGCTTGGTAGTCGCTGTATGTTATCTAAAAGCAGTTCCCTCTGTGCGGCAGCGCGTGTATTCATACTTGACATAATTGGAAACGTTTAAGGACATCCATGTGCTTTGAGAGTGTCAGCTCGTAGATTGCACGTCAGGCGTACTTAGCATTGCTGTCCTGTTGCAGGTAGCTGTTGGTTTCAGCCCATTTCATCACAGTATGGAAATCAAGTCGCAGAGATTAAAACTCGGAAATAGGTTTCCGTTTGACAGCTGACTCCTGCGCGGAGTTCATTCAAGGTGTCTTTGAACACAACAAGAACACTCCCTGCTTTGCCGCTGCCTCGCCGTCTATCCGTGAGAGATTAGCGTGCAGAGTTTCATGTGAGTTGAGGTCAATTGCATACTGAGATGAATGGAAACCTCAATCAGTCAGAACATATGGTCTGCTTTAGAAGACTGCCAGCCTTAAGCAGCACTGTATGCTGTTATTAGGCTGCAATTTGCAGAGTTTACATTTTTTGTTATTGTGTTGTAGTTGGGCAGCCTGTCCGGCAGAGTCAAGAGCCACAGAACCGATTCGAGGTCTGCGCCTGAGGACGGCCAGCGGCAGGACACGGTGGACCAGCTGGAGTTGCAGTTCTACGAAACCCAGCTAGAACTGTACGACACCAAGTTTGAGATCCTGAAGAACGAGGAGCAACTGCTGGTGGCGCAGATAGACAGCCTGCGACGGCAGATTAAAGGTAGCGGCACCGTGGTGAACTGCAGCTGTGCGTTCAGCAGCACTGAAACACTGTGATGTCCTTGCACAGTCCACCCAAGTGACACTGATTCAAAGATGTCTGAAGCACTCTGTATTTAATAGCTCTTCCGTTTTGAAGACAGCATAATACCAGTACAAGGCACAAGGTTCCTCATGCTGCTCAACTGTAATTAGAATCTAAAGGTCCTCACACAAATTACCATCTTTGCCTGCGTACTTTATTTAAATTGATGCAGTAATGCAGGGAGTGACCGCAAAAATAGAAACCCTCTAAAAGGTCACGCTTTGCGGTATGAAAATCCTGCAATCAATTCCAGCTTTCCTAAATGTTCAGGTCACTTAAGCCACCACTTGATCCCTGATTTTTGGCACATATATGTTCACATTTTGGCAATTTTGCTCCATGTAATGTCTGCTGGATTCGCTGTTCACAGTGCGCCCATCCATGCACAGACGGCTGTCACTGGACTTCTCCGATACTGTAGGAAACGTGATGATTCACAGGCAAGATCTGGAGTTTTTTTTTCTATGATCCTTAAGTGGATTTGTGGACGTTTAGTGAAAGTCTCAAGATTTTGATGCAAGTTGTGGCAATCAGGCAGCCACTTTATCGCCTCCATCAGCTGCGTGTCACAGCCGCTGCCTCGGCTCCAGCTGCTGACTGTGCTGCTTAAGAACAGCAGTATGCACTTGTCGCTCCCCGTCTCCATCTCTCCTGTGCCCGCCCCCCCCCCCCCCCCCCCCCCCCCTTGGGTTGGCATGTGTCACGGTTAGGTGGAAAAAGTGTTTTCCTTTTTCAGTTTTATTTTGGTGAAATGGTCCTTTAAAATGCTTTCCTGTGTTTTTACATAGAAAATGTTGGCGGTAGTGTTTCACTGGACTGCATTTAATTGTAAGTAGTCTGTAATATGTAGTCAGCCTCATTTAAGCAAAGAAACCAGACACGTCTTACAGTGTAATGCTCCACCGCTCTTCACTTACCGTGGAGCTGAATCTACACCCTTCTGACGCAGCGTCAGTTATAATTAAGACATACACTCCACACGGTGTTTCATACATTCCTCACAGGACTGCTGTTTTGGATTACATTGTGTTGTACAGTGCTCTCTGTTTTTCTGGTCACTCAGTGTCTTGTACACAGGGTTTACTTTGGGGGAATATTTTGCCGTGTAAATATTTCCCTAATTGCTCCTCCTGAGACGTGGGATGTTTGCTTCCAGGTGGTGTGTCTGTCCATGCTGTACGTCTGCCTGTCTGTCTCTGTCTCTGGCTGTGCGTGTCCTCACCTTGGCTGGTTTCAGGTTCGTTCCCTCAGCTAAAAAGCAGGAAGTTGTCCAGTTGCTGCTCAGCAACGGAAGCAGGAGGAAAATGCAGGAGGAAAATGATGAAATACTCATCAGTGGGCGAGGACTTTTCGAACGTCCTTGTTGGACTGAATTATTTCTCACTCAGAACAAACCGACATAGATAATATGCAGATGACCTGGTTTCGTGTTTGCACGCAAACACAGTCGATATACAGAAAAAAAGAGCTCGATTCGTCAGATTACTCTAGTTTCCACTTTATATGCAGCTGGTCAATAAAGAAAGTTCACCCCTGATACCTGCTGCACTGCTGCAGCAGCACTGTGTTTTTATCATGTAGAAATCCTTTAAAAATCAAGCAAAGTGGCCCAGGATTTTTATTTAATTTTATTTTTTGGTGCAAAAATCTACCTGTGGTTTCAGGTTTCTAAGCCCCTAACCTGATAAAGGAATCTAGTTTTCCTGACGACAGGAACAGGAAATAATCCGATTTCACACACTCTTCTCTGCTATCTGTCGTTGTGATGCTGCAGCTCCGTGGCTTATTTGTCTCGTACCTGAGCGTGCAAAGGTTTACATAGTTAACAAAGCTCATGTTTACATTGTGGTGACAACAAAGCGGTTCATGTCCAGAGAAGTAATGGAAGAATCGTGTCACCTGGGTTGAATGTAGAACGAAAGCAGAGGTGAAGCACCTTTTGACCAGCTGACAGGGAGTGACTGGGCTGCTTCTGTGTTTCAGAGCTGAAGGACGAGGTGGTGTACTATGACGTGTGTGAGGATCCGGAGGAGCTGCAGAGTTTGCTCCACACAGGTCTTCACCAAGCAGACTCTCCGGCTGTCAGCCAGCTCAGAAGACGCCTGCAGACATTGGAGACCAAGAGAGGCAACATCTGCGCCCGGCGAGCTTATCTCCGCAACAAAAAGGTGCCAGTTGTTTTCAGAGGACATCCTCTGTCCCATCAGGAATAATCTTTTAGAGCCCTTTTGGTCCTTTTCCAGAGCAAATGTATTGATCTGTGAATAGTAGATTGGCAATTGCTGGAAATGTTAAATGATTTTCCTCTCCCTCACTCGACATCACGCCCTGCAACTGCTGAGTTTTTTGAATAGTTTTTACTATATGGTTTTATTTTTAGCTGACGGAGTAATTTGAGCACAGTTGGTGCACTTGGCTTTTTCTCCTATTGCTGGCTGCGCGCTCATTTGTCTGATTGAAAAGCATTTTATTGCTCAGAACAAAGTGAGAAGGATCCCCTGGTTAGAGGCTCCCTGCGAACCGTCTGCAGTGATCTGCCGGGAATAAGAATCGCATGCATGAATATTTAACAGTGCAGTAAAAAAGATGGACATGAGAAAGTTAAAAATAAATCAGTCCTCATTAGCTGAGGTGTTATGTCCCCCTCATTATCACTTCCACTGACGTTTCCTGAACTTTGAAGGACAGATTTGCCCAAACTCCCACTCATTTGTGGCGATGGTGTAATGCCACAATTGTGCTTTGAATGGGTTTCTGAGTGTATAAGTGTTGATGACTGTGTGTGTGTGTTTAGGATCAGTGCATGGAGGCCCACGAGCAGAAGCAGCTGCAGGCCGAGCAGAGCTCCATAGTCTTCAACCAGCATCATCAGGTCCACCTGGTACGTCAACGCAGCAACGAGACAACCCACAGAGGTTCTCCCACAAATGAAACCGCATCCCTCTCTCTCTCTCTCTAACAAACACCTCTCTCTGTCTCCCTCTGTTGTCTGCAGAAACGCGTGAAGAGAAAGGAGGAGGAGCAGAGGAGGAAAGAGTGGGTGGACCAGGAGCGAGAGAAGACTCTGAACAGATTACGATCCTTCAGAGAGGTGAGGCTCTGTCGCCGTCTCCCCTCCTCCTCCCGCCCTGCAGCTTCTCCTCTGTTTCTAAAACCCCAGAGGCTCCTGCTTCATTCAGTAGTTGTGTTTATTAACTACGCAACCCTGAAGTCAGAGAGGATACGTACACATCATGAGGAGTTCTGATGACCAGATGCAGGGCTGTGGACGTGCTTTGCAGCAGCGAGCCGTCTCACAGCAGAGCTTTAAATGGTGCATGACAGACTAGAGCTTCAGCAGAGAGCAAAGCGAGAGATGAGGGACAACATTCAGGACTCACTGTTGATATTAAGCACTCGCCATTTTAGCGAGGATCCCTCAAGTTTAGACGTTAAACACTCGTGACAAAGACGGTCTGAAGACAGCTGAACAATACATTTATTGTTGCTCACACATTTCCATCTGCTCTGCTCCAAATGTGCCTCCCCGCCAGCTCGTGCTGTCGAGTGGAGAGAGAGGGGAGGCAGCTGAAAATGCTTTGTGATGTTGACACTGTCTCCAAACCACCTGAAGGCCTTTCCTTCTCTTTTCTTTTCCTTTTTACGTACCAGCCAACGTACAGACCAATATGTGAAACCTGCCACTACGAGAAAACTAAGCTTTACAAGTCAGAACTGGATTTGTAGAAAATCCATCGATGAGATTGAAAGTGTGGGGTCCACACATAAACAACAGCAATAAAAGTGATTTTAAATAAATCACAGCGTCAATAGGAAGATGAAATAGAAGCAAAATTAAAAAGATCAGTGAAATGACTCCGGACATCGGACAGTTCTGGCTTCCATAACGTCCATTATTTCCTTATTATGGACACCTAGCGAGGCATTATCCTGCTCACACCATGGATTCTTGCCAAAAAATAATAAAAAAAGAGACCATTTATTTATATTTTCATACACTTTGCAATCAAAGTCCAAAGTTTTTCACGAACCATAACTCCTGAGGATTCGACTAATACCTGCACACGTCATTACCATCCCATAAGCTTCCTCTGGAATGGAAATGCTTTCCAGTTTGTCCGTTGCTGGTTTGTGACTAAACAGCCATAAAACTGATGAGATTCCCCTCAGCCTCAGCTGGAAATGACTTTAGAAATACACTCGGATGGATGATGGATTTCCAAACAGCTGGTGCAGCCCAGTCCTGAACGGCTAATGAGTGCACTTGTGGTGAGAGTGTTGTGTCAGCCAATCAAGAGATCGTCACACTCGAGCAGATTAGGAGGACTTCTGTTTTTTTTGTCAGCATCGTGATTTTAGGTGAGGCATTTTTTTTTTCGGCACATTCCCTCTGTCACTTCACTTTAGGCTCACGCCGCTGAACATCAGACCGCCGCGAGGGCGTCATCTTGCGTCTTTGTCGTCTCAATCAGAACATTAGACGAGATAATGATGTTTTTTCCCCCTTGTCTACCATCTCTTTCAAGAAGCGACTTGGGCAGTACATCCTGAAGACTCCTCAGTCCAGGATGTCTCCTCCAGAAGCCCCGTGTCCCTCCCAGCCGCTGTCCATCATCAGCCTCGGCCCCTCTCCTGCGTCTGAAGGACCCTCCTCTGTCCGTCCTGCGCCCAGACGCAGTAAAACACCCAAGAAACAGCAGCCTAAAGACATCCCTGTCCAAATCTACTCTGCACCGCCACCTCCAGCAGCAACCTGTCCTCCTCCTCCTCCTCCACCTCCACCACCTCCCCCACCCCCACCACTGCCCCCTGCCTTGCCTCCTCCACCCGTCAAAGCCTCGCCTTCCTCAGAGGACGCACCGATGCCCCTCAGTGAAAAAGAAGACCCTCCTTTTCCAGCCAAGAGCACGCTCACACAAAATATCGGTGAGAGGGAGAAACACACAGTGTACTTCTGCTTTTTGTGTGTCTGTAATAAATAAACATCAGAATGTTGGATTTGGGAAACATTTTGATGCGTTTATTGCAAAATTGCAGTACAGATGGAGCTGAATGTGTGAATCCGTCCAACTGCAGGGAAGGTCGTGTTTGTTTGTTCCAGCGAAGTGTGTGTGTGTCTGTGTGACTGAGTGTGTGTGTGTGCCTGTACATGGTGTTCTGTCCTAAATTCCCAGCTTCCCCCATGAGGCCAGAGGAGGCATTTTACCTCAGTTGTGGTCCTGCTGATGCACACTCTCAGCTCCAGGGAGACAGCAACGTCCGACACGGCTTCATATTTCTGAGCTTTTGTGAATTGGAGGTCATTCAAGAAGAAAAAAAAAGACGGTGAATTTAGCAGCCGTGAGTTCTTTACTGCCATCGTTGTAAAAGTGCCTGTTTTCCTTTCTGGTTGTGTGGCTGTAGGAACAATGGATGAAGTGTTGGCCTCGTTGCAGCGTGGACAGATTCAACTCCGTAAGGTCCCCGCTCCCAGGACAGCGTCCCCTGTTGAGGACATGAGGAGCAATCTGATGTCTGCCATCCGACAGGGAGTCACCCTGAAGAAGGTGAGATCTTTACAGGAATACAGAACACGCCAAAGCCCAGAGATTGACTGATCCATCGGCCAGGCCGGTATATTGACTGATACAGAAACAACAAAACAACCAAATATTGATCAGTACAGTCCTCAAAAGTCCAGTCTTAGGCATTAAAAATTCTGTTGTTTTTCCTGTGGTCAAAAAGTCTCATGAAAATACCAAAGGCAACAATTAATTGATCCCACTGACAGGTATTTGCTTTGTGGCTGAAGCCTGATTTTGTCCAAAAACAATAAAGAATATGTCAATGAGCCACACTGCTGCACAGCATGACGTTACCACGAATAAAGCCATCTTGAGTCAGCGCCACGTAACGCTGTCCTGCTGCCCTAAATGCTCACTATGCACCAAATGTGTAAGAATCCTCATCTGAAAATAGTCCCCAACAAATACACTGTTTAATTAAGTTTAGATAAAACCTACACTGACCAGCTGTTTTATGGAAATCAGCCTTTTAAAATATGAGAGAAAATATTTGTGACCTGGTGGACTTCTGTTTGACCACCCTGACCGCCGTCCACAGACAGTCAGACAAGGCTACACAGTGAACCTTTAAATCACCATCAGGCGAACGCTTGCTTTAAAATATCAGAGCAACGAGGATTTGGCACACCGACGTTGGTTCCTACAGTAAGGTCGCTTTCACGCCAGAGCTGTTTGGTCCGCTTTAAACGGACCAGAGTTCGTCTCCTCAGATAGTCCGCTTCGTTTGGGAAGGTGTGAAAGCTCATCCGAACTCTGGTCCGCCTGAAAACGTGGGTCTCGGTTCGCTTGCAAGTGAACCCTGGTTGGGTTCGTGTGCAGTGTGAAAGCTCACCGGACCAAACACAGGACCAAATGTACGTGCTATACGCAGTGCATACGCATGCTAAAATACAACGTATCTCATCTGTATTTATAATACAGCTTGATTCTGCATCTCTATTTACAGCTCATTAGTCCTTACGTGAATGTTTACTGTTGCTATGGCAACAAGTGACCGCTGACATTAGCAGTTGCTAGCAAGCTTAGCTCAATTGTCTGAACAACAATAACCCATAAATTCACAATTTGGCATATTTAAACAAAATCAGATCACAGCTACCAACAGTCACAGTCCTTAAACTCTGAGCTCATATGTTGTCACGTTAGATCGTCAAAGTCAGAAAAATAACAGAATCAATCCCTGACAAGCTACAATAGCATTATAGGAACTGTTGCCTTCACTGTTGTTTTCCCGGGCCAGGAGGGAGGGATTTCCCCTCCTACTTTGTCCAATCGACGAGCGCCCCTTTCGACCACGTGATGCTGCTCAGAAAGTGCGGTGCGCTTTAGAAATCACAGTGTGAAAGCAGAACCGAAACAAGTGATAAACGCAACAATGAAAGTGAAATGCTGTGAACATCCCTGCATTATATGAATGAAAAGACATTCGGGCAGATGAATACAGAATTTAGTTTTAGTTTGTTAAAAATACAGGAGTGAAATATTTCAACACATGGACAGTGTGAGAGAAGGATTAAAAACGAGAGGATCTGACAAAAATATAAATGATCCCCAGCCTCTGAGTGTCTGCGCTCAGTGTGATTTCACCGTAATAGTAACACTGATGTTTTTTCATGGCTAAATGGGAATAACTGAAGGCAGTTTGAAAGACAAATGAGGCAAATGTCCTCTTCAGAAGTCTTGACTAAATTAGTTGGAACATTAAATGCGGAAAAACTGAATAACAAATGTTCCAAAATGTACTCGTCCTTTATCTTCAGTGGATCTCTGCATGTACCAGAGTTTCCTTGTGGTGCCAAAGTGTCCTGGAAGATTTCAATGTCCCGGACGAATGGGAGACAGACGGCCCCAGAGGCTTTGGAGAGATCCTAACTGCCATGGACTCATCTTGGCACATGTGGCGCCCCTAGATTGTTATTTTAAGTGTGTGACCACATTGTGTAAAGGGTCCCTCCAGAGATAAACCTTTTTGTTAAAGGGTAAGATAAGCAGAAACAGCCGCCATCGATCTCTCGCCAAATCCACCAAACTCCATTTACGGAAACAGTAATTTTATAGTCGTGAAACAGACAAAACCAAACTCGCCAAATCCGTCTCGGTTCGTCTTTCCACCGTTCCAACAACAGTCGCCAGCTCTGATTTGGTCAACACAAACTCTTAATTCACAGAGATTTGAAAATATCAGGAGAGGCGCAAGAGGGAGAGAGGGTAGAAAAACATCTGCTGAAATGATTTTTACTCATCAGTTTATCAAAGATGCGTCATCAAGCTAGCTTTATTTGCTCGTGCAGTTTGTGTGAGGGATCGGGGGTGTTTTCTGTTTCACAGCAGGCGTGACTGAGAGCGTGAACGGCGGCTCTGTTCAATTCAAGTGTCTCAGTAAGTCATGACAGTTTGCACAATACCGGGAAAATGGAATTCAGCCACAACTAACTTTATTTATGCTTGTGCTTTTCCTACAGTGACATAATAAAAAACACACAGACACACACACTGTCGATGTTTCGACCAATCAGCTGCGGGTAGAGATCCAAAGCTTCGACATCCGTAACTTAAACTGCGCTCAGATGTCTTGATCTCAGGAAGGCGCTCCCCGTGTGACAGTTTACAGACAGCAGCGGACACACGTACAAGCAGCATCATTAATAATGGCTGCGATCCATTTAGGTGACAAATCAAAACGCCTGCTGTGAAAAATGTCTATTGATTTTTCCACCTGAGAGCGTTTTAACAGCGGGGTGGAACGTGTGTGGCGCTGACCTGCCTCTCGTCGTGCTGTAGATGGTTCCTGTCCGTCCAGAAGTCCCGAACAGCGGAGACAACGAGCTGGAGCGCAGCATCAAAGCCGCCATGATGAGGATGAAGAAGGTGGCGGCCGACTCTGACGACGAGGACAGAGGAGACGAAGAGACACAGAGCACAGACTGGGACAGCTGAGAACACACACACGCGCACACACACACACACGCGCGCACACGCATGCATGCATACAGATGAAGCTGTTTTTACGTTCCCTTTGCTCCGTTTTTCATCGTTCTGAGCTACAGCTCATGTTGCTGCCAAATTTTCACCAAAAAGCTTTTATTTTGACAGCGCCACTTCTGACTTAAAGGTATACTGCGCAGGATTTTCCTAAAAAAAAAAAACAACAATGTAGACGCTCACACAAGAGTGATCCCTCTCAATCATCGCTTATGACTCACAAACGGTGTGTGTGGGTGTATTTATCTGCAGGGATCCGGCCCTCTGCCTCTGTTTTCTTCATTTATTTTGCTGTGGTCGGGATGTTTGTGGGCTGCAGCCTTTGGGCAGTGGGTGTGAAGCCCCCCCCCAGCCAATAACAGCGCGCAGGTGAGGTCAGGACTGTAGAGAATGATAGCAACCAGGTGTCAGACCCTAAGCAATACACATCCAAGAGGAAGCTATGAAACTGGCGGGCACTGCGCAGAAAAACACAGCGACCAAACATCGAAATGGACAAAGTGAGAGTGAATCTGGGGTCTGTTTCACCCGCTGGCGAGCAATGAAGAGGAGGATGGGAATGAAGAGCGATGCAGGGTTGGCCTGTTTAAGCTTAGTTAGCTTGCTATAGCATGGGCTCCCTTACAGCAAATGTTAACGTTCATGGCGCCGTTGAGCATGAGAACACGGGCCCAGTTTGACTGTTTGACAGGAACCATCAATTCCTACGTAGTATACCTTTAAATGTTGCAGTGCGTTGTAGCTGTCAAACAGCAATCACAGTCTTTTCATCGTACAGCAGCCCTGAGATGTTCTAATACATCCAAAACAGAAATCCCAAACTGAGCGAACGTTGTGCTGCTCTTCAAGGCTCATTAAGAAGAAACGCCACGCAGTAGCGCTGCAGTTTAACGTGTAAACGACTGAATCTCCCCCAGCTCGGCATCTGAAGGCCTTTTGTGAGGCTGTCACACAGCGGGGGAATCCTGTGCCGCAGGAAGCTCCGACTGCACGACGCCACGTGCTGATTTTCCCACATTGCTGAGTGTGAACTCGGCTGACTTCCATTAAGTTGAACGTGATTAAAGTTTTTCTTGTTTACCCCAATAAGGGCTACAGCGAACAGGGTTTTGTAGTTTTTACATTTTATTACTAAACAAAGGAGCAGTTATGTCCCGAGGTGGCGAAGTTGTTAATTATTTGCAGCCTACATGACTGAAGTCTGCGTCACTGTTTGTGTTACCGGCTGTTCGGCGCACCGTCCCATCCCTGATTTTCTTTGTGTCGCAAATGTGTGAATGTGTTTCTGTTTAATTTAGGTGCAATTTATACACGATCTGTTAACGTGACGAAGAATGTTAATAACCAACACGTCCTTTTAATGATGGAATCGCTCCTTAATGTACACGGCTCTGTCTCTAATCATGGTTGAATCCTCAGAAAAGCTTCTTGTTGAAGTTTAGAGGCAAACTTTGTACTCATGACCTTTGAACCTGTGACACAGAGCACTTCACTTACATGAACCTCCAGAGAGATGCAAGGCTCTAATGTATTATGTACAAAAAACACAATACTGTATGGCGAACAGCATTAAATGGTTTGCAGAAGACTTTAAAGTTATGAAACTTATTCCGGTGTGTTGCAGAGCAGCTGATGGCGGCTGAGGCTGACACACACTTGTACTGCTGTGTTTTAACAATAAAGAAGACATGTCGGATCATGACCCAGACTTGTTGGCGATTTCTTTTCCAGTCAGAGTCTGTTGGTGTCAGATGGTTTCTTTTGCTCCTTGAACTTGTGGATTGCTCACGCTGTTCCCTGATCTCCACAGGTTAGCTGCACCTGGGCTGTAATGAAACTCCTCTTCTTTAAATGAGTCACATCATCTAAAGAGGCGTCTCATCAACCTGTGCCGGTGAACCCCGGTGAGTGTGCTTTGGCGATTTCATAGCCCACATGATGAGTCATACTGTAATATCCATCCTGGCAGCCGCGGCTCTCACATCTCTCTCCTGCAGTGACAGCTCAGACATCCCCAGCCAGTTGTGATCGGGTTAGTTCAGCTCTCTGTGCTTTGCGAGCAGCCGTCAGCCGAGGCAGTTATGGCCGCTCGTGACCGTCGTCTTGCTCGAAGGGCCGCCGCCGCCCCGGCTCTGCGTCATGTTTCGGTGTCGTCCAGGTGATTTGAGTGGAACATGGGTCACGCACTTTGGGGGAGACACACGGGGCGGGTTTTTAGAAGAACCCGCCTTTTTAGCGTCAACATGAAATTCCGCTGCCTGTTACTATGGCAACAGGGAGTCTCAGCGGTAGTGGCCTGCAGTGCCATCGCGCTCTCTCTCTCTCTCCTTCTCTCTCTCTCTCTCAGACACATGTTCAGAGCAGCATAGTCTCTTAATGATGTTTCACCAGCTCGCCCACTCATCACCAGTCACACAATGAGCCTTGCTGGGAGAGTTAAAGAGACAGCGATGGGGGACAGACAGAGAAACGCCTTTGCTGCATCACAGCTGCTGTAATTTCAGTGTGACCGATGACTGATACGAGGCAACAAGGATTACTTATCGATCGCTTCACCTGTTTTTCATTCAATTCATGATTTAGTCGATTAAAAAGTTTGTAAAGTGACTAGATCAGAGAGCCCACAGTAAGATTTTTCATCCTATTAAGTTTCAAACAAGGCCCAAAATCTAACTGAAGCAAAAAAAGGGCAAAAAACACACTGGCAGCTCTGTGAGGCTGTACTTGATGCTAAAGTCAGCAAGCTAATACGCTCAGTAACAATGTTAACTATTGTAGTTTAGCATGCTAGCTTGCTAACACTTGCTAAGCAGCACAAAGTACAGCTGACGCTAACGAGAATGTGATTAGTTTTGTAGATATTTGGTCATATTTGAGGAATTTGGAGGAATTATTGGGATTTGTCCTTTGGCGACAAATGTACAACTTTTCATGGCAAATGAACTGATAGTTGTTGAGATTTTGAAGTCTGTGCCGCTAACTTGGCTAAAAACTCTTAAACGTGGCAAAAGAAAAGAGCCTGCAGCAACACAACTTGTTTTGTCCAAAGAAACAAAAAAAAAAAAGCTTGACGAAATGAGTCGTCAACAGTTTTAATTTGATCAGTTTCAGTCGTTTCAGGAAGCAGAAATGCTTAACGTTCATCCAGCTTTTCAGTTAAATATTCTGTTGGTCAGACAAAAAAAAGAAAGCCTCTTCAGTCCACATGCGGCTCAGGAGGCTTTTTTTGGATTTAACATTTTACAGAATTAACAACTAAGTGTTTAATCAAGAAAAGTAATTGCCAGGATTAATTAGTGAAAATAGCTGCATTTCACAATGGTTAATTGACCACCGACTGACTGTACTGGTAAATTAACTGATCATTTCAGCACTAAATTGATGCATATTTTGCATTTTGATTAATTTCCCACCCAGATGTATCTGTGCCAGCCAGCCGATCTATGAAGCTGAGAAAGTAAATTAAAGTCCATCAGGGAGATGAATATCCAAGAGTCTCATTGGCTGACAAAGATGATTGAAAAATTAACTGTAGAAGATTCCTCTGGATATATATTTCTCAATGTCAATCAATTACAGTTATTTACAAAGAAAAATGGAGTAAGTGGGATTAAGTTGCCAAGGCCATGCGTTGGAGTTTTTCCATCCGTCAGACAAGCTCGTGTGTTTTTCTTTATTTGTTCCTGTCTCAGAGAAACTGATATGTGTCACGGACTGTGATTAAATCCCACTTGTTTCGCTTGGGTTATGTGTGTCTCTGGTAGGATTACAGCTATATTTAGAGCTATGTAAATCAACATCAGAGGAAAAGACGTGCGGTGGCGGAGCTTCTGTACTCGCGCCTCGTCGGGATGCAGCTCTGCCGCTGTAGGTTCATTTCCACCTCCTCTGCGCTTCTCATCCAGGAAAAAAACGCCTCAAGACTTTCACAGTCAGCATATTTGTAAGCTTTAACAGTAGTTAGTTTTCGACATACAACCCACAGTACTGATTTACAACTCAGAGAGGATTAGGGAAACCTACCCTCTCCTCTCTGTGGAGCTCCAGCCAAGACGTGGCCCCCGCTTGGACTTAAAAGAAGACACTAAGTCGGCATTGTAATTAAACTAAATTTTAACAATTGTCAGTTCTATTGTACAATATTGAACAGGAGTCACAAAAGTGCACAAGAGGCATTGTTTCAAAAGGAAGGATCGTACATTGTGTTATCCAGGTTCAGGTGATTTATGAACAGAGAGAAGCATAAAGTCCCTTTATAGATATCCTCATCTCATGACAAGATCAAAGCAGATGAAAAAATATAGACTTATAACATAGTATTACCCAGTAAATATGCCACGACAACATGTGCCCTTGATTTCAAATGTTCAAAGATGAACTCCCCAGAAAGCAGCGGTGACACTATCCTGCAAAACTCTGCAAACAAAACCTGTGAATCCTGACAATCTGGTAGATTTTATATATTATTGTACATCTATAGAGACATTAGGCTAAGGTTGATTTAACTCGGTATGTTCTAGAAACACTAGATCGAGAGGCACCAAAATAAATAAATATGTAAAACAAAAACCAAGAAGCTGTGACAGGGTTGTCGTGAAAAGGCCCATGCCATCTAAATGTTCTCAGTGAAGTACACTTTCACATTATTCACCCATTGAGCAGCACCAAGTCCCCTCACCCCAAAATAACCACCACCATAACAAAAACGAGTGTGTAGGAAGCACATCAACAGCCTTGGAGACATACGGTACGTCTTTGTTCTACAAATGGGCAACAACACGATTGCACACACGAAATCTTTTGAACACTACACTACACTCATGGCAAAACGGGGTTCCTCTTATTGTTTCTGAAGGAAAGCTCCTGAGACAAAGTTCTCCTTCTTTATGCAAATGTAATTAAACGGTGTGTTTATTGAAAAAGAAAAACCCACAAGAGAGCTGATGAATTCCCGCTGCAGTCCCGTCTCACAGTCTTTTTTTTTTTTGTGCAAATACCTGTTTCGAGTTTGTCGCCGCGGTGCCGTCTTCAGGATGGGCTCGCCTGCCTGCGCTTCTCATCTCATTTTATTCGAGAGGAGTTTCTTTTCATCGGGGTTTCTCTCAAAAATCAAGTTGTTATTATGGTGATGGTCATCGCTTGGCCAGTTCTCCTTGCCAGGTGGAATTTAGACTCACCTGGAGGCACTTTGTGTCACGGCCGTCTGTCACATATGTGCATATAATCTAATGAGTACAAACTGTCTTCTGACACACCTGAGATAGATGAGAGGCAACAGCAAGGACAGTCTGTGGAAAGATTTCATCGCTAATTCGCTGAGGGGGCCACAAGGATTAACACCAATTATTACTTGAGTGATGCTGAACAGCATTGTCTGTGTGTGTGTTATTCATTTTAGCCCTTTTATGTCCCTTCCTCTACTCTAAACTCCCGACTGCCTGTGAAGAAGCGCCGCGGCCTTCTGGAAAAAGACAGATGGACAGAATCTAAGAACCCACCACCAGCTTTTTAAAACCGTTCCCCCCCCCACAGAAACGGGTAAGTAAGCTCAAAGTGTGACTCTTGATTTAGTTTCAGAATGCCAGCGTACAAAATGGAGCCGTTTGGTGGAGCACGCTGGCCTTCCTCCTGCCAGTCTCTCTCTCCCTCTCCAAAAAAAAAAAAAAAAAATCTCTTTCTCACATGGTAGTGTTTATTAGAAGCCAAAGCTGATCTGAGTGGACATCACCTTGAGGGAGTCAGTGCCACATAGTTTCTGCCCTGAAGACATACTGTAGTGAATCCTTCGTACCTGACCTCTGACCCTTTCAACTTGGTGCCACTTTTCTCAGTTATCAACACCCAGCTTGGACAGCCCCTGCCTGAACTCGTGCAGCTCGTCTATCTTTCCATCCAGGATATCCATGAACTTCTTCAGCTCGCCCTTCATGTTGCCCTGCTTTTGCCGGCTGTCATCTATGTCGACCTGGAGACCCCCTATCCTCCCCTCCAGTTCGCTGTTCTTCATCTCTGCAGCCTGTGGACGGAGCGAAAGAAAACAAGAGTTACACTACAGCGAACGGTAGATAAAGGGAAATTAATGTCAGAGCATTTGATGAAGCAGTACAGGTACGTCCTTTTGTCTTTATCTTAACAGAGATGCAGAGCTTCTTACAGCTGCTGTCAGAAGTAACATAAAAGCACTTCGACTGGCCTTCAAGCCTTTCACTGACAATTAATCCCTGTTTGCATCATCAGCGCTCTACTGAAAACTACACTTGACAGCAAGTAAATGTACATTTCTGTGGTAGGATGGGAGGGTGCAGTACAGCAAGTCTTTCAGACTAGCAGGCGACACGGGTGACACAGTAATGCCAAAGATGCCATTGAGGGGAGGGGTTTAAAATAGAATGCTAAATGGGTGTCGCGCCTGCATGCCTGTATCGTCCAGCTGACTCCTGAAACCTGATCTCCACGTGGGGTGTCGTCTTTAAATAGAGAGGAGCCATGACCACAAACATGGAGTGGACTTGTTTTTAAAGTCGGCAGCAGGGAAGTCGGTTTCAACAGTTACACTTCAGCCATTAACTTCTAACTGAACGGACAGTGGCTGAGTTTTGGTTTTGGGCCTCGTGGAGCGACGGAGGTATTCGAGAAATCCCATTGTCTGTGCTGCTCCTCAGTTTGGATGGCTGCTCAGATAAACTCCTGCTTCGGCCAGCTCTGTTGTTACTGTCATTCATCCAGCTGGCTGCTGCAGAAACAAACCAGGCAGTCGAGCTTTGCGAGGCACAAGAACTTCAGGCATGCCACTGTTGGTTTTATTCTCCTCCCTGCCCGGCTTGAAAGGCAGCACACGCATGACAGCTTGGATGATACAATCCTGTTCTGAGTCGGGCTGAACGGGGTGAGATGAGCATCACTATCAATGCGGCTCATGTCAGACTTGGCACTTGCGGGGCATACAGTCATTCACTGAGCCTGGCACTTCTGGTTTAACAGAAAGTCTGATATTACTCAATGAGGAATCAGCCTCGAAGAGCAGGTGCTCTGTGGTACAAAGGAGACGGGAGGTGACGGGCGTGGATCTGCATTGTTTATGGCAACAGCAGATTCTCAAACCTGACTCAGACTCACAGACACACGCCCACAGAAATGCTATAAGACTCAGCAGAGCTCTCAAACTGTTTCTGCAGTCGGCAAAACTGATCAAATCTGCACCGCCAGGAAACTAATAAGCCGTGACAGAGATGTATTATCTCTGTTCCTCAGATGAGGAGGAGGAGGAAGGCTTTTCAAAGAGGCAATAATCCACTCAGTGTTGTACTGGGGACGGACCTTTATTAATAGATACAGTAACCACAATGTGTGTTGGTGAGACACGTGACAGGAATGTTGTTGCCAGCCCTCGGGCAGAATGGTGAATAGGAACTCCTGTTCTTTACCTCCGTCTCAAAGTGCTGCTGATGCCTCAGAGCCCGTGTGTTGCCTCGCCGTGACAGACATCGCGTCCTCACGTGTGCTGTAAGCTCGAGGTCAGTACTGACTCTCTGCCGTGCTTTACACTCTGCTGTAAATCACACCTGAGACAGTGTGTGTGGGGTTTGGTGGGTTTCTCAGGGCTTTAAACGTACCTGCAGTTTTGTGGTGATGCTCTCGCACTCCGCCATGAGCTGAGGGATTATCTCCGCCTGCTTCCTCAGGTTCTCCAGCTCCTGGGGAAAAACATTAGAAACGAGTTAAGCACTATAACAAAATCACCAACCAGCACCTCTAAACAAACGAGATGTACCCAACATGTTAATTAGTGAGCTTTGATCTGTACAAAAGGCAAAGCGTAAAACCAACGAGGGACTATTTCTTGTCAAGGAGAAGCAATTTCCAGGCTTAAAAAAAAAAAACAAACGTATGAGATATAACCTGTGAATTCACGTTTTCCTAAATAAAACCGACAAAATTATTATTTAAATCTGAAATTATAAAGTTAAGCAGAGTACGAATCACACGCTTACTACACGTACTACAGGTGGTACCAAAAAAGTATTACATTTCAAGACCCAGCTGTGATTCGGGTGCATTTCCATTGTTTTTAAGATGTCAGCTCATTGTGTGCTGCCCACAAATCAGGTAAGGAAAAACGAAAAGCAAGCTTAAAGACGAGACTGAATGAGGTTTGTTTTGCTCTCACTGAAACACATTATCGCTCTGAAAGTTTCATCCCTCGGCTGCTTTACGCCACACGCGGCGCACGCAGCATATGTCATCGCCTCCAGCACCTCCTCGCCAGGTAATAATTGGCTAAGTCTTTGTAGTCACCTGCAGCAGCTTTGTTGTGTTGGTTCACGGCTGGCCAGCGCTGGGGTCAGCGCCGCGGTGAATGCTTAATAATTCATAGGCACGTTTTTAATTGGAGGAGCTGAGCGCGTGCATTTCTAGAAGGAGGGTGAGTCACTCGGCGGATGAGCCTCTGTGGACCGTCTGCTGTATCAGTGCTGCGCAAACACTGAGGCTTCCTTCGGTCAGTTAGGAGCCTTATGGCTGATGCACAGGACTGTGGAAACGCTGAAGCCCCCAAAGGACACGAATCTTTGCTTATCATCTTGTAAAATCCGCTCCAGCTCTTTGAACTCCTTCCTTCCTGTTGTTGTGTAACATACACTGCTCTCGAAGGAAAGATTTATATGTTCTATTAATACTCCGGCTGCCAGGTGCTTAACTAGAATATCCCAGACTCACATTTTACCTTGGGGAATTTCAAAGGGTCTTTACGCAGCACAGCTATAAGCGGCGTGATTTTGCAACACTGTGATAAACACCGTCAAATTCAAGATAAACGACCATCAACAGGAAATGAATATACAACATATTTGAGGACTGATTGATCATTTAAGTCATTTATCAAGTAAAAATACCAAACATTTGCTTGTTCCTGCTTCTGAAAGGTTTGGATACGCTGAATATCCTTGAGTTCTGATTTTGTTGATCAGACCAAATAAGCAATATAAAGGATATATTGCTAGAGTCAATTGATTAGTGATTAATCCTTTAATTCGTTTTTTCAAATAAAACCCACACATTTGATGGTTCTAGGTCCTCTAATGTGAGAATTTGCCACTTTTTCCTGTTTTGCATTTTACTGAGTTTGCTGTGATGGGACTGTGTTGGACAAAATGAGACACTTGACGACATCGCCTTGAGCTCTAGGAGAATGTGATGAGATTTCCTGGTGTTTTATATACACAACGAATAATGAAGGAAACATTTGGCAGATTAATGGAAATAATTGAGTTGCCCTGATGAAAAAATCACCTTGGGACTCTTTTTTTCCCTCCATTTTTTAAATTTCATTGATTCAAAACTTAATGAAGAGGCTAATTAACAGAAAAAAACTGCAACCACTATTTAGAGAGAGAGTGTGCAAAGCTTGATTTGCTGCAGTGTTCAGGTATAAATCCAGTGAGTCTATTTGTCACTTCTTTGAGGATCAGACTGTTGAAAAAAAGGGACTTGATACATACATGCATACACGAAAAGCCACAATGAACAGAGACAAATACTGAAATACTGTCTTTTGCTGCTGAATGGGAGATCGTTACAGATTTCTGTATCTGGTTGGTTCATCTTTTCCTCCACTTCACCTGTGCCTCCCCTTCATGACGGGGCGACACAGTCACTTTAGAAAAAAGGCAACGAGACTGTCAGAGATTGCCAGGAGTCCGTCCTAATCATTTGTCTGTAGACAGAAACAAAATTTAACCGGCAACGAGCAAAGGTCAAAAGACAGTGTGGCCGAGCGAGGCTCATCCTCATTAGGAGTAACAGCACCATTAGGCTCCGCTGAGCTGACAGTCGGCTAGTTTGGATTATGGATGACTGATGCAGTTGACATAAGGCGATGCCACTAATGGAATTTGTGCCAAAATTCCCTGCTGTTCTGAATAGAGACAAAGTCAGTGGATGAGTTTACACTCCCCCTCTCTGACCATTTTCACAGTGGAGTTCAATTTTACCAACACAGGACAAATATCAAGTAAATTACTGAACAGATAAGCAGCACAGAAAGTGTGAAAATTTGAGACAAAAAAACAACAACGAGCAGTATAAAGGTCTGGGTTTACGTAGGTAGGCGAAGAAAAAAAAAAAAAATCGATCCATACAAAACCCAAGATCCCACAACAAAACCTATCATTTCCTATGGAGGTATAATCACCTCCTGAGGGAGAGGAGTGGTACTGTGCAAGAAGAAGAGGCGAGAGGCGAAGAGCTGGTGAAATGTGAGAGAATGAGGAAGAGAAAGTAAGAGGGTAACTTCTGGAGACAAGGGGGTGGAGTGTTGGCCTGAAAACTGTCCTTTCTATGATGTAGAAAGGATGAAGGGGACCGAGCGAAACATCAGCATTCAAGGTCCAGGGTTTTACTCGCTCTTACAGTCACCCCTGCTCTCAACACTGCTGTTTCCAGACAGACGTTCACGTGGACGCCTCACCTGCTCCTTGTCGTGTAGCTCAGCCTCCAGCTCCTGCACTCGTACGCTCAGCTGGGCGTTTTTCTGCTTCTCCTGATTGGCTTCATTACACTGAGCTTCTAGCTCTGCAATCTACACACAGAAACAGAGAGGTGCCTCATGAAAAACTGAGAGAAGCGGCCAACAGCCACTTTGTCTACCCATCATGCATCTGTTCATTTGTATTTGTGGAATATGCTCTGTCTTGTAAGTGGTAGCAACAATTAGAGATAAACCTGCAGCAGGTTACAGAATGTATCAATGCAACACCAGCCCAGCTGCAGTAACAGCCCACATTGATTATGAAACTAAAATGATTCTATTTATAGGGGACTCTGGCGCAGGGACCACAGAAACTAATAAAATGTACAGTGGTTTGCTCGCTGTTGAGAAAGTGGTGAAACCCTCTGCGCAGATATTAACAGATGACCCAAACTCAGAATCTGTTCAGTTTGTGATGTTTTGAGTGCAGTTTGGTCCTTTTCTAGAAGAGTTTCGAACCACCTTTTCTGCCAGCAGGATTGATGGGATTTTCTACTTTGTTTTGCTTCCCTATAGGAGTGCATGACTGTATTACCTTTTCCCTGAGCGTGTCACTCTCTTCCTTGCAGGTACTAAGTTGTTTCTTCCAGCTCTCGACATTAGCAGAGGACTCCTGCAGTGCGTCCACCAGCCTGGCATTATTTTCTCTTAGAGTCTGCAGCTCTGTTTCCCACTTCTTGGCGTTGGTGTTGCTGCCAGACAGGAGAGACAGAGATACAGGGGGAGAGTTATTAATGGAAAGGAGAATTTAGACAGGTTACTGTTGAAATGCCTGGGGCTTGTGCCCACTGACATGACACATAATGCTTCAAAATCCTTCCCATCATAACTATTTAATTAGCTGTGATGTACAGCACGCTGTCAAGAGATATTTAGACCACAAAAGAAGAAATAAGTGGGAAAAGTCTCACAGGTCTAATGAGCTGCAGCCCTGATAGACGCCATCATACAGTTTGTTATCTTTTCAGACCGCAGAGTGTGTGTTACTGTCTTATCAATAAGGTTGGAGAGGTTGTGATGTATATTTAGTATGCATCGCTGTTCCCTTCTGTATGCATGGCTGGGTTGAAGTGAGCCGCTCTCCATCAAATGTGGACAGACTTGCACCGCAGCATTCTGCAGTCCTCGGCTGTTTTGCCGCTGTGACACACTTCCACAAAATGAAATCCCAAAGCCTCGTGAAGGCGTGAAGAAGGGCCGACAAAGACACACGACAACTGTGGTTTTCAACTACAACTACACAAGTCTAACGATACATGGAAGCTGAATGCACTGCGAGGAAACAAATGTCTTTCTCAGTGTTTTAAACGCACAGCGATAAGCTTTAGTTTAAAGCTCAGTCATTTCCAATTTGACACTGATTATAAGGCGGAGACACTTTCTTGAGTTTAGTCAGATGTTCTGAGGAATTTCTTCATGCATTCATGCATTTTAGGATAAACTTCCACCAACAGACACAATTATGTACGAAAGGCAACGAAATCAACTCATGTCTTTAAGAGATAAACATTTTCATCTGAGAGCATAAAAAGTGTAACAAAAAAAAAAGTACTTGTAGTAGATATATTCTCTCTCAGTGTAACATGAGACACTAGCAAGATAAAAAAGGGTTTGGGTTAGGTAACAGTGCATAATTAAGTTAGGTATTAGGGAAATATAAAATGAGGATAAGGATGCACAGCATGTCAGAAATCAGCCAACCAAGTAAATATCCATTCATTAGTCATTTATTATTGAAACTTCCTCCTCCATATTTGTTGAGCTGTATACTTCCATGGGGCACATTTTACATGCTGTGAGTGAACTGACTCAAACACTTTCCATCACTCAAGATTGTGGGGGGGCCTCTGTTACACTGGCACTTTTCCATATAACTGGTACCAAATTACACTGCCCTGGCCAGGAACCTTCTTAAGAATGTATGATTATATATCTGCTCCTTTTTGAGGAAATGACCTGTAAAATAAACCCACACTGCTCGTGCAGATGTTCATTAGTCTTAAGTATTGCCTGGAAAGGTCTGCTAATTGGTCCTTTCTTCATCTCAGGGCTTTTATCCCACCTAGATCAAACATGCCAGAGATGTTTTTGTCATTCTCATTCTGGTTAAATGTACTCACTGTAGTTTTAGTCGACTCTGATGCCCTGGGGTTATTTTAATCCCATCTGGAAGCACATCTGGTGTTTCATGCAATTACCAATTTATACGTTCTGCATCTGGATTATAAAGGCCAGATAAGCGAGTGGTGGAGTGGAGCAGTGTCACTCTTTAGATTAGATGATTTCTGAGCCCTTTGGGGACGTGATATCATCCCAGCAGTTTGGTGCAGAGACAATTAAAGCGCAAGAATTGTGTGAAAGCTGCTGTCTTTGGAGTTAAAACGATATGATGCCCCTTGAAGTAAGCTTTGCTGTATTGTGGGAGCATTCGGATGACTCAGTAAAATGAATGTCTTGCACGGCTGACTTTAAATTGTTTATGCTTTAGTAAAACCCATGTGTTGGGAGGATACCATTTGATTGCGATGGCCCCAAAATGAAAGGTTGTAAATAAGCAGGTGTAGTTTATTTGAATCTGACTGAGTATTGTGATTCAACAAGAGTCATACAGTGAGTGCTCATAATCACAGTGAAGCATTGGTGCATGACTCCTCAAACAGTATCTGCTCTGCTTAGTTTACATTCAAATAACCAGATTCACATCACCTGTGCGTTTTCTGGTGCCACTCCAGAGGTTTGTACAGTTTCCACATTATCGCCAGCTGCAGACTAATGTGTGATTTATTTGATCATGATGAGACAATTTCAAATTTAAAAAATATTGCTTAACTTTTTAATCAAATTGATTGATAGATCATGGATAGATTGCAGTAATGCTATTGATTACATATAATAAGATGATTGTATCATGAAGGGCAAACACATGAAGAGCAAATAAGTTGTGCTGCACAGTAAAAACGTTCTTGTGATGTTTCCCTGAAATGAGACCTTACCTCTGCTCCACAGCGCTCTTCAGACGCTCATTCTCGCTCTTCAGCACAGCAGCTTCTGGACCGACGTGAGATATTTTCTCATCATCTGTCCCATTAATGCTGGACGCCTGGTTGGTGGAGGGCGTCTCACGTCCAGACTCCTGGTCGGAGACAGAGGGGGACGTGTTACGGTTAAGGGCTGGTTTTGATTCAGACAAAGCTCACCTGCAGCTTTCTGACGGTCTGGGTTAAAATCTGTTAATGCGCCTCATAAATCCAGGTCTGACTGCGAAGAAAGGGCTCTGGGCCTCTTTTGGTGAAACGCTGTAAACACCCCGGCACATCAGCTATGACAGCGGAAGGGTGAGGGAAAACTGTTGCCAGTATTCATCATGTCATATGGCCCAGCAGCTTTTTGTGTCTCAGAGCTGAGTCTGATTCCTGCCATCTGGAGTCAGAACAGGCAGAGAGCAGGCCTGGCAGCTGATGACCGGGCAG
Organism: Chaetodon trifascialis; assembly: GCF_039877785.1. Lineage (NCBI taxonomy): Eukaryota > Metazoa > Chordata > Actinopteri > Chaetodontiformes > Chaetodontidae > Chaetodon > Chaetodon trifascialis. Next base: position 8,472,886 of record NC_092056.1, read on the forward strand.
TGACTGCTGGATCCACCTCAAAAAAAAAAAACCTGAAAAACCTTCATTGTTTTATTACTCTCACTGGCTTCCTTATCCTTTAATTTCTGTGGTGCTTGCGTGATAAGAATTAGCTTCGGATGACCTTTGACCTCTCATTGATGATGAGTCACGCTGTTACATGAATGATTCCTACAATATTCCACACAAGTTTCATACACCCGTGTTCATATAAATATTTGAACTTAACTGTTTGAATACTTGATTGTGCCAGAGGTCGTTTCTAAACACAGAATCTGCACCTTTGGCGTTTGTGAAGGAAAGTGAGCTTAACCCAAATGTTGTAATTTATCACTTTCTCTGCAGTGCTGCTAGTTCTCGCTCTGTAGAGGCCGACAGTGACTGTGGAGGAGACAGTTAGACAGCAGAGGTGTTGTACTGAATCAGAATTTCAGACAGCAGAGAGATATAATTTTACCTGGGAGTGATTACTCAACGTCTCCACCTTCTCTTGAGATTTGTCCCTTGCTAGCTTGGCTGCTTCTTTTACCTCCTGGAACTTCTCAGCAAACTGAAAGTATGAGAGAGACGTTGAAAGAGCTGTGACAACTCTCACACTTGAGGTTGAGGACAAACACATAAATACATGCTTTTACGAGATCATGTGATGCTGCAGAGAGGTTAGATTTCTCACCTTGGCCAGTTGTTGCTCCGAAGCAAAGCCCAGGCCAAACACAGTGTTGGCTCTGCTGTCTGCCCACTGGCCAAACTTCTGCGATGTCTTGGTGAACGTCATGTTGGGTGTGATGGTGCTGTTGATGATCACCTGTTAGGACAAAACAACCTATCATCAATTTCTTAGCCATACCGGAGTAAATCAATACAGATGCACAAACTTCCAGCATCGTCTTCAGGTCCGTCAGACTGCCTCACTCCCTCAGAAAAAGGCCTGCTGCTTTGAAAGTTGTGCTTCTTGTTCAGCCAGGACATATTAGAGAAGGAACTCCAGCAGCAGCAGCGCCGACGTGATGAATAGTCCTATTGATTTAGCAAAGTACAATCTCCTGTTGTAGCTCCATTCATGCCAGAGTAAATCTCTAATACCTTGTCCTTGTCTTCCACCATACTCACAATGACAAGTCTGACTGCATTTGGCATATTTATTTATTTATTTTCTCTGAGGATGAGCCACTTCATAAAAACAGTCAGATTCATATGCATGTTTGAGAGCCTCTCTACAAAGCAATCATTAAGTGCTAATAAGTACTCCTCTCCCTGGAAGGAAATACATTTTATACATTAAAAATAAAGTGTATGAGTTTTCCTCTGTTCAAGACGTCTGGGGCTGAGCATCCATAGTTTCATCTGAATTGACAGGTAGGCCATATCACACAACCAGGTCTCACAGTCAAATGAAAGATGGCGTCTTAGAGCCACCAAAAAAACTATTAGTCCAAAGATGGCTGCTGCTTCACAGCCCTACATATTTTCATAATACTGTACTCCTTGAGGCGTCTACTGCCCAAATGAATAATGTAAAATCCTCCACTTTGGAAACGTGGTCACGTGCAGCAATGCAAATGCATTTTAAGCTTCATGGGTCATGAACAAAGACACGCCATACATTACGCCTCACTGAATTTAATATGGTCAAGCAGTCCATAGAGACCACAGGGGGTTGGTGGTTGTGAGGGTTAAGCGGGATGCATCATGTAGTGGGAGGGCATGAGTGGAGGCAGATACTGTATATACTTGTATGCATATGAAAAACATTTCAGTTATGTGTACCAGTCATCTTGTTCCACAGCTACAAATAAGTATTTATTCACAAATGATACACACAAGCAGACACGAGCTTGTACATGGTGAATGTTGACCCACTAACCTCTAAGTAGTCAAATTACAGTCTCCATGCTTGTTACAGTAGACATTCACCTGTTGTAGCTATGCAGTGAATGAGCTGCCAGAAAACATCTGCTGCAGTCTAAAACTGGAACCTGTGCACCAGGCAGTGACAGTGGAAATCAACAGATGCTTCAAACCCTATTTCAGTCTGCGCAGACTGCATCGCTGTAGATATACGTCTCATCCAATATGAACAGCTAGGAATGCGTGTAAACAACATTTAATCCTGTGCATGTACACAAAGCCAGTCTGGCTACCAAGATATAAAATAACTTAAAAGCAGCACATGCAAATTACCCCAACAATTAAGAAACAATAGAAGACAGTTTAATCACAGTGCAGCCCTTGTTTCATAGCAACATGGCTCTGAACACAGGATTCAAGAACTCAAATTGCTGACAGACTCGTGTCCTTTTCTACGCCCCCACTGTCTCCCTCTCCATCTTTTCAGTGGCTGAGGTGTTAAAACACTTTACACTGCATCATTACTGGACACAGAGACCCAAAAAGCAGAGACTGAGCTGAAAGAATGAGCACATTAGCACGCAATCAATACCCTCTTAGACATTTGTGTCCCGTTCAGAACAATGCTAATGGTTCCTGAAGAGTGAGATCACTGCACACACACAAAAAACGACCTTATCAGTGTCAAACACTGGAAAGCTTACAGTTGCAATCTCTGATTCAGGCGGCATTCCTGCATCAAGGGGTTATAAGGAGAGTGCCAATTTACCAAGGTGCCAATGATCTGATTTTAGAATGATCACTCGCTTTCCGAGGCTTCATCAAAACAAATGCTACCTAATTTCCTCAGTAGAGGAAAGGGGAAAGCCTGAACAACACTCAAACGTCTCACCATAAACAGCTAAGTGAATATTTAACAGAGCACACCGTGTTGGCTCAAAGAGAAGTGTTAAGATAACATGAAACTTTAATGATCATTGTGGAGAAACTGGGCCGTTGCTGCGGGATAAAGCAAAAATGAAAAGGAAAGAATAAGGTAAACAGATGGTAAACATACATAAGCAACCATTTAAACACCCACAGACAGTAAAATATAATGTCATATGTTGTCAGTAAGCCAATCAGAGTCAAGAGTTCAGGTGCTAGTTTACCTGTATGGACACATGATATGGAATCCCAGCTAATGATCTATAAGCTACATGCAGGACTACCTGGTTTGGCCCCACCCCCTAATATTCGTGGGCCCTGTGACAGTATGCTGGTATGTATGAGTGTACGTCTCGGTGAGGGAGTGGGGGGGGGGGTGACGGAGGGGAGAGAGGAGTGACGCTGGCAGCTGTGCCGGTGGTGAGCCGGGCTCCGGATCAAGTGGCACAGGAGGCGCGCAGAGCGAGGCTCGGCTGGCCAATGGCCTGAGGGTCAGTTAGAAACTCAGAGACAGCCCGGAGGTTACTGGAAAAATCTTCCTCGGCTGATTATGTGTCTGCAGAGCGCACAGAATCTGCAGAGTCAGTAAGTAAGGCAGGAGACGAGGAACATGGGAGAGGAGTGTATAAGGGAGGGAAAGAGCTGCGATCACTCGTCAAGCGCCACATGCCAGACGACTTTATCAAGCTTTTTTTAGGACGAGTAAAATTGAAATGTCTTGGATATCGATCTATCTTGTGACCCACTCCCACTCAGAAAACACTGAATATTTAGTTTGTTTTAAAACTATCAATAAAGTCAGTATTACAATACTTATAACGAGTACCACACCATTTTACCGTGGTCAATAACTGCAGACTTTAGTGAGTTCTAGCTGAATATGCAGCACAAAGCCTAGTTTCTGAAGGCTATATCTCAAAATAATGGTGACAAATGGGCAATGAGGATAGTCATGATGATGAACAGGAGGAACTGGCAGCCATGTTATGACTGAAATAAGGCCAAAGAAAGACGAGATGATGGTCGCGGTGTCCTCTATCAAGGCGGACAGCGAAATGGAAAATTGGGATTGCTCATCGAGAAGAGGTGTGACGAGGATGAAGAAATGTTCAATGTTTCTTGTATGTCTGCCAACTGCTTTAATGACCTGATGCATATTAGCACACCATATATCAAGGGCTGCAAAAACACAGTGTTCCCTGGTGGCAATGACGCAGGTTTGGAGGGGTGTTGGGGGGGCGGTAGATAACATTAGGTGAGGTGGAGCAGATGGGGTTGGGGGTTCGATCCCCGGCTCCTCCTCTTTGCATGTTGAAGTGTCCCTGGGCAAGAAGCTGAACCCGATGAACAGGTCAGCACATTGCATGGCAGCTCTGTCGGCAACAATGTGTGAGTGAGTGAGTGAGTGAGTGAGTGAGTGAGTGAGTGAGTGAGTGAGTGAGTGAGTGAGTGAGTGAGTGAGTGAGTGGGCGAATGAGAGGCCAATTATAAAGCACTTTATTGTGCAGTCCATTCACCGTTCAATCTAATTTAGCTTTGTGACTATAGAAGTAAGGACTATACCTATAGCCATTCTGATTCACTTCTTGATGATGTTCCTCACCCTGATGGCAGAACATGATTATCTAATCGCCATCAGGCGTGTTACTAAGGTGTGGCTTATTTAACATACCAGTGACTGGGTCTTATGAGGACAGTGGATCTTGAAGGAGGCCTGAAACGTCCTCTACTAATAGAAATGCATATGGAGCCACTGTAGGCATTGTACAACAGTTCTTTTCTACTCTCAAAGTTGTCATATTGACATTTAAGGTGTGTTTGATTGAGTCACGATGTAAACTCAAGCATTGAGCAACATGCAAGAAAACATTCCTCGTTTGTTGCCGGTGGCCTGTGAGCAGCACAGTGAATTAAATGAGTTTTTCTCCAGTCTATAGTTAACTGGTAAAGATGAAAAGGCAGCACTGAAATGTTCTTTCAATCATTATTCGCTCTTCTGATGGTTTCGATATTTGTGATGCATTTGCAAAGACACATAACAAAGCCAGCTTGTTGCTGCATCCACTAAGCCAGCAGGAAAAGAAAGCTCGCTGAGCTATGTTTTCATAGCGGGTGAGCTGCGGTGCAACTCTTCCTCAGAATGGATGCTCCGAATGGGCTTCATTTCATTGACTGTATCACCTGATTTTAACTGAGTTAGCTGGATGTTTGGCTGACTGCAGAGTAATATTCTCAATATGATGAAACTACTCATCGTGTGGACAGCTATAGTTGACTAATGTATGTGGACTCGCAGCTGTAGGAACTGTAGTTACATAACCTTCGAAACGAGCCACAACTTAACCGTGCAAGCGTGTCAAAGGTGCACTGTGGTGCAGAAATTAATAAATACATATCGCGCTTTAGATGGCATTCATGTTTTTTTATGTATTTGCAGTCCTAGTTTGTTTTCCCTGACAAAACAGTCAGTGATTTGCAATGCTGTTTGTAGTACTGAACTTCCTGATGTTGGAGATTCACACGAGCTCAGACCAGCTTTGGAGAGGGAGCATCATAATCCTCATGGATGATTGCTTGGAGGCTTGTATTCAGGGGCTTGATATTAGTGATTCACCCAAACTCCAACTTCCATGAATGGGGCAGTCATGTTCCCTTCATCCCCAGTGAAACAAACTCGTTTTCCTGTTGGAAACTTAATGTCATACAAGTAGAGAAGCCAATACAGGGTGCTTGGCTACAGGGGGCTGTAATATTGACCTATACGTTAGACTAGTTAAAAATCTGGCAAAACTACCGGCCAGAAACAAATTGAACAGGCTCACTTAGAGTCTTTTTAAATTCTTAAGCTTGACAGAAACATGTCTTTCAGTGCCCAGTCCCTCAGCACATGAGCCAAAATGTTAATTTTGGACACAGGCTGGGAGAGACGTACTATGAAATAAAGAAAGAGGAGGGAGTTCAAGAGATGGTAGGATGTAAAAGAGAAAAATATGAGGCAAAAAAAAAGCACAGAATAGTCAAAACAAGAGAAGAGTGGAAAGTTTTTTTCCTGTTAGGTCAGAACACTAGATACTTTTAATAATTCATAAAGTACAGCAAGAAAACTCTTCACCCTGTAATCAGAGAGCTCACTACATCGCTGTGTGGGAAGCAAGATTCAGGATGAGCGAGAGTCAAAAGTGCTGATATGCTCCTCTACTTGCCATATCATCATCAGCGAGTTGCCTGGTCATCACGGATGGACGAATATAAACTGACGGTCTGTCAGAGTTAGTGTGTACAGCAGCACAGACTATTCTTCTGGACAGACCTGTCTCCCTCGCAGCTAGTGCACAAACTAGAAGCTATATTTAACATTTATTTGATGCGACTCAACATTTCCTCGCTTACGGTTACTTTGCTCATACCGGCATCGCTTTGACTCACTTAAATTAACTGGAAAAGGGGATAAAATGGAAACCAGCAGGACTCGTCTCTATTCAAATTGAGATACCATTTTATTTCAGAAATTTTAATTGTCATGGCTCACATATAGCTACTGCCTGCAGACATTTTATGACACATACTGCTCTGTTACTCTAGGCTGCAGGAGAGTGGAGAGACAGGAGGACATGGAGGATGACAGCAACGGGGAGCGAACACCTGGCCTTGGGGACAGAGAGGACATACCAAAAAATAGATGTGTCTAGCCAGAAAGAAAGTAGATTTCCAATCTCTTTCTTACAAAGAAAAGATTATTCTTTAAAAAAAGGAAGGACATGAAAGATAAAAATGCAAGTAGTATGGTCAGTGTTGTAGCTCTGGAAGTGCTGCTTGATGGCATAACAGATTAAAGTCTTGCCTCTCTGGTTTCTAGCTGTGGGAATAGAGCGATTTTGAAGCTAACAGAGCTTGACTCAACAAAGCCATGCAGGAATAGAGAAATAACACATTTTAAATTAAAGATCTTTCTTACTTTAAAACGTCCTGCAAAGATGCACAGGAACATGTTTTCCTGAACTAATGATGCTGACAGCAGCTCTTTATATTTGAGCCAGGCGGGACAAAACTTAGTCAAACCTACCAGGCAGATTTGAATAATATGAAATCCAATATGCGGTGTGCATTTATTTGTCACTGTTAAGAGGAGCTTCTCCTTAGCAGAAAATGCTTGCTATGCAAATACTCTGCATTCAGATATATATACGGCGAGCTCCTTCGAGAGCCACCCTTCAGCTGTTGAGTTGGTAATCCAAACGTTGAACTCAAACAGAAAGGTGCATGATAAAAGGGCCAACTATGAGGAAATAAACAGGCCCACACCGCTGTCAACCCGTGCAGTCTCTGAAGAGGCTCTGCAGGTCATCTGTGCGATTTGAGATTGTGCGAAAGGTGATCGCCCGGCAGTGTCAGCAGAGGGATGCCGCTGTCATAACCCTCCTCCACTTTCCTCACAGAGAGAAGACTCTGATCGCCATGGAAACACATAATCTACTCTTTCAGATAGCAAGAGAAGAAGGAGGTGTCAGTATTGGATGCAGGCACACGCATATGGTGTCTGTTATTGCATGCATGATTTAATTTCCACGTCACGCTCAGATTCCAGAAGAAAAACATGAAATCAGTTCAAAAATCAGTGCAGAGGGATTTGACTGGGAGGGAGGAAGGCTGAGCCGGTGGTGTCGCTGTTTGAAAGCTCTATCGTCCTTGAAGTAGGACTACTGTCAGCTGCTTGTTGACAACAGCAAATTCAGATAATTGAGCTTAATTGACCCTCTGACAGGTATGCAGCTCGTGGCTGCTCTTGTTAATTTGCTGAAAGGGCTGTTTGCTGATGTTCTGACTTTGACTTTAATCTCCATGTTACAGTTCTGACATGTGCTGAATGGTTAACACGTATTTGTAAGCCTTTCATAAACATTTATCTTAACAGAGGCCAATTTGGCGAGACAGCCCACTAAATCACATATGAAGTGATGCTTTGTGAGCCTATACATGAATATGTGGAGTTGTGAACAAATGTAGATAAATGTAAATATGATACTCTGTATGGTGTACATCTATTCTTAGCTCTCATGCTTCAGATACATTGTACACAGTATTCTTCTTTTTCATGTTGTGCTGTGTGACACTGATTTTCCTGCAAGGGAACAACATTTATGTTAGAAACATTACAATTAGGGCTGAGAAATAATTAGCATTTAGCGACTCCAGCCAAATGGTATCATGGTGATTATTCTATATCATTATTGTCTTACACATTTCTGTCCAAATTAGTGCTGAAAAGGTTAGTGATTAATCAACTGGTTTAATGTATAATCTTGAGGACTTTCCTTTAAGTAAGTGTGTGTTAAGTCAATATTGCTGAATGAAGTCACACAAAGGCGCCTATGCCCCACTGATTAAAGTATTGCAATATTTATATAATTTTGAAGTATTATGAACCGAGTGTCGGTCTTGACATTTCCTGCTGCTGCAGCTTTGCATTAAAAACACTTCAATGGAGAAACACGAGTTGACTTTTATTGTGAAGTAGTCATGGGAAATACAATGTGCCTGTCAGTGAGTTTTACACTGGCTGCTTTCGTTCATTAAAAATGCGTCTACGTAACAAGAAAGCGGATCAGTTTGAAATATTGCGGAGACAAATGGAACAAGGAGGAGCAGCCACAGTGAGCTGCAAACCAACTTCAACTTCTCAGCCAGGTAACGACTCCTGTTGCTGTGGCCTACAGTCCGCAGACTCGTGCCACGTGCAGCATCAAATCAGATCACGGTTGCTCACAAAATCATGGAAAAGACCAACAATTGTCTAATTTCTTTTCTCTCTTAAAAACAACAAGGCTTTTATTTGCTGCCCCGAGAATTTTGTGACCTGCAGTATTCAAGCACAATTGCAGCGACCACCAGTAAGCACAGGTGTCGCCAAATCAACCAGGACTGAAATCTTCTTAAATTAACCAAAAAATGTTGATAATTTAGATCTGTATTTCATCGTTTTAGTCATTTATCAAGATAAAATGTTCTCTCTAGTGCAAATGAATGATTCTGGGCTCGTCATTAAAAACTTCTTAAATGTTGTTTTGTACATATGAAGAGCGACAGCAGCTTTGAACAACGTGTGCATACATCTGCCACATCCATATATGCTGATAATGCAAAATATCCTTATCGATATCGTGATATTGATGTCAATCGTATAAGCCAGCCTTGATTTCAAACCATTGAAGGGAACCCAGGCAGCCTCAGACGACTTGCCTCACATCCAAAGCAGGAAAATATCAAATGGTCAAATGTTAGACTGATGCTGGTCAATGGGAGCTGCACACGTAACATTAACACGCTTCATATTTCCTTTTGTTCAATTGTGGCTTTAAGTGCTTCTTCCTCAGCCTTGACTGTCTCTCCTGAGAGCAGTTAAATGTTTCCCATCATCTCATTCTGATATGATTACACACACAAACACACACTCATACACACACATACCTTGGATCCATCCACACTGATGATGCGGTAGCTGTTACGCGTGCTGTCGTAAAAATAGGAGACTGTGACAGCCTGCTTGCTGGCGGGGACCCAGTTCTTCTTGGTAGTTGGGTCGATTTGGAAGACGTGGGCCCTGGTGGTGTAGATCGGCTGCTCCCTGGAGAGCAGAGGACAGAGGACAGCGTGAGAGAAGGATCTGTAATATGTAACCACGGATCAAGTCGACATCCACTGATCAGTGAAGTGCATTTCATAACATTTGCACACAGTTACTGTGTGTGTGTTGAGTTCTTAAGATCTCTCCATCACATTATGCCTGCAGGGACTCTGCTGTGTCTCCACAGATGCACAGTCCTGGGAGTTTCAGTAGGGATGAGCAGGTGATAATGTAACACAAACCCTAAATCCTTAGAGCAACCCAAAGCCATTAGCACATCAACACCTCCTCCCCTCTAAAAGGTGACAGTAACACATATCTACAGTAGGTGTTTGTGTGAGACTGAGCGCTTCTATGAATGTGTATGCACTCACATCTATTGTCTAATGGAAGATTTTCCCTGTGCACTGAGTACATCTGAGGCAATTATCTACATGTGTTAACACAGTCAAACAACAAAAGACTCTCCTGTTGTCTTCTCAAAAAAGACCAACTTCAAAATTTTAGCTCAGTTTTTAGTCAGCAAAACCAGAAGCTTAACGTTGCTCTTAGGCTCTTGTCATTTTTCAGAGAGGAAAACAAACACAAAAAGCTGCTTAAACGATCTCTGCACACGCCTACACTAACGCCAACATGTCATTCTGATTATACATCTTTATACTTGTCCATGAACTCATTACATTTGTAGTTCAACTGAATCGTTTTGTTAGTGTATTTCATGTACTGGTGCAATGAAACACACGTCATTGAATCTGACATCAGCTGTACTTTTATAATAATACAAACAGTACAATCTGTTCCTAAAAATCTGTTTTTTCAGCTGATTGCATTTTTTTTTTGGCTGACACTGACAGTTTTGTGTTTGCCACTCTGGGCTGAGTGACTGTGTCAACTTCACAGGAGGCATATTTCAATGGAAATGAAACCATCACCAGTACAGCCAGCAGTTAGGACCGTCCTCTAACAGCAGCAACACAGTGATGAGTGATATGAGTACTACGAGGATTAAAGGCATTTAAAGCTATTAACATCAATGGTAAAATAATGTTTTGATTTAAAACCCTGAAATTAAACCTGTAATAAAAGCAGTGGTGAATCACCTTTATAGAGCAAACTACAGCTGTATTGGGACACATTATGTTAACATGACTTCCAACCTTCTTGGGAACAGTAAGTACATGAAAACCCTGCTGAGCCTCTTTCAGCCATCTCAGTGAACACTTTTAGCCATTATTTCACATGACTCACGTTGAGTTTCAGCTCTTCCTAATGATAGTGCTATATCTGATCATTTTTTCAAATCCAGTGTTGAATATTCTTACTGAATCCCAATCCTTCTGAGTCCATTGTGCCTCTATCTACATTTAACTTGCAGAAAATTTTAAGTAAAAAATACGCACATGTGGGCGTATTTCGCCAACTTAGAGCCAAATCCCAAATGGAATTAGCTCTTAAAACCCAACTCCACAATGACTGTGATGGGGGAAAGTTCAAAGTCATGTCATGTATCTGTGAGAGGGTGAAGTAATCGGCCTCCCAGCGACGAGCAGCTCGCTGCCCATGTGATTCAGAGGAGCAGCAACGTGGGGATGATGTTAAACTTGAATGACTGCAGACTGACAAAAACACAGAGGAAATGCTCCTCCTCTTTATGACACACACAGACACACCTTCATCTCTCTCTAGACACTGATTATCCACTCTCTGTCTCACACACACACACACACACACACACACACACACACACACCCAAAACACAGATACACCATAACCTGTCGACAGTTGAAAGCTGTTGTGAAATATGTTCAGAAAATCCTCTTCTCCTCTCTGTTTTCTGTTTAAAGCATCCAAGCAAACAGTGTACTACGCATGAATACTATGAATACTACACACTTAACTGCTCTGGTGTAGTATGCAGTTAAGAATATTTATAATGTACAAATTTACATCTGCGACACACGGGGAAGCTACACATGTTTAGTCCAGTCTTCACATGCTTGCACTTTTTCCAGATATGAAGTTAGTTTAAAAACGCTGCCGTTTTAAATTGGGATGCGATGTAATTTGGAATAACACTGCTGATGCTTCCAAAAACCCAAACCATCTATATTTGAAATTTTGTCATAGAGCATACCTTACACCAAGAATTAGGCATCAAATGAAACTGGTCCCTGACCCATATTGCTCTTTCTGCTCCCCTGGAACTGTTGGCTCCTTTATTCATGTTGTTTGGGAATGTCCAGGGATTTTGGATTTCTGGGGCAAGGTTATTAATACCCTTACAGGAGTTATTGGGGTGATATTACCAATGGATCCTGTTGTCTTCTCTCATCTTCTAAATGACAATTCTCGTCTTCACCTCATGGATAAAGCACGCAAAATCCGGCTGGCGGGCCTAACTGCAGCCAAAAGGATTGTAGTCCAGCGCTGGAAACCTCCGCACAATATTTTACATGCTTACTGGCTCTGGAGTTTTTTGGACATTTCTTACCTGGAACTATCATCAGCAAGGATTAATGATTCAGGACCAAACACAATTTTAATGTGGACAAATCTGATATCTGACTTGAAAGGCCTTTTGTCTGAAGGACTGCTCTGATCATCTACCCTGCTGGTTGGGGGGGTTGGGAAACCAAAAACCTAAAATGTAAATGGCAGTTTGCTGTATTGGCTTTTAGCCTTTTTGTTATTGTTCCAATAAAAAAATGAATGACAAAAAAAAATAAAAAATGTTGCCGTTTTGTACTTTTCTCGCTTTACCAGATTCAACACCAGCCATGTTGTCACATCCAAGAATATTTCTAGGACACTGTTCAAGTGCAGCTTGTGGTAAAAATAACCACACCTGCATGCATCACGCTCATATTCTCAGTTCCATACAAACTATGCGGGCACTCGACACCGACAGAACGCCATTGCTGAAAGCGAAAAGCCATTTGCACTTCCCTTCGATGGCAGCACTTTACCCGGACTGGACCCAGCAGGTTTCAATTATCCACTGCAAGTTCTAATTTGAAAAGGTGAGTGCAGGAGGTGGTGACGCTCTCCTATAAAGTTTCAAGAGTGAGGAATAATTAAGTCAAGTGGCTGGATGAGAGGGATTAGAGGACGCCTCGAGAACTCCATAACAGATGCAGGTGAAGAATATGGCGGAGACGGACGGGGACGGATTTATCTCGCTGGCCATAAAAATGTGAATGTATTTTCGAACAGGGCGAAGTTTACTTGGTGCACACTGCTTGTTGCAACACTTTACAGCCTATGTGGAGAATTTGATGCTTCTGTCTTGTATCTCTGTGTTTCTCCTCCTCTTCTTATCTTCTTATCAGTGTAATTAACATTTCTTTGGTTTGTCCTGGCACCTTCCGCTTGCCCAGCTGATCCCGGCCTCTTCTTTTTCTTGAAAACATGTTCTGGGATGTTTTCTTCGCCATGGGTCTAAGGGTACGGTCACACCAAAAAGTGTCACTGGAATTCATTCATGCGTCCTCACGCAATATGCAAGTAGTGCTGGAGGCTTCATTGACTGCTTGTGCACTGGATTGCTAACTGAACCATAAATTGAAGTGCCACATGGGGTTTTCTTGTAAACAAACAAGAGTTTCTCACCAAAATGCACTGTGTGCAGCCGCGAGGCCTAACAAATGTGAGGAGTGCATTTCCTTCCTAATAAAAGATTTGCATCTTTTTTGTTTATTTATTTTAAGTCCTTCGTTGTTTACACCCGTGTCTACTTGCTTGGTTAGACCGGTTTGTCCTCTCAAAGAGATGCTTGCTGTCCTGCACTTAGTTGTTCTGTTTGGATGCATCACTTTTCACTTCTAATTCATGACTGTCACATTTTGGTGGGCTTGTTCTCTGTTGAGATCAGATCAGGGGCGACTGGAAAAGATTTGATGATACCTGTGATCACTCGTCTCCAGCGCGCATGGTCTCCCCTCTCGGTTACAAACATGCTCCCAGGAGAGAGCTTCCCTCACAAACTTCCTGCATCAGTTTTGAAATCCTGATACTTTCTAGTATTCCTTCTTCCTGCCATTTACTTTCATGACATGAAGGGTTTCAACAAAATGTGTGGGCACAAGGGCTCTGAGCTGGACAGAGTGACACAACCTCAATATGCTTTGTACATATACTGCACCTTTTAGAGCACAAGATGGCGCTTAGAAAAACAACCCAAATCCAAATCATCTGAGAGCACGTTCTTAAAAAGTCACCAAAATCATTCCAAACAAACAGCTGTTAAAGCTAACAGAAACATAAACACATCTCCTCCTGCATGGCAAGGCGAGAGGTTTCATTAACAGGGTGCAGATGGTGCCATTGTTGTTGTAAAGCATGACAACGACTTGCAAAGCAAGTTGTCAAGAGGACATTTGGTCCAGTATTACTTTAATGCCCTTCTATGAAGTCCCGGTGCAAATAATGTCAGACAGACATGCAGGCAGCCAGCAAAAATTCATGAGCTAATAAAGCTTTTGCTTCCATTGGGATTATGGTTCTCACAGAAATGAAAGCCTAATAAATTCACTGTCCGCTTTAAGCCTAATCTCAGTCTTCATCTGTTTTGGGAACAACAAAACCCATTATACAGATCACTGTTGTCACTTTACATACACACATGCACGCACACGCACACACACAGGCTGACCTTTGCAGTGGCCGTGTCTGGAGCCAGCTCACACTGGCAGGGGAAGAGAAGTGAAAGGCCACTGCTGAACACATGGATGCACTCACACAACTGTTGGTGGAATCCAGTGATCTGCTTTCCTCAGATAAAAAGCATTAGGTTGATTGATTTTACCGGATAAAAAAAGAAGACGACATTTGGCACTTTGTGGCCGCTGAATTCTCTCTCTCTCTGCTCGGCCTCCATCTGGTGCTTTAAATAATTTACAGGTGTATGTGTGTGTTTCTGTGTGTGCGTTTCGGGGCGGGGGGGTTTGAGTGAGTCCACGCTGTCTATGCCTACGTACACCTACGCACCCACCTCAGGCCCATCCACACTGATGATGCAGCAGTCGTGTTGTGTGCCTGCGAAAGACTAAATTAAGAAGGAAAGAAGGTGCTGACAGTCAGACACCTGAGGACGGAGTCGAACTGTTGACAGGATTGTACCTATACAGTGAAGGAATACACATCTGTTATGAATCTATATCCCAAAAGTTATGATTGCACACAAACTCAGACGTGCAGCAACTGTGATTTCAGTGTTGTGTGTGAGCAGTGATGCACGACTAAGCCCGTCTGCTTCTTGTTCTCTTAAATCCTGTGAAATGTTAGCTTGATCACTAGCGGGGGTTTACCTAGACACAGCATTCTCCAGAGTTTTAAGTGAAGTTTGCAAAAGAGAAGGATAATCCTGCTGCTTAAAGACGACATCTTAAGATGACGCGGGATGACACCGTGTGCTGAGAAGAAGTGTGAATAGCAGCAGGAAGCTCGTATCTTCGGCTGAGAGTTAGGATGGTGATTTTAATGCGAGGGGGTTGCAGTCACGTTGCATTTGTGTTCTGCTACACCTGTGGGATTCAGGTACGTAGCAGCTTCCACACCGAGTGAGAAAACAGCCTCGTCCAGATTCCTGAGTTTAAGAATCCACTCCAGGCTCACTCCCCAAACAAAATTTCCTCATCAGTCACAGTCAGCCCTTAAGATATTGATCTGTGTTTGGGGAGGTCAAACTATGAAACGTCAAACCTCCAACAGGCTTTAGAGCGTGTGTAGCAGGTAAGCAGTGGTTTCGGATATGTGCGCAGGGACATTCGTCACATTCCTGCAGAGGCTGAACGTAATGTTACTTTACCGTCTCCAGAAATCAACACAGATGTGAGGCAGCATGTATAATTACACAAAATGAGATAAATTAATGGAAGGGTTGGATGAATGACAGTGCTGTAGTGCTCAGAAATGAGCAAATGAAGAGGTAAACATGCACTTATGCAAGCTGTATAACTTGATTACTCTTGGTCCTTTCACATGATACACTTTAATAAAATGAGCGGAGGCTTTTTCTTAACTGGCGGTATTAATACCGAGGTGTCAAGTCTAACTCTAAATGGGTCAGCGGAGAGATAGCATCAACACACAATGTCTGGGTTTTACACCATGTTTGGAGTGTGAAATGAGCAGAGGACAAATGAACTAGCCAACTTATCCAGGTACTATTGGCTGAAGACCCACAGGCACAGTGAGTGATGTTATAATATGATCTCTTCACTAGCGAGACAACATCTCTTTGCCAGTGGGCCTTCATGAGCTCATTGGCCTGTTTAGAAATATTTTGTCCCCCTTTGAAAGCAAAACACAAAGCTGAATAGACGCTTTCAGTGAAATGCAGCACATTAATGTCTGCGACCTGATGAAAACACACGCAGCACACAGTCTCATTAACAAAACACAAAACTTTGGGAGCATTCAAAGTCTTTTTGGCATGCAGCACATATCACTCTACCACTAAGTGCTGTTGTGTCAAATTCTCGATTGTCAATTTGTCTCCATGAGACAGGCAGCAAAGAAGGACAATCACCTGACTACATCAGTTACTTAAGATAATTATATTTCCAGCACAATATGTAGAAAATGCTGTCTATGATCCCAAGTAGTCTGACAAATAGAGGGAATTTGTATTTCTGTCTGTTCAAAGAACTTCATGACAAAAGCTGCATTAGTCACTTGTCAAATACCTACAGTGCATTAGGGGGAGGAACACTAACACGTTTCATTCCTCACTTTCTCTGCAAGTTACAATTGACTTTTCTGTGGCACTGAGTAACAAAAGAACATCTTCTCCCAAATCTGTCAGCGAGGGAAAATGAGAAACTCATATCTAGGTCACAGGGTGCACAGATCTGGTGACTATGGCAATATGAATATAGCAAATTAGAAACAAATGTGTTACGACGACCAAAGCTGCATTCATTTGCGAACATAAAAAAAATAAAATGGATTTAATAACTTGAATCCTCATTAGCCGGTGTAATCCTGTTCGTATGTCAGAAGAACAGAGTTGAGGCTCTCCGTCATTTTTACCTGTGAGGCCTGCTGGAGAGCAGAGCTGCCTTATTAGCGAGAGCGGCGTTCTGTCTGAGCGAATGAGCAAAGTAGGCAGGAGAGGAAAGCTCTGTGGGATCATCACTACAACACCACCTGGGCTTTTATCGCAATAAACACGCTGCTCTACTAATGATGTCAGGAGGTCAAAGAAGGGCGGGTTTGCCCACAGATACCGTAGCGGGCAATAACCTGGACTCCAACATCCCTGCAGACTGACACAAATGCTTAACAGGTAAAAATCATGAAGGTCTGAGGACTGAAACTTTAATAAAGTGAGTGCAAGTGATGGACAGCGGATGGGATTTTGCTTTGCTCAGCTTCATTCGCTAGTAGAATACATCACTCCATTTGCTGTGTTGTACTGTATTTCATTTAGTGCTTAAACGATTAGTTAATGAATCAATTAGCTGACTGGCAAAAAAAAAACTTAACAGCAATTTTAATAACTGGTGAATGACTTCTGCTTTTATCTTATGGACCCTCAAATTATTATGATGACTTTGACAAGTTGAGAGCGGTTCAGCAGACAAGTTTTTTTCCTCTCAGACTGTTGTATTTGAAGGATTTTCAGAGCCCCGAGGAAGTGAAGTAAGCAGGATTTCACAAGAAAAAGCAAAAAATATATTATATTAAAAATATTGTGCCACAGTACATATTTAGCAAACTTTTGTCAGACTTTTTTAGGGGGTTGGAGGAGCACAACTGGACTAAACGATGAGTCAAAAACATTGTTGTTAGATTAATCAATTTAATTATTAGCTGCAGCTTAAATTCATTGTTACTCTGCATTTTTACTATATGGCTAATGTACTCTTAACATTTGTATATTTTAACCTTACCATTGTCTGTTTCACATTTTTACTGCCATTAATAAAGGTGACCTTCATTATTATTTCCAATGTTTTGGCAGCATACAGTATACTGAACTGCCAGTACCTCATGCCAGTACAGCTCATTAAACTGGAGAGAGAGAGAGAGAGAGAGAGAGAGAGAGAGAGAGAGAGAGAGAGAGAGAGAGAGAGAGAGAGAGAGAGAGAGAGAGAGAGACAGTCCCATGCAACGAAGGCAGTCTGCCAGATTCAAACCAGCAACTGCAGCAGGTCCTCCTCCATCGCACTGAGGAAAAAGGATGCAGAGCCCAACTTAATCTGAGAGCTCGGAGAAAAAGGAAGTGAGGATGTCGCCACAGAAGCGCAGCATGGCAGCAGATGGCCTCCTAGGCCTCAACCATCTGGTGAGGAGACGTCCAATCCGCCGTCAGTCTGTCCCCTTTCATTTACCCATGATTCTTAAACAGTTAAGACCTGCTTCTGCCCCCACTTCCTCTACAACCTTCGTGTCCAGCCACAGACTGGGAACACACACACTCCGATTAGGCTAAGAGTCCCCTCTCCTGCCGGGCAGCCAAGAGACCCACTGCCATGTCACATGTCACAGAGCCTAATCAATGAGTGTTAAGCCCTTAGCTGTCACTCTCTGGCCAGCCAGGAGATTATCATCTATCCCTGTGTTAGGGCTGCTCCAAGGGTGGCTTATTTTAAATAGCAATATGCTGATTGCATTTCTGTCTGTGTGACCGCTTAAGAAGGGGCTCTCGGGCAATCTCAGCTTTCTTTTGGAATAATTCCAGAGATGCAGCGCTTAAGATGCAAAACTGTACTTAAAAACACGATTACCATCACTTTCTTTGCCACTCTTATCAGAATTTCCTCACCCTCTTTAAATTCAGCAATCTTCAATCACATATATTTGACTTACGGGGCATGCTGCACAAATACAGGGTTAGAATTTGGAATAATACCACAGCATTGTGCTTTATAAATCATGTGGTAATGGCGTGATCAATAATAAATGTGCCATGGTCAAGAGGGTACTGATTGAGCACATGATCAATGATCAAATACCTACGGTGAGAAAGGGACAAGATACCGAGAGGGAGTGTGTGAGTTATAGTTAATCTATAACTCCATTTAGGAGCCGAGAGATTCAGGGACAAAGGGACACCTGAAAAAAATCCTGCAAAAAAAACCGACCACCAAACAAACAAATACACACACCACACACACACTTTTATCTGTAATGACTGGTCAATCACGGCGGTGCACATTGTACCATTACCGAACAAAGAGGTAACAGATTGCACAATTGAGCAAACACATGAACTCGGTCTTGATTTTCACGTCTGTTTGATCTCGCCCTGAAATGATCACAGATCAATCAATTAACTGAAGCTCTTTTTAAAAACTAAAATGTCAACAATTCCCTAATTTCAGCTTCTCAGTTGTGGGGATTTCCTTTCTTTGTCTTATTCAATTAAAAACTGAACATTTCTACTACTATAAGTGCAGGATTGGGAAAACAAGCAATTTAATGATGTCACCTGGGGCTTTAGGACACTAGGATAAGCATTTTTTTACTTCTTTTCTGAAAATTAAAAGACATAAGAGAGAATAAATGATTAAGATAAATCAATAATAGAATTGATTGGTTTGTTGTTAGTCAGCTGACAAAATTAATTGGTAGCAATTTTACTAATCCTTCGAGTCATTTTAAGAAAAAACGTCAGTGGTGGCAGCTTCTCACATGAGAATACTTGCTGGTTTTTGTGATTTGAACCCATGCGCCTTAGACTCTGATAACATTGTTCGCTATTTTCTGATATTTCATAGACTAAATGATCAACCAATTCATAATCTGTTGATTCAATAAAGGCTGAAATAATTAGTCAATTAAAAAATAATAATAATCATACACAATAATCACATTTTCGTAACTTCTTAAGCAGAAATATGTCTGACAATGGGCTCTGAAGGGTAGTGATGGTCATTTTTCACAATTATCTGACACTTTATAGAGTAAACAACTAATTGATTCATTGAGAAAACGATTACATTAATGGATAATGAAAATAAGCTTGATAAGCAGCAACCATAAACAAACCCTATCAGTTTATGACCCAGAACAATGGGTTTAAAGATTGGCTGGCCAGATGAAATTTCCTGGGAGCTGTTTGTTCCCGCCTTCCAAAAAGTACTCAGCTGTGATACCACTGGTTGGCACCGAGTGAAACCAGGACACTGGAAAAAGGAAACTTGCTGCCATGTCTCTGTCAGTACAGTAGGTGTGACCTCCTGCCTTGTTGCTGCTGGTCCACCGGGACAGTTTCATGACACAACACTGCCAACTGTTCCAAACCTGCTCGATGAGTAATCCAAACTCCTGAGAAGGAGTCAGGACTGTTGAACTGGTTTCTTACGCATTAAAAAAATACACGTCTGCTCTGGGAGAAACTCACACTGTGGCATCAGCTGACAATTTTTACTTAATTACTGAGCATTAACGCTGCTTATTATTCACACCTTGTCTCGTGTTTTTGCATAAATCAAGATCTCTAAACATTGCAGATGGAAGCGTTCATGAAGTTTACATATATCAGTCGGGGGCAGGTTTGATTCTGAAATACATGAATTACACTGTGCTATTATAGCTATTTCTAAGTCAAATAAATGCCAAAGGAGTAGGTAGTCCAGCAAGAAAACTCAGCAAGGTATGTAGATGTGAAGAGAGCTGCTGATTGCATAACTGTGGCATTGAGCCACAGAGTCAACATTCACACAGTAGACTATGGAGGCAAAATAATGCACTGTACCCTGTAAACAACTGTGGGAGTACACCACTACCTCCAGCCCTGTGGACAACACACACACAAATACACACACACAAATACACACACTCCCAGAAGTACCATCTCTCCTATTAGTGGGCAGCGTTGACTCTGACACCTCCATATCATAACCCTCTCCAAACCATATTCCCACAGACAGATGAGCAGGAGCTGAAGTATTCAAAGAGGAATTACACGGATCCACCTGAAATTCTGCTCAAAAATTAACCACCCACAATCAGAGAAAATGGCATCAAGCATTTTCCACACAAGAAAGCTGAAGTCACCTCCTAAATTCCCCACACTGCCAAATAATGTGGCTATAAAAGAGTAAATTTGCGTCTTCCTCAGCTCCCAACACAGAGAGGCAAGCGCTGGGGAGCAGCGACTGTGATCATGGCTTTTATTCAGAGGCTTGACAGGCAAAGTAGACAGTTGTGAAGGTATTTTTTGCCGTATTTTTCACCGCACACACGCGTAACATTTGAGTCGGTGCAGGTGTCATTAGAGGCGCTCTGAAGGGCAGCGCTTTCTGGATTACTCACCCCATTGCCGCGGACTTGAGGAACAACTCCTTTATGTGTGAAGGCTCTGTCGGCTGTGGGTTGACAGAGAAATTGTGCTTTAAAGCGTAGTCAAAGTCCAAAGATGATTAGCGGTCCAAAGAGTTTATTCCCCGTGCGCCAGCTCCGAGCAAGTCCTCTCGCTGCTGAGAGACAACTGAAATACGAGAGCACTTCTTCGTAAACTCGATTCACCGGGTTGTCAAGCTGAGCCTCACAGAACCCCGCTCATTTCAGGAAGTTTTTTCTCTTTGTTTGTTTGTTTTTCCTCTTCGGACACGCAGTAGAATAAATCCCACTTCGGACTGGCTTCTTCCTCCGTGTCTTCAAACAATCGGCGCGGATGAATTAAGTTAATGTTTGCGTTTCCCTGCTTGCTCGCCGAGCAGAGTTTCTTCCTCCCCGACGGGATTGTGTTTCACTGAAGGGCAGCAGCAGCGACACGGAGCGGCTTCCACCTGCTCACACTCCTGCTTGAGCCACCCACACTTTTTCAAACCTGTGCTGTCTGCGGTGTCAGCTGCGGTCTGGAACCTCCAAATAACCCGAAAATTAGCTAATTAAGAAAACATGTAGTTATAAGGCGACAAACAACGACGATGTTTTTTGTTTTTTTTTACATTCAGTTCTACTTACATGTTACGTGGACATGAAGTTGTTAGAAATTACGCAAAAATAACGGTTATAGCGAATTTATGCGATTAGCTGCGCCACACATTAGCATCTTAAACTCAAACTTATATCTCTGTAACTTTCCAAGTCGACCGTTTGTACCAAATAACAGACTTTAAACCATTTGATATTGACCATTTAGCCTGTTTCTAGCGAGCAGGTAATGGCCGTCAATCACTCTCAGGTGCGCGCGCTCCCGGAACCATTGAAGTGTCTTCATTTGTTCCGGGGGACGCTTTTGAGCGACGTACTGAAAGAGGAATTTGTTCAGATAAGTCGTTTCATTAGCGTGTAGTGTAAGCTAACAACATTCAACGCATTTGAAGGTCTGTATTGAAAGATGATTTTTGGGTATTTTTGTGTTGTACGTGTACGCTATCTTTGACTAACGCTACTTAATCCCATCCAGAGCGGTCTATTTTTTTTGTTCCGCCTAGGAAATATGGTTTGCATCATATAGCAAGTACATCAAAATAGACATGTCCGTTAACACAGTATAAGGTTTTATAGCCGCGTTAGCTCGTATGTCGTGGTATTCAGTGGTTCTGTAGCTTCTCATCTGTCATTGCAGTATGACCGAGACTGCGGATAACCTGCAGAAGTACGAGGAGCTGTTTGCCCACAGATTTTCCTCGGAGGACCATGAATACCAGCAGTATTTGAGCCGACCACCTGACCCCCCACCCATCATCGAGGACTGGAGGAGTCGTGGAGGAGGAAACTTCAGAGGCAGAGATAACAGGTAACGTACCGTTAGCTCGCAAAGTAGAGTTATGTTTTGTTTTGTTTTTTCTTTCTTTTCATAAACTGTAATTTACGTAACGTCATTTATTCATTTTTAGGCTTAGTGCTGCTATTAAGAATGAATCTTCATTGTGTTCCAAGAAAATCTGATTTAAATCGGTGTTTGCTTATAAGCTTCACTTTCACTGTGGTCTGATATCTCAGCTGTTACTTTGGTTGGTGCCATGTTATCACAATGGCTGGGGCTACAAAATTATAACTAAGATATAAAAGATTAAAATATACTTTTATTAATCACTGCACACACATGCTACAGAGACCTTTTAAGCCCTCCAGAGCCAATGGAGCCATTATACAGCTCCTGTATTCACAGGCTGAACACAGTACTCCTTATGATTAGCAAACTGACTTTTATTTGTGAATTGATGGTGCACCCCGTTAAGTTTGATAAAATTTAATCAGTTTGCACCGTTCTATACCAGACGCTATAAACTACTTCACAATTAAAAGACAAAGACAGCACAATTTTAAAGTGAAAAAATTATTAACAACAAGACTAAAGAAAGACGAGTCTAAACATTTGTTGTCAATCTAATTTGTAACCATCACGTAAAGGGCAAACCTGGCTTCCTTAACAGGGGTAAGATGTTGTACAAAAATGCAATTAGACACAAAACACAGAATTACAGGCAATAGCAGTACACATACAGGCAGCTGCTGCAACAGGCTGCCTACCACTGAGCTTCTGGCAGTAAATGATTGGCGATTTCTCTCGTTTCAGGCTGTCCTGTTGCATGTTCCATGTAATGCGTGTATTAGTACCTGTTGTTGACGGCTGGAAGTTAATTTACATCCGTCTCCCTTTAGGTACCAGGACCGTCGTGGATACGGAGGTCGTGGTTGGGGTGGAAACCGGGGTTGGGGAGGCGACCGAAGTTGGGGCAGAGACCAGGGTTGGAGAGGGGACCATCGTGGGCAGCAACACTGGCATGACAGAGACCGAGACCGAGACCGAGACAGAGACAGAGACAGAGACAGAGACAGAGACAGAGACAGTGACAGAGACAGGCACTCCGGGCATGGAAGTAGGTATCAGTCAGGCCCTCCAAGCTCCAACCAGGAATACAACTCCCATCATCAGAGACCATATTATGACCGCTAATAAGCTCTAATCTGTCAGGTGATGTCAGTATTCTTATATTTGCAGTCTTACTACTTGCATTGCAATACCGTATGTGGCAATGTGCAACTGTTGTTTTTTTTTCATAAGCAAGGGCTGAGCAATAGATAAACTAATAATTTACTGTCCATCATCGTAACTTTAACTTGAACAATTTTATTGTATGAATCAAAAATGCAAAGCCGATGCTCACTTCACTTACTGTTCCCATACTGTATCTTTTTTCTCATATTACGTCATATTGCTCAGCCCTGTAATCATTTAACATTTTCTCGTTACATTTTTGGGAACGATAAGGACATACTTGTAATTTTCTGTAATGGGACTCATTGGAAAATCCAATGAGTCCCCAAATGGCTTTGGGGAAATATCACTCAGGAGTTGTTTTGCGCTCAGATAGTTTTCATCTTTTACATGCTTTGATATCAGGGTGTTCTGAATCATCCAGTACAGTGTTGTTGCAAACAGTGAATCAGAATTTCCAGAGAAAATCTATTTCTAACGCAGTTTTATTTTTCTGTGTCACGACAGTATATATGGATGCTTTTGAACGGAGCTGTTGTCAATAAACATGTATTTTCTTAATTACTTGGTTTCTGTTTTGTGAGACTGCGGGGCCGATGATTTAATTTCTTCTGAATTATCAAAGATAATTTTTTCTGTGTGTGGAGTATTGGATTGGACAGGCCACTAAAAATCCATAAGTTGAAACAGAAGGAAAAATGAATCTTTGATTTTCTCATAGCTAATGTTCACAGTAAGATCTAACTCGTGACAAGGATTTGCAAGCAGGCATTGAGTTGTTTTAATGGGTTATAGGACGAAAAGGTTAGGAATCACTGATACAGTGGTGGACATACCTTAAGAGTAGGGGTCTACTCTTAACTACTGGAGGGGCCAGATCTGTTTCATTACGTTTGTTGTTGTGCTTAGCCTTAAACTTCATTTTTAAATTTTCACCAGTCTTTAATTTTGGAGTAATCATTTTATTTTGTGGCAAAGCTGCCAAAAAATTGTTTCTCTACTCCATATTTAATATTTAGTGAGCTGCACTGAACTGTGCAACTCATCAACACGTATATTTTGGCTTAAAGGTGTTTCTGGTGCAACTTTCACTCCACAAATCATACTTTAATTAAATGTGTTCATAAATGTTTGTTTTAAAAATGATGGTTTTGAAGTGACGAGGGCCAGGTGGCCTCTATCAAAGAGTAACCTGCATCCTGTTATCCAAGTAATTAGTGTTTGGGACCACTGGGATCATTCAGATGGTGTATATCTGACCCGTGTTTAAATCAAGTCACTTCATAAAGCACATTTAGACCATTTCTAGCTGCGTCAAATAATCTGCTCTGATGAACATTGTGATGCACCCTCTCTCATTTTTTAACACTCATTTAAATATATTAAAATTTGCAATCAACAAATTCTTTCTTAGAAGATGAAGTTGTGTTCTCTCTCACTATGTGCTCCGAATTCAAGAATTTGCTGAAGCCACATTTCATGACTGTTTCAGCCTTTTATGTCAGCACTCATAGTCAGCGGCTCAGCAGAAGCCTAAGACCAATAGTTCACAATGTGAAAAGCAGCTGAAATATTTATGTGCATCATTAATACATTATTGCTACATGCATCATTGGCTATGGCACATGTAGCTCATTGCCCAAAGATGTCAGTACTTGTGTATCTCAGTCCATTGACAGCAGATCTCTAATTAAGTAATAACAAATGGTGACTTTGGACACACTGGCCCACTCCGCTGATCCACAACACAAGCAGAAATGTTCTGCATTGTTTAGTCAGTGCCTGAATGCCATTCTGTGCTGTCTATTTATGGCCCTGTTGAAGACGAGGTTAACAGTTCATTTGGACTTCAGCAGTGCAATCAGCTGTGATGACGAGGGAGGAGGTTAGGGAGAAAGTGGATGGGGGATGTGCTGAAAATGGCACGCAGCGGGAAAGGCTGCCATCACCACTGTAATCAGTTTAGATTAGAGAAACTTCACCCTAGACTGCTGCGTCTTCATGGAGCAGGGAGGTGGTAACAGTAAAGTAGATTTATTGGCAAAGAAATACCAAAATGTAACTGTTGCAGTTTGGTGGCATGGAGAAGAAATTAGTGTAATTAGAAATAAACATGATTTTACAGTCAAACATTTCTGAAAATATGCATATTTGTTTGCTGAGAGAGGACTTTCACGTCTGTCAGTTACATATTGCCAACAGTCAGCAGCCAGTTAGCTTAGCTTAGCGCACAAAACAGCCAGCTAAGCTCTGTCCAAAAGTCACAAAACAAGCATGCCAGCACCTCCAAAGCTCACCAATTAATAATGGCATAGCTGTCTTTTTTTAATCTACATAAAAACCAAAGTGTAAAAATGACACATTGTGAGTTGGGTGCTGGGTGGTCATTCAAAAGTTTTACCTCATGGAGATGCTGTTAGCGATGTGATGTTAGCGGTCCGCCACTGTGGCCCAGGCTGAACTATCTCAGCAACTATGTGATGAATTGCTTTGAAATTTTCATACAGACATTCATGGTCTCCAGAGGACTCACTGACTCTTCCTCCAGCACCAACATAACGCTCGCATTTGTGGTTTTGAGTGGAATGTTTTGGCAGGTGTTTGATGGATTTTCATCCCTCAACCTAGCAATGTTAGCAGACTAATATGCTAAAGGAATATGGTGAACATAAACATTACCTGCTAAACCTCGTGAACAAGTTAGCCCGCAGCAGTTAGCATTTAGGTCAGTACAGCCTCACAGAGCTACGAGCAAGGCTGTAAATGCTCTCTTTTGAAACCTTTTCCATGTCTGCACACTGTATATTCAAACCTGCTTTGAATTTGTGGGTTGTTTCACAGCTAATATTCCAGTTTCCCTTAGACTGAGATACACTGACATCCTGAAATCATCAGGAGCTCAACCCTGAGGATTGTGTCTGAATGTATTATTGCCACGTTAAGAAAAAAAAATCAGCATAAAATTGTCAAGGATTCATTCAGCTACTTGCTGGAGAGGAGCTCATGAAACTTTCAGTGCCCCCTATAATCAAACCCATTGCCTATTCCATTTTAATTAATAAGCTGTTAATGCATGAGAATGAGAGTGTAAGAGAAGGAAAACAATAGAGAGTCATAGTGAGGGACGAGTGCGAGTCCCCTCGGTCTGGTCTGCCGGGCTGTCAGGCTTCATGTGGCCTGTTTGTGACGATGCAATGTGACAGCAATGGAGACAGTGTGCTGGGGGCCATGTCCTTGATGATGAACTCATCCACCACAATCATCACTCTATCTCCCCAACTGTCTAAGTGCATACACACATACATGTGTGCGCACAAAACACAGCCTCTCCACTAATATACACACACACAGACACCACATCCCCCAGCCCCTGCAGCACTCGGCGACCTACATCTGGTGTTGGAGAGTGCAGGGGCTAAGGTTGGCCCAGGCCAGCCTGCCCCCAGCAGACAGTGGGGAGGGTTCATGTAGTGTGTGACGTGTGTGAATGGCGAAATACTTTTGCTCTCCTCTTTCTGCTGAAATAAATGCCCCCCAGCTCAGTAAAGCACATACAAATCAGGACGTTATTACACCCTGTCACACACGTGCAGATAATAGGCAAGCACTCATATGTGCACTTAGACTTAAGAATAGACCCTAATAATTGCCATAGCAGATGCGGTTTGATAGCATCTTGTCCCCTGCTCATCCAACTGCATGCTCTGTAAGTTAATCATGCAGCCGCTCAGGTCATCCATGGAAAGACAGTGGACTCTGCTGCTGCCGAGGGGAGCTTGTTAGTCTGATTATATCTGGTGGTACCTCCACAAGAACAAAGGCTTTTATTATACTCAGTGGAGGAAGTACTTGGTTCCTTTACTTGGATGAAAGTACAAATACAAAACAAACATACTCAGATACTCACATACAAGCAGAGGTCCCACATTCTGCAGAATATTGTCCTGTGACTGATATATTATTGGATAAGACTTTAGTGTTTTTCTCTAATCTTTGCTCTTTGTGAAATATTGGAAAGTTGTACCTGTACTGTACCAATTTGGGCATCAAATTTAAATGAAATGAAATGATGTCAGAACGCTTTCTTTGGTAGAACTGATAACATCTGACAGACATCTGAAACATGACAAGAGGCCCGAAACAGACACTGCTTTTTGTAAGGGGTCAAAAGCCAAAAAAGGTTGGAAACCACTGGCTTAATCTTTTATAGTGTGTTGTATTTTATACCCTGATCGTATTCTTTAATTTACATTTTAGTTTGGACAGTAATTAGGAATTCAAGCCATTAAATAAAAAGTAATCAGAAATTTGTGGAGTAGAAATAAGAACCTTAAAATTACATTTGTTATTTATACAGTACTTTAGTAAATGTACTTTCCTTTTACTTTTCAACACTGGTTGTACTGCCACAAACAGTAAGATCCATCCATCCATTATCTATACCGCCTATCCCTTTCGGGGTTGCGGGGGGCTGGAGCCTATCCCAGCTACAATGGGCGAGAGGCGGGGTACACCCTGAGCCGGTCGCCAGCCGATTGCAGGGCCACATGCAAAGACAGACAAACATTCACACTCACACTCACACCTACGGACAATTTA
Organism: Chaetodon trifascialis; assembly: GCF_039877785.1. Taxonomy (NCBI): domain Eukaryota; kingdom Metazoa; phylum Chordata; class Actinopteri; order Chaetodontiformes; family Chaetodontidae; genus Chaetodon; species Chaetodon trifascialis. Next base: position 8,500,785 of record NC_092056.1, read on the forward strand.
GAGTCATCAATTAACCTAATGAGCATGTTTTTGGTCTGTGGGAGGAAGCCGGAGTGCCCGGAGAGAACCCACGCATACACGGGAAGAACATGCAAACTTCACACAGAAAGGCCCTGCCTGACCCGGGGATCGAACCGGCAACCTTCTTGCTGTGAGGCACGCGCACTACCTGCTGCGCCACCGTGCAGCCCAAACAGTAAGATATGAAATTTATTATCAAAAGTCCTGTTTGATCTTCAGAACCAAGAACTTGCCATCTGCACAGACCTTACATCCACTGTTCAGTTCATCTGCGTCATCCAAACCGGTGCTTTACTGCAGGGACAGGCTGACATGTCATCTGAATTACTCCTAACACACTGAGAATCCTTTCAGGGCAGAAATGATGCTGGTTTGTGACTGATGTTCTGTCAAAAATGCAGTGTCTCAGCTGTCTTTCTCTTTTCTTAAATTCATTCCCAAATTCAACAGCGCCAGGATATCACGTGGAACATTTGTTTGTCTTCAGCCTGCTCTGTGTTTACCGCTAACAAGGCTGCAATTAAACTTAAGGATGACAAGCATCAGCACCCTGCAGAGCGCCTCATCGATCCGCCGCTGAATATCTACATTGTTGAATATTAATGAAAGTCACACTCAAAGGGCACGGGCAGAGTTTCTTTGATAAACAAATGTTCTGCTTTTGGAAACCAGTCGGTAAGGAATTCATTTTACTTTCCGTGGTGATTCCTGGCTTGTTAACTAAATGTGTTCATGTCATGTGCTCTGGTAACAAACCTTTGTCAGACGTCAAACTCACAACATAAAACAACAGAGTGTTTATACTGGAGCCCATATGCTGCAACCACCAATTAAAAACATGCTGTCGTGTCATAGATGTAAGCGATGGCTGAATTCCATTTAGCTACTTAAGTTTTAGGGTGCTGGTGTTGTTCATGCTGGCACGGTTTACTTTCCTATTGTAAGAGGTCAAAATGTCACTTAAGTCACTTCATTTTGCAGAATTTTCACTTAGTATTGAGCAGTATATCGCATCTTTCTGTTCCTGGCAGAAATGAACTTCGAAATTATGCAATAGAAAACAGAAAAAATACAGACCTATGCACCTGACTACCTGGACTTCCATCATGTCACTATAACCATATTGCCATGTTTCCTCCATCAGCACCAAAAAAAGCAAATGTCCGTAAAGTTTGTATTTTCTTCAGTGAGACAGGAAAGCCATGATGACCCTCCTCTCCTCTTCCCTCCTGTGAATTATAAAGTGCAAGAAGTCACAAATGAGTAGTTTTAACTTGACATGAGCAAAGCTCGACACCCAGTGATTCAGTGGCTCAGGGGGGTACTGATGCTCAACACACAGTCCTATATATGTACGTGGTAATTAATTACAGTCTTACATCACTGGGAAACAGATTACATAACTCCCACCAGCTGGACAAGTACACACACACACACACACACACACACACACACACACACACACACACACACACACACACACACACACACACACACACAAACACGCTCCTTCATCCCTGCAGGTTGATGTTGCTGTGAGGTGGTCTGGACACACACCCAGACTGGATCTCACAGCAGAACATTCTGTATAAATGTTGATAACAGCCACAGAGGATGCGTCATGCTAACTGGGTGTACAGGATGTTTGAATAAATGGGCCGGCGAAGATTAATCACCCTGGAAAATTGCAGGAAAGGCTGCACACCGAAGTCAAACTTCAGGTTGACTGATTGAGTGCAGCCTCAGATGAAGCCAATTCACTTTTTAGGAACATCTAAAAGGAATTTACAAATTACCCAACGTGGTTTAAATTCACTGGAGTGTACAAGTGAACGTTGCAGATAGAATTGGACTGAATGACTTAAATTCATATCTTAAAGCTGAACTCCATAGATTTTACACATCAAAGTCTGCTTACTGGTCTTGTTGAGTACTATTACACATGAAGCAGTTGCCTTTAGCAGCTCCAGAGGGAGCAGCACAAAGTCTGATGAATTGCCTTGTGTGATGTCACTCGAGTCAGTGCGAGTTTGAGCTTGAAGACAAATTTGAAAAATAAATACATCTAATTAGCATAATTCACCTGCATTGAATTGTACGTATTATGTGTGGCAAGGTTCGATAAAGAAGAAGAATACATAAAACAAAAAACAAAATTCTTCATCATCACTTTTGAAAAATGTTCCATTAAAAGTTGAACAGTGTTGAACGTGCTGAATCCGTGGAGCGCTCATTAACAGCGCAGTCGACAGGCTGCGACTGCCATAAGCAACGCTAAAGAGCTGCTTTCACTTTATGTATTTTTAATGACAGTTTTATGTGAAATTCTTCACATCTGAGTGAATCTCATCCTTTTCAGAAGTTAATATGGCCAAGAAGACACATCCTGTGCCTTCCTTCAGCCACTTTTCAAAAGATTGCTTCGACTGTTAGATATCTCATCACCTCTGTGTTTATTCATACTCTTACCAAAATCCATCTGTGCATATATGTGTGTATAGTGTACAGCCTGTTACTGTATGTATTCAGATATATATGTGTGTGTATATGTACTGTATGAATGGCTGGATGAGTATATGCATGTATGTTTTATCTGCATAACTACCATTTTATTCACTGTCTGGACTGTGTAGGTTGATCATAAATGTTCTATTTTTCATCTTGTTAGGAAGGTAGGCGTAATGAGCTCTGGCTTCAGCCTTCATCTCCTCCATCATTGCTATAATCTTTTCTTGTCATATACTCATTATTTTGTGCCTTTTTTTCAGATGATCAGATTATCATAAAGTATATTCCATTGTGCTTTTAAGCAGCATAAAACATAAAACCATAACGGGCAGAGTGACATTTTCAAGGCCGCTCCGCGTGTGATGCTCACACAGCCTGTTTGACCGAAGAATCTGTATCTGTCTTCAGGAGGGGACAGCGCTGTGCTGCAGTCAAAATGGGGAGGAAAAGGCCTTTCTGTGTTTTGCTAACGGCAAAATAAGTCTGACTCTGCAGCACTTCAGCCCTGCACAGTCATATGTCATATTGTCAAAAACAGCAGAGGCAGAAATCCACTCCCCTGCTGTCAGTGTTCAAGTAGAAAGCTCAAAATGAGAAAGACAGCCCATTCTGCTGCTATCTACCCACACACACACACACACACACAAACAAGCAGGCAGAAATACAACCACACGCTTCAGAAGATCACAAATCACTGCCACGGATTTGTAATCTAATAGCTATAAGGAGTTTTTCCCCATAAGCTCCAGATATAGCCTCTTTAGTGGCTCAGTGTCAGTGGGAACGTCCCTCCATCACCCTCTGAAACGCACTGCAGGAGCTTTCGTGAAGCTTGTGTTTCCCTCAGGACCTTGAAACATTTTTTTGGGTTGTTTGCACAGGCAGGTGAGAGCAGAGGACTGCTAATGCTGTCGTCTATTTGTACTCTTGGTTTTTGAGTGTTTTGCGTCTGGTGGGTGGTGAAAACCTGTCTCAAGCTGATTTTCTTGGTTCTTTTCTGTTAAAAAGGCGGCCTAAGTGGGCAGCCAGCAGGAGAAGCTCTCAACTACCGGTGACTCACCTGACAGCCTCCGTGGATCACTCTCCTCGTCAAAGCCCACTCACAGCCGTCCAAAGTAGCCTTGTTTCCACCGCCTTCCTCGTATGAAAGTGCATATTATGCAATTCAAGAGCTCGTCATCTCTGTGCTGTAGACACAGCTTTAGAGGACACAACTTGGGCTAAACTGACAATCTTTGGTGTTTTCAGGCCTCTTTACATTGACGTTCCAGCTGGATTTGAGGGACACACGCTCTGAGGTACTTTTTGCATCTTAAACTCGAGCTTCAGTCACAACATTCAAATAAATAGAAACATGAGTTGTTCACATATCAAGCCAAATTTTGGACACTGCAACAGTGGCTTGAGCGTGGTACTTTATCGTCAACATTTTTGATACTTTAAATTGAGACTCCTCCAGTGGTGGAAAGTATGCACTGAAGTACTGCACTGTATTTACATTTTACACCTATACTTTCAGAGCTAAAAATCTACTTTTTACTCCATTATACTTTTTAACAACTGTAATTACGGATAAAAATGTTGACACAAAACATAAAATAGTCATCATTCGTTAAATTACCTGACAGTAGTTAGAAACAGCTCCACCTGCAGCAGCTGCAACTAAGAAATGCTGCTAATGTGATGTAACCTCTCCTCACGTGCGTACATTTACTCAAGTACTCAATTTGAGTATTTCCATTTTCTGCTACTGTATTCAGTGTATTTCAGTGAGAAACATTGTACTTTTTACTCCACTGTGTTTATTTTGCAGATTAAGTTACTTTTCAGATTAATAGTTTATATAAAATACCCGATAATCTTATTAAGTTCAATACATTGTTAAAGATTAAACCAGTGGTTCTTGACAAGGAGTATATATGTACGCTGCTGCAGCGGTGCTTTCAGTTAAAGGGTCTGAATACTTTCTCCCTGTGTGCATTTCTCTCTTGACTAGTTCAACCAGTTTTCTCAGATTGTTTCATTTGAATAACTATAGGCCTGACGAAATGTTTGTGAGGCTTTTTTTTTTTCTTTCCCATCGCAGCAATGACCTCACAAACTCTCAGGTTTAACCCTTTATTTGGGAACCACTGATGGACCCTTCCTGCACCCCAGTTCATCTGTTTGGTAGTGTGATAACTGGCTGCATGGAGTATGTGGCATCACCTAGTGGCAGAAAGAGGAATGATACAGTATGAACTACTCAAAAATTATTTACCCAAGATCAATTACATCTGGATTTATCACAAGGAAACAGTCTTATTTTGGTCTCACCACATTTTATTGTCAAAAAAGCTAAAAATAAACCTTTTTTTCTTCATTTATTTCACCATAAAAGTCCTGGAGCATTTGTTTTTTTTACTTTAATGACGTGCTAAGCAAACATGAAGTCATAAATTACAACATGTACCACTGGCAAAGTTACATAACACACATGATCGGATACAATGCAAAAACAAAGAAGACACCTGCTGAATAAATGATAACAGTGCACAATAAAAATATGCAAATATTATACTTTCAATAAATGCATCTGCAAAAACTGACAAAAATAACAAAGTGAAATGGTGTCAACCAGCAAATGGCAGCGGTCTCTGTAGTTCTGCGGGAAAGACTCCTGCACTGGCAACTTACTGATAACAACACACAGACAGGACATCAGTATTTAGATCATTTACAACTGCTGATAAAATTCATGCCAAAAAAACTTTTTTTTCGCACCAGAACTGCGGTTTTCCCACAACTCCGACTGTTTCCACATTCATGAGCATGTCTGTACACCACTATAGACAGATACACACATACCACACACACGCGCTCAAACGCACACATTCTTAATTCCAAGGGATCATGAGGCACTACGTATATCTCCAGCAGTGTGGTCTTCCCAGCAGTCTGAGGTCTCCCTGGTTCAGTGTACCTGCATGACACCGCGTTAAGTCTAGGTGTAGTAGATGATCTCCGGAATCTGCCCGTCCTCCACGGACGTACCATTGTTATTTCCAGGTGAGCTGAAAAAGAAAAACGTCGTCTTGGTCCCCGTCACTGATTCCTGGGTCACTTTCTTTAACCCCTTTGTGCCGTAATGAGAGTCTGGGCCCTGAGGTGTAAAATGTAAAAGCAGGTGTTAATTCTAACGTGGGTTCAAACAGACAGTGTTAATTTTGGACACATTTTAAGCACAGCGAGCTCGGACTGACCTTTAAGGTGGCACATGCAGTGTAGCTGACGTTGGGTAGAATTTCCACAGGCTCTTTGAACATCACTCTGAACGTGTGTGCTGTGCCGTCGCAGCTGAAACCGGTGTCGTTCTGGCCCAGCGTGATGCGTTTGTCGCTCTCTAAGATCTACAGAACAGGACAGTAACTTTACTAAATGAACAATGAGGTGCAGAAGAAAAGTCTACTTTAAAACAGGTTAAACGGTTAAAAGCACAGCTGGCAGGGTGCTTTGCTTCATCTGTGTGTTGCCATATTTTTCACCGAGTCTCTGGCTAAATTACACCTGCTTCAGTGGGCTCAAACTGTAACATCGTGGGGATGTTGTGATTACACAACAGAGACCCCTAAATCACCAGGACGCCTTATAAATCATCAATCTGTCATTTTCACGTCTATCAAGAACTGTGACATTTTAAGCTTCAGATTTAAGAGTCATTTCTGCAAACTGACAGACAGTCGATTTGAATCACAGAGGAAATCTGAGATGTGGGCGGTAATTCAGAGGTCTGGGACCAGACTAACTACCATAATGTACTCTGCCTTATCCATGTCGAGCGCTAATATAGTTTTTGATAACTGACAGTGACAAATTACACAAAATGCTCTGCATAGAATACGTTTCTCATAATTAGCGCAAAAAGACGAACAAAAAATGTTTCTATTGGTATTGAAACTGGTGCATTGTATCAGCACTGATACATATACATGATACCAGACATCCAGCCCTACTAAAGTGTAAATGACACCTCTTCATGACACTGATGACACTGGCAGTGTAAGAGTTTAACACCTGAAGTTACCTGAATGTTGACCTGATAGTCAGTGGGTCCGTGTATTGAACCATACAAGCCAAAACCCACTATGGATATTCTTCTGTTAACATTGAATCTGCAGAGGGAGAAAGACAAACAGAGAGAAGACATTTAAAAAAAAAATGCAACCACAGTTGAGTTTGCTCTGATTAACCACCGACTGATGTCTGTCGTCTCACCTGATTCTGTCGCTGGTACCACTGTACCCCCATCGACTCTCAACCTGCTGGAATCTATTAATGCTGCACTCCTCTCCTCTGAGGCAGCAGCGGGGCCTGTCAATGTAGTCGACCCGTGGTTTGGGGTTTACTGTAAAGTGTAAAAACAGATTTACCACCTCCCGATCGAACAATATTCCAGACTGGGCAGGCCCTGTTGTACAAGAAAGAATATCAAGCTGGTTTCTGTGGTTTGAGCTGTATGGACACATCAGGAACATGACGAATATGTTTAGTAATGGCTGAATTGGTCAGTATAGTGTTAGATAAAATACCAATGCAACGCGAGAAACAATTTCTCTTTGTGATACGCTTACCTGCAGCGAACTCCTCAACAGTCATGAGCGGGAAGCGGATGAGCGGGAGGGCTTTGCCCAGAACCTTCTGCTTGTTCTCCGAGGTCGGGGGAAGCTGTTGCCTGTAACACTCGGCCTCTGCCCAGCGTACCACCGCCCCAAACAGGCGGTTCTCCCTGATGCTGAGTGTGTCTCTTTGTAGCACCGCACATAAGGTGTCTACACACAAAATGCACAAACACACAGAATACTGATTTTGCATCCAAACGAGCTGCAGAAAAGGAATATGAGGTCAGGAAGACTCACACACCGAGGTCAATATCTGTGAAGCCCTCTGCGTTTATTGCGTCCGCGGTGCTTTTGTCTATGGTGTCCAAGCAGAGACTGGCAAGTTGAGGCTCGTCGAATAACCTCGCCTGTAATTGAAAGCACAGAAGAAGCAGTGAGTGTGTGTTAGTCAATACTGGTCTTTTCTTTAATGTGCACCAAAGAAAATGTAAAAATATCCTTCAGACTTCACAAAAGCAATGACTCTAATAACAAAGAGTAGTCTGCTGGGACTGTGTCTTTTCTTTTCTCTGGGTTACTTCAGGCGGTTTAAACAAGTTGGACAAAAAAAAGGAGCTGCTTTTGATCATAGATCAGCATGCAGCCTGAAGGCGCAGCACAACAAAATGCTCAAATCAAACGAACGGTGGCATGAAACAAAAATAGAACAGCCAACGTCATAAACACTTTCCCATCAATAGCTGGAGGACGGTCTGGGGTGGATATGGTTTTGTCCTTTACTGGGAAGGCTGATACCGTTTCCAGGAGATGCAACGATAAGAACTGAAACATTACTTCACATATCGCCCCAGAAACCAGACCAATCCGCCCTGCTTTAAAACACTCTTAGGCTGGTGCTTTACGCCTCAAAGGGTGAGTTCAGCTCAAATATTAAGAATATGTTGTCTGACTTTCTCCTGGCCAAGCTGTGAGTTTTGATTTTCTGTGTGGAGATTTGGAAATAAATTTCAAAATTTCTACTTCTAAATCATCCCGACCACCTTTTCACCATTTCTGGGAATATGTGGTGTTCAAATGTCATTTTTCAAGGCTTTGAGGATCACGAATGAAAGTCAGGAGACAAACCTCTCAAACGTTGGCACATGAAAATCTAAACAATCTGAACTTCACCTGAGTGAGCAGCATGAATGCGTTGTCGGCTCTGAGGTGCTTGGTGAGGAACTCCACACAGTGACTCTCCAGAGCAGGGACGGCGTACTTCTTCGCCGTGTACAGAGTCGTCATCACAGTCTCTGGACCGATGTGGACCTCGTCAGAATACAGGAACCTGCGCAGGGGCAACACAACGTGTGCGTCATAGTGTTAAATGCAGTCTGATCAAACCTCAGAAAATCTGCCACACAAATGCTTCATTCGTCCAGAAGAACACATCCCAAATCAAGACCATTTTACTAAACAGTATAACCCTTCGTCTTGAGTCTCACTGAAAGTATTTTCTGATCAGGGAAACCAGTCGACCTTCCTCTTGCTATAGCTAATGCTATTGTATCTGAGCTTAACTGTGAGCTAAGTGATCGTTGACTTTTGGCCAAATCCTGCTTCCTATAAGGCCTCACACTGAAGCCGTTTTTCCTCTGACAACATGCTCTTATTTTAGCTTTCCAAGAAACATCGACTGACCTTTTTTCTTTGTACATCAGGACGTATTTGTCTTGAGCGTCTGCTCCAAAGGTGAATCTACTGATGATTGTTTTCCCTTGTAGTGAGAAATTTGTTGAGTATTTTCTCAGTTAACTGATTAGTAGTTTGGTCTAAAATGTAAGAAAATGTCGATCAGGGTTTCGCAGAGCCCAAGATGACGTCCTCAAATGTCTTGTTTTGTCCATTTACTGTCATGGAGGAGTAAAGGAAGAGAAAATATTCGCATTTTTTTCTTAAAAATTGAAAAATTGCTCAAACTGATTAACTGATTATCAAAATAGGTGCAAATTAATTTAATAGCTGACATCTAATCGATTAATTGCTGCAGAGGGAGCAAATCTTTGCAACTGAGATGCTGGAATCAAAGAATATGTGTCATTTTAACAATTAACAATGAACTATTAATGCATTAATCTACTGGTTGGTTGCACTTAGTAAATGCTTTTGTACCTGCAAGTGTCTGTGATGATCTGAGATGAGAGTTAAACCCACTGTGTCTGTCATGATGCTCATTAAATTGATCCCAGTGTGTAATAACAAACAGCCTCCTTCAAACGGAACTGAGGCTCAGCGTTGCAGAACATGCAGATGAACTGTGCGTGCTTGAATTTGGGCATTGGAGACCACCCGTCCTACCTGAGCAGGGCGAGGAAGGCTGCGGGCTCCACGTCGGGCAGCTCGATTTCCGTCGACGTTGTGGCCATCCCTCCGTTAAACATGGCATCAAAAACGGCGCTGCCAGCGGCCAGGACGAATTTATGGGCCGGTATCCTCTGGGCCTGTCTGCCTTTCCCGACTATGAACCTGACGTCGCTGAGCAGCTCGTTGTTGAAGAGGAAGGCGAAGCGCTCCTTCAGGGAGCTCTTCGTCGCCTGCCAGTTGTACATGGGCTCCCGGTGAAGGCCGAGCACAGGCGGGGAGGCGGACCGGGCAGGACCGGAGGCTGGCACGTTGGAGAGCAGTGCCGCGGCTCCAGACTGAGCCGAGTTGGACGCTGCCTCCTGACCGTCATGGTTCGACGCTAAGCCGCCGCGTTCGCTGCCGCCGCTCCCGGTCGCCATAACGGCACACTTCTTTTGTTATCCTGTAACGAACCGTCAACGATGCACGAGCATACACCGACCGACCGCACTGTGTGAGTCGGTATTTATTACGTGGTATCCATCGCAGCGGACGCCATCGCTCTTAGATGTTTAGCTAGTTACCTGCTAGCTTGCGTCTTTTTCAGAAATGACGCAGGCGCACACTTCCTGAAAAACATTTTTTTCATTAAACTTTATTGTTGAATTCAAGAGCGGCAAACAAATAAGGCAACGGTGTTATAAAGTGAAAGGCTGTATACCTTAAGCATCCAACAAACACTTTAAGGATGGAAATAATCCAGGTTTAACTTAAACTACTTACTCACTTACTTAAACTACAATGATACCGAACAAAAACATAACATGTAAAGCTGAAATCTTTAAGTCCCTTTAAAATATTTACCTTATGAATAGAAAATCTGTTATTGTGTCTCAGTAATTCAGTACTTTTAGATTAATAATAATTACATTTTTGCTTATCAGCATGGAAATCCTGTACTTTATCATAAGTAAACCAGAGAATAAACGTATAATTACGCATATATATCAATTGTATTTGGAAATGTACACATATACTTTCTACACATAAACATACATTTATTGTTTGATTGATTTGTTTTGAATTTTTTCATTGTATTGCTTCGTATAATGCACATTATGTGTTTATTACATTTGAATAATATACATCCCGCTGCCTTCTTCAAGTTTTCCAATCGGCCGCTAGATGGCAGAGTCTGCACTTTTACTAAAGGAACATGAAACCACAGCCTATTAACAGACAATAACACTCAAAAATAAATAATTTTTATTCTGATAAACACCATAATGATATGAGATCATTGTCTTTCATTGTGAGTCTGAACTGCTGTGTGTGTGTGTGTGTGTGTGTGTGTGTGTGTGTGTGTGTGTGTGTGTGTGTGTGTGTGTGTGTGTGTGTGTGTGACAGTAGGTAGGAGGCAGGGAAGCAGAGAGGTAGGTGAGAGAGAGAGAGAGAGAGAGAGAGAGAGAGAGAGAAAGTGAGAAAGGCTATAGCAGAACAGGACAGATCATACGCCGCATGCAGAAGCTGCAAGTTGTTTGCATAGCGGGACTCACCGTGACTTTTCCATATTCCTTGAAATATGAGGTACAGACGACACATGAGAGTTTTCTGCGGCTGAATAATTTTGAAACTCTCAAATCTCAAAGCTGAATCGCTCATACCTGGTCCGCAATGAGCGCGTCTGCAGGGACGGGAGTGTTCGTGCTCTCCTTGATGTCCATCCCCATCTGCTATTTGTTTAATTCCCTCATTTACAGCAACAGGTGAGTGAGAGCAGGTCCACACCTTTTAGTTTTAGGGATGGTATCTGTAAACTCTCGACAATGACTAGTATCATCTAAAAATGAATTTTACAGATGCACGTACACATGATGTTTTTTTTTTTGTCCATTGTGTTTTAGTGCTGAAGCGTTCTTCTTCGCCGGGTGTACAACAGTCCTCATCCTGGTCATCTCGGCCCGTTTCATGCTCAAGAAGAAGGCTCCAGTAGATCCTCTTTTCTATGGTATGAATTCTCAAATGCATGTCTCTTGTGAGAGAAATATCAATTTAATACCAACTCATGAGTAATCATATTGTCACACAATATAGACATATCTGCATATTTATGGTCTTTGGAGGTTACTGCACGTGTATATGTGGTGTTTATTAATACAATCTTGTGGGGTCAATTGTTAAAAAGTGATTTATAGCACATTATATTTGCATGGTGCACATCCAGGCTTAGGAGCCAGTAAGCCTGACGTGTTTGCTGTAGGCTAGTTTGTCACCCTGCTGGAATAAGTTCAATACATGCATCTGTCTGTGCAGTGTATGCGGTGTTTGCATTCCTCAGTGTGGTGAATCTGATCATCGGGCTGGAGCAGGACAACATCATCGATGGATTTGTGACGTTTTACTTCAAAGTGGCAAGTGTTGTGAGTCTTGTTTGGGAGTTGTCTATGCTGGATGTGCCTGCACATGTTTTTCCTGATAAATCTATCCTGTCTTTCAGGCAGATCCACACATTAAGACAGCACACGGGCACATGATCTCCTACTGGGATGGCTGTGTGCACTATCTCATGTATCTGCTCATGATTGCTGCGATTACTTGGGGGTAAGAGCAGCATTGTCCTCAAGGATATTCACCACATTAGCATTAAATGTGGGCAGAGTTGTTTCTATCTATCTATCTATCTATCTATCTATCTATCTATCTATCTATCTATCTATCTATCTATCTATCTATCTATCTATCTATCTATCTATCTATCTATCTATCTATCTGTGCAGGGACAGTTATCGAGCCATTGGACTCTACTGGGTGGGCTCTTTTCTCATGCGTGCCATAGTCTACATTCTTGGGAATGCTGTGGGTAAGTACACTAAAAATAATGGGATGCTTTTAGATGCCAGTGCGGTGTGGCCTGTGTAACCCCGTGCACATGCTTCCCATGAGAATGGTTCAAACTTTGCAGTTTTTTGTAGACTACAGTTTAAAAAGATCCACATTTTACTGTAAATGCTGCTACTTTTAGTGTTTTTCTTTGTGTCTTTCCCACTGTGAGACATTTTCTTACTCTGTCTTTTCCCAGGGAAATATGGGACCCAGGTTGGCCTCTTCCTCCTCCACATGCTGTACATCTCAGTGTCTGTCTGGGCCTGCTTCCGCATCTTCAGCCTGCCCTCCACACGGGATGTTCGCTCGACAGTGAGTCAGGATCAGAACTGCCAAAAAAGAATAAGATTGAAGATTCACATCCGGAGCGATGTGAGGAAATGCAAAGCGTGCAGAACATCTTTTTTTTTTTTTTCAACGTTCTATTTTTTAGAACTTTTCAATAACCAAACATTAAAACAAAGCAAAAGATATGATGAAATTGCACCATACAACAGGTGGACACATGCACACACGCTGCCAAGTTCAGTTCATGGAGTTGCTTAAGTGAGCTATTGGCAAATTTTTCAGGCATTTGGTTCTTATAGTCTTCTGTCTTTGTGATTAAGACCATTTTAGTCATCTGTCGTTTGGATTTGATTTCCATTCTGTTGGCTGTTATCAATCCAAGCCTCAAAGATCGTTGTAGGTCTGTGGGTAGATGCAATGCAGATTCTTAACAGCCAAAATCTGCAAATTCAACTCCAGACTTAATGTTTTTGTCATACATCTTAGAGATATAGCCAAAAATGTTTCAACATCACATCGTTGCTTTTTCTCAGAGCATCCAGGAGGCTGGAAGAAAGAGTTTACTCCACAGACCTTTGGACTTACTGTTCATTATCTACCTCATCCCTGCTTTTGCTTTCTGTGTCTTCAGAGGCCTGGTAAGATAATCAGCTGCCCGCTGCACGCACAGAATATCTTCATTATGTAAAGCGCTTCTGTATTTCAAACTCTACGTGTTTCAGATTGTTCTGGACTGTTCCAGCAAATGGTGTCAAGATTACACACAACATTATGAGCCTTACCTGAAAGACCCCTCGGCTTATCCTAAAGTACAGGTAACTCTGCGAAGTGAAGTCACAAACACCGAACTTTCATCCCAACACTGTCATTGCACAAATCTCTGAAGCGGCAAATTGCATCCGTGTTTGTCAGATGCTGGTGAGCATGCTGTACTCTGGACCGTACTACATCATTACTCTCTATGGGCTGTTGGTCCCAGGATGTGAGTGGATGCCAGATCTGACCCTTGTACACTCGGGAGCAGTGGCACAGGTAGGTTTTGTTGGTTATTCCTAACTAAAGGAAAAACTGGGAATCATAAAACATATTTGGAAGAATTTCTTCACATTTAAACAAGGAAGCCAAACCTATAGATTATGTTCATTTTAGAAGATATTACCAAGATACAACAATGATCTTAACTGATCTCTGACCCTTTTTATAGATTAAATAAGAGCCAAGGTCAGTTATTCACACCTTGTTGTGGTTTTCATCATGAACAGTCACACAAAGTCTTCCATATCGAGGAGCTTTGTGCAGAAACTTTTCCCACATAAGGCAGTGCAAGACCACGAGTGGGCATCTGGCCAAGTCTAAGCTGTTCCCTCGCTTTCTCCTCTATATAGTGCTTTTGGATCGGTCTCTGTTTAAGTTATTTTTCGGTGCAATCAAACAGCCGTGGCTCTGCATGAATAGATACCGTCTGAGTCAGCGTCACACTTATCTGTTTACATCTAAAGATGGAAACTCTGAACGGTGGTGGGAGCAGCAAGTGCACCAATCACATCTCAACAATACAAAGCAGCTATTGTGTTGAGCCGCAGGCTGGCGCGTCACTCACCGGTGGGGTAAGGGCAGAAGCTGACTTCAGACCAAGAGGAATGGTGGTATTCGCTTAAATGTCAGCTGCTCGTCCAAGCTATAAATAGGAAACCTGATGCTCTGACAGCCGTGGTTGCTATGAGACGTGTCTTTTTCCAGTGACTTTCTATGAAATGGTGACTGGCAGGAGTCTGTTAGATGTGGATATTTGTGAATGAGTGGCAATAAATTTGCCCATGTTTTAATGGCCATCAGTCCAGTAAAAGAATAATGCACCCTAAAACAATTGGTGATCGAGCTTATTTTGTTGTTTTACTTGTGTTTTGATTTAATTATTCCTCTGTATGCAGTGTAAATATGAGACTATGTGATGTCTTGTCATGATAAACTTTACTACAAAGGAATGTGAAACAGTAGCATAGCTTTTCAGCAAGCATCCAGGATTTGGTATCAGAGGATTTCCTTCCAGACTCAGTTTTGCACTGATGTTCAGCACAATAAAACAGAGGAAAATCTATTTGTAGAGGAGACAAAGATAGCAAAGCCCATGAAAGATCTCATTCGACCGGAATGCAATGCAGTGACATGACGTGATCCGTTTTGAATAAGGGAAAGGATAATTCCAGGAAATGAGAACCTGAAGTGGATTCAAACAGAAAAATATCCTTCCCACTCAATATCACAGTGTGATTTCCTTCAGGACATTCCAGTAAGACTTTATTCAAATATTAATCAATGATAAATTAATACTTGGAAAAACAAAAAACAAAAAAATTTGTCCATAATAAAAGATGAGTTTTTTATCAATGAGACATTGTCATCATGCAGTTGTCACATTGGGAGCAAAGACATTGTTTAAAACATGTGAAATCAAGTGATAAAGGAAAACAATGTTCCTCTCAGGGTGAATACCAACATATTAACTGTGAAGATGTTAGTCATCACTGTCATTTTCCCAATTTCCCTTCTCTGCTTCACTTCACAGGCCCAGTTCTCTCATATTGGTGCGTCTCTTCACACACGGACTCCGTTCTCCTACAGAGTGCCGGCTGCTAGCCAGCCTGTCTTCTTGCTGGTCAATGTCCTGTACGCTGTGGTGCCTCAGGCTCTGTGCTACCGCTGCCGCACGCGGCCTGCCTTCTTCCTCAAGCCAACGGCTGATAAGAAGGCTGAATGACAAAGAGTGTGAGGGTGAGAGCGAGTGCCAGGGATGTCAAGGATGCCTGAATAAAAGGCTGAAGGACTTGCAAAGCACTGGTCTGTGTTAGCAGTTATTAGCAGTTGCTACTTTTGGAGAGAGAGCTGCTATGAGTGGCAGTGGAGGTATTAGAAACATGACAAAATACTCGCTTGTCAAACAGAGTTTGTGTCATTTATGTTCTGCTGCTTATTTTGAAAACGTGAACATAAATTTAAAAAAGGAAAGTGTGTTTGTTTAAAGCAACACTGAGTACAGGAAGGCACACTCAGTGCCGCAGTACAGATGTTTTAGTGCTTTAAAACTTGTGTATGACAATCAAACTACTTGACAGTACTTATTGTTCTTATATTTTTGGTAATTATTATTGTTTTTTGGTTACAAAAATTGCTTTCTTGTTGACACTGAGGCTTCTGTGCAGTGCCTTTTTGGCAGTGGGTTGGCAAATAAAGAAATCATTCACATGTTTATGTGTGTTTCATAATACAGTATTGTTTGTACAATAGATATGCAGATAGATATTCAATGATTTAAGGGAATTTGTTAGCTAAAATTGGTCTGTTATTGCCATACTCAGAATGACTTGTCAAATGTAAAAGTTCGGTCTAAAGTTAATTATATTGGAAAAATTCATGTTAGGTATAAACAGTGCATTATTCAGAAATGCTTTAAACTTTACATTTTCTATGGCAACACTTGGAAGAAGAGGAAAGTGAAGACGGTTTGCTGTATTTAGTATAAATACTGCATTTGTGATAAAGTTCATATTTTTACATTAAATTTATCCTATCAAACGCACTGGAAAGATTTAGGAGGTATAGTCTAACTATGCTTACAAGGAAACTTGTATTTCTTAATTTGTCACTGCACACTCAGAAGGAATTTAGTCACTCAACTAAGTGCAATTTTATGAATTCATTAATTTGTATTATTGTTGTTGTATTTGACGTTAACTTATTCATTTAGGATGTAAAAAAAGAAAAGTGCAAAGAAAACTTTACAGATTTTTTTTTATGTATTTGGTTTAATGGGAATGGGCTATGGTCTCGGGCTTTTCTAGCGTTCTATGACCGTTTTGAACCGGAAGTACTTTATGTTCACTCCATCTCTTCCTGTGCTGCTCACAAACAAACTAGCTCTGTATGCTGCTAGCCAAACATTTACAACAACATAAATTAATCCGTTGTGTTAGTAGTCTGATAAAGCAAATCTACTTTGGAAATAGTTTGCCCAGTCAGAAGACCTTCGGTCCAACCTTTTTTTAAACTGAACGCGGATTAAAAGAAATAATTAGGGCTAAGTACGTCGGCGTTCTAACATTAGCTGAACATGCTAGCTGACTAGCTACCGTTAGCTATCGTTAGCTGTAATGGCAGCACCAGCTCCTCCACAGATTTCTGCTCCTGTATTAAGGTATGTGTCTCTGTAAATCATGTTGTGATGACTTGATAATCTAACGCTACTGATCTATGGGTGGTGAACCACAATAACATGAAACAGCGTTAACGCCGTTATAATAATATAAAGTCAATATCGGTAATGGTTAGTTAGCTTCTGCTACTATATTACATCTTGGTGTTTCGCCTAAGCTTGTAACCGTTCTGTTAATTGTGAGTCCATATTACAGCCCGTGTATGTTTTTCATTATCTTCGGATTAATGCCACGTTAACGTTATATAATTACACTTTTAGAGCATCCGAAAAGCTAAGCTAATGAAACAAACTAAGACTTAACTAGTTTGGGTCTCAAGTTACTATGATCTTTAATATAATCTCAGTGTAGCCTGGGAATTATAAGATTTATAGTGGTTCACTGCATTTACTGCAGGACTGCATTCTGTTACACTTGCCCACGGTCTTTCAACTTTGCTTCACTCCACGTCTTTTATTCTGGTCATGTCTGCCCGCCTCTGTAATGGCTCAGGAACTCCATGGAGCACAGCTTTTAGCCACACATCTTTATCCCTCTCATGTGATTATTGTTTCAATCTGTTTCACTTTAGTCAAAAGCAACGCAGGGCTGCCCTGAGGAAAGAGAGAAGAAAACGGAAACGTCAAGCTCTAGCCCAAGCCAGAGAAAGTGGTATGAGATAGCTGTCCTGTTGGTGTTGTCAAATGTGAAAACGTGTCATGTCTACAGTTGTAGCTGTAACCACAACATTTACTCTGTTATAGGTTTAAAAAATGGAAGCAATATACCCGAAGAAGAAGAAGAAGAAGAAATAAACGACGAAGGTGATGAGGATAGTGATATTGCGAAGGTGGAACGGTAGGTCAGCACTAACATCAGTCACTCTGTTGTCCTGCAGCTGCACATTCAGTGATAGACAGTTTTTATTCATTTGCTTTATTTCCTCTTCATTGTGTTTGATTTGTGTCAAACTTTTTTTTTCCTCAGACTGCGGCTGCACGAAGAGTGGCTGGAAAAAGAGAGGCTCGCCCAGGAGGAATTCAGGCTGAAGACTGAGAGGGAGGAAGCTGCTCGGAAAAGAAAAGAGGAGGAGGAGGTAAGCGAATGTTTGTATTCATTAAAGGGAGCGTGTGCAGTTCAAGAAACCTGACTGTTTTTTGAAACGTGCAGCCTGAAGGAAAAATCTAACTGCTGTGTCAACACTTGACAAGATTAATAGAAAAATTGCCTCGACCATTGATGATAGCTGACAATGACAATCTGCAATCTGCTCCTAAACCGTATGAATAATTGAAGCCTTGCACAGGGGACTACCGCCAGCAGGTAAAACTGGTTGCTGTGATGATTACTTTTGCTGATTGTTGAGCGCACCTGAGCCTGTTTGACCGAGTATTCTAAATACAGTGTTAATATTTACTGGCTTTATGTCTTTCTGTGTTCACAGCGGATGATAAAGGAGGAATGGGAGGCCCAGCAGAGGAGAGAACAATGCGAAAAAGAGCAGAAGCAGCAGGAGAAGCGAGACAGAGAGGTGAAACGGGCCCCAGGATGATAGAAACAAAAAGAAATATATCCTCTTTGACCTAATCATGACTAGATTCATGCAATCATAAAGCTAACCACATCACACCAGCTGAGTGTTTCTTTTGTCAAATGTATTTTTTGCTTTGCACATGGTTCTTTTTCCTTGACTGAGTGGCACAAGCAACCATCCAACTCCTTAACTAAGGATGCACACAAAGAGAGAAACCGTTCATCTCTCACAACAAGGATGTATCTTTTACTTTGTCTGAAAACAGTCTGTGAAATTGCTTCCCAAAAGTCCAAAGTCTTCTAATGCCAGTCCCTTTGAATGTGGTCTTAACACACAGTAACAGATATGCTGCAGTATGTTGCCCTCTGCACATTTTCACCAGCCATGTCTTTACACCATTTGTAGGAGGCTGTTCAGAAAATGTTGGATGAAGCTGAAAATCAGGTATAAACACACATGAATGTCATGTTACACATGTAACTCAGTATTGATTGTTTTGACTTGTTCACAATGAATATAACACAGAGCTAATCAGGTAATATACTGTATATATGTAATTTTCCAAGTATAGTTAAAACGCATACATGAAGCACAGTTGAGTGTTAAGGCGTTATGGCTATAGAAGTAACTTTTCTAGAGCCTGGTTGATTTATTGGTAATGATCTGATTACTTTGTTAAATATATGTTGTGTCAGAGTAGTACCCATCTGCAGCTCATCAGAAATGCTTGAAATACTGCATGTTTGCAATCATTTGGAAATAATGTCTCTATGACTTTGGTTTTCCACAGGAAGGCACTGAGATTGTCACCAAAAAAGTTTATATATTGTTTCTATATACTTTTAAACTATCAAGTATCAGTAGTAGCCTGACGTTTGCTTGCCTGTGCAGTGATTATAGTTAACCTGTGGATTTGATCAAGTCTGTACGAACCACTAGAATGTTGTCAAAGTACAAAGTACAGAAAAGCTTGCAAAGTCCATGACAAGTCTTATGACTGTAAAAGACTAAAAGCATAGAGAGACATGAAACATACAGTTTGCACAACATCTCATTTTAGCCTTAAGTCGAGCTCTGCAGTGTATACATACGTTTTTGTTCATGATCTCACTTCCAGCTCGAGAATGGAGGCCCGTGGATGAATCCTGAGGCTCCTGTGACAGACAAGTCTGAGAACTTTGGCACAGAGCGCGACGTAGCCAACTGTCCGTTCTTCCTTAAGACCGGAGCGTGTCGATTTGGGGACAGGTACTGTTTCTCTTTCGGTATGACTGTGTGATGCTACGGTTTTAAACCGTTTGAGTGTACAGAATATCTTTGAATATTCTGAGGTCTTCTCTCTTTGTGAGTCCAGATGCTCTCGGAAACACGTTTATCCCACATCCAGCCCGACTCTGATGATCCGTGCTATGTTTAAAACTTTTGGCATGGAGGAGTCACGCCGCGATGACTACGACACTGATGCTTGGCTGGAACACAGCGAGGAAGACCTGCAGGAGTCTTTCCTTGAATTCTACCAAGATGTCCTGCCCGAGTTAAAGAGCGCTGGCAAAGTGGTGCAATTCAAGGTAAGATGAGGTTAGGACAGTCGGTTTGTGTACGTGCACTTAAGTACCCAGATTATGGTCAACTTCCTGCAGTAATACAGTTTCTTTATATACATTGTGTATATGAGAAACAGATAGACTTCTCAGCCATGTACATGCACATAACTGGATTTCTAGCTGGCATCACATATGCACATGAGTGTGACGCAGACTTTTCTTTCATCCCACTGTGCAGCAGTACAGAAGACAAAGAACTGACTAAAACTGAAACTGACACAGAGCAGGTTCAAGAAGTCTGAACAAACTGGTTTCCACTGCGGACCATTTCACAGACAATAGTGCTTTCATTAGAGTGCCTCTCAGTGTCCCAACTTTTTTTAGAATCAGGGTTGTGTTTGTAGAGTAACAGTAGTCTACAGTAACCTGTTGATTACAGTTCATGGAAATACTTTGTCTGATTGAATATGTGTAAATGTACTTAATTCATTCATCAAATTGTTGCCACTAAAAATACAGACTTGGTTTCATTGCTACCTTCCTTTTTTATTTTTATATTTTTTTTAGGTTAGCTGCAACTATGAACAACACCTGAGAGGAAATGTTTACGTTCAGTTTGAGAGGTATGCCATCACACAACCGCTACACGACTCTTTTCCAAAGAAATTACCCAGACGTTTTTTTTACATGAAGCTCTTCACTCTTCTGTGTCGTTTGTCCAGAGAGGAGCAGTGTAAAGAGGCTTTAATTAAGTTCAATGGGAGGTGGTACGCAGGGCGGCAGCTGCATTGTGAGTTATGTCCTGTTACACGATGGAAGAACGCAATATGTGGTGAGTTACTGATATGAGCAGTTACACTCGGTGACATTACTGCAAACACACAAGATTCAGTTCTGTGTATTTACCCTCCTGCTTGTATTTGCTTTACTCTCACAGGACTGTTTGACAGACAGAAGTGCCCGAAAGGGAAGCACTGTAACTTCCTGCATGTATTTCGAAACCCTGGCAATGAATTCTGGGAGGCCGACAGGGACCTGCACTTGTCACCTGACCGCAGCAGCAGGGGGGGTCGCAAAGATGGGTGGCATTCAGAGCGATACGGAGACCGATCGTGGTGGCAGCGTAAAAGGAGCAGAAGCCCGCCGAGATCTGAGAGATCCCAAAGCAGACGAGAGGGCGACAGGCGGAGGAGCAGGAGCAGGAGCAGAGAGAGGAGGAACTCCTACCAGCATAGAGAGGACAAATGGTCATCCAGGTCCAGACACAGTGACAAGAGGAACGATTGGTATCCGAGCAGAAGTAGAGACAGATCGAGGAGCAGGAGTAGAGACAGACAGCAAGACAGGCTGAGAAACAGGAGTAGAGAGAGAGACAGGGAGCACAAGCATAGGCATGGAAGTGAAGAGAGAGACAGTAGAGACAGAGATACAGACACTCGAGGGAAAGCGAGGGGAAGGTCAAGAAGCTCAAGCAGGGAGGGGGAAAGAAGAGAAAGGAGCCCCAAGAAACCGGATAAAAATGGCAAAAGTAATGATGACACGAACAGACGTCACCGCCATAAACAGTCCAAAAAGAGCAAGAAAAAGAGCAAGAAGAAGCATAAGAAGAAGAGCCGGTCGCCTGAAGGGACGGCCTCAACGGGAGAGTCAGATGAGGAGAAAGAGTCGGAGGAGACGGTGGAGAATGTCCCTGAGACGATTCCCAGTCAGGAGATAAATGAAAAGGAACTAATTCAGAAAAACGACGTGGATGAAAGTCAGCGTGCTGACAGCGAGAAGACGTTTAGTCCTGAGGTGACAAGTGAAGTCAACACAGGAAGAGAAAGTGAGCCTGACAGCAAAGGGCGGCTCTTAGTGCCTCCTACGTCTGAAAATCTGTGAACTTGGTCTGTTTTTTCAACTTGTAGTTACGTGAGTGTATGAGGAGGAATAAATTACATTTTCAACAGGAAGTTAGCGCCCATCAGCACTATGTACATATGTAGATATTAAAGCTTTTGGAAAGTGGTTCATGTCGCTTTCGTTATTGATCAACTGGAGCTGTGTCAATCTATGGTGACTAATGCTGAGTAAAAACAACATAAAACAAAATGATTTTATATACATTTATTGTTAATACTTTTCAAATATAAGAAAAAAAATGGCGGTAAATGTATTGGCAGTGTTTAATACAAAAAGTGATTTTTTTTTTTGCACAACTCAAAGATGAACTTGTTTTATTTGAATACTTGTGAGCCTTCAACAAAAACACTTTGTGGTTTTCAGAATGCAGATAAAAAAAATGCGACTGCCTTACAGTTCAGGATGAGTATTCATAACTCGTCGGCTTGTTTTCCTGCGTCCGACCAACAAGCGAACAAGCTGACAGTGATGAATATTAATGTTGTACCCTGATATGTGCAGTTCATCTTCTTCTGTTCCTGCTCCATAAAGAAACTCAGGATGGACCTGTCTTTAAATGGATAATACTGGTATATTGTGGCCAAATAGTCGTCACGTACATGTTTTCATCAAACATCCTGCAGTCAAAAATCCCTTTTCTGCCATGTTAGCCTTCTGTAGACACCATTGAGAAGGTAAAACACAGTGTTCTTTGGTCGTGTTAGTCTTTAAGAGTAAGCCAAACTATCATAATACATAAAATAGTTTTTTTTGTTTTTCTTTTTTTGGGTGACTATCCTGACCTAAGATTTATCTCCAGAGGCCAATACAAACTTCAGTGTTAAACAAATGTTTGTCAGGAAAATAAGTCAATTATCAGAAAAATAAAGACATCAGAATGACAATTTTCACAGATAAGACACCAATTACACAAAACAGCTCAGTCCTGAAGAGGAAATACGAAATGATTCATTTCTGGAGGAGACTCACGAAGCACAAACCGACTTGACGTATACGCCAATGTGGATTATGGGTAATTCTTTAATACCACTCAACTGGTGGGTTGTGATCGTAACAGTGCCCGTGATTCCTACAACAGCATTAGCCCCAGTTGCTGTCTGTCATGTGTTACCCTTACATCTGAGCCACAGCTGAGCATCAGATCATTTAAAAAATAAATACAAGATCAGGTGATTTAGCAACACTCACCGCTGTTCTGAAGTCTTCAGAGACTCCTTTAACCAACCGGATGAAAAAAAAAAAATACTCGAAGATTTTTAACCCATTTCACAAGTCGTTCCTCTTTCCTAATACAAATAGCCTAAAATGACAAACCTTGCTCAATTTGTATGTGAACCAAACCGAAAACATTACTTATGTGGTTATATTAATGGGTTTTTCCAGTATTTTATATTTAGAAACAAAGTACTCCATTAATTCTTTGCTGTTTTTGCAAAATGATGCAATTTGAAAAACAAGTTCTCCACCTTTTTATTATTCAGATGGTTCGAACAGTCTGTGGATTCAGGACATACTGTTAGAACAGCTGCACGTTTTGTTAAACAACATTCTGGGTTTTTCCAAGATCGCAGAGTATTCATTTTTTTAACCGAGCGCTTAGCTCTGTCAGTGTGACGGCAACACACGAGGAGCACCAAGAGCAACTTTAACAGCACCTCAGAAAGTCCTTAAAGTCAAACAGCACATACGACTCTGCAATCAGTGATGACGGGAGTTTTCATGTGGTCGCTACATTGTACTCTGGAGTTTTCAGAAGGTAGGGAGTGAAGTATGCGAATAGTACTGCAGAACACAATGAGGGAGCTTGTTCATAGGGGACACATTAAAACCACAGTTGGCACCACATTATAAAGACATTACAGGATAGTACAGTACAGAATAATACAGTACATAGATTGTGATTATATACATACAACACTGACACCGTGAACGGGGGGGAGACAGGATAGAGACAGGGAGGCTGCCAGATCTGCGTCTGGGAGACAGAACTGAGAGGCAGCAGTGACGATTTATGTCAGACCGATTTCTTCTAGAACGCTCCGCGGTGCCTCAGCCTCCTGCAGATGAACCAAAGACAAATAAACATTCCTCGTTTGTCGCACTGTGGGCTTGTTTATCTGTCACACGTTGTAGTGCAAAGTACTCCTCTAAATTATAATTAATAGTACATGACTCATAATTGCAAGTTACTAAATGTGTGATGGGAACAGGAGGCCTTTCCAGCGAGTTAAACCTCTCACAGTCAGCCATGCTGTTATTACAATAGTGCTGCATGCTTTGCTATAAATACATCACTGAGCACTGATTCTGTTGACTCCAAATGACTACAGCCAGACCGCAAATCAGACATGCAGGGCTGTGCTTGCTTCAGCGCTCTGGCACAAGGGGGAGAGGGGTATTAATCAAGCGCTGCAAGCTTAAAATAAACAGGTGACGGCAGGTGTAAAGGGCTGCAAGGTGAAAAAAGCAGCGACATCTTTGGTCTCCCCTTCTGTTCGAGTTCAAAATTAGCATTGCTGAGTGAAATTAAGTCTACATTTGCAACAAATAAGAGCTGCAACTATCAACAGAAAATGAGCAAAAAAGTCTAGTAATTGAAGAAGAAAGTATTTCATTAATGTGCTGCTTTTCTTTGTCTTACGTGCCAGTAAATATCTTTGGGGCTTTTGATTTGCATTTTTCCAAACTGTCTGACATTTCACAGACTAAACGCTTCAATAATCTGCAGTGAAAATATTAATTAGTTGCTAAGTACAGTTCAGCTGACACTACAGTCGGTCTGTCTAATAGCTTCGACTATCTGTTGATGGAGAACTGTGCGTACCTCCTGCAGCAGGTCAGCCTGCTCTATGGCCTTCAGCACATTCTTCTTGGACGTCTCCTGGGCCTCTCCGCCCAGCAGGAACTCATCCAGGATAAAGTAGGCCTTCTCAAAGTTGAAGATGATATCCAGCTCGCACACCTGTGAGGCCACAACACCACAAACAGCAGCAGATCAGAGAGGACGCTGTGCTTATTGAAAACCTTGGATTTCATATTGTTTTACCGCTTTCAGACCATCCTTCAGCACGTTACATGGCTGATATTTAAAGAGACTCACACTTCCAAAGTATTTGTCCAGCAGCTCCACATATCGATGGATGATCTC
This sequence comes from Chaetodon trifascialis, assembly GCF_039877785.1. Classification (NCBI taxonomy): domain Eukaryota; kingdom Metazoa; phylum Chordata; class Actinopteri; order Chaetodontiformes; family Chaetodontidae; genus Chaetodon; species Chaetodon trifascialis. Next base: position 8,525,723 of record NC_092056.1, read on the forward strand.
CAGGGTGATCAGCTCATTATCCTGATCCTCTACTGCACAGCAGAAGTACAGGCTCGCATATCTAAAACATAAAGCAAGGAAATAGTAAGTGCCACATGGATTAACAGGCTGTGATGTGCACAAACATTAATGCCTCCACTCTCAGCAGAAATGCAACATATCAGTGTTCGTAACAAGGCTGGGTATTTGTAAGCTGTGATCACACTTAGCTCTGTGTATACTGAAAGAACACACAGGGACTCAGCTGTCGTCACACAACAGCTAGTCTTTAAAGGAAAAAAGTTACTGTATGCAAATATGTGCTGCTCTGTATCACTGAAAGTGAGATAAAAGCAAATGCCAAACAAAAGCTTTAAAATGAGAACCATATTTACTTGTGTACCTTGGCATTAATTAACCAATATAACTTTGTTTTCAATCAATCCTGTCACTTAAACCCTTCCAACGCATAAAAGCAAAATAAATAAGAAAATAAAATGACAATAACTTTGAATTGTGACCTACACAGATACTATTTATTGCAGGGCTATTAAATTGGACTGTACATGTACTGGATAAACAGATAACTCCAAGAAAACGCCTCTTCCAATACTGCAGCACTGTCACTGTCTCCTGGCTGTTTTGTTGTTTGTCTTTGTCTATTAGTTTTTTGTTTTACTGAACTCATGAAAATGTGTCTTTTGTATTTTGGTCTCAGCACTCATTAGCAATGACAAATGAGGCACTCCTCTTTATATATTTGTATCATTGTCTTCCATTGTTTGGCAGTTGCTGTTCGGGAGGGGGTGTTTCTGGCTTTCATAACGCACCAGAAGGTGACATCTAAATGCCAGAAATCTCAGTGCCTGACAAAATAATCAGTGAATCACTGGTTTTCATAAACAACCCCAGCAAGCTTCCACAGTTACACAAGTGACGCACCAAACCAAACATTAACACATCCTATTACTAAGATCACCATCGGAAATGCCTGGCATAAGAACTTTTACCGCAAAAATCAGAGGGCAGGCCATCTGGACCTTAGTGAAATGTTTAAAGGTTTAACACAATAATCTTACTCAAGGACCACTTGCTTTTTCCAGGGATTTCAGCCACAAGCTCAAAGTCTTCATCAACAGAGAAACTCCATCTGCGCAGTGTCTCACCGATATTCAACCACCTGTTATCATCACGTGACAGAAGCTCCATTCTTAGGCCATAACAATGAAACCATCTCCATGACAGCTCAGCAAACTCCATCTTCTGATGGAGACAGTGGATGCAGATGAAAGTGCTGGAAAAAGCTGATGGAGTAAAGACTATTTTCTCAATCTATTACTTTCATAGTGAGGAATAGACTTTAGCACTCAACAGAAGCTGTGGTATCTTGTGATAAGTGACTGGTCAGCAGCTTTTTCAGGATTGATTCGGTTTGAGCAGATTTATTTAAACAATCTGAATGGAAAGCCTCATTCAGAAGACAAGAAAAAGGTCTGCAAAGCGAGATGAATATCTGCTGCACGTTCATCCGTGTGTTCACTTAATGTATGTGCGTTTGCATGTTAACAGTAAAGCATGTTGTTGATGCCACCCAGGAAAGACAAAGTGAGGGAGGTTATCACAGCCAGTGTTTTAACTTATTCACTCGCCTCTTGTACACAATCTTGAGGTCCCTCCACTCCAAGAAGCTGCACATCTTGGGCTTCCTGGCCAGTATGGTCTGGACCAGGTCTCTGGAGATCTTCTTCCTCTCCTTGTCAGACAGAGGCACGTACCATTTCTGTAAGCGCAGCTTTCCCTGCCGGCTGAACAACAGCATGAACTGCATCTGCGGGAGGAAGTTCAGTTTAAAGTTATCCATGGCTGAGATGAGATTAACATGAATTTACGACGTCTTGAGAGGCTAATGAATTAAATTACGGTTAAGAAAACATGATAGTGGTAAAGGGACGGAAGGGGCCGGCTTGAAATAATCAGCAGTCGTGTGCCATTGTTGGTTAATATTATTTTTCCATGACAATAAATTTAATTCAGTACATCTAACAGAATGATGAGTCACAAACGCCCGACCACGAAATATTTCATTATTTTCGAGAGTAAAACAACGAAGCCATGTGCTTAAATGTATTTTAACTGTGGTAGATTTTACGTCAAGGAGGCTTTTTCGTAAAGTTTCATTAGCTTACGTTAGCTAACCGTGCTAAACTTCCACATTTTAACATCAACAACACGCTACGTGTCGTTTGCGCCCCCTCCTGCGACGCTTAGCTAGCTACAGCAGATACGAGAAGTAAACACGACTCTTTACCTTCGACAGGGCCTTCGATTTAGTCACTTGGACGACTGGTAACTTCAGTAAATTCAAGCGAAATACATAACCAAAGAGGGCGAACAGATATGCTCGTCTCTCTGCAGGCTAGCTTCTTAGCCAGTTTGATGCTACACTGCCAAGAAGACGGTGGTTGCTGGTGAGACAGCGATTAAGACAGCGGCGCCGTGATTGGCCGAAAAAACCACAGCTGTGGAATTTGACTGGTTCAGAGATCCGTTAGTCGTGACGTTGTTCCTAGCGTCCAACTATGGCTTCCTGAAAGTTTTCCAGTTTTCACTTCTCTTTTTCGTGTAACACTGAAATGGACCTTTGAGGATGAAATAAGACTAATAATCTAAATAAATAAATAAATAAATTAAAAAAAAAATCGCCCACCAAATGACACTTATATACACATAGCATAGACGTGTATAATATATAGAAATATTCTGTTACAGGTAAAAGTCTTGTATTCAAAATCTTTTTTAAGGAAAGTGCAAAAATATTAGAATCAAAATATGCTTAAGGGCCAAAAGTAAAAGTATTCATTATGTAGAATGGACACTTTCAGAATAATATATATTACATTAATGGATAATGATTATTGATGCATTAATGTACACATGACTTTAATATTCAAGATGGTAAATGCAGGGATATTTTAATTACTGCTGGCAGATTTATATTTTGTATTAATAATCTAAAGTAAGTAGTAATTAATTACAACCATCAAATGAATGGAGTGAAAAAGTACATTTGCCTCCAAACTGTCCAACACTACCTCAAAATTGTACTTAAGTACAGTACTTTTGTAAGTTGCTTTGTTAATGTTTGTTTCGTTTTCTCTTCCCCTGTATGTCTTATTTGTATGACAAGGTGCAATGCAAATCAACTTGAACTTTTTGGGGAAGTGGCTGACTGTTTACATTCAGGTTGGGCCTTCAAACCCTGGAAAGGGAAGCGATAGAGGTGCGTTGGCGCCCCCTGCCGTTAAATAATCAAACCACAGGAACATTTTATGTTTTTTGTCCCCACAATGAATACACAATTTCACGCCAAGTTTATAGTGGCTGTGGAGCTGGAGCGACGTAATTGTTTTGCAGGACTTGGGTCCTCTATAAGCTAAGGCCTAAATATATTCAGTTTATAATGATTCAAAACAGGAAAACAAGGTTAAAGAGTGTGTGAGACCGAAAATCAGGCGCTGGGCTGAGAAACTTTCAGGACCTCGGACAGAGGCAGCTGCAGTGACTTTGCTGCTGATACTGCCAACACACTCTGAGCACTTCAGGCCGAAAACTGAATTTTATGCTGTCGTCAAAATACAGATGGCACAACACTGACAACTAGCCATCCAGTTCATTTAGAAAAAACCTTTATCTTATTTTCAGTTAACCAGCAGAACTTTAGTCTGAGTTACACAGACACATCTACAGCTACACAGCAAATAATAAGAAACATTTTCTTTTAATTTTGCTTTATTTTCCATATTTTATTTGGATTTTTATTTATTTATTTATTTATTTATTTATTTATTTATTTATTGCCTAATTTTAATTGTGGGAGGGAATTGAAGCACTCTGGGTAAACCCACGCTACCAAAAAAAAAAAAAAAAAAAAAAAAATTCAGTCACACTTTTCTAGCTGATATATTTTGAATATTTAGCTCACTTTTCTCACATTTAGCTCATTTTGAGGTAGAAATTAAATGGGGAATCATCCATCCATCCATCCATCCATCCATCCATCCATCCATCCATCCATCCATCCATCCATCCATCCATCCATCCATTTTCTATGCCGCTTATCGGAGCCTATCTCGGCTGTCAACGGGCGGGGGGCCAGCCAATCGCAGGGCACAAACACACAACCATTCACACTCACACTCACACCTAGGGGCAATTTAGAGTCACCAATCATCCTAATGAGCATGTTTTTGGTCTGTGGGAGGAAGCCGGAGTACCCGGAGAGAACCCACGCATGCAGGGAATCATAATAGTAAATCTAAATCTAAATCTAAATCTAAATCTAAATCTAAATCTAAATAGTAAATCTAAATCTAAATAGTAAATCTAAATCTAAATAGTAAATCTAAATCTAAATGCTAAATCTAAATCCAAATCCAAATCTAAATGCTAAATCTATAATGCTAAATCTAAATCTAAATCCAAATCTAAATCTAAATCTAAATCTAGATCTAAATGTGTCGCCAAGTGTAAAGCTAAATATTTAAAAAATATGCAAATAGCCCACGCCTCTCAGCACGCGCAGACCCGCCCACACCTCTAACAACCCCTGCTGTGGATGAGGAGGCGAAGTGAGGGGAAGGACAAAACATGGCCGGTTCTCTCCAATTAGGAGAGATTGAGCGGGCGGTTATGGCAGGTGTGCCTGCTGCACTCCAGGGTGCACTTCCGCCGGTAGCGTCCACACCGTTAACGGTAAGTTACTTAGTTAAAACTTAAACTTTTCACTGTGTTCGTTGGGAAGCTATTGCTAGCTAACCGACCTAGCAAGCTAACATTTGCCAATGTGACATGCCAGTCATGGTGATGGATTAGATATCACCAAGACCAGTAGACCAGCATCATTTCCATGCTGGTCTATGCTGGTTTATGCTGGATTGATGCTGGTTTAGCTGGTGAGTCAACATAGCTATGTTGGTACACCAGCATGGTGTTGCTAATAACGCTGGTGAACCAGCATGTTGTTGCTAGTGATGCTAGTGAACCAGCATAACCAGCACGGGATGCTGGACCAGCATAACCAGCATGGAATGCTGGTCACCAGCATCAAAACACAACATATGCTGGTTTTGCTGGTGGCTAGCTTTGCTGGTCTAGTCTAACAGTCTGACTGCAGATCTGACGATAATATCATGTTTTACAGTGTCGGAGGAGGAGACCCTCAATTTAATCAAACTGAGAGCACAACATGACCATCTTTTTACAGGACGGCGTCATACAGCTAACAGGCCTGGGGGTGAGTGATTTGTGCATTGAAATACATAATTGTTCTAAGCCCAAAAGTATGTTTGAACGAACAGAAATGGCTACTAACAGTGATTATACTGCACTAATTTCATGTATGATAGTAGCAGATGTCTTTACACAGTTGACGCTGATAATCGTGCTGTGTATATAGGCAAATGCATGCAGGCGAAGTATTTGAATGCAGCTATTTGCATCCCTTTTCCATTCGTCAGAAGACTACTGACTGAGTTGGGTCTCCAGTCGACAGTGAGCCCTTATCAAGCCTCAAAAAAATGGGACAACCTGAAACGAAAATATAAGGTATGCAGGTTGTTTGTTTCTGTTAACCTTATTTCAATAAGCTTTCTGCCTAGTTATGAATTTATTTTGGCACACATTTGTTCAACAGTCTTGCCTTAGCCTTGACCTTTCTATTTTCAGGAGCTCAAAAATCCTGCAACAGGGACGGGTACGGGGATACTGAATCGAGGGGAAAAGCTTCCCGTTGTAGTGGTCTTGGCCGTTAACAGTTATTAAGACTGTGATTGCCTGTCCCCAGCCACGGCTCCCCTCAGGTGGCAGTAACCTCATCACCGCATCCATCGAAGCCCGGGTGAGGCGGTAATCTGTCAGGAGCTTGCTTTCTCCATCGAAATACAGTCTCAGGACGGTCACAGTGAGATTTCTTTGGTGATATCTCTGGAGGGGAGGATTTTCGACCTACAGACATGGAATTTCGGCTTAGCTGTGTATTTACATTTGATAGTCAAGATGCTGACTAGAATGATCAACGCTGATTTATCATCATCAGCAATCGTTATCAATTTGATATTTATAAATGCAGCTCCAATGGGCGCATACTAATGACATAATAATGACTTTTGTCAAGTAGCCAAGTGAGTATTACCTGCTGCAAAAGCAGTATGCAGCAGTGCAAACTCTTTGTACTGTACATAAACGACATTTGCAATGTTTCCTGTAAATTTAATTGTGTATTATTTGCGGATGATACAAACCTGTTCTGCTCTGGCAAAGATCTTGAACATCTTCTGAATACAGTGGTGACAGAACTCCAAAAAATAAAACGATGGTTTGATGTGAATAAGTTATCTTTAAATATAAGCAAAACTAAATTTATTGTCTTTGGAATGCGTAAAATAAATCAAAGAGTGCAAATTACTATAGATAACGTGGAAGTGGAAAGAGTGTTTGAAAACAGAGTTGATATTGAGTTGTTATTGATCACAAGCTGTGCTGGAAGCCACATATAAACTTCTCAAAGAACAAAATATCAAAAACCATTGCAATTCTGTATAAATGTAAAAACATCCTTACAATAAATTCACTAAAAACTCTGTACCAATCTCTAGTAAGACCATATATAACTTATTGTATTGAAGTGTAGGGACACACATATAAAACAATCACAAAACCAATCCTTTTACTTAAAAAAAAAAAAAGCAATACAGATCATAAACAAAGCAGATTATAAGCAAGCAAGCAACTTTTTATAAATACGTATGAACTTAAATTCAAAGAACTGGTGGACTTTAAAACTGCACAGCTTATGCTCAAAATTAATAACAACATGCTGCCCGACTGTATTCAGAAACTGTTCAAAGAAAGACAAAGTCATTACAACTTCAGAGAGGTATGTATGTTTACAAAGACTAAATTCAGGACCAATATAAAACAAAGATGTACAACTGTAACAGCGGTCAACGTGTGGAATAATCTTGAAAATGATCTAAAAATGTGTAGAACAATTTATACATTTAAAAAAATACCTAAAAGGAGGATGATCAACTTATACAAATTAGAATTATGAGCAGTGGTGCCTTCTATGTTGAAGAGTTTTTTCCTTTTTTTTGGACTTTGTTCATTTGTTAATATAAATGAAACAGCAGATTGCAATATAACCTGTTTTGTAAAAGGGTTGGCGAAATAAGCTATGCTTCAGCCTACACCTTTTCAGTCTTTAACATTCATCAAATGCTTTCTTTAGTTATTTATTTATTTGTTATTTTGATTTGCTTAATCTTGTTTTGTTTTCCTTTCTTGGACCTTGATCAGCTGCTGTAATTATGTTGTGTTGTCAAGTCTATTGCGCAATGAGTTGTTGTGTCAAACCAAAGACCAAAAAAAAAAAGAAAAAACTAAACTAAAACTAAAGTATGCGACGCAGTCGTGCTCTCCTGCGCCTGGAGTGCTGGACCTCCTCCTGGAGCCCGTGCCAGATCCTGGCGGGGCACAGAAACGCTGGATTCATTGTTGCTTGATGTCCTCTCGCTCGAGATGATCAAGCAGGCTGTACGGATCTTTCGACTTTATAGCCATATTGCTCCTCAGCTGATTTAAAATCAGCTGAGCTGCAATCAGCACAATGATCAGCTGCTGCTACTGATCCACAAGCTGATGTGAGTTGACGAAAGTTATGCTGAACACAATTAAATCATTTTAACTACACAGTTTATTCTCACAGTTACATGACGAAACGCAATATCATGCACCGTCAGTCTGTGCTTGATATATCTGGCACTTTAGGATATAAAGGTGACTTTAGCTACGAATAGTTGTGGCGTCACACGGAGCAGCTTTTTTTCTTTCTTTTATCTTTATTTTTTGAGTGATCGTCAAACAACACAAACCCATACATATATTAGATGATTTAAAAGAAAGTTTAAATGATTTGCACATTTAAAACATATTACAGAATTAAAGACTACTTTGTGTTTTTAGAAATTGTTCTTAAATAAAGGCTTCTATGTGCATTCAGCTGCAGTCCCTTTGACAGCTAATACAGCTGTGCAAACGTCATCAGTAATTGACGTCGCTTCGGATTGACGCTGTGGAGTGAGAATTTTTCATCAGAATCAGAATCAGAATCAGAATCAGAAAAAGCTTTATTGCCAAGTACGATTTTACACATATGAGGAATTTGCTTTGGCACATCTATTAAAAAGAAGCTATTAGAAAAGTACAACATATAACAGTAAGTAAATAACATAACAATGAGTAAAATATATAACATATAATTAAATATAACAAGACCCGAGGAGAGGAAGCGAGTGGAGAGGAGATGAGGAAACCAATTTACCGAATGAAAAGTACCCCATGTTTTGTCCTTCGTCTCACTTCGCCTCCACATCCAAAGCACGGGTGGTTAGAGGTGTGGGCGGGTCTGCGCGTGCTGAGAGGCGTGGGCTATTTGCATATTTTCTAAATATTTAGCTTTACACTTGGGGACACATTTAGATTGAAGATTTAGATTTAGATTTAGATTTGGATTTAACATTTAGATTTAGCATTTAGATTTAGATTTAGATTTGGATTTAGATTTAGCATTTAGATTTGGATTTAACATTTAGATTTAGATTTAGATTTAGATTTGGATTTAGATTTAGCATTTAGATTTGGATTTAGATTTAGCATTTAGATTTAGATTTGGATTTAGATTTAGCATTTAGATTTGGATTTAGATTTAGCATTTAGATTTGGATTTAACATTTAGATTTAGATTAATTAAATTTACTATTTTGATTCCCCGTTTGATTTCTACCTCAAAATGAGCTAAATGTGAGAAAAGTGAGCTAAATATTCAAAATATATCAGCTAGAAAAGTGTGACTGAATTTTTACATTCAGCACCCCATACATATACCACAGCGAGCTCGAGTGTGCTCCTCACAGCAAGAGACCCGACCTCAATCATCAGTCTTCACAGGAAACTTTGAAGTGAATGTCTTGGTTATGGTGGCCAGAAAACGGTTGATGCGCACTTTAATGGTGTGTTTTAGTTTCACCAGTTTCCTAATTATGCAGTCAACGATGTATTCGATCATGGCTTCATCGTTTAACAGCATGCACCTGCGCAACAACCCTGGGGTGCCCACCGTCCTCCAAAGCTCTTCGTGCACCGCTTTGGCTACGCGCACTAACTGGCGGGGCGTTGGCTTGACAGCAAGGCCAGAGTCTGGGATCTTTGCCGACAGCGCCGCTTTCATTGTCATCGTGATGGCTTTGAGCTCACTAAATGACGCCTCAAACGACGTGTCTCTCATGATCCGATCAACCATTGCTGAAGCCATCATTATGGAGGAGAGGTCGTCCCACAGTTCTCCGGGTTTTGTTGTGGCCTCATGTGGAAGTTCATCAGCTCCATGACTGATTTTTGGCTCGTCTTTGGTAGAAGCTGACGCAGCTTCAGACATGGGCATCAAAGTGTGCTGCTCCAAAGGGCCGTTTGCGAGTGGAACCAGATTTAGTTGTTCCTTAATCTGCCTCAGAGTATTACTCGCAATGTCTCTCTTCCTTTCATGCGCTTGTATCTGCTGGTTGAGCCAATCCAACATCATCTTCATAAAGGCGTCCACTCCGACCTCAACCGCGACAGTAACGCGCTGTTTGCGCTCTTGTTTTGGTTTCAGGTGGTGCAGAATTTTCTTTCGCAGCCGGTGAACCTTATGTGTGTGCTGGCTGCTGGAAATGTCACTGGCAATTTTTTTGAAGATGCACAAGTCATTGGTGGCCTTTGCTGCCTCCCGATCTTCCTCTTTTGGGATCATGTAGTCCACCATCCAATCCACCACATGAATCAGCTGCTTCAGTGATGTCGTTCGTTCAGGAGTCTGGAAGCATCCATATTTCTTCCTCAGCTTTGCCACCAAGCTAAGGACCGACACCTTGGCAAATCTGTGGAAAAGAAAGGCCTTGATTTTTCTTGCCACTCTGTTCCAGCAGGATGTTTCGCCGGATTGATCCTCTGATTCAGGCTGCATCTTAGGTGTGCCGCCTGACTCCAGACCATGTTCGTCCATTATAACTGTAACGATCTCAGACGCTACCTCATCTAAATCATGGGAGCAGCTGATCTCCAGCATGTGTTTTTCCTCCTCTGTGAAGTCCTCATAATTGTCGGGGCCACTGAGGTCATTCACTTGGTTCTCCAAGATCTTTTTCACTGCTGCGGTTGTTTTATCTACGAAACTGCTGCGAGAGGAACCTCCTGCTTTGTCTTGTCCCATAGGCATGACGAGGGTCAGCTCATTTTCCTCTTTTCCCGCGGTCTGAAGCATCAGGTCCGCATGTTTGCCTATTTTTTTCGGTCCTCGGGTGGTGCTCTTGTGACCCAGCAGCTCGCATTCCTCGCTGATTCCACTGTTCTTGGAAAGCTCTGATTTTACTCTCTCCGTTACTTCTTTCACCACGAGCTCTGTCACCTCCTTTGCGCTATGGCAAGGGACGTCCTGTTGGACGTCACTTGCAAAGGTGCGCGGAAGCACGTCTCGCAAACACTGGTGGGCCTGGTACTCGGACATAGTGACGTTCTTCCAGGATAAACCAGCTTCGGATGAGGTGGAAGCAGGACTCTGCCCCAAACCCTTAATGATATCCATACACTTCTCAGATAGGAGATTTTCCGTTGCATTGTCAACAGACCCGGATTGCAGCCTGTCCCGCTCATCCCGCGTCAGCTGGTCCATGAGCAGCTGGGCGAGCAGGTGGGTGCTCTCCTGTGGAACCTGTGGAGCAGTCTGCTCCATCTCTCCTGTCGTGCTGTTGTTTTCACTTGTCTGAATTGTATTCACAGGGCTGGTTGTTTGCAGTGGCTGTGTTCGTGACATTAAAACCACGTAAATACTTCCCAAAAACTAAACCAAACTCTTGAACGCTTGTGCCTAAAATGAAAGCTAAACGAGAATATCGTAGAACTGACTGTCTTCTGGAAAAACACTGAACTAAACTTTGAACTCGGGCCCTTGAGGTAAGCTCGGAGCTGTCCTTTGATCCTTTGATCACACAACCTTTTATCAAAGTTCTCAAAGCAAAACCAGTCGCTAAACCCCGCCCCTAACAACGACTGTAACCTAGCAACCGTAACTAGGCTTGGCAGTATGGCCCATAGACATAATATACGTATAATATACTACATAATATACTACATATATACTATACATAATATACGTATATTATGTCTATGGTATGGCCAAAACTTTTTTCCCCGCCCTTTTTTTTTTATAAATATGCGACACAGTTTATATGCTCCATTTCAATCCAAATAATCTTTTTTCCAGGTATATATTTGCTTTGCGTTACTGTCTTATTTTGAAAACCGGATATGGTCACATGTCCATCCTCACGCTAACTACCAAGTCGGATGGAGTTTGTCATATTGTGATATATTTGCGATGCTCGGGTACACTTAAGGTTTCATAGCTTTTCTTTCTAGATCGGACTTTCACACTGCAACGCTCTCGTTTTTGGAAAGTGAGAAATGTGGCAGAATAAAGTCGCTGTCCCTGAAAGCTCGCTCCGGACCGATTCAATGTCTTTGCCGTAAAAGCTAGAATATGCGCGCTTAACAAATTTAGGGGCTGCCGGTTAGACCACAGATTTGCGAATGATCTGCTTTATCACAGCCGAGGCTATCACTTTGAAACCTCACGTACTGTTATTTGCAAGGCCTGACGGCGCACGTCAAGCCGACTGACGGAACACCCGGCTGGTGTGTGTGTGTGTGTGTGTGTGTAATACAGGCGGTGACTTTCAATGCTTTCGTCGTCGTAAACAGCTGGATGCTACTCGGCTAGCAGGCTGTAGCAGATCAGACTCTGCAGAAAGGTGTCCGATCAAATCTGCTCTGAACGACTGCAAAGATGAGCCTCTGCATGGTAAGTTTCCTCAACGGTTATTAGGCTAAATGCAGTTACCATAATTATCATGCAGACATGCTTTTAATTCTGTATAAGGTTAACTGTTCAGACATAACCTGTGTGCGTGTGTGTGTGTGTGTGTGTGTGTGTGTGTGTGTGTGTGTGTGTGTGTGTGTGTGTGTGTGTGTAGTGATCAGTGAGGATGAGGAGCCGCAGTAACTCAGGAGTGAGGCTGGATGGCTATGCTAGGCTGGTCCAAGAGACCATCCTCCGCCACCAGGTGAGTTCAGACACACCTGGCAGGACACAGGAGAGAGGTCAATGCCGTTAAGTCACATCTGCACAGCGGCGGAAGATGAACTCAGATCTTTTGCATAAGAAAAAGTAGCAACAAATACTCCGTAACAAATAAAAGTACTATATTCAGAATGCTACTTACGCACATGTGCATGAGTTTGCATCAAAATACACTTTGAAATAAAGCTCATCTTTATGCAGCATATGCCTCATTTCATCTTAGTGTATACTGGATTGTAATCATTCATTCATTACCATGTAAGCATCATTTTCAATGTTGCAACTGATAAAGGTAGGGATAATTGTAATTATTTGATATACTAATGTAAAAATCTGTAATAATACATCATAATGTATGTGTTAATTAGATTTTTCTATGATATAGGGGGAAAAACTCATTAAAACATCGCTTGCTAGTGGCTAGTTCCTTTTCCAGCTACCCTCTGTGCACTTGGATTACCTTGAGGATGATGAGGTTGCGGTGCAGCAGTCATAGCTTTTGCAGGCCTGGAGGACAGTTGCACTCTTATGGAAAATATGTAAATGCAGATAAAGGACCTTTCAGCCTGTTTTGCTTTAGATGAGATTGACTTGCATTGTTAGAGGAAACACAAAGACTTGTTAATGGAGCCCTTGTTGTATATTTATAACAAGTATATAATCTGAATCTGTGAAGTCAGTAAAAAGTTTGTTGTTTGATTCCAGAAATGTTGTGGAGTTGAAGTATAAAGCAACATAAAATGGAAATAAGCATTGGACATAGTTACCACTGTATTTACGTGCATGTGGTTAGTATTGTATAACTTTTGTGTTTCTGTGATGAAATCCTTCATGTTCTCCTGCAGAAATATTGTATATATGCTGATGTTTTGTAGCCTGTACAGGTTCATCCAGTTTCAGCTGCATTGAAGTAAACAAGGTGTGGGCAAAGTTCAGCCCCTGGAATACGCTTTGGACCGGGAACTATGCCTCTTTATCTAACAGCACTTGAGTTCACACTGAGGCACAATCAGCAGCTGTCTGAGTTTAAACTGTGACCCAGAGGATTCACAGCTGATCAAAAGAAAGTTTTGGACCTTTATTCTGACTGAACAGGCAACTTAATGATGGCATACCTGAAAGGCAAAACCCAGGGCACACTAAAGTCAAATGCAGCATACTTGAAGGAAACCTAAGTAGCTTGTGAATAAAAATATTCTCAAGTTATCTAAGATTCCCTCTAGTATGCTGTTGGTCGCCTTTTGTGTCACCTGGGTTTTTGCCTCTCACTGTAGTTTTACAATCCTGTGTGTGTGTGTGTGTGTGTGTGTGTGTGTGTGTCAGAACCCAGTAACAGGACTTCTGCCCGCCAGTGCCCAGAAGAAGGATGCCTGGGTGAGGGATAACGTGTACAGCATCCTGGCCGTGTGGGGGCTCGGCATGGCCTACCGCAAGAACGCAGACCGCGATGAAGACAAGGCCAAGGCCTACGAACTGGAGCAGGTGTGTGTGCGGCAGAGGGAGAGGGTTAATGTGTACACCAGTGTCTGTTTGTTCTGCCTGGTATGTCGGGTTAAATGTGATACAGAGGCAAGCTTTTGTTGTGTGCTGTGTCACATTTACACAAACACAGGCTACAGTTCATCTGAAGTATCACACTGATCCACAGCAAAATATCTCATTCTCAGTCTGAACCACAGGGGAGTACAAAGCAGGATAAAAATGAACGCACCTTCAAAGCAAACAGTCAATATAAAAAAACATTTGCTGATCACAACCTCACAAAGATGGAAATGTGCGTTTTATTCATGTGAACTGAACTGAACAAAGTGACTCGAATCAGCTAAGTGATTTCCACCTGCAGTCAAAATAGATTATAATCTGCATTACAGTGATGTTTTGTAGTTTACTGATGAAGCTGTTGCCATCTGTTGGTAGAGCGTGGTGAAACTGATGCAGGGCCTTCTGCAGTGCATGATGAGACAGGTAAGACACACCTGCACTCACATGAAGTGTTACATGATCACTCGTGTTTTCAAATATACACAACACATCATATGCTGGTGGTAGACACTCCAATGAACTTGTGTTTTGGGTCTGAGGAACCACAATATGATATCTGGGTTATTTCAACAGGCTGTTTTATGTAAACATCTTCTCCAGGTCTCTCACCCTCAGGTGACGTATGCGGTTAGTGAGAAAAACAAACTTTCTAATGATTAACAACATGTTGGTGATTTCATAGACTGTAAAATAAATAGTGGATGGACTCACTGTGATGTCACCCATTGGTTGTGGACTACCTTTTTGAACCTTGAGTTTGGCATTTTGGCTGTTGTCATCTTGTTTTTTTGGAACCAGAAGTGACCATATTTGTATAAGTGGGTGGAGCTGGGGAGGATATGCATTGCTACACTCTGTCCTGATTGGATTTGGCTAAGAACCCGCTGTGGTAGCAACATGTGGATAACAAGGTAGCTAAAGCATACCTGTCTGTTCTGCTCTAAATGGGACCCTAATTGACAAAATGAACATCACACCCATATTTAAAACATCAGGACTCTGAGTTTTCATGCTAATCCCGTCTTATCCGATTTGGTTCCTTCTGGTCCAGACTGCAGAAACTCTGAGCTGTCTGTTGGTGTGTTTTGTGTTTGCATATGTATGAGTGTGTTCATGTGCCTTCAGGTGGACAAGGTGGAGAAATTCAAACACACCCAGAGTACAAAGGATTGCTTGCATGCCAAATATGATACTCCCACCTGTGCCGTGGTGGTCGGGGACGACCAGTGGGGCCATCTCCAGGTGGACGCCACCTCGATCTACCTGCTGATGCTGGCACAGATGACAGCCTCAGGTACAGTTGTGATGCAGAGCGATATTTTTATTTGCTGCCTTTTCTGTTGTCTCTCAGTACATTAAAGGTGGTGGTCAGCTCCCCCTCTGGGAAGCACTGCAGGTTCTCAAGAGGGACACTTCAAATACCTGACCGTTGTTGTCTTGAACAGAACACAAGCTCATTATGCAGCAAACAACACTGAACACGAGTTCATGTTATCACGCAGGTCTTCGAATCATCTCAAACCTGGATGAGGTAGCCTTTATTCAAAACTTGGTCTTCTACATAGAGGCTGCCTACAAAGTGGCGGTGAGTAACATTTCCAGAGGTTTGGGAGGGGGGTTTCAAGAAATAGAAAGGCACACTGAAGGAAGGATCAGATTGAAGGCTAAAGGGGAATGCCAATGATGTTTACACATCAAAGTCTGTTTGCAGTGCTGCTGCATATATGAGACAAGTTGTGTAAAGCCTTTTGTGGCTGATTCATTGCCTCAAGTGATGTCACTAGAGGCGGCGTACAAGTACAAGTCCAGGAGTCTGGAGTTAGAAAAGAAGTGAGGTTACCCGACGTCTGTAGCCCGCTCCTCACCTCTGCTTGAAACCAGCAGTTTGTGGCTATGTTAGCTGCTGCTAACACACAATCTCCCACCCATCTGATGGTAGCCGAGTTGAATTGTGGGTAATGTCGGAACCAGGTTTTGACAAGGTTTTCCATAATGCTAACAACAATATAGTAATGCAGTGCTAATTCAGTGGAGTACTCTTTTAAATATGATGCCCAGAGAGCCACAGTGGAGAGAAACTGGGATATTTTAGACACTGGAGAATTTAGTAAGAAATGATTTCATGACCTTTTTTTTTCCTGCAGGATTATGGGATGTGGGAGCGAGGTGACAAGACCAACCAGGGCATCCCCGAGCTCAACGGCAGCTCTGTGGGAATTGCCAAGGTACATAAACTATACATGAAAGACCAAAAGAAGAGAGTGTTGTATCAAACGTGCACTGAGTGTGTGGATGTGTGTTCACAGGCAGCTCTGGAGGCCATAGATGAGCTGGATCTTTTTGGTGCTCATGGAGGGCCCAAGTCAGTCATCCACGTCTTACCCGATGAAGTGGAGCATTGTCAGGTACTTTGCCTCCAGCCGTCTCAGCACCACCTGTGCACATCTTTCTTTTTGCTTAGCACATCTGTCTGTCTTCCCTCAGTCCATCCTGTGCTCCATGCTGCCTAGAGCTTCAACGTCGAAGGAGATAGACGCCGGTCTTCTGTCTGCCATTTCCTTCCCTGCTTTTGCTGTTGAGGATGCTGACCTGGTGGCCATCACTAAGTCAGAAATCATAAGCAAACTGCAGGTGCAGTCAAAGCCTGAGAAACAGATCACTTAAACACTACAAAATTCACAATTTTACCTTGTAATTCTTCCTTGTACGCACATGGAACTCAGCATACTAAAATTTCCACTCTTTGCTATGACTTCAGGGGCGCTATGGCTGCTGCCGCTTCATCAGGGATGGATATCATTGTCCTAAAGAGGTAAGATTTTGAGAATCTAAATGCCGGGATTTATCATGTATTTCATTGCTGTAATTGTCAGACAATCGTGTCCTTTTGTTTCGTGTTTGTT
Source organism: Chaetodon trifascialis (assembly GCF_039877785.1). Classification (NCBI taxonomy): domain Eukaryota; kingdom Metazoa; phylum Chordata; class Actinopteri; order Chaetodontiformes; family Chaetodontidae; genus Chaetodon; species Chaetodon trifascialis. Next base: position 8,542,379 of record NC_092056.1, read on the forward strand.
TATTTTCACCAGGATCCATCTCGGCTGCACTACGATCCTGCAGAGCTCAAGCTGTTTGAGAATATCGAATGTGAGTGGCCCGTCTTCTGGACTTACCTCATCCTGGACGGTATCTTTGCTGAAGATCAGGTGCAGGTAATAAAGCTAAGCACACTGCTCCACATATGCTGTTTCTACTGTCTTCACACCATCATGGAGTCTCTTTGAGTGACTTGTGCTGCAGATGTAATAGTGAACAAATTGCTGTGTGCTCTGGACAGGTGCAGGAATACCGTGAGGCACTGGAGGGTGTTTTGATCAGAGGGAAGAACGGCATCAAACTGCTGCCTGAACTTTATGCTGTACCACATGACAAGGTATAAGTATAGCAGAAACAGCACGTTAGCGCTGTCATCAGGTCAACATTTAAGATTTTCCACCACTTTGTCTTTTGATTAAATACCTGCATTTGGCAAATGTTAGCATGCTAACAGGCTAAACAAAGATGAACATGGCAGCATACTGGCATTGTCATTGTTGGCATGTTAGCATGCTGATTTCAGCAATGTAGTACAGCCTCACATTTCATCTGTTTATTTTAAGTCTGCCCAAGGATTTTTTTTTATGTATTAACAGTATAAACACTATGTTAACGGTTGTGTAGTCTGCAATCATGCAGTCATAACTACAGATATTTTTTATATTATATGGTAATAAAGTGGTACCAGGGAACATCAGACTAAATGTGTTTGTTGTATCTTTCCTCCGACAGGTGGAGGAGGAGTACAGTAATCCCCACTCAGTGGACAGAGTGGCCATGGGACAGCTGCCGCACATGTGGGGACAGTCGCTCTACATCTTGGGTTGTCTTCTGGCTGAGGTAGCCACAGGGCCCACAAACGATGCAGACACATCTGTCAACATAAACATACAGTAAAATCACTGCCATTGTGTTCCTCTGTAATAATTCACCCTCTGTCTCTGTCTCTCTTTCTGTTTCTCTTAAAAGGGTTTTTTAGCACCGGGAGAGATAGATCCACTCAACAGGAGATTCTCTACTAACTTCAAGCCAGATGTCGTGGTACAAGGTATTTATTTCTAATGTTGTTCTGAGGGTTGGTTTATGTACAGATTTCCTCATAGAAGGCAAGTTGTAATGTACTTTATCTTATATGTGTGTGTCAGTTTGTGTTCTCGCAGAGTCGGAGGAGATCAAGGAGTTGTTAAGTGATCATGGGATTATGGTCCAGACGATGTCAGAAGTTCTGCCTATCAGGGTCATGCCTGCTCGCATCCTGAGTCATATCTATGTCAGACTGGGTAAACAAGCACTCTTTTGCTCAGTGTGCAGGTGTGTGTTTGTGTAATGATTACAGTAAGGTCTTGTGTCATCACAACAGGGAACTGTAAGAAACTGAATTTGAGCGGGAGGCCCTACAGACACATCGGAGTTCTGGGAACATCCAAATTCTACGAGATCAGAAATCGCTCTTATATATTCACCCCACAGGTAAAGCTGGCTGGAGGTGTTGTGATGCTCGCTAGAAGCTACAAGGTGCTAAAAGGAATTCTACTTTAAGGACTATAAGGATTAATACTCTGGCTTGTTTTTCTTCTGTTCTGTGCTCACCGATCAGTTCCTGGATCAGCACCATTTCTACCTGGCACTGGACAACCAGATGATTGTGGAGATGTTACGCACAGAGCTGGCCTATCTGTCCTCTTGCTGGAGGATGACGGGACGACCCACGCTCACTTTCCCCATCACCCGCAGCATGCTGGGTAATAAGGCTCTTAACCCAAAACAAATATGTCTTAAACTTCATCCCATATGGCGTCATATATTGTACTTTATAGTATACTGTTTCGGCAGCTAGTACGAATAGCTTCAGGGTTTGTGTCCACGCTGGCACATGCACATCAGTACTTCTTCCACGGGCCAGGACAGATGTCTCATTTAAGAGGTATTCTATGGGGACATTTTTTTTCGTCATTGCAGTACCGAAATTGACCACTGGGACACATTTGCATGTTCATCTGTCTCTACACATCCATGGCCACAATTAGTCCTGACTTTTTGTAGCTGTGAGCGGCGCAACCATTACATTTGTGCATTGCATTGTGGGAGAATATTGTAATACTTGAAAATATTATGTAGAATGTATTTGGAAGACTCTGCTTTTCACGCGTGGTTTGCGTGCATATAGCTGCGACCTTGAATGTACACATTGTATATTTCTATATTCTTTTAAAAATTTCACTCTGCTTTGCATTATTTTTTTTTCTGTCCAGTTGAAGATGGAGATGCGCTTGATCCGTGTATCCTAGCAACCCTCAGGAAACTACAGGATGGCTATTTTGCTGGAGCGAGGTCTGTCTCCATCTGTAACGCAGGTCATCATGCAGTGTGTTGAAATGTGTACAACATAACAGCATATGGTACTTTGATGTTACTACAGGGTGCAGATGTCAGATGTCTCCAGTTTCCAGACCACTTCGTTCCACACTCACCTCAGCTTCCTGGATGAAGAGAATGATGACAGCTTAATTGAGGAGGAGGACGATGAGGAATATGACAACTGGGGGCCTTCAGGTGGGTCATGATGAATGAGGAATGTGTTCTCCATTCAGCTGTATTTGACTCAGTGGAACTGTAAGTAATGGAGCGTGTTTTTTATTACAGATGGTTCAAAAGACATGTTTGACCAGTACCTCACCCAGCTCCTCCACAGCACCGCCACCAAGTGCCATCTTCCTCCCATCCAGAGGGGGCAGCACCACGTCTTTAGTGCTGAACACACCACCAGAGACATCCTGTCTTTTATGGCTCAGGTCCAGGGCCTGAACATACCCAGTGAGTTATTATGAAGTTAATAAGTCAGCTGAGGAAATCTAAAAAAAAAAAAACTGTACAAATCACATTAGACTGAACAAAATTAATTTTTTTCAAATTTTAATTTGTGTTTCAGAGTCTTCCATGTATCTACCTGTCACTCCTATTAAGAGCAAACACCGCAGATCTCTCAACCTACTTGAAGTTCCTCATCTTCAGCATGGCCTGCAAGTAAAGCAGCACAAGGTAGGCACAGCTGATCCTTCCACAAGCATTATTGTTTTCTCTTGTGACGTCAGTATCGCTTTGAAGTGCATTTGTCTTACGCTGTCATCCCTCTCAGTCCCACAGTGTGGCTGATCTGCACCTTCCTCGCGACTCTCAGGGCAACACAGACTTTGCAGCGTTGGTGAGGCAGCTGAAAGAGTGTCCAACTCTGCAGGACCAGGCTGACATACTCTACATCCTTTTCATAATGAAGTACGGACAAGATAACCACGCAGAGCTTATTGTCAACAATGGCACGCTAGTAAGTAAACTATGCCATTTTTTGTGGTTACATTACTGGTGTATGTTTTCTTCTGATGACCAGAGGAGCTGATTGGCTGGTGGAGCTGTCAGGTCCCGGGCAGGGTGGAGTCAGCGTGCGCTCCCTGCTGGAAGAGCTGTACACACAAGCTGGAGCCTGCAAAGAGTGGGGACTCATCAGATACATCTCTGGAATACTTCGCAAGAGAGTGGAGGTCCTTGCTGAGGTCAGTGAGAAGTCACAGCAGACAACAGGAAGGCTCAGCAGCTGTTTTTAGACCAAGGAGGTCTTTGTCAGTTACCTGCAGTAGGTTCTTGATAACCCTGAAATTTTAGCCCTGATACAGCACCGACCCTTGGAAAACCTGTCAGAGCTGGATGTGCATAAATTAATTAAAAAAGAGAAACCTGATTTGACAGGGATTATTAGACCTGATCCATAATGTGGCTGATCTGAACACACCTACTGAGAACACCAACGCTGGCAGCAGCTTGATCCTCCACGAATGAACGTGTAGCCACAATCAAAAAGGATAGAAATACTTATTATTGTTCTCACTTTGCTCTTCACAGTTCTTGCTCTCTGTCTCACCTCAAAATACAAATTTTTGTCCTGTCATGATTATGAAGTACTATAGAAGAAGAACTGATAGCAAGTCCCCTTGGCCCTGAAGACCTCACTTGACACCCTTGTCTGTAAAGTCACTGTAGTTGTTTAAAAGGATGCCCATGCTACCATCTGGCAATGTTGTGGGGCACCTGGTGGAGCCAGCGGATATCTGGATAACAGATACCAAGACTTCCTCTATGGTGCGCCGGTCACACAGTCTGATTAACAACTTGTCTTTTGAAACTCGACAACGACTTGCTGACAACAACAGATTCTATATTCATATATCTCTTCATAGAGATTAGAAAGGATGTTTGGAAGCCTGGAGTTTGGTTAATCTTTGCCACAATTTTTTTCTGTTGTTTGAAGTCAGAAAATCCAAATTGCGTGCGTCATGTATCAAAAATTCTGAGATGATTCTTAACATTTCGTTCCGTCTTTATTTGTCTGTTTCTCAGGCCTGCACAGATCTGATTTCCCATCACAAGCAGCTGACTGTAGGTCTACCTCCTGAACCCAGGGAAAGAGTCATCACGGTGTAAGTCGTCGTTGTTGTCAGAGATTTTGTGCTCACGTGAAGGCTTTGTGGAATGAATTACCACATAACAAACCAAATCATTTCCTTTCAGCCCACTTCCTCCCGAGGAGTTGAACACCCTCATCTATGAAGCCAGTGGTCAGGACATCAGTATCGCTGTGCTCACTCAGGTAAATCTTTCACATTTCAGACTGCCACAGGACCCTTTCAGACTCTGATCTCACTGCTGTAAGCTGTGTTTGTTTGTCATACAGGAAATCATGGTCTACCTGGCCATGTACGTGCGCTCCCAGCCTACCCTGTTTGGGGACATGCTGCGACTCAGGATAGGACTCATCATGCAAGTGATGGCCACTGAGCTGGCTCGCAGCCTGCACTGCTCTGGTAGGAAAACAGACCACAGACTACTGTGAACATGCACACAAACCGCCCCGCACAGTGAAAATGAAACCCCGTGTGACACCTTTGCAGGAGAGGAGGCGTCTGAGAGTTTGATGAGCCTGAGTCCTTTTGACATGAAAAACCTGCTGCATCACATCCTCAGTGGCAAAGAGTTTGGGGTGGAGAGGAGCAGTAAGTTTTTATTTTCCCCCCTTTCTCTGTCTCGTCTCGTCTCGTCTTGACAGTATGCGTGTGTTTTCCTTTATGGGTGTGTGTTGCACATGTTCGAGCATCAATCTGAGCCACATCAGCCTCACTCTCACTCACAGCTTCATGGTCTGGGCAAGCTAGCGGCTGGGTGCTAATGAAAGTTACACGTTGCTGCCAAGCAAATTAAACTCCTGCAGTTATTTCTTTTTCACCCGTGGCTATGTCACTACCTTCAGGGTGTGTCTATCAAATAATTTACATACAGCAGCAACACACACTCACACATACGGGCAAGGATCACAGAGCAGAATCGGTATCCGTAGTTAACAACAAGGCTAATGTTAGCTGAGCTGGTGCTGAGCCATGGGTGGAGATACTCAGATGGGGGGGCAGTATAATTCTACTGAGCCTGCACTTGATGTAGGAAGGGGAGCCAAGTCTTAATGCCTTGTTGAATTCCAAGTTTTCTGATGTGCCATGGTCAAGGACGTCTGGGAGACAGTCCACCACTTTGGTCTGGACTGAAATCCCTTATGATCAGATCCCTAGCTGCACTGGTGGTGGCTATAAGTGTTCTCTTATGCCTCTGTTCATCAGTGCGCCCAATCCAGTCGACAGCCACCAGTCCTGCTATCTCCATTCACGAATTAGGCCACACTGGAGCCACCAAGACCGAACGCACAGGAATACACAAGCTAAAGAGTGAGATAAAGCAGGTGGGAAGCATCATCATAATCATCAGTGTAAATATGCTGTGGCATGTGCTTCATGTTCATCTATCTATCTATCTATCTATCTATCTATCTATCTATCTATCTATCTATCTATCTATCTATCTATCTATCTATCTATCTATCTATCTATCTATCTATCTATCTATCTATCTATCTATCTATCTAACACTGTCCTTGCTTTTGGTTGCAGCTGGATGACTCTCGGCCTCTCAGTGTGGGTTGGGTTTGTTAATCTCTAGCATGTGGCTGTTTCTAACCTCAGTCTAAACAACCAAACCGCCGGCTTCCTCCTGCTCATTAACCGCCCGCTGGCTCTAAACATTTCGTCCTCCATAGCTGGAACGGCTCTCACTCCATCACGTATCAGTAGGAGAACATGCTTTCTTACTCTTGAAAGTATCACCCGGTAATTGTAGAAGAGTATTTCATTTAAAATAACTTTTCTACAAGTTCATGAGCTCTTAAAACAATCCAGATCTCGATTAAGCTGCTTTTACGTGGCTCACCCTCATAACTCATTTTGTAATCGTGTTTGTCGGATGGTTTTTCCTGTGATCGATCATGTAGAGCAGCCATTTTGCTTCCGAGATTCGTTTTTTTGTGTTATTGTGGAGGTGATTTACACTCTTCACTTTACAGATCGAACATCTCCAGTAACAGTATGCTCTGTGTGGCTGCAGTATCATCGTGACTGTAGTATGAAGGACCATGTGAACCATCTCAAACTGTCCCCTGTCATCTGTCATCCATATCCATGTGTAGATCCTCAGCGGCGGTCTTTCCTTGAGTAGCAATGTCACCTCCCCTCGCTCCACGGTAAACCATTTCACCTCATCTGCCTCAAATTGACTTGGCTTGTCCTACCGAGGGTTGTCGTTGTAAGAATGTGTGTATTTACTGAGCAAACTCATCATAAAAGCATTTTCATATTTTCTGCAGACACTAAAATATTCCATGTGTCTTTCTGCTTTAAAGGAGGAGGCTGGCATTACGTCATCTTTTTATTATTGCCCACAAATGTCCTAAAGAGACCAAAACCAACAATAAATTTATCTTACTGACAAGTTTTATCCATGTAGTCAAAGCCTGATACAGCATGTGTCCACAATACTCTTATGCTGCAAAACCATTTGGGAAATACACAATAGAGACATACAGTAGCACAGGGCAACATAATTTTTCTTTGCAATAAACACGGCTGGTGCTTCTCAACTGCATTTTCAAGTTCGTTCTGGAGGAAGATCCTTCCTCCGCTGCTCTTCCTGGGAGAAATAAACCTCACTGATTGTGTTTATCGTGATAAATCAATATGTCAGCCATTGCAGCAGTAGAGCTCTTTCATGTTAAGGACAATAATTCTTGAAGGCATAAGCTGGTAGGCAGGCAGAAATAGCAACAGGTTCCTTTGGTCGATCACAAAGTTAGCATTTGGGCGTGTAGACGATTCAAGAAATACTGGCTTGAAGACTGGTGCTTTCACACTGAGACCCCGTTTCTTTCATGTAAAACGATCATTTTTAAAAACTCCGGCCAAAGTGGAGATTTCTGAAAACGCCGGCTATTTGTCAGTGTGTAAACTGGGTTAAACAGCGTTTTAGGCTCCGAAATGTCACAACATGCGACTGAATACTTAACGTCGTGTGAGCGACCTATGTTTACACTCGTGCCCATAGGTTTGGCATAGTTATGATGCGCTCGACGGCGTATTTATCCAGGTTCATGTAAACGACAACATTTTTGAAAACGATGTTGTGTGCACAATGTAATTTTCTAAAACGGAGGGGCCAAAATATCCGTTTTCCAAAACACCCTGCTACGTGTAAACGTACGGCAAGGTAGCTGATGGGTCTTGATTGAATTACTGCAGTCAGGTGTGCTCAGGAGAGGAGGCCGGACCAGACCTGCCAGCCACGCCCTGCAGTAATCCCAAACACATGAGACAGACGAGAGAAAGAGAAGAGACAAAGGGAAAGGCAAACACAGGAGCAGGAGACTGCAGATCCCCACATAAGCTACATCAGGCTGTGGCTACAAACACTTGCAAATAAGCTATTATTTATTTTTTTTGTCTGTTTAGAGTAATTGACCCCTTGCTAAGCCTTGGCTGCAAACATGATGTTTTGACAGAGTGTAAAAAAGACAGTCCCTGTTTGCAGGAGGGGTTCAGTGAAGGGTCAGTTGTTAATAAGAAAGACATACAGTAACACCAGCCTTGTCCTTTATATGACTGCTGAAATATCTTGTATTGACAAGTGTAACAGAGCATATCAATATCCACGAATGCTTGCATGGACTGTGTCACTATAGTGGTATGTTGTGTGTGTGTGTGTGTGTGTGTGTGTGTGTGTGTGTGTGTGTGTGTGTGTGTGTGTGTGTGTGTGTGTATGAGACAGAGCCAACAACTGTGGGAAATATTTCAGCCTTATTTACATGTACTTTTTATAATATGACAAACCAGTATATGCTGTTACTCTCGTGTGCACTATGTCTTGTAAAAAGGCTCTGTTCACCGTCACCAATCATAAACCTGATGATGCAGGCGGGGGCCGAGTAGTAGGAAGACATTTCAGACTACTAATCGTTCTCTTGAAGGCAAACTCCACCGATTTTAGACATCAAAATCTGTTTACAGGCCTTGGGGAGTACCTCTACCTATGGGAAAATAGTTGTGGAAAGCCTTTTCATGGCACTCGGAGCTATGCGAAATACATAAGTTGCCTCAAGTGATGTCACTTGAGGCAATTTGCCTGCCTGTGTGCGACAGACATTAATGAAAAGTGTAATGGTGTATGTAAGGAATACATTTAAAGTACATTCAGATAAGGTTGAAAATCAGTAAAGTGTTCCATTCAACATGTTATAACAGTGTCTTCCTGTTCACCACAGCGTTGCAGCAGCCCCTCCACCCCCAGTGGGATCCTGTCCCCAGTGGGCCCTGGTTCAGGGGATGGACAGCTGCAGTGGGAGGAGAGGCAGGGCCAGTGGCTGCGGAGACGCAGGCTGGATGGAGCCATCAACAGAGTACCAGTGGGTTTCTACCAGAAGGTCTGGAAGATCCTGCAGAAGTGTCATGGTCTGTCCATCGATGGATATGTGTTACCTTCCTCTACCACAAGAGAGGTAGCATCTTGCAGCTGAAGCTAGATTCAGGACTTCCTGTGTGTGCGCGTGGCTGTGGATGTGTGTTTCACTCTGTCTTCTGTGTAGATGACAACAGGAGAGATCAAGTTTGCGGTGCAGGTGGAGTCCGTCCTGAACCACGTCCCTCAGCCAGAGTACCGGCAGCTGCTAGTAGAGACCGTGATGGTTCTAGGTCTGGTAGCTGACGTAGATGTGGACAGCATTGGTGGCATCATCCACGTGGACCGCATCCTGCATTTGGCCAATGACCTCTTCCTCAGTGACCAGGTACTGTCACTGCCAAGAGATACATTACTGTTTGAAGGGATGTTCATGTATTTGTGCATATGCACTGGAGTTCACTCTCTTCTACCTCTGATCCCCAGAAATCCCACAGTGCCAGTGATTACTTCCTAGAGAAGGACCCAGCGACCGGAATCTGCAACTTTTTCTACGATAGCGCCCCCAGTGGCAGCTATGGCACCATGACCTATCTGTCCAAGGCGGCTATAACTTACGTCCAGGACTTCCTGCCAAGTTCCAGCTGTCTGATGCAGTGAAAAAGCAGACCAGTGTCTCGCTGCTCGTGACAGACTCAAAACACCTGAGGAGACATGTTTTCTAACAAAAGGCGAAGGCAGCAAGCTTCTCATTTTCAGCTAATACAATTTATGTGGTGCTTTTAACTATTAATCTTCAATAAAGTCTGAAGCTCTCATATACTGATGTAACGTCATAGCATTGGCAGCTGAGTGCAAACCACTATATAAGAATTTATTTTCTGGACTGTGACTTATTTATTACTTAAGCATGCTCAAATGTTTGTTTCCAGGACTGTAGGTAAATTACAGTTTGCAAAGATATCAGCACATCTCTGTGCTCTCGGTGTTGTGTGTGAGAATATTATATCAACAGTTATCCGTCTTGTAATTGAATGTCTTGTAATAATTGTCTTGAGCCTGCCAGTTATCTGAGTAAACATTTTGATCATTGATTTTTGATCGTGCCTCCAGATTATTTCCCTCAAATCAATAATTTAATGTCCTGCTGTAATGGTTGGCCTAAACATGTGGGCAAAATAATAAAACACAAACCATAAAAACAAATGGGACCCACAAATGACTAATTTGTGCATATGATGTAAGAAAAATGTTTCCTCTGATAGCTTCCAGGCTCTTTATAATTCAGTGTTAGTGGAACTTCTTGTCGTATTGTATTGACGTGAACCAGTATGGGAGCAATCAGTTTTTGTCTTTGTGTATGTGTTGTGTGTTTTGTGAATGAATGAAAATTAATTTAACCATCTGCAAATGAATGTTACCCCAAAGTTTTGCTGATGACACGGTGAGTCAGCATTTTGCATGTACTTCAACATATTGAGGGTGTGTTCATTTATGTGCAGCGAACATAAGTTTATTTCAGGTATGTTGGGGTAGAATTCTGCTTTAATACATAATAGTGTTTTATATATATATATATATATATATATATATGCACTCTGCATGGTATATAAGTAGAGAAAGAAATGGCAGTAAAGTACCAGAGAGGGTGAGAATATGTTGCATTGGGTCTTTGTAAGTCTGAGAAGAGCGTTATTCCATAGTTGAATGTATAAGTTTTGTGCACACAGCAAAACAGCAGGAAACAGCGAAATGTTGATATATTTTAATGCCAATCCTATCCCTGAAATATCTGATTTCACTTAAAGCTAATATATCAAAAATAGAGAGAAATGTACATAATTATTTTACTAATGTAATACAGAAAGCAGGTCACCTATTTAACATTTAAAGACCTGCTGTGTAGTTGCCGCTCATTTCCATCCAAAAGTACATTTATTTTGACATTTCAAAGTATATTCATACAATAATAAAATCATTTGACTAACAATGGCAACCTCTCATTCATCTGTCTGTCCCATATCCCTTTGTATGCTCGCAGCAGTAGGAGCAGTTAGCCCGCTCCAGCTCAGCCAGCAGTGTTTGCTGTTGTCCTTGGTAGACATTTCTTCCAGCTGTAGGGGGAGAGGCGATGTGAGGCTGGGCAGGCACATTTATGCCCACCTCTTTGGTTCACGCACAGGTGGGAACACCCTCCATTCTTCCGACTGCACTCATTTATGTCTGGAGGAGAGGGAGGGAATAAAGAGGAGTTTTCCAAAACTCACTCAGTGTACATAATTACAGTGAACATTTACACATAAACTCTCTGAACTCTTTATTTCAGCTTCCCTGTTGGCAAACTGTTAAAGACAAGAAAATCAGCCTACACTGGATAAAAGCATCCAGCCAAGCATCAAAGCATCATATAATTATATATATATATATATATATATATATATATATTGTTTTTTTTCTCAATTTTTTTCTGTTAATTAACTGATTGATTTGATTTGATTTGATTAAGGAGAGCTGCACATGCTTTAGTAGATGACAAAGTCCTACCAGTTTCAGTTTCTGAAGGCTTGGAGTGTAAACATTTGACTTTATCAGGCTGTGGTGCAAGAAGCAACATCATTTTTAACTTAATTCAGAATATGCATGCACAAGAGTGAACTCAGTCCAACGGTCTACTGAGGTAAAATTCTCTGAATTTTATGTCTCAAAGCTGAACAGTTTTTCTACATAAACCTGATTAATTAGGCCCTTAGTAACCAAATTATTTGGTGAACATGTTACATAACATGTGAGTGATATTAATATCAATATGCAATAACTTAAATACTACTATACTACTAAATTACTTGTTTCCATTTACATTAATTTTCTGCAGCAGATTCCTTCAAATAATCTCCAACTTGAATAAAAACCTGTGTTTCATATGTAATGTTTCTGTAATGTGTTGTTTTGATTGTTGAGTCACTGCCATAATATGTCTCAAGCACATGTGAAAATGTTCCACATGCTGGACACCATACTGTTTAGATGTGTGTGTATGAGTGTGCATGCCCCCACTGACCCCTGCAGCGCTGTCCATCTCTGTGGAGTGTGAATCCTCTGGGGCAGATACAGCGGTGAGAGCCTGGCAGGTTGACACACTGCCACTCACACCTTTCCTCCTGGCACTCATTTATATCTGTGTGTGGAAACAACCAGCAAGCTCACACTTTGGACTTAAGTTGGAGAAACCTGCTGATTTTTCTTCCTACCTACGCACTCCTCCCTTCGAGCTTGTGCGGTTGAATTGTCAGGTGTTGTTGCTGGTTGCTTCCTGTACCCAGGTGGACACTCGGTGATGCAGCTGTGTCCGTCTCCGGCTAAGACGTGCCCATACGTGCAGGAGCATCGGTAGGATCCTGGTGAATTGTGGCACTGCTCCACACATGGTCCGAGCCCCTGATTAGAAGCACACTCATCTATATCTGGATAAGAAAAGGACATTAAGAAGCCAAGTTTAAGTTTACACCTTTTCTATTTCCATCCAGCCATCCATTATCTATACCGCCTATCCCTTTCGGGGTTGCGGGGGGCTGGAGCCTATCCCAGCTACAATGGGCGAGAGGCGGGGTACACCCTGAACCGGTCGCCAGCCGATTGCAGGGCCACATGCAAAGACAAACAAACATTCACACTCACACCTACGGACAATTTAGAGTCATCAATTAACCTAATGAGCATGTTTTTGGTCTGTGGGAGGAAGCCGGAGTACCCGGAGAGAACCCACGCATGCACGGGAAGAACATGCAAACTTCACACAGAAAGGCCCCGTCTGACCCAGGGATCAAACCGGCAACCTTCTTGCTGTGAGGCACGCGCACTACCTGCTGCGCCACCGTGCAGCCCCCTTTTCTATTTCATCTTAGATATTCAATTTTATTGTCATATCACCAGCAAAGATACTGGGGCAAAGTTGCACTGGTAGCAAACATGTTTCTAGTGTTGGCAATGCCTGGTGCCTCTGTTTCAGTAACATCTATTTGAAGAATTAAATGGATTTTGTGCTGTTTTTTTGGGTTTTAAAAAGTGCGATATAAATCTTTACGTTAGTTCCATCTTATTTTAGCACACAACCATCTTGACAAAGGTGCTGCTAACGTTTGCTATTTATCATATGACACCAAGTACAGCTAAGAGTAATGGGAATATGGTCAGTTGTGGAAATAGTTGGTCATAAAACAACCTGTTTATGGCACTTAGTAAAAAGTCAGGGGATCACCAAAGTGACTACAATCTATTGTGAGGAGTGCATGAATGTGTGTATCAATTTTCATTACAATTCATCCTACAGCTGCTGAGACATTTCACACAAAATCACAACCTCATGCTTGAGGATTAGGATTCATCATCTGGGAACCATGAATGTGTATACCAAATTTCATGCTAGCATGGCTAAAAAGAGCAAGGCGTGGTTCACGGTAATGTTTAGTGAGTGTCCTCTGACCCTGACAATGGTTGTCTGCAGTCTGAAGGCTGTAGCCAGCAGGACATTGGCAGTGGAAGCTCCCAGGAGTGTTAACACAACCGAACACGCAGCCTGTTACAGCTGCAGGCAGCAGGCACTCATCCACATCTGGAAAGATGGAGAGCGATGTAGAAAAATGCTTTGCTCATAGAGGTAAATGACACTAACAGACACAAATGTATAAATACACAGCTACGCATACACACCTGTGCAGGTCTGGTCATGAGCTGGTTGATAGCCGTTAGCACAGCTGCACTTAAAGGAACCAAACGTGTTGACGCATCTCTGCTGACACTGATGCTGCCCCTCCACGCACTCATCTAAATCTACACACATGCAAGCAGTGATTATTACACACATAGATAACATAACTGGTTTGAGTGGACGCATATTTATCCTTCTTATGTGCAGCCAATCTGACAAAAGCAAACAGTCAAGGCTGCACTGATGGAAGACAGAGAGAAGCAGATGAAAGGTGGTCATCTCCCCCGCCGCTCTGAACAAGCTGGAATCTGAAACCTCATTGATGTGTCTCCATGTTTCGCCTGCTGTTTGGGCCTGTGATGAGCAAACCATAAGGCAGATATTTTCTGACTTCCTGTTTTTCAGAGACAGGAAACAGGGATGTGCAGGAAGGACTCAGCAAGCTTGTATATCAGCTCTGCCCTGGTTTACCTGCCATGAAGCACCATTTCCCCAACCTGACGTCTCTCAATAGACCTGCCATTTCTGTGCTAATGTTTCCACATGTTTCCATTTTCTGACACATCTATGCATCTAGAAGATCATGTGTACAAAATCTGGTCCAGAAAGAAATCCATATTTTGAAATGACCAAAATAAATTCTCACTTTCCTTTGCGGACCTGTCTGTCAGACAGGAATGTTTACAAGCCTTGCGTCACCGTCCACTGATCGCCCTCACAAATGATAGGTTGTCTGTGAGCAGGCACGTGTAACTTGAGACAACATATAAAGTAAATGTGTTTTAAGTGCTACAAGGTGATGGTGTTGCCATAAATTTCGCCGCACACTTATGGTTGTCTGTGAGTCGTTAAACATCAAACACATAAAACACGTGAAGGAGACTCCCTGTTGTGCTTTAACATGCCTCAGTGGACACTGTTGTTATTAGGAAGAGCCCGGGGCGTCCGCAGAGGTTTCAGGAGGAATGTTAAAATCATAGTAAAGCTCTGGGAAAAGACAAAACACATTAATGTGCTCACCACGACATGTTCGCCCGTCATCCAGCAGAGTGAATCCAGGTCTGCAGTGGCACTGAGTTCTGGTCTGGGTCTGGTTGGAGCTCTGGTTGTAGAGCTGGGAGTGAGAGCACAGCTGGGAACAGCCTCCGTTGTTAATCGAACATGGTGTCAGTTCTGGAGACAAACAGCAAGGACGGAGGACGGATCAGTTTGGGAGTAATTACAGGTTCAGGGTCATTAATGAGAAAAACAAATTATTTATATGAGCTGACTTTCAGAGTATTTCTGGATGGTGAAACATTATGAGAGGACTTCAGGACTGGAGATGAGCCGGTCTGAATCCGTAAAGGAAGTGAGTTCACTTGTACTGTTTAAAATCAGCTTTGACAGCGTAATGTCAGAATGAGACAATCTGTAAAACAGACAGACTCATGTAATTATCTTTAAAACAGAGAATGGACATGAAGTTGCTTAAATGGAGTCGACTGAAACTGGATGTGATTTAAGCAATGAATCAACACAACAGCAGTGTTTTTAAACTGATCAAAGAATATACATGAAGCAGCACCGTCACCTACCCAGACAAACAGGTGTGATTCCGCTCCACCTGCCCCCCTGTTGGCAGTAGCTGTGTATGTCTCCATGAGCCAGCGTATAACCAGGATAGCAGGCATACTGTATGTAATGTCTGTACTCTCTGGGACCTGGATTCTCAACATTACGAAAGTAGAAAGTCCCATGAGCGGGCACGGGTGGGTATGGGCACACAGGTCGTCTGCTGAGGCTCAGAGGCAGCAGAGGTGGTTTGGAGGTGGCGTTCATCGTGAGGTTGTAGTATACAGTCCAGTCATATCTTGGCTCAGCGGTGATGGAGGTGTTTGAAGGAAGCGTGACGTTAAGCAGCTTCATGTTGGACTGGGTGGGGCTGGGACTTGAGGAAGTTGAGGTAGAAAAGGAGGCAGTGGGGATTGATAAGAAGAGTGCAGAGGAAGCAGGTGATGAAGTGGAGGAAGATCTGGTAGAAGAGAAATGAGTGGAAGCAGATAAAGTGTGTGCTGAAGTCTCTGTGGGCTCCGCTTTCTCTACAGACTCAGGCTGAGACAAAGAGGGAGAGAAAGGGAAGCCAGTTTCAGCTGGTTGGTCTTCATCTGCAGTTTGTGAGGAGCCTCTTCCTACTTCAGAGGGAGTCAAGTCATCCTGAGATGTGACAGACTCTCCAGACTTGAGTGCTTGTTCACCGCCAAGCACAGGTGGAGCAGATTTCATGTGGTGGAGTGGTGAAGTTGGAGCAAACACCACAGTTGGGAGTGCATGCTTGACAGCAGTATTTGTGACAGCAGTGACAGTCGGTGTTTGGGCCGTTGGAAATGATGGTGAAGGTGTTGGTCGCTCTGTTCCCGACACTGATGATAAGGAAGATGAGACAGTAGGAGATAGGTGTGATTTAGAGGCAAACATTTCACTAACTTTCTCCACCATTTCTGCTTCTTCACGTGAAGCTGCTTCCTCTGAGTCATCCCACCCACTTCCTGTTTCTGGTCCTTGAGCTTTGTTTACCTCCTGAGCCTCAAGATGAGTTGTTTGGACCCCATCTTTGGCTTTAAAATTGGGAAACTCAGTTTGCTGCTGCAGGTGGACTTTCGGATGTGTCACTTTAATCCTCTCACTGCTGGACATTTGGGACGGCGTATGAGACAACAGGTCAAACTTGAGGTTTGTTTGTTTGGAGGCAGCATCAGCAAGGTTGTCATAGTGGGATTGTTGCTGGGTCTTCAGAGCTACGGCAGCCTGGAGGTTCTGGTGGATGTTTTGCTTTTGCACACTGACACCTGAAACTGAGCTCATCATGTCGGACTCTAATGATGAGAAAAGAGCAAAAGAAAAAAGTTTTTACAGCAACTTTTAAATATGACTGAAATATGGGACAGTTGCAATTACAAGATCAAATTTAAAGGAACAGTTTGAAATTTGGGGAAATGCAACTCCACTTTCTTGCAGAGAGTTATGTAAGAAGACTGACACCATTTTTACATATGTGCAATAAAATATGTGGCGGGACCAGCCCCAGCTAACTTAGCTTAGCACAAAGACTGGAATCTGGGGGAAACCGCTAGCCTGGATCTCTGCAAAGGTGACAAGATCTGCATACACCTTTAAAACTAACAAAATGAAATGGAAAATTTTTGGATAAACTCTTTAAAAACCAAAGTATACAAGTGTCAATATGGGGTTATGTGTGCGTAAGATGTCACTGCTACTGGCCAAGAAATAGAGCATTTCCAAACCTGTATTTTGTTGCATTCACATGGCAACATTAAAGAGCGGCCCAAAAGTTGTAAACAAAGGCCACATGTGAGCAAGCTGTTCCCACATTCGGGTGCAATTACTGGCTTCACATATGTCCAAACAGACCGAACATGGGCATGAAACACTCAAACAACTGGGCCAAATGAGTGAAGTGTGAATACACCCTTGAACAGCAAAATATTTTACTCTTCAGTTTGTGCTTGTATCACGAATCTAGTCTTTATACAAAGATAAGAAGCTAGCTGCTAGCTAAAACTAAAAATTTACCAAACAGATATGAGAGTGGGAACAGTCTTCTCATGTGTCAGCAAGAAAGCAAATTTAGTGTAATCGCTAAAATTTCAAACCATTGCTTTCAAAGCTGAGAGTTTTGCTGCTCACCTTTGCATACAGGCTTTGTGCTATTCCAAATGCGGCCCTTACAGTACAACATTGAGGGCCCGTGTAGCCGAAAGCCACTATTACAGCTGAACACCGCCCAGGAGCCATCCTCATTCATGCTGCTCGTCCCGTGGGTGACTGGCCCTGGGTTGGAGCAGCCAGAGCCTGAAGGAAAGTGAATGATGGAAAGTGATTAAAAGTGGAAGTCTGAGAGTTGCCTTTTGTGTTGCCTCCCCTCAACTCTCTGCTGTACACTGTATTAAAAGCAAAGTCACAATATACTTGAACAAAAGTTGAAGCAAATGAGTTAAAATTATCCTCTAAAGGCATGAATTAAAAAGAAATCCTAAAATAAAATAGTTTTCAGAGCATGCTCATGAGTCAAGCTCCTCACCCACACAAACCGGGGTGTCCCGGGACCAGTGTCCAGACACGCAGCTGTTGGTCTTGTATCCATGGAGCTTGTATCCAGGAAGACAACGGAAGATGACCAGCAGCCCTCCATAACGGAAAAACGTCTGCCCGTTCTCCAGGTGTCTGAAACCACTGCATCTCTCAGCTCCATACACTGTGGACAGTTTCACCATGAATGCCTGCGGTTGTCTGAAAACACTTTTAACATTCAGCTGAAAATCAATTCGAAGAAGTACCTGGAGAGTAGATGCAGTGCAGAGCCACCAGTGCTGCCAGGAGCCCCACCTCAGCTCCCATCTGAGTGTGTGTTCAGGATGATCTAGTGAGCTGAGAATCTCAAAGCTTTGGAGGGGATGGGAGATTAAAGAGAAGCGCTTGGAGAGTGAAAGTGGGAAGAACATAAGAGGCTGAAGATTGAGGGGAGGAGATGTGGGGTGGGATTACTACAGGATGGGCAGATGTGAGGAAGTAAGGGAGGAAGGAGGGGTAAGATGGTGCTGACGCAAAACACTCTGACAGATGGAGAGAAAGCTATCAGGGGAGATTCTCTGTTACCTGCTTTATAAATGCCAAATGGCAATTTTACTTGTTTTGATATGTAAAGTGATGTCATGCACTGAGAAATAACTAAAGGGCAACATCCAAGAACCCTGACACTAAAACAATCAGTTTAAAAATTGTTAGTTGCCACACCTCCCGGTTTGTCTCTCGCCCTTCACTTCTGCAGCCTCTTACAAATATAGGGTGTGTGTGCTGCACAAGCTGACACCTTCAGTAAAATCTGAACCCATCATTTACTCAGGCTGACAGGATGCCTGGGCCTGTTTAACTGCTCTCAGCCTATTGTAATTATAGCGGCCAGGACTCCAGAATGAAGCAGCATAAAGACACACGCAAATGCACTGAAACACACTAAAGATACACACAAAATACAACAGTTAAGTCCCAAAAAAGTAGTTTCATCCCCTTTTGGTAAACTGGCTGAAACCCTAACATTGGTCTTTCTTGTAATACTGAAGCCTGCATCTGTTGTACACTATGTTTCTCTTTTTATTTTAAACAAATCATACATCATCATCATCATCATCATCATCATACTGATATTTTTTGTGTGCTATGCAATCCAATCATTTTATAAGTGCAATAGATGTCAGATAAATTGAGACAGTGGCATCAAATTACAATATTTTTTCCTGAAATGTAGTGTAGTGGAAGTATTAAGTGGCACAGAGTACAATTACCTCAAACGTGTAAGCCTCCTTAAGTACGGTAGTTGAGTAAATGTACTTTATATTTGTCATTTTAGTGTGGTTATTTTCAGCTGTCCTTCGTGGGGCTGGACATTTGAGACAAACATTGGAGAGCATATGCAGATTTAGAAAGGCTTATATTGTGAAAGTCCTGGACCGGATGTGACAGGTGCTCCGGTGTCTGGCAGGTGCTTCTGCGACATAAAAATGACTCACGTCAGTTTTGACAAACCGATAAAGGTCTGGATCGCTCTGAGGCGGCTTGACAAAAACGGTTCGTAGGTTTCTGTGAGTTTTCTCCACTTTCCGATCAATGATTTCATTTTTTCAGCAACTGATGCGACGATACTCGGTGAGCGCGTCTATCTCTGTGGCAACCAGCCCCTTTAACCCACTGCAGACTTAACGGAGATTATTATTATTTTAAAGAAGTACCATCGCACACGTCCAACATACACACTCTTGATACAAGTTTAGTGTTTTAACTTCAGCAGGTGCTCGGGTGAAGCTGATGTCCATCAATGGTGACGGAGGAAAGCAGCAGCTGTGTTTGACTGTTGAGTGTTTGCAGTCAGCATCGCCATATCAGTGATGAAGTGATTCAAAGAGGGCATGAAAAATCTGCTCAATCAGAGCTTGAGATTACTGTAAAACTGGCTGGTGCGTGTTTGCACTATTTTTTATTGGTTTATATCAAAGATCACTAACAAACCATAAATAAGAACAACTTCGGGTTCGCCAGAGTGCGAACAATCTCTAGCTGGTGAGTTATTGTAGTCAAGACATTAATAGATGCTCAAGTGTGCACATGCACATGCTGCTGTATGCAAAGTCATTAATAAAGGGTCGTGAGTTTCTCAATTTCTAATAAGCGATCAGAGAAACTTAATCAGCCCTCAGCATGCAGATTTTCCACCAAGTCGGGCCAAATTGTCCACCGGAGGGGTCTGAAGGTTGTTCACATTGATGCCTTATAACTGACCTGTAAAGAATCAGAAAAGCAGTTATTTATTAACCATTAACAAAGGCACTCGTTACAACTAATCACCCCTTTTTAAAGGCTGACATATTAGAAATTTGCAGCATCTCATGTTGCGTCCGTTGCAGATGACGGAGTGGTGGCTCTTCGAGAAGTGTCCATTCCTCCAGCAGCTGAGGTCACCGCAATTGTACAGGTGTGTAGTTTTTATTATTCTATCTGCACAGTGTATAACACAGCAATTTGGGACTCTTACAATCAGGGTCGACTGTGGCTGTGTTATAGATGTGTGCCACATGCCACACACACATTACATGAAACTGCTATGTTCTTGTTCGCCCATTGAATTAAAAATATTAACAAAGAAAATTCATTAACTGGAACTTTTTTTTGCTTTCTGACATTCTATGTCTTGATATCTTTTTATACTGTATCTCTTTTCAGATCTTCACCACCACCTTTGGCCTGAACTCCTCCAACATCATATTCAAGGTACAATGACTCATTTGCCCTCATGTCGGAGACGCATGCTGATTTCTGAATGTTTGAAGGAAATGCGTCCACAGAATATTGTTAAAAAGAAAGAAAAAAGGAAGTTTTTGGTTGTAGCTGACCACTTTTTGTCTGTCTGCAGATGAGGAACCACCGTGGCCGTCTGATCCCTCTGAACAGCTCAATCCCTGCCAACAGCAAGCAAATGTGAGGAGTCTTAACTGCTGACATTTGATTCCAAATTTCCATACATCAGTTCAGTGCATAGCCACTATATTTGGGAAGCACTTATTGATGGTGATCTGTATTTTCCACCACAGGCCTTATGTGCTCGAGGTAACCAAGATCTTTCAGCACGGTAAGAAAGGATTCACCTTTTGTTCCTTTTGACAGTGTGGGTCAGGATCGGGACAGTGTCCTTTGGGCTTCAGATGTTTAAAAAAGTTCGCTCATGCACTGTCTTGATAAAAGTTTGATGGGAAGATTGGAACCACTGTGTTAAATATGAAGCTAAATCCAGCAGCTGGCTATCTTAGCTTAGCATACGGATCGGAAACGGGAAACAGCTAACCTGGCTCTGCCTGAAGGCAACAACATCTGTTTCCAACATCTCTAAAGCTCAATAATTTCCATATTATATCATGTAGGAGAATTAGGAATTGGAAGTTTATCAGAAGTTGCAGGATTTTCTGCAGGATTTTCCACCATCTGAAGGTAGAACAACCAATAGGAATGCTCTCTCTCTCTGAGCTCGCCTGTGATTGGTCGAAGTCTCCTGTCGCGGGATTTTCTAAACCCTGAAAACAGAGCCAAGAGGAGGTGCAGAGGTTTAGTTTTCTCTTAGATGGCTTGAATTACAATTTTTGGCCAATGATGCCAAAAAAAAAAACAGCTTTAACATTCATGAACACTTAAAACACTTGTGACAGTTGTGAATATTCTGTTCCCAGTGCGTCCCAAGCCCAGAACCATCCCCATGACTGTGATCAACAAGAGCATGAAGACCAGGATCCAGACTGTTGACAGGAGGGTAAGACACAGTAACCACAGCGTGGTATCACGAATGGTTTGGTACAGTGTGAATGGTTCACTGATGAAGCAATGATGTGTTTATTCAATGCAATAAAAATGTTCTAATTCTCTTAAAACGCCACATTTTTGCTCGCCTACTGTAGATGAATTTAGATTCTGTTCTTTATTACAGATTCAGAGACTGGAGGAGCTTCTGCCGCAGATCAAACTCAGGCGCAATGAAAGACTAAGCCAGGTATTTGAACTTTGCTCGTCCTCTTCGGTGAACACAACGTAAACTGTAACACAGCCGAGCTCGTGAGTGGAGCTCTGGCTGCTTAATCGTGGTTATTGGACTTCATTGTGAAAATGCAGCACTATGAATGGGATAGTTTGTGTTATGATGTAGCAGCTATAAAGAGGTATATAACATCCATGTGCATCCCTTCCTCCACCGAACCATGACCTCTCTGTGCTGTCTCAGGAGATTGAATGTCTCAACCAGAAGTTGAAGTTTCTTCATAGGAGAATGCAGGTGAGTCATTCTGATCACACATGATAAGCATCCAACTTGTACTCAGATTCAATTCAATTCAATTTTATTTGTATAGCGCCAAATCACAACAGAAGTTGTCTCAGGACACTTTCCATATAGAGCTGGTGCAGACCAAGCTCTTTTATCTACAGAGAACCAACAATTCCCCCATGAGCAAGCACTTGGCGACAGTGGCGAGGAAAAACTTCCTTTTAACAGGCAGAAACTTTGGGCAGAACCAGGCTCTGATTAACTTTAACTTTAAGATTAACTTAGATTGATGCACGTTTTTTGTATGGCCTGTCTCTGATGGTGCAGTTATTATATGTTACCTTATTACCACACAGCTGCTTATGATTTTACAATATAAATCTGAGGTCTCCCAAACTGCACTTTTGATTTTAAAACTAGAACTAGAATTTCTGGTTGAGTATTTAGCTGCAGCAGCTCAGAAACAACACTTTCGCGTTGAACCTTTTTTATGCATCTCTGCCTCGTTTCTGCAGTCTTCAGACTTCTTACTGCATGTCATTATTTTTCGGGTTCATGTTTGCACACCCTGTCCTGCTCTGTTGCAGGTGGCAGATTCTCGCAGCTGGAAGGGGGTGCTGACCAGAGCCCCTCTGTGGTAAACCGTCACTACAGATTGGATTATGTCACCGTGTGAGGATGGATTTTGTGCATTTTTACATTTATTTTCATAGACCCAAATATGAATATGTTGAGACATTTGGTGTCACTTTGGTGTAAAGTGGGAACAGTATATTTGTGTTGAATCTTTCTAGAATAAACAGTGGAAGCCAACCTGTGGTTTGACTGGTAGATGATGATTAACCAAATGACCAAATGTAAGCTGGGATATAACCGTATGGTGTGTGTGCCATGATTTCAGTGATATAAAGGAGAAAAACTGAGATTGTCTTTTCTTTTAATGACTGGTTGTGATATACAGAAATGAAGCACTCAGCCCTAAAAGTGTCTGCTTCATCATTTACTTAACCACTCAGGCATTTTGAAATGATTTGGAGAACCCAAGACAGACAAGCTTTGTCTGTTTTAAGTGGACAGTTAAACAGTTAAAACAGGGTTCGAGTTCATCTTAGTTCAATCAATACAAAACCAGCATCAAATCACTGTTTTTTTTAACTGTCAGCCATCGATTGCATAAATCCATAATTTGAATACTAATCACCATGTTGTTAAATGCACGAGACTAAAATAAATCTGATAATCCATTAAGAAACTCACATGCTTCTGATGAAAAACCCCTGATATGAGCTACTTTGCAGTGTTTTGATAAACACACTTGTCATTTATGGATTGTAATCCTTCTCAGGAATAGGGCCTCTGTATTTGTGGTAAATTTATGTAATTTTGTCTTTCAGATAGTTTCAAAAAGTGTACCAGTTGTAAACCTATAGAAACCAAAATAAGGGGAAGGCGATACATTGTCAGACAATGAATTAATGTAATTTTTGTGTAAAAACAATTTCTAATGGCCAACAGTGCCAGCACGTTCGTGGAGATCACTTAATTGGGAATATTATCGGTTAGCTTCATGCTATACCCATTAACGACAATGTTCAAATTTTACTCCATCCAGGAATGAAAATAAGATTAACTGTGGTAGTTTGGAAAACTCTACTGTTTTCTTGTGTACTGTGGGGAGATGTGGGGCTTTGTTTCCTGTGTTTCCCTCTTTGTCAGAGAATGGGTGTGGTTCTCCAGGTGGTTCGGGAGCTGGCTCCCAAAGCGCAGCATGAAGACTGTGGACTGCAGAGGACTCATTGCCAGATTGTTTTTGCCGCTCAGCGGTATAACTGGCCGTTTACTAGTGCTACCTGCGAGTTTAAGTGTATATTTGGTGTTCTTTCTCTCGTGTCAATGACCAACACTGATTTCCGCTCCGGCGTCTCCATGCAGACCAGCCTCCAGTCCCCCGCCTTGTTTCACCTTTGCCTCCACCACCACGTGCCCTCTAAGCAGCTACTCACACCACCTGAGCTCTGTGCGCTCCAGCGTATCTCTGAACTGCTCTCCACCTCAGTACCTCGCGCTTCACCTGCTATTCCCAGGACTTGCCAGCTCGTTGTTTCTTGCATACCTGGAGTCTCCTTCCATTATCCATTCAAATAAATAATTTCCCATTTTACCCTTACTCCCTGTCTGAGTGTCGGCAGATTAATTGTATTGTTTATTTACTGTAGTTTTATAAGTTCAGTATCCAGAATAAGACAGGATGCAGACACAGTTGGTGTTGCTATGAAATCACTCCATATCCACTCCTTGTTAAGCATTTTGTTGTTTATAGTGAGCAGGTCAGACATGAATCATGATTTCTGTACCATCTCATGTCTTATGAGTGTAATTTACACATCTATCAAAGGTTTAAAGTACTTTTATATTAAAATTCCTACAGATTTAGTAGATAATTTCTTTTTTATTTACTGTTCCACATCCAGTCCACCAGGTGGCAGGAGTACACCTACAAGCTGCCTCACCACCAGCCAATAAATCAAAATAATCCAATTCATGACTATTACACAGTATGAAGACTTGAAGGCCTTTTAATTAACTGTTTCAAACCATTTTGAATCAACCCTGCAAATTACAGCAACTCATGATAGAGCAACTTTATTTATGGGATCTTAGGTGTAATAATTGTTGGTATAATGGCAGAAATGGCACAGAAAAGGCAGAGCTCACCTTTATTGTCTGAGTTCAATCATTTACTGCCTTTTTAAGGTGATTTTTTAAAGGTGATTTTAATCACCTGCAGCTCTTGACTGAACCAGCTGAAAATTCCGCAACTGAGAAAAAAAAGCAGTTTAAAATACACAGACCATTGTTTATTTTCCCCAGTATGTAAATACATCGTGTAGACTTGAGAATCATCGAACTGTAAAGCGAACTGTTCCAGTGAATGGGCCTACGCTAAAAGCTTCGGTGAGCTCTGTGACCATCTGAGCCTGTGAGCGAGAAAGGTAGAGCGTATTTGCTCTGCGACCTGGGACCTTCATCGGGGTTTGTGTGGGTTACTGGTGACTTCCCGGTGCACCTTCATCCCCAGGACTATCTTCTGCCAACATGGGGCGGCTGTCGCTCTGGAAGTAAATCGGATCATCCACCAATCACAGGGTTGGCAGGTCTTCTAGTCCACATGTCGAAGTGTCCTTGGGCCAAACACTGAACTCCAAATTGCTCCTAATGGTCAGATCAGCACCTTGCATAAAAGCTTGCTGCCACTGGTGTGTGAGTGTGTGTCATGGGTGAGTGAGAGGCAAATTGTGGAGTAATTTCAATAGAAGTGCTGTATAAAGGCAGCTATTTTCCATTTAACATAATCCATCTGGATACTACCAAATTGCATAGCAACCCATCCAACATTTCTTGAGCAATGTCACACTGAAACGTTCACACTGAAAAACCTTGCTATCCCCTCGAGCCCTGACACTAGCGTGGCTAAAAACACACCAACAAACGACAAAATGCACCAATAAGGAGCATCACCTAATCAATGTTATTTTCTAGTGTTCAAGCATTTAAGGGTCAATTTTTCCTTTAAAAACTTTCGAAATACTACATTATTTCATCTTATCCCTGCTTTCCTACCTGCATTAGTTTGCCTGCTGATGATTCAGGATTTCCACAATTTAGTATTTAGATTATTCCCTTCATGAATACTTCTCTCCATTCAGCTTTCCGTTGAGTAGCTGATCCTTGTTGTCTAGTTTGTGTACCACTCTGAAGGCCTCCAGAAACTCAGTGAAGTCTATACTGCCATCCTTGTTGAAGTCGATACTTCGGGCCAGGTCATCGATGGCTCCGTCATCAATATCAACACCCAGGTGGGCGCTGAAGAGACGCCAGGTGTGACGAAACTCCTCAATAGAGATCAAACCTGAACATAACAACATACATACACCCACATTACTAAATGTTAAGGAACACATTTTGAATTATTGAGTCTTCAAAGAAAAAATCTCTTCAAAGAGATTCTGTACTTTTTTTTTTTTTTTTTACCTGAATGGTCTTTATCTATAATGTTGAATATTATCTCAATGTCTGTCCTGTATCTGAACAGAGTTTCAGCCAAGTTTGGAGTGACCTAAAAGGAGAAAAGAGGAAAAGAAAGTGCCAAAACAGTAGAGTGTGAAACTGTAAGATGTGTTTAATTGCAGCGGTAGAATACCACATTAGAGTCCTGACAGTACAGCGGAAAATCATCTCTTACAAGTAAAAGTTTCAGTCAGAAATGCCATCATCAGCCAACAAATAAATGTTGTGGGGTAGAAGGTACATTTCCCTCTGAAATATATAACAAAATGAATAATGAAGTAACCTGAGACAGAGGAATCCCTGGCTCCATATCCTCAAAGCAGGACTGATACTCCACACTGCCATCTGGTGCCAGATGGGCTAAGTGCGGACGCAGTGTCCTCCAGGGCAGCTCCAGTCTCAGCACACACTCCAACACCTGAGCCCATTCACTGACTGACACACTGCCTGAAAAAGGGCATGCTTACATATAACCATACATGTCAGCCTGGGTGAAAACATGCTATAAGTGAAGCAAACGGAGTGAGAAGGATGCACCGGTGTTATTCAGGTCGTACTGCTGGAAGCCCGACATCAGCTCAGAGCGATGGGTGAACAGCTTCTCCTTCAGGGCTCTGAGCGCAGTGCCTTCAGCAGCTCGTACTCTGCAGACACACATGCAAACACAGGTCATTCATTAAGATTGAGCTTTTATAGATCATACAAAGGCATCTATTGCCATTAACGATTATTACTGATGTATTTGAATAATCCATTCATCACTCAGTCTATGAAGTGTCATAAAATAGTGAAAATGCCCATCATAATTATCGATTGAAACCAATTATCAAAATTTGTCTTTGAATTGACAAATCCATCAATCAACTAATCATTTCAGTACTACCACGCTCAGCTGTTCTGCTGCATTTTGCATGAACATACACAGAGCAGACACCTGTTGTACCTCTGAGTCAGGGTGAGCTTGCGAGTGGTTCGGCTAACTTGGTACTGGTAGAAGCGGGGAACCAATTCTCTGCCCACTTTGATGTATGCGCCGCGGTTGCTTCCCTCCTCATAATAGTTCGACGCTGAGAAAATAGTGATCACCTAAACAAACATGCACACAATTATTCTTCCAGACTTGGACGAGGCAAATTCATTTGGATTCCGTCTACCTGTCCACCGTGACAGAGCTCATATCCCTCCTGTTTGCACTCGTGGGATCTGACGAGGAGCTGGAGTCCGTGTTGGAGCAGCAGTCTCTGGGTGACGTCAGGGCCAAAGTAGCAGCCTCCTCCTCTGAATGTGTTGGCACTGCAGCCCTCTTGGGTTTTAGGGTCACTCCACAATATATCCACTATCTGCAGGAGAGAGGAAACCAGATAAAACCGGGCAGAGTTGAACCAAATGAACTTCTTTTCCAGTGAATCCACTCCTCTGACCTGTTTCCATTCCCGTTCATGTTGTGGAGGTGAAGGAGGGGGGACAGAAGACATGGAGTCCAGGAAAGGCACTTGGAGGACGTTGATATTGTAAGGCATTCTCGGAGAAGACGGGTACGGACGAGGCGAGAGGCAGGATGGAGTTCGAGGAGAGCAGAGAGAAGAGGAAGACGAGGACGATGATGAGGAGGAGGAAGAAGTGGAGATGGCGCTGTCTTGTCGGGCGAGCCCGCATCGCCTCTTTCTACAGAAAACAGGGGTAGAGGAGAGGGTCTGTTACTTTAAATAAAAAGGCTTATTGTACAGTGACCTAATAAAAACACACAGTGTGCGTGAACATCTGTGGGCTGCTGTCAGACCTCTGGTTCGGGGTTGTTTGGATCCTGCTGTGGCTGCGACTGCTGCTGGGATGGGAGCCGTCAGTGGATCTCATTCTTTTCATCTGTCTGCTGCACTGACCGATGTCCAGCTGCTCCAAGCTGCGTCTGGGAAACCTCAGTGCAGATTTCACCTGGAAGAGTTACACGTGTTACATGTCTGTTTAGATGTTACATGCTGTTGTGATTTGACCCCAGGAAGAGAAGCCGCTGCCTCAGTGGCAGCTAATGGAGATCGAAATAAAGAATAAAGAGCAAAGAAGGGAAGACAGAAATAAAGTGTACTAATAAATTTAGCATGGACCTGTTTCTTAAAAACTGCATTAATTCAGTTTAATGCAATCTGTGACTGTGAATTATTTTTTTTTTTAGCATTTAAAAAAATGTTTTCCTGACCTCTAGTGGCTAAAACCAATCACTGCACCTAAAAGAAGCTGAGGGTTAGGGGTAGCTGAAGCTTGGCTGCTTATTTCCGCTGACCTTGTGCCTCTCTATGGTGCTGAGGTAGTCCAGGTCAGTCTGGTCTGAAATCCCTCCATGAACGATCAGGATCTTTCCGTCAATGACTGTTGCGATTGGCAGAAGGCTGAAAACGTCCTGAAACAGCTGGAGGATCTCGCGGCCATGAGTCTGCACACGGTGAAAAAGTAATTAAGTTCACAGCTTGGGGTGACAGTCAGCACTCACATGCTACAACCTACAGAATGAGCAGCTGAGCTCTGCACGTTATACAACGTTATACAGCAGGACAAAGACAAGCCTGGACCTTACTGTACCTTGTACTTCTGCATGACTTCCTTTGTGAACCCATATCTGAAACATCAACGTAAAAACATCACACTAATATTTTCCAATTTCACTCAAGCTGCTGTGAAGCTGAATGTTTTATTTCATTTCTACTCTTCTTCTCACCCACCTGAGGTTCATTATGTGGTCTTCATGGTTCCCTCGGTTCAGGTGCATGTTGTCGGGGTAAAGCAGAAGGTAAGCGAACAGGAGCGTGACCACTTCGACTGATTTTTTCCCTCGGTCCACAAAGTCCCCATTAAACACGTATGGTGTCTCCGCAGACGGAAGGCCATTCTGAACAACAGCACCACGCCGTAAAATCAACTCTTTGTGTGCTTCAGCTGTGTTTAATGTGCTTATTTAAACTGTTTAGACAAATCAGATATATGTGCATAAGACATTTTCAGTTAAATAGGTCCTGATAATGTAGGTCCTTATGCTAAAGAAAGTTATAAATGTAGCTTTACCTTATAAAATATGAGAAGCAAGTCGTCAAGCCGGCCGTGCAGATCACCTATATCAAAAGGGGGGAAAAAAAGCAGCGATGGCGAAATAGGAATTTCTTTTCTGGCTTAACTGGCTGTCAAAACTTCTTAAATAGCATGAACACAGAGCAGTGCGTTGCTCCACCTCAACCACCAAACAATGTGCGATTTTTGTTTCAGCCATGAGTATTCTTGAGTTTAATGAGATGCAAATCTGCAGAAGGAGGCAGCCGTGCAAGAGAAGTCAAGTGCCTGATCAGTGTGCAAATAAACAAGACCTCCATTCTTGGATTGCTGCCATTAAGATACAGTCAACTGTCTTTAAAACACATTCACAGACATCAGCGATCACTTAATCAATTAGCAGGTCATTCATTTATTCAGTGGCTGACAGCACTGTGCTGAAAAATGATTTTGAATCTTAAATTAACAAATGAAACTGAGGTCATGGCCACCCACCACATATAGTGATCTCTTTGGTGTAGGATGTTGACAAGTGGATGATGTTGGGCATCTGTTTGAGGAGCTTTTTGGTCTCGTACAGCAGCTGCAGAACATATCTGGCATGTAGGGTCTGTGTGGAAGAAAAGGGCCGAGTCCTTAAAAGTACCAAAAAAACTAAACCAGACAATCACTATGAAGGGCGTGAGCGACCACAGATTCTGTACCTGCTGCTCCTTAAATGCACAGAGGAGAGCGTTCGTATCAGAGACGGAGAGAGGAAATGATAGCCGTGGTCCGGTGTACGACTCTGGAACAGGGATCAAGTTATAGCAGGTCTCTCTGTCTAACCAGGGGTCGACCACTGGGTCTAGCAGCTGGGAGATCAAGTCTGGAGGACACAGTGTGAACAAACGGAGCTCAAGACTCATCCAGACACACTGATACCTTTTGAATTTGTCTGAAACAAAGAATCCCATCTTGGTGGTATACAACAACTTCCCTGCTGTAATTGCAGAATCACTGTAAAATAATTTTGATATATATATATTGTGGTGAACAGAAATGGCTGTTTTTGGCTAAACCATCAAACTGAATACCTCACAAATCAAGGTTTTCAGGTAATCCACTATTGGCATGAAGCAGTCCTGCTCACTGATCTGCAACATTACCAAAAGGGCCTAAAACCAGAGATATTGCAGAGGTAGATACCATAAAATAAACAGTACAGCAAAATCTCTCGAATGTATATCACCAGGCATCAGGTATAACGAGCACTGAAAGCAAAAAGTAGACTCCTCACACGCCCTTATGCTCCCTGAATAATGGATGGACCTAAACTTTAAAAGGGAAATCCATCAATCTTTCACATCAATGTCTGTGTACGGGTCTTGAGGAGCATTTACTTTCTATGTGTAAATAGTTGAGTCAGAAAATCGAATAAACTGCCTCAAATGATGTCACTTCACTCATCATCAGTTTGGCCTGAAGACAGTTAGTTTGACATCTGACAATTCTGTGTGAGTTGCATTGTGGGTAATGGTTTTGACAAGGAAGAGGAACACGTGGAATAAAAAAGATGGTATCTGTGGCTCCTCTTGTGTTCTATATGTAAGACTGTCTTTCAGTGAGAAACATATCCTATGCACAGGTTTTCATTTGGAGTTCCTTGAAATAAACAGCTTGACAAGGCGCCACATCCAGCTCTGTGTGACCTCACCGTTGCATTAAAAGACCACTCCAATATGCTAATGAAAACTGATGGCCTCCAATTTATGCAAGCAAAAAAGGCATGAGCAGAAATCCACCTACAGGCCTGTTTCTCTTTTGTCTATTTCCCCCTTAGTGTCTATTAAAAGTCCTCTATTCTGTCACACACACACACACACACACACACACACACACACACACACACACACACACACACACACACACACACACAGATGCTGTATATAATAAACACAGACAACAGAGTATGGCCTTTTCGCAGCACTTATGTTGACTCAATGTAAACCCATGAAGAGGATGTAGATGTTCAGCAATAAAGGCTGACCTAAGGATTTGCTTGTCAATGGAGCATTACGCTTTTTAGCTGGATGAGTGGGTCAATACATACTTAAGCCACAGCTGTGTCACAGCAACACACCAACACATTGGCCTCCACATTCACAGTAGTTGCTAAGCAACAGGGTATACGCAATGGGTTTTCTAATCTCGACCAAAATACAGCGGCATGACTAACAACACCGGTGTTAATTCTGATGGAGATGAAAACGTGTTAGAGCACGTTCAAAAAAGCGACCGTTCAACCTCAACTGATCACTAACAGACTGGTTTGGATGATGGATTAGTAAAAATTTCGTCTCTCACTATGTTTTTACCAAAAAAAGTAGCTGAAATCCTTATTTTATCACCCTATTTCACATAATAACACACCAGCATGACATTAATCTGAAAAATGATGTTCAAGCTATAAAAAAATACATGAATAAAAGGCCAAATGTCTCAGAATAACCTCATAAATTCAAGTTTCAGTGTGTGCGAGACACAGATGTGGAGCTGAAGATGTTATGAGGACTGAAAGCTTTAAAAAAAAAAAAAGAAGAAGCAGAATAAAAGTGTAGTTTCCTGCACTGACTGAAAACATGTTACCTCCCATCCATATGGCAGAGCTGTTAGAAAATGTTATTTTACTCTAAAACAAAATCAGCATTTTTAAAATAGAAAAGGTGAAATCAATGCACGTAATGCAATCTTAATGATCTGTAAATAAGAGGATTTTGGCGCCTAACCTGGTCCACTTCCATTCAGCTGAGTGAAGTTGTCGAGCATGAAACTGAAGAAACTGGAGAGCTGAAGACAGGAAAACAGGTTTAAGCTTTGCGATGACTGAAAATGAGCGTGCGTATCGAGAGGAAAATGCCTGTGCTGAGAGTCACCTGTAGCTGGTCCTGTTCGCCGGCGTATTCGATGGACTGGAAGATGTTCCAGGTGTACCTGCGCCTCATCTCCAGACGGGCCATGTAGCGCCGGTACCATCGCTGGATCAAAACAGCTGCCTTCATAGCTACGACAAAAACACCAGCTGTCTGTTTAGATGGAGGCATGTTTAAATATCCGGAGTCACATATGTTCAGCTCATGGGTGTAACATTTGAAACTCAGTCAGGAATATGTCTCTACATCTGCGTCTCTACTTAGAGCACAGATTCTGATCCAAAAGCTGCAGCTAATTCTACTGCAATATGTAAAAATACACACAGACACACACACATGGATGCACGCACACGTCACGCATGTCACAGACTGGTCTTTAGAGATGAGTGGGGTCTTACTCAGAGCCGGGCTGGGAGTCTTAACTGTGCCATCTGAGAGAAGAAAAACTACGCTTCAGCACAAGAAACTGGTAATTGAATAAAATCATGTGCAAGGCAACACACACACACACACACACACACACACACACACACACACACACACACACACACACACACACACTTATAGCAAGACAGATAACAAGACACAGGGGAGGTCATGAGCAACAGTGGGACTGGAAAAACTCAGCAAATTAAAAGAGCTTTCAGGAGAAACAGCACTCATTAAAAAGAGGAGAGAAGACAGACGGGGAGGAGAAGCAAAGCAACATCTGTCAAACATCTGGAGTATGTGCGCAACAAGTGTGAGCTAAACATATTATTGTAAAAATTAATTAGACATACTGCACAGTGTGGCACTAAAATACTACTAATAATGCACTATTTAAAGAGCTCTTTCCAAATAATGTTACACAAAGCTTCACAGAGGAGATCAACAAGATAACAACCGAGCAAGACACTGAAAACTGTCTTCAACTGTGTTGTTTTAACCCAGTTAACAATGATAGAAAACAGAGCAAAATCTTTACACTGAAGACGCTGCAAACAGAGCATGAATCAGTTATCAAAATATCAGACTATTTATTCCAGCTCTAGTT
Source organism: Chaetodon trifascialis (assembly GCF_039877785.1). Classification (NCBI taxonomy): domain Eukaryota; kingdom Metazoa; phylum Chordata; class Actinopteri; order Chaetodontiformes; family Chaetodontidae; genus Chaetodon; species Chaetodon trifascialis. Next base: position 8,575,328 of record NC_092056.1, read on the forward strand.
TTTAATCTGAACTGAGGAAAGGACAACAGGTATTTGAGGGTATACACTGTGAGCTGTAAACTGTCAGAGTGTATGCACTGTGGGCTTTAAATGTGATGTGTGAACTCTTTGGATAAAAGACTAAAAGCTTAATTGCCTGGAAGTCTTTTCTGAGCATGCACTCCAATTAGCATCTGACACTTACGGCCTATTTGTGCTCGTTTACCCACTGACCAGGTGTGCCAAGATGCCAGCTCATGTCAGCCTACGTGTTTTTTCAACATTTTCCTGCTGACAGGACGAGGAAAATGTGAGTCAGCCATGATACCATCACCTGTCTCCACTCTTTTCCCTTGTGTCTCCGTAGCAATGGAGGTGCCACATCCCATGATGGCCGAGAAGGAGGTCCCGGGGTCACATCAGTCAGTCCTTCCCAAGCTGGCGGCAGTGGGTCACATCTGGCTGGTGGCATGCGACAGCTGCGATGAGACCTGAGGAAGTAAGTCCATCACTGTAAGACCTGGACTTCACTCTGTGGTTCTCTGAAGTCCTACAAACACCTCATCCAGTCACACATCACAGCAGCAGGGAATTTTTCCAGGAGGTCAGAGGCAGACGGAACAAAATTTCTTTTGCTGGGTCACCTGTTGCAGTATTTCCTGTTGCAACAGTAACACGGGTGGAAAGTAACTAAGTACACTTACTCCAGCACTGTACTTCGTACAATTTTGAGGCACTTTTACCATTTTCTGCTACATTTCAGTGACAAATCTTGTATTTTTTACACCACTACATTTGATAACTTCCGTAACAAGCTCTTTTGTGGATTGAAACTTATAAAACAAAATAACATTAACAAATAAATTATGATGTATTATAAGACTTTAATGATCCCAGGGGCGAAAGCCTCAAGCTAACCAACAGTACATCAAGTAATTTACCAGTGGCAACATCAAAATGATGTACAGGACTGCATCAATTATAAATATAGTCCAATTATATAATAAACATTCTGAATAATAATTCTGAATAATGAGCGCTTTCATAAATTAAGATTTTGAAACATAATATAATAAATTTTGATACCAATACTTCTGTACTTCCGCAGACATTTTACTTTTACTGCAGTAGAAGTACTTCTTCCACCCCAGGCATTGCTGCAGGGGTCAGAACTGATTCATATATGTTCATGCATGTAATCAAGCTCTGCAAAACACATAGAAAGTGAAAACACATCAAACTGGTGCATAAGGCTTGATGCGGTTTTCCTTCTTTATTCCAGCCTCCATCCAAATGCGCATGGAAATTAGGCTTCTGCAGCTCACAGCACATACGCCACGAAGCAGAGGATAAAACAGAGCTTCTAACTGGCTGCTAATCACGCTTCAACACTCCCAGACAGGGCATGCTTTAACTGATCGGGGATCTGCAGAGAACAAACCAAGCTAGAAAGAAAAAGCTGCTTGTTGCGCATCACTTTCTTACATCGTCACACAGCAGCGTATTTAAAACGACGTGCTTATTTTACGCATCCGGTGGATGGAAACCCTCAGTGTTTTTCATGGCTCCTACCTGCAGCTCGTATCCGCGCGATCCGGAAATCATGAATGGGACACACAATCCATGAGATGCGCAAAAAACTTCGAATCTGCAGACACGGGTTGCGCTGCACGTCCTCCAAACGACTGCTGAGAGATGGTTTGAGTGTTGAAGGCGATAACAGCGGTGAGGTGTTTCCAGAGCCGGGCGCTGCAGGAGGAGACGGGAGCGCACAGCCAGGAGGCGGAGGCAGCACCAGGTGGACTGAAACCACAACACCGCTGCTCCACCTTCACTGCTGTTCCACCCTAAAACGCCTCTGAGAGATTTCAACGGTATTTACTTCCATGGCTGAGTTCACTTGTCCTGAACACCTCTGTGCCCCAAGCACGTAGCTTCACAAGTGTGAAGGATGATAGATTTACATTTAGGTTCTTCATTAAAAGTGCCAACCATGAAATCTGTTGTGGATTGTGGTTTTCAGGGGATGAATCCGAATGATCAACCTTTAGTCTGCCACAAGCCTCAGGTCACGTCTAATAAGTTTTTATTTTTAATACCTAATTTGTTTCCTGTATGTGAAAAGTATTTTAGCAGCTCCCAGAGGGTCATTTAGACCTTTAAATGATGTTTAATAGACTCACACCCAAAGAAAACATTAAAGAGCCCAATTATGAATATTAGTTTACAACCAAACTATTTGAGAACCAGACATATCAAACCAGATCTGGACGGCAAGTGAGAACAAATGTGAGCAGCTGACTTTCCAGTTCAAATTTAAGGGGGCAGTAGGACTACTTAGACTCATCTTAAAACCAGTTCACTCCCATCATTATATTTTTTAGTTACCCACAGTTTTGAATGAAGGGCAGATCTGATTTGACTTGGATGTGAAGAGCTCACTTCCTAAATCTAAACAGAACATATCCAGACATGGAGTTCCCTCCTGAAGCACGTTTGCCCAAAATTGGTAAAATGGCCTTTCAAGTTCACCAGACTTGAGAAAAGCAACTAGAAAGCAAACCTACCCCAGCATGCACCGTTATCAGGAATTTGCAGCCAAAGCTTCAAACATAACCGTTCCCAACACTTTCCTAAATTTGACATTCCAGCTGTGCAACTTGATTTTGTTGAACACATAATTTCTCAACAATCTTCCATAAATAATCAACTAACTCTGTGCTAGCTATGAGTACCTCATGGTATTTTACTTCCTGGCTTTGCATCGCCATGCAAAACTTCTTGTATCAAAAAAAAAAAGGGCAACAGATTAAAAGTTAAACTCTTTAATGATAAAACAAATAAAACTCTTGCATATCAAGTCCAGCTCATCATGCAGCAGCTCTCGTACGAATCCTCTGTTGTACAAGTGTGACAGCGGCGTTGATCTCCTGCAGCGTGATGGCCTTCAGTCTGTTGCTTTGTGACAGCCGGGAAGCCTCTGAGCTCACCAGCCGGAGCAGGACCGGCTTGGGAAAACTGAGCCGACCGCTCAGGAAGTCTGGACTCCTCATCCCAGCCGGACCGACCTGCAGGAGGGATGACCAGAGGACTCTTTTCATGGTTTCAGACCAAAGTACCGTAACCCTCACAGGCCACTGGGAAAGACTCTTGTACTACTTTAATATCATAAAAACAAGAAGCTTTAAAGTTTTAAACAGCACATATCCACAGACGCTATGGCTTCTGCTGTAGTTCTAACCTCTTTATGAGCTCTGTAGAGGAGAGTGGAGTGAGCTTGAGTCCTCTTCTTTGTTTGTGAAGGACTCCTGCGCGTTGCTCGTACTGCAGCTTTCATTTCTCCGTGTCAGTTCAGTGGAAAACACTGTCACCACTGATGACATTCACGGCAGCTTTTCCACAAGGCAAAGAGTGAGTGAAAATGATGTTTGGATGAGCACAAATTGAAAGCAGCTTTGCTGTAATTAGGCTTGATTATTTTCAGCCACCAGGCTTTGAAACCCTCAGCGAGAGTTCCCACGTCTTTAGCCTGAGTAGTCAAATATTAACATGTCTGGCTATGGTTTTTCTTTCAAACATCGCGGGTGATGGCACATTTGAATCCACATTTTCATCATTTACAATACTTCAGTCAAGTCATAAAACGATTAAAATAATAAACACAGGAGAGTTTTCAGTTTGCTTATATGAGAGTTTCACCTCCTACATGCCTGAAAATCTGCTGTGGTTCAAAAGACACAAACAAAAAGGGACTAAATTAAATTCTAGCTGGGATGTTTAAGAAATCAGGAGTTAATTCCTGAATTATTCCTGAAAAGAGGGAACATTAATTCATCTTTATTGGCAGTTCAAGAAAAAGTAGTTTTTTGCACCTTTTCTTGGTTTCACTATAATGTTAGATATTAAAGGATTATTTTTTTTTTTTTTTTTTTTTTTGCTTGTTTGTGACCTTTGTGTGGTGTTATTCTTGAGATAAGAGAAGATGTAGGATGTTGATCATGATTGCATCTTGCAACGCAAGACTTTACATTTCTTGTATTTGTTTTTTAAAGATTTTTTTAGCTCCTCACTTTACTGGATATTTAAAGCATTTCAGCTGTGAGATTTTGTAGATTTACTCAATTGTAGAAGGGATGTCTAAATGCCAGCAGATTTTACTCAAAGGTACACCTTTTGTTTGTGTCCAAAAAGTCAATTATTTGGCGTATCAACAACACTGGATTACAGAGACTCATATTGATAGAGATATATAAAAAATATGATATGATGAATAAAAATATATGATAACAGTATCAGCTGACCTTTTGTACTGGGAGAGACATGTCCAGCTGAAAAATAAACTTGTCAGGGCTGCTAAATGACCTCAAACATACTGCGTCTGGCATAGATTTCTTGTTATTTATCACATACCTCTGTGTTAATGAAAAGCTGATATCAGCCCATTTATCAGATGGGCTCTTTCCTTCTTTCTTTTAAATTAACATGATAATGCAAAATAGGAAATGCAGCAAACACAAGGAGAGCCATAAATTCACCTAAAAGTAGACCTTATGGTCAATTATATGGATCACAAGGCCCAGCATAAGCCATCACCACCCTCCATCCTCTCTCTCTCTCTATCTATCGCTCTCTCTCTCTCTCTCTCTCTCTCTCTCTCTCTCTCTCTCACACACACACACACACACACACACACACACACACACACACACACACACACACACACACACACACACACACACACACACACACACACACAGGAGTGATGGTCATGCACACAACCCAAATCTGGCTCATAACCGCTCTGGGTTTTGCTCTTTCTGCAGGGTTTTTGACTTGACCCCTGTGACTGTGCAGTCATTTCCAGAATGAGTGGTGGTGCCGGTGGTCGCTGATGGTGGTGGGTGAACAGCTGTAGGAGGGGCTTTGTCAGATAAGGACGGCATTAGGTAAGGCCATTAGTGTCCTGTGGATTATTGTAATCCAGCCTCTCTATCACTGCTGTCTTGGTCGCTCAGTCAGTCTGGTCTGGTTTGGAGCAGGTTGGAAGATGGCTCTCGATGTGCAGCGTTTCCTGCTGACTCTGCTTCTTCTGGGAGCGAACGGTAAGGTTTCAGTCTTTACACTCTGGGCCTCAACAACCCCAAATCTGTGTGATTCAGAAATGTAAATCTTTGGAGCTACTCAAACTCAACCTGGACAACATATCGAAAAAAACCTCTGAAACTCTGACCTCAAAGGACAAACTGATTCCTAACGGAGAATTTGACAAATATATCTGATTTTCTCAGTAATCCTTGAGATTATCGTGCAGGTTTTTCTGTGGCTACATCAAACTTGATTCTCTGTGTCTGTGTTATGTTTACCTTCCTAACATGGTTAAACCGACAGATTGATGCACAGATTTTGTTTGCTACAATGAGTGTCTACTGTTTCCTGACAGTCTTTTTTCTCTCCTCTGTGCTTCGTCGGCTGGCTGGCATTTGTTTTGTCATTCTGTCCATCTGCCTGAACAGTGTTCATCAGCATTCATGCTCAAGAGGTACGAAGAAACCTGAGCAAAATTGAACTCTTAGAGTGTTAAAACCAGCAGCGCTTCAATAAAATGCAGTTGAGAGGTTTTTCCTCAAACATTTTTTACATCATCCATACCAGAGACAGTCTCAGCCTGGAGTTTAGCTTTCTCTCTCCATCAGCCTTCGTCAAATGATTTCCATTGAAAAAACACTGGAAATCTGCTGTGATGAGATATTAGTAGCTTCAGTCTCTTTGCTGCATCATTCTCTTTTCAGTCAACCTTGAAATTATTCTGAAATGATTTGTTTTTGCAACCCGGCTGTATTTTAAAATAAGAGTATTTTTCTGTTCTTGTCTTTCTGATGATGCTTTTTTGGATCTATTAAATGGTGTTTCTGTGTGTGTGTTCATATGAGGCGGGGGTGTCTGAGGCGTGGACCAGCAGGTCTTGCAAATGTGATTGTGAAGGAGGAGAATCCCCGACTGAGTTTTCCTCCATCGGGGCCGGCTCTTCCATGGTGCAAGGAGTGGACTGCATGCCAGGTAAAGTGAAAGCCATCAATACAGCCCCCTGTATTAACGACGGTTTGTTTTTTGTGCCAGTAACCTGTGACTTCCTTAAAAATACATCCATTTCCTTTTAGTGCCCTTAAATCTCAAACGGATGTTTTGTCACACTGGATTTTGTTCCCTCTGATGAATCCACTCTTTGACCTGCTAATAAAGTGCCTTTTGGTGATCAGATTATCAAACTGAATCATTAAACTAACAGTAGAATTTGTACCGAGAAGTCATTCGCAGTGTTACATTCAGATAATGAACATGCGAAGCTATGAGCCGACTGAGAGACTGTACAACACAGTAGGTCTGCAACTATTACTGACTGAAACAACAAATTTTTGTGTATTTTGCAAATGGTTGCTGGTTAATTTCCCATTGATTGCCTAATTGATGAATCGACAAATCTTTTAAGCTCCACATTGCAGATGGGCGGGGAGTTTTAATGTGTGTGTGTGTGTGTGAGTGTGATAGAGAAGGAGAATCTCTATATGTACATGCACATGCATGAGTGCATTAGACTCCAGATTTGACGCCACAGGGTGGACATGCTCCACTGGACATCCTCAGAGAAGATGATGCAGATGGAGCCATGAAAAGAAACAGGAACACTTGCGCCAAGACTGCGCAGTCCTCTAAATGTACTTTTTCAGTAATAGAAAATGTGGTCTGCATAAGAATCTGCATCAAAATACACACAATATCGATATACATGTATATACATGTGGCAGATTTCTTGCTCAAAGATGCTCAGTCTCACAGTAGTAGTCCTGGACCTGCACGTGGATCCAGATTCAGAGCAAAAACTGCTCACTTGGTTGACAATGAAAGGTCATTCTTGACCTTGGAAACAAAGGTGGCTGACAGGCCTCTGGAGGGTTAAGGATCGGCCTGGTGCTTAACTTCCCACCAAATCTCTTGCAGTGGAATCTGTTTTGAGACACAAACTGACAAAAGTGCTGATGGCAGCCTCATTGGGTCTGAGATAGAAAGATCCAGCTTAAATCCTGTCAGGTTTGAGGAGAGGAAGAAGGCAGAGTTGATGCAAAGTGAAAGGGTTTCCCTCGATAAATCAATGTGAGTCAACTGAGCCACAAATCATATGGCAACCGGTGACGGACAGGAGAAAGAAATTCAGCAGACAATCATTATCTCTGAACACGATGCTCGGATTATGGGGCTCGTAATAGACTGTGCCAATCGCACAATCACAGAAACCGGTAATTACCCCGACATGGACCTGGTGATGATAGATGAGACAGAATTTCCTGCCCGGCCTCAGACTTTATTCCACCTCAGCTCCTCGTGTTTCACCTCTCGGTTTTTCCATTAATTCTGCAATCTGACCATGTTTTATTTCAGTCGTGAAATACATCAGGGAGGACTACAGACTCACTCGCGCTGTTGTTATGTAAACACTTATCTCCTGACTCACACAGGCGCTGCTGCTGCTGTATGCGATGTAATACTGGGATTAGACAGGATGTGACCCTGTGCCAGATAGGCTTAAACCAGTAGTAAACAGAAGCGCAGCAGGTTTCTGCTCCGCGTATCCACAGCTGATGTTGTTTCCGTGGAACTTTAGGGGAAAAAAACTCACTCGTGCAGCTCTGTCATCCCTCCCATTCATCGTTTCATGATGTATATATCAACAAAGGGCTTGCTCTCATGTGATATTAGTGGAAAGTGAGAGGGCAGGTTGACAGATCAAAACATGGAAGCAACACGGAGCTAAAGCTGTGGAGAGTAGAACATGGCCATCTGTCCGCCTGCCGCCCTAATGGACATCGCTGATCTCTCACTGTGGAGAATTAAACTGCAGGCTTTTAGGATGGGATATGGGTCACACTGGGGCTGGTCACGGCGGGGGCTTTAGGAGCGGGAGGATGTGAGGACGGGAGTCGGCAGGGGTGAGGATGGACAGAGAGATGAAGAATTAAGCACCTTCTGTAGAAAGGCTTAGCGATGATCATTTGCTGGTCACATTTCAGTGTTTCACTGCTTATCTGCCAGCAGATGTGTTTGTGTTTTCCTCTACTGGGGGCGGTGACCTTGAAATCCACAAAGCCAGGAGGTCTTTAAGTGAAAAACACTGATATTAGCTGAAATAAAAAAAACTGATTTGAATGAAGATCTCTTTATAACTTTGATTCTCCTGCAGAGTGTCCGTACCACAAGCCTTTTGGCTTCGAGGCCGGATCGGTGAGTCCAGACCAGATCACCTGCTCCAACCTGGACCAGTACACCGGCTGGTTCTCCTCGTGGCTCCCAGGCAAGGCCCGGCTAAACTCTCAGGGCTTTGGGTAGGTACAGGCCAACATGCACACTCACTATTTCCAGATAGTAGACAAAACCTTTGCAGGGATATACAGCTGCATTTATTTCCAAGCTCTTGCAGTCAATGCTGAGACTTGCTTCGATTTTAACTCGCAAATTGTTGCTTTCGGCAGACACAGTTGTTCCGTCTGTGAGACGACCCCAATAAACAAACGTCTGGGCACCTGCCATCTGTGAGGCACAGTGTTGAACAAAATGCACTCAGAGAAAAAACCCATAGGGTGCATTTAGAAAGGTTGACACCCAATATGTCCTAGCTATAAAATATAAATAAGACTAGCAGTGTAAGCCTACATACTGTATATATGAAATGAAACTGCTGACTGAAGAGCTGCTATTCTTAGTATTGAAGGCTATTTTAGTGTTTTTTTCCTCCAGTATTATGACACCATGCACCAGAAGTCACACAATGGACTAGTGTATTTTGCACCAGGCTGGGAGCTGAACCTCAGTTCTGAACATTTTGTCCTGTCAGTAGTAAAGAGTAACTTAAATGAGCTTCTCACCTGCCTGCAGTGATGTACAGGGGCACATTCAATCTGAAACCAGTGAGCAACAACAAAATGTTCAATATATATATATATATATATACTACAATACTTTCTGAGTACAGACTAACATGTATCCCTGTATCAAAACTGTCCTAAAATTGGTGTAAAATGATGTGCAGCAAAGGTCCCTGGCTGGTCTGTGGATGTTGTGCTTGTGCAGTAGGTGGGTGCCTTCATATTCTTTGATCCGATATATCCTGAAAAATGCCGTTTTGGTACCACTACCAGAGCAACAGGTAATTTTCACAGCAGACATTTTGACATGTGACAGTAGGATGTGACAGCAATAAAAATAATGCTGGCTGAATTGTTTAGTTGCTTGGTTTTCAGACTCTTGGTATTGAGGATGCTGAGAAAAAGGCCTTGAACCTGCTCTGGTTATCTTTTAATCTTTTAATTGGCAAATCTCTTCTCCAAGAAAACGCTGAACCATCGTCCATGTGTGACGACGCCGTAAACCAGCCTAACTGCTGCTTTTTATCCAATGTTCGTGTGTCTGCTCCAGGTGTGCCTGGCTGTCTAAGTTCCAGGACACCGCTCAGTGGCTGCAGATTGACCTGAAGGAGGTGAAGGTGGTGTCAGGGATCCTCACGCAGGGCCGCTGTGATGCTGATGAGTGGGTCACCAAGTACAGCGTCCAGTACCGCACAGACGACAAACTAAACTGGATCTATTACAAAGACCAGACCGGAAACAACAGGGTCAGTCGAACCAAGTGAAAGCTAAAAACACGCTGCAGAACATGTGACACAAGCAAATCTGATGTTTGAGGTAACATCTGGAAGCTGTTTAAGTCATTTAGCAAGCAAAACCTGCTGGTTCGAGCTCCTCAAAAGTGGGAATAAACTGCTTTTATTTCCTAAATATCAAATCTATTTTGGTTGTTCTTACAAAGCAAACAATTTGAAGACGTTGTTACCGTTAGCAGTCGGAACAGAAGTAGCTTTAATGGAAAAAGCACTTTATTCAGTCCTTCTTAACTAATCCGTCCTCCCCTTTCACTCCTCTCTCCTCAGGTGTTCTACGGAAACTCTGACCGCTCCTCGTCTGTGCAGAACCTCCTGCGGCCGCCCATCGTGGCGCGCTACATCCGCATCCTCCCCCTCGGATGGCACACACGCATCGCCCTGCGCATGGAGCTGCTGCTCTGCATGAGCAAATGCATCTGAACCTCTCCTCCCGCCGTCCCCGAGGCCTTGTCCCAAAACATGTCCACCTAAAGCCCCGTCGTCAGAGCGTGTGGTCTGTCATTACATCTGCAGCTTTGGGCCCCTCCGGCTACATGTATAAAACCATAAGCTGAGACAAAATATTCTGTTTAGAGCCCCTTTTTTTAACACACTCAAGCAAACAGCTTGACTTACGTGATATTAAAATATTTGTTTGATATGCTCAATGAGCTTCCTTTCACTCCACTCTCCATTGTCTGTGTTAAAGCAGTCTCACACTGGGGGCTTTAATTTGGTGAATTCTCAATAGATTGTTCCATTTGCAATGAAATGGCATAAATTCAAAGCAATAATTAGGCATGGAGAGGGAGAGGCAGCGTTGCTATGGAGGTTGGATCCACCGGTCTGAAACAGGCTCTCGTCCGTCTGCGACAGGTCTATGAAATTATGTCTTCTTCCCCTGGTATTTGATGGTAAACAGGCATTTACGGTTCTGCACCTCTAAGTCCGTCTCTCCTTGTCTTCCTGAAAAGCTGGTGACGTTCCACATTTTACATCTTTCTGTCAACAAATCCCATGAAAAGACCAAATTTATTTTCATTACTAATAAATCTATTAAAAACACATCATGAGCCAGACTAGTGAGATGCTTGTGAACATGTGCACCGCAGTTCATTTTGAGACAATAACATATTCACAGTCCTGCTGCTCTAAATACTCCAAGCGTATCAAATGTGAATTAATCCGCAGCTGAAAATAGTCCCCGTCGTTCATCTTCAATGCAAAGAAAATGATTTTAAGGCAGGCAGACGGGATGGAGGAGCCAGGAAATATCCAGAAAAGGCCCGGCGTCTTTTGGTCTTTTCATGGGGTTTGTTGATAATAAAAAAATGTGGAATAATTTCAGACTCTTCTTTAAATATGTTTGTGATTTCTTGTTCTCTTTTCTGTTTGTAAACAGTTTTATCTCAGGCACTTTTTGAGAAAATATCATTCTTCAATGCTTTAAAGGATGGAAAATTCACTAATATTCAGATGTGGTTTTGTATTGTGGTTAACTCCTGATTATTTTTTTTTTCTGTAACATTTCAGTTAAATTTCCCATGGTGCTTTGGGAGTGCATTGCAGGGTTTTATCGCTCTGAATGTGTTCTTAATTGTATCTTTAAACTATTTCCTTGATTAAATGGGTACTTGTATCATGTCTGCTCTCATGTTGTGTCTGTGCTACGAAACAAAACATATGAGCCGTTCAAAAATGTACAGTTGGTTTTTATTATGAGACCCTATCATTTTTAAAGTAGACTGGTCAGTATAGATACACTCTATTATTTCTGTAATTATGTACACCCTGTAAGAAGTGGGAAACATTTTAATGAAAAAAGAACTGATGTTTTAGGAAACACATTCATATCAGTGAACAAAAATCCTTCTCATCTCAGTTCTCAGTGTGTGTGTGACTTACTGGGGGTTGAAGCCTCCATTTCCATCTGAAGTGTTGAATCAGTAAGCTAATATAAGGCTTCGGGTCACTGGCAAGGCAAGCGTTGTCATCACTCTGTCCCATTAATGACACAGACAAACCCACGTTAGCAGTCACTTACAATCATGAGCAATCAGGATTTTCCATAATACACAACATGGGGTAGTTTTACCGTCCCTGGGTCATGTTCAAGGACAAATTTGAAAATAAAAAATGTATTGCAGAGCAATGTCTTGATTCTATGTGGACACTTGCTTTAATCACAGTCTCCTACTGGAAATCCATCTCTGTGCTATATTTGGCTCCAATTTAACTAGCCACTTATTTAGCTAGTACAATCTGCATCAGTCTGAGTCTCCTTCTGAATGTTATTGCTTTCAATCAGCCACGTAGTCAATTGGTTCATCTGTTTTTTTTCTTTTTTTAATGCTTGTGTGATTTCATCCTTTCGACAGATGAGAAACAAACATGAAATTCTCCGAAACTAAACTCTCTCTTTAGTCCACAGATGTCTCGTATTTTGCACAAATGCATCCATCCTTCTTTCCTTCGATCCCCCCTTCTGTGATATAAACGCGTTTCTTCTTCACTTTAAGCTTTTAAACCACAGAAGAAGAGGAGGGAACGCTGGATAACAGTATGACTGTCAGGAAAACTTTGCTGTATATTTTGCCTAGGCCACAAATAGTGTATAATTCTATATAACTCTTTTTTTTATCATCCACAGGTCAGTAGACAACAAGTAAATGCTTTTATGAACAACCTAGTTTGGTAAAATCATCCCTGATCATGACTGTTGATATTAAAAATAAAAGTTGCAATGCGAGTAAAGTAGGAAAACCAAATTCAAGATTTACAAAAGGCATTTACAAAAACTTTGAGAACACAAGCTTTTATAATGCACACAGAAAAATGTAAACACACACATTAAAGGATAAGTCTGGTGTTATTCCATGTCTTAATCACTGCCATCGAATCCCATGAAAAATACAAAACCAACGATGTGTTCGAGGCCTGAAGGCTGGTGTGTTGTTTTAGGCAGCAGCGTGACTTGTGATACAATCCGGAAGTACGGCTGGAGTAAGAGATGAATGTGTTTCAAAGCCTTTTTAGATGCCAAAACACTGCACAGCGGTTTGAGACAGGGTGTTGTATTTTATCGATCATCATGCCAGTTGTGAGATAAACAGAAGAAGTACAGCGTTCATGTTAGAGACAACATGTAATCTACCAGTAATGTGCGTTAGTATGTGCTTGAGTGACGTTGCAGTGGTTGTGCACTGTTTTGCCAGAGATCCCGGCGTTGGCACCCCAGCAAGTCGCCGAAGGGGCCCCATTGAAGTGAATGAGAGGGCGGCATTTTTTCATGCAGGCCTGTGGTCAGTTTGAACATGGACTTAGTCCATCTCTCAATATTTTCTGACTTCCACAGCCTGTCAGTGGCACTCAGCCACAGGACCATTTGCTCCTTCTGAAGAGTCTTTGAAAACATTTTACATTTTTAGTGCGTTTGTTGGGGACTATTTTCAGCTGCGGATTAACACAGATTTGGTTCTCTAGTGAGCGCTTCCAGCAGCTGGATGGTGTATGTGTGATTCAAAATAAACTACAGAGGTCATGTTCATGTTAATGAAGGAACATGTCACCCAGTGGTGCCCACTATATCAGGTTTTGGGGCTCACAAACAGCACTTGTTAGCAGGATAACTCATGATCGGTTTTCATCTTTTTGTGGGATGTGTAGTCATTAAGAAGATAGAAAACACAACCAGACTCAACCTTTAAGAGCTTAAAGGTTGTAGGTGAGGTATGCCTTTTTGCAGAGCGCTCTCCTACGACACTTGAACGCTTAGATGTTGCATTTGAGTTAGTCAGACCTCATCTCAAGAGGCTAAAGTTTCACCACCAGTGGGCACCAACATCTTGATGCCCGTTACTTGTTGTTAAGGCTGTAGACAAAACCAACATGGCAGCATGGAGCTGGAAAGCTGTTGTCGCTGATAAATGAACTGAGAGACTGAAAATGGGGCTTCACATTTTAAAGTGTTGACACCAAGAGCGGGACATAAAGTGAACTGACAAATACTAGAAGTAAAGCACAGAGCCTAACAATCTCACTCTGGCTGTTCTGCTACCAAACCCTGGTGACAAATGGCCCGACATGGCACAAAACTTCAAAACTGATGTCATGAGGGTGATGAGCAGATTTGTACTAGATGTAATTTTTTTTTTTTTTTCACTTTGGGCACCAAGTATTTATCAATATTTCTTTACATTTTGATGAAACAAACAGAAAAAAAGGGTAAAAATAACATGATCACCGTGAAAATCTGTTAAATAACATATCAAATTGAACAAAAAAAGACATTCACCATTAATAAATATTCCTTGTGACATATTGTATTATCAACACATAAATATCTATGCATTTCTTTGTGTCGAAACTAAAGCTCTTGCAATTACACATTTAATTCTATATTACCTTATAATATTCCCATATAGCCTACATACTGTGTCATTTATAGCTTATATCCTTGAATTGAAAACAAATAAATATTTAATAAATAATGTTGATATAAATCTTTTTTTTTCTTTTTCGTTCTTATCAAATATCAGAGCTTGAAAAACATTTGAGTTTATTGGCCACCGGTGTGTCAGCGGCTGTCGGGTGTGTTGCTGTAGTGTCCTGTGAGCACGAGATGGCAGCAAAGAGGCCACACGGGCAGTGTCTCCATGACAGGAAAGATCAGCCTATTCTGATGGTCTAACCTTGTTAAATAGACAGAGAATAACATATAACTGATACAGTACTGGCATCCCGAGAGGGAGCAGGGCTCTTTCCTCTCTTTAAACCCCTAAACAACACTGTTACTGGTGTTTGTGTTTGGCCTGTCAACGTCTAGTCTTCGTAGGTTTCAGAGACATCAACAAGTAACCACGTCTCTGAATGAGGACTTGATCCAGTGAAATAGGCTTTCATGTAAACTTTCACTACAGTACCATGATGTCTGCGTCTGGCAGGTGCTTCCAGGATGGAGACATATTGGAGGTGGTGTGGTTAAGGGGAGGGGGGTTACAGCGCCGTCTCCTTCAGGTCGTTGAGGTTTGGCATCCTGGTGCGGGAGGCTCGGGTAAAGGTGGGTCCGTTTTGCCCTGGCTTGATGCCCAGCTGTTCGGGGGTGAACTGAGCGCCCTCCGCCCGCTGTAAAGCAGACACGTGCCAGCTGGACTCGATCTGTCCGGGGAGGGGGTAGCTGGCCTTGCGGCTCTTAGCCTGGGCAGAGCTGCTCACCCCAGCGTGCCCCCTGCTGTCGGCATGCCCTCGACCCTCAGAGTAGCCCGCTTTGGAGGAAGGCTGAGGGGGGTTAGGGAGGGGGGCTTGGAAGCGCAGGTCTGGAGGAGGGGGAGGAGGAGGCTGTCCTTGATTTGAGGAAGAAGGGGAGAGGTGAAGGAGCCTGCGGAGTGACTTGAGTGGTTGACTCTGGATGGAAAGAGATAAAGCTGATGAATGTTTGTAAAGAATTCCTGTCTGACACTAAGCTGAAGTATTGGTTAGAAAACAACGTGGCATTATGACATCGTGCAGACAGACTGTGCTCTGGGCCATGATCTTCAAACAAATACAAAACTAAAGCCGCCAGTAGAAATACCTGAGAGTGCGAGTCCACTGGTTTGTCTGGTGGCCAATCATTGACTCTCTCTCTGTCCCTCCCTCTTTCCCTCTCTCTCTCCCTCTCTCTCTCCCTTTCTCTCTCCCTCTCTCTCTCCCTCTCTCGGTCTCGGTCCCGGTCCCGGCTCTGTTCCCTCTCCCGGTCTCGGTCTCGAGATCGCTCACGGTTTTTCCGTCGGCTGCCGTGGTGAGAGGACGACTTTGAGCTCCTCTGCAGGGACAGGTGTTCTTGTCCGTTACCAGGAACCTAAAAAAAATACAAGGACATTATTATTAATTATCCCAAATATTTACTTCCAGTGACTGTTATTCTGTTTATGGTGAGGTTATCACACTCATCTTCATCACACATCTCATTCAGATCCCGATGAGGTTCTTCATGCATCCCTCTGGCAGCACCAGACAAAACACAAGGAGGTGGTGATGGTGACGCCTTTATACAGAAAAAAATCTCCAAATGAGAGTGTTTTCATAGGTTTAGATGAGCAGGAGGGCTGCAACTATTGACTATTCTCTTTATCAATTAATCTGTTGATTAAACAGTTTGTTAATTGTTAATTGTTAAAACTATATCATTATCACTATCACACTACCCATTGTAGTTTTCCAGAAGTCTCTTCAGACTCCCTCCTTTTGTCAAAAAACAAAACAAGATTAAATTAAATTGATACAAAACAAAGAAAAACAACAAATTATCTTTTTTTGTTGAGAGTTGAATTAAATGATTATTCAATTATCAATTGCTTAAATTAAAATTGAGCTTTAATGAATTTTGTTAACTTTGGAGGGAGCAGGGCTAGCTGTTTCCCCCTGCTGCCAGTATTTGTGCTAAGCTAAGCTAAGCTAAGCTAAGCTAACCGTCTGCTGATGTAGCCTCTTATGTAAAGGACGGATGAGAGTGGTATAAATGG
Organism: Chaetodon trifascialis; assembly: GCF_039877785.1. Taxonomy (NCBI): domain Eukaryota; kingdom Metazoa; phylum Chordata; class Actinopteri; order Chaetodontiformes; family Chaetodontidae; genus Chaetodon; species Chaetodon trifascialis. The sequence goes on from NC_092056.1 coordinate 8,591,498, forward strand.
TGGTAACATTTGTATGTGTTTGGAAACATGCCAGTTCGTGTGCTCAGGAATGTGTTGGACATGTTAATGACCCTCATGTGATACAATCATGTTATATCTGAGAAGAATGAGTCCCGACGAGCAGAGTTGTTGGCCTCACAGACAGCACACACTGCAGCATGAAATCAATGTCTTACAATGCAATGTGAATGTGAGGTGGCTGCATCTGACACACATTACAGCAAGACAAAGCGGATGACACCGTGCAGTATTCAACTCAAAACATATTTGAAATCCTTTCAATTTGAAATATTTCTCAGTCAATCAATCATCAGGCGCTTGAGAGGATTTCAAACCAGGCCATTCTGGTGAGTGCGGTGTGAGTTAACATGCAGTCGTAGTGTTGAGGTTAGATTACTGGTGAGGCAGGGTAGGGCGCGGGAGGCTGGTGTTGTACCATAGGCGAGGCGACTACAGGTAGGACTTTGACAGCTGAGTTGTGCTTTAAGCTATTCTTAGAGCTAAAGAGAGGGAAAAGGCTTTTCTTGATGCTGGGGTTCCTCCCGTCCTCCATGTCCGTCTGTGGAGCAGAAGACGCACAGCCACAACTCTGAACACAAATCTCTGAGAGCAAGCAGAATAACTGCTGCAGCACCTGATGCACAACCATCTGAAGAGATACCACTTAACACCAGATACAGAGGACAAAATCAATCATAGCATGAAGATTTGATTCTTGATAAACAGGGGAGACACCAGAGTGGGTGGGAATTCAGACCCGCATTAAAGGATAATTCTGTTTTATTACAACTTGTGCCTTATATTTTGCCCATCATTTCTATCTGTTATAATACAATTGTACTATCCAAAGTAATTGACATGGCGACATCTCTGTGATGAAGTCTGACAGGGCAAGAAATGAATGCTAAGATCATACAGGCTGCAAAAAGTCAACATTTATACCAAGTTAAAACCAAAAGTGTTTCCAAAATGTTAGTAATTATAATAACAAGCTGGTAATGGCACAGGAAAACTAGCTGTGTTTCCATTATTTTCAGTCATTTTCAGTGTGCACATTAAAAAGTGTAGAAGTAGAAAACAACAACAAAAAAAGGCCAAATATGGAAAAAAAACGTTTTAAAACTTGCCCGTTGTGCATTGATAAATAGAAAATTCAACCTACTGCAATGAAATCAGACTAATTATAAAACATATGACTCTCTTCTGGAGAGACAAAAAAGGCAGCAGACAAAAACATTGGATATATGTGGACGGATGAGGAGACTTTAATCTGTGAATTAATGGCATGGAACATCTTAAACTCCTAATTTTCCCTTAACTATAGTGGCTGAAAACATGCATTAATTCACTTTTTTTCCAAATTTGTGAAAATATGGTTAAGATTTGTGCTACATTTGGATGAAAACTTGACTAGTTCAGCCAATCGATGTTGAGGTAGAAGCAAGTCTTTAAACTGTTTTGAACGGACAGTTCGGATAATTTTACCAGTCACCATCTCACTGCTCGTGCTTCTTGGCCCGTCAGACTTCATATTGAGCAAAAGTCGCCATATTTCCCTGATTTTGGTATTTAGTTTAGTGAGTCCAATGGTATTACTTCAGATATGAATGATGGCAGAAACTATGAAAATAAGACCCACATTGTAATAAACCAGAACGACCCTTTGGTGGCAAATATCTATTCACACAGTAAGCTCGTTACTTCCAAATGCACTTACGTACTACACACTAAAATAATCTTTATAGACAACGGAAACAACATCAAACCCAAGAAAATATCTGTGTGTGTGCTGAAGGAAACAACAGGTGACGACTTAAATGATCTTACTATTTGTGTCTTCTTCTTTTTCTTTTTAATGGCTCTGAAGAAGCCTTGCTTTTCCTTCTCTTTGGTGGGCTCTGGAGGATTCATGACCATCGCTTCTGCGGCAGTCCTACAAGGCAAATGTGGAAAATTGCTCCGGTGACTCATGTCTGAAATTACAAGCTCAAGATTAAATCGTGACTTCTTCTCAGAGGTGTCTCAAATGCTAGGGCAAAAACTAAATAGATAATGTGATGACTGGAACACATTCACATGCATACAAAAGACACTAAAATAAGACCAGCGGCACGGTGGTGGACTGTAACGGATGTTTGACTCATTCTGAATTTTAAGTTTTCAATTTTAAGTTAGCTAACGACTATTCAAATTATTCACCTCGAAACCAAATAATTTGAAGTTGTGCATAATGTAAAAAATACATAAAAAAATATAATTTCTTGTTAGCTTAATATTAAATTTGCACTCTAATGGTTCATCATGACAATAAATATCATAATAAAAACAATAAATATTGCTTTTTTTCAATTAAAGTGATTAAACTGATCTTGAAGATTTTCCTTTAAATAAATGTCTGTGAAGTCACAATCCATCGACGAATGAGGTCACACAATGGTGACTGAGATAGCCCACTGATGAAATACTGCAATATTTATAAAGTTGCAGTATTACAAACTGGATGTTGGTCTCGACATTACTGGAAAAAATGCTGTATTACATTTATGCAAATTTCAGCTGCAGCTTCAAAGCATTTAAAAGCATTTCACAGTCAAAACATGACTTTAGTTATGAGGTAGTCACAGGAAATGCAGTGTGTCAGTGAGATTAGCATTTGTGCTGCTATTGTTCGGCAAAAATGCATCTACAAGACAAGACAGCATAATTGTGTGTTTTGAGTGCAGATCACTTTTAAATATTTCAGGGAGTAATGGAAGAGGAAGGAGCAGCTACAGTGAGCTGTAGATGAAGGCTGCACACCTCCAACTTCGCAGCCAGCTAGCCAACTCCTGCTGTCCACAGACTCATTCTGTGTGCAGCATGAAATCAGTTCACGGCTGCTCACAGAATGATGGAAAATGGACAATTATTGCCTAACTTCTTTATTAAAACAGCAATATCTTTTTCTGCCCTCAGAATTATGTGACCTGTGGTATTAAACCACATTTGCAGTTACCACCACTAACAGCAGGTGTCGCCAAATCAGCCTTCGAGGGCGCCGCTTTAAATGGCCACATGTATGACATGTAAGTGCTCTCATTCACTTCATTCAGTCTGTGATGCCTTACAGCAGCGTCACCAGCACTCCTTAAAATCTAATGGATCTTAATTGGTGTTGTGACAGACTTCATGTGACAGCAGGAGAAACACTAGAGTGTGATCTGGTGGCTGAAAGTCCATATTTAGCATGAAAAAGATAAAAGACAAAGCATCCATTTTAATTGTCCTTCATCATTCGGCGTCTACTCGTGAATGTTGCACTCTAGAAGCTCATTTTAAGCTTCGGTTTCCTTGACACAACACTGAATGTATATCTACTGTAGCGCTGCCTGACGTTACCGTTACCAAAAAGTAACTTCTCACCAGTCAAAAGCCGTCTGGCGTTTGGCATGGTTGGCCATGGCAACAGGGTCTACGGGTCCAACAGGTACGACCGGCCCTCGACCCTGCCCGACACCGTCATGGAAAGAGGAGGAGTTATCTGGTCTGGGGGAGGGGACTGCAGAGAAAAGAGAATTAAGCAGTTTTTGTTGGTCAGTTTTAAAGAGGCAATCTTCTTTGGATTAATTAATCTATGAGGTTTAATGTATCCTGAGAGTTCATTCGTAGTGTTTTTTTAGCTGCATGTAAATTTCCCAAAATGTCTACCTGATCTATTTAAAGCCAAGTTGATATCAGCCTCTTTTATGACAGATCACTCCTTGTATAATGGTTAAACACGATGCACAGTGACAAGTGTAGCAAGAACCCTTATTCTTTGATTCTACCTGACATTTACTATTAATCTGTCAGAAAGCATGAAGTTTATGTGTCAAGCTAATTTTTCCAGAGCAGCTCTCTTGTCGTATGTCACCTTTAAAGTGTAAAAGTATGTTTTTCATTTAAAAGTTTCCTTTTGGTCCTTGTCAAGTTAAGTTACGTTAAGTTAAGTTAAGTTAAGTTAAGTTAAGTTAAGTTAAGTTAAGTTAAGTTATTCCCTGTCTTTATTTGCCCCCCAAAAACTAAACATGTAGAAGACTAAACTTCAAGAAGTCAGGAGGTCGGTTCAAAGGCGTTAAACCTTCCTGTTTCCCACAGCCTTTCAATAATTAGCAAATGTTAGCATGCTAACACGCTAAACTAAGATGGGGAATATGGTAAACAGTATACCTGATGGACAGAACATGCTAGCACATACTGACATTCGCTCAAAGCACCACTGTGCCGAAGTGCAGCCTCACAGAGCTGCTAGCGTGGCTGTAGACTCTCATTCTTCTTTATTGTGTTTATTCTCTTTTATTCCATTTGTGCTTTTTTTTTTAATCTCCTTTTCTCTCCTGTTCTTTTTATATGCATCTTTTTATGCTGCCTTGTATTCCTTTCATAGCTTATCTTCGTGGCTCATTCTATGTGAAGTAGGACACTGTCGTTTGGTGGTTGCTGTTCCTCACCTCGGTAAAAGCTGCCTACTCTCCGCGGCATGGACTCAGTGAAGATCATCCGGTTCTCCTTGGAGGAACCTCCGTCCTCACCATGGGGGTCGTGATACATGCCCACCTAAGAGACATGCAACGTCACGCAGACACACAAACGCACAAATACAAACATGGACACAGGACCATACGTAGTTCCTCAGTGTCTTCAGCTTTGTGATTGATAATCTCCATTTAATCTCACGTCATTGCTTATCATTAGCTATCGCAGCCTTTGCTGGCTCACGTCACAAGACATTCGGGACAATCTTAGAGCTTTTCAGTGAGGTTACATTTATACCAGCGACAACGTGCAGTGATGCTGTTGACCTGAGTAGAAACAGAAAGAGCTATGGGAGCCAGCGGTCAGAAGAGCTACTGGCTGTGTTGGGTGAACTGGTTGGAGGTAGGGAGGAGTCAGGGGGTCGGACCTCGTTTTTTGAGCGCTGTGTATGAAAAGCAGCAGTGTTGTCCCGCGTAGAGTCTTTGATGGGGGCACAAGGGTGGCTCATGTCTTTAGGGGACTGCTCACTCTGTTGAGAAGACGGACAGGCGCAGGTCAAAGCAGACTGGAGAAGCAGCGTGAAGCAGAGGCAATGATAATGTGAGACAGCGACAGTCCCTGCACACATAAAAACACTGACTACAAATACATTGTTTTTAAGAAAAGAGTCACCCTTCGACACTTCCACTCTTTAAGATCTTGAATGTGTGTGTATGCATGCACCTGATTTTCACCAACCTGCCTCACCATCTCCTGCTGCAGTCAAGTCCAATATCTCCAAGATTCACTTTCAACACTTCCTGCTCAAAAAGCATTAACTTGTGATGTTTGGATGCGGCTTTTGATTGTAGATGGAGAGCTTGAGTGATTCAGCAATGACACATTTTGCAATACTTCCTTTAAACTCAACATCTTGCAGTGAATACTGATCTCTTAAGGCTCCTGTACTGTCTGAGATGTTGAGTTAAAATGTCACTTTCCAATAAAAAAGAGTAAAAAATGCCTCCTGCTTGCTACATAAAGATGGGGGAGAGAAGGGAAGACATTTAGTAAAAGGCTCCACCAGGTGAGCTACCTGGGCGCCCCAAGTGTTGCTCTGTTCAAAAGGATGGCACAGATGTGTTGTTATTGATTGCAAAGCTGCAAAAGGACAAATGGTGAGTGTTCATGTGATGCAAAAGCATCTGATAATCAGAGAGCCAAACTGTAGCCTGCAGCAGCCTTTTTCCAGAGCTCTGTTTTGCAGCAAAATTACATTGAAGCCTGGCACTGTTGTATCGCTTATCCCGTGGCTGCAGCGAGTGCGGGCCGACATGGTTAACTGGTAAGTTTATATGTCTCATCTTTCATCTGTTGACTGCATCCAAACAAATCTGCAGTGTGCTACATTACATTAGGCGATGTTAGCCTGCCAAGTTACATGATGACAGATGTCAAATGATGAAAGAAGTTCTGAACGTTACAGAAAACTTCACGTGACTTTGAGATTGTCGACGAAAGAAGCATATCATGATAAAGCCTATCATAAACTGCTAGCATAGCATTAGCAGGATAATTCAGGGGCATATGGCGTGTGGGAGAGGTTTTCCTTCAGGGCTTTCTGCCTGGCAGGTATACTCAGATCCGTGCATATCAAATGAAGGCAAAGGTGTAGAGTTACCTCTCAGCCAACATAAGGCATGGAGGGATTTTTCTCATGAAAAAAAAAAAAAAAAATGTAAGTTTGATGAACAGATATGAACTTTTAGGGGTTTAAAAATCAATAACTGGAGAGGAAATTTAAGCTTGTATTTTTCCAGTTTCCCCTTTTGACATTAATGAAGTTATCTCTTTAAGAAAAATATTGGCTAATTAATTACACCTAATAACGGTATAACTTACAACATACTCTTGCATGAGACATTGTCTTTTGTCTACCGACAATCAAACTGAAAGTTCAACCAAACACAGATGCTGCTGTTACCATGGCGATGGCAACAGTTTCGACGGCGTCTGCTGCCAGAAAAGAGGAAAACTAACATGGTATTCATCCTCTAAAAGCCTGTTCAACCATTGTCTCTTTGTCAGATCAGGGCTGAAGCCAGGATTTTAGAAATACTGCGGTCATGAGCTCAAATTCCTCCAGCATAATCCCACCAGCCCAAGAAATATTTGAGCAGCCAGCAATAGAAATCAATATGGAAAAAAGTTGGAAAAAAATGTTAATCACTTAAATTAGCTGGGGATTTTTTAATAACAGTATTCTGGCCCAATGTTTTAGCTGTGGTAGACCATGTGCTGTTTATAGTTAACTACATCACTATATGTTATAATGGACCCCTAATTAGCGTCATTAAGGTCAGTATTTTAGGGTGAATCTTTCCTTTAACCACCAGCACACTCACAGCACTGTCTGCCACTAACCCTCGTCATGTCGTCAGTGCAGTCCTCTCTTGAAGAGCTCACTGAGTGGCCAGTGAGGGTGGTCCGGTGCTGCAGTTGGGGGGAGAGGAGCTGCAGGCTACTGGCACGTGTCGGTATCGCCTGCCCCGGTGGAGGCAAGCCCGCCATCCCACCCTCGACCCCGTGTGGTCGGTGGCGCTCCCTCCTCACGTACATGGAGTGGCGTTGAGGCCGTTGCTGAGAGGAGAAGGGGGAGGTATAGCCCAGGCCGTAATGATAAGACTCATGTGGAGAAGGCAGAGTGTGGGTGGAGGGCATTCCCCCTCCTCCTGGGTCTAAGAGCTCCGGAGCACCAGCCTCCTCTGGAGAAGAGCGAAAAGATCAAGTTTGATTATTTTCATCGTAGATTATTCTATTAGTTTGTTCTTATTAAACGTTCAACCCGTAAAACTGTACGATTTACACAGATCTATAAAATAAAGCTGATAATCCTCACATTTCAGAAACTGGAATCAGCATCTAAATATTTCACATTCTGACAACTTAACTGATTAATAAATGATCAAAATTGTTGTCAAATGTTTTATTTATATTTACTCATCAATTAACAAAGAAATAGTTTCAACACTACATGTCCAGGTTGTCATTTGAGCCACATCAGCCACTACATTTACTGTACAGCACCAATCATACAAACAGAAAATATGAAGCCTGTGATGGAGCTAATTTCATTCAGTTCAATTGATTCACAGTCTTATACTGACCATGCACAGTGTTATTTAACCGTAACACTCCTGACAGGAATCTCCTGCTGCTGCATGTTGATTTACTGCATCTTTACTTTAATGCTACCAATAAAATGCATGTCAGGGTAATGCGAGAGCTCAACTTATCAAGCTGAAAATAAGTCATTATTTGCATTAATCAAAAAACAAAACAAAACACCTGATTTTAGATTATGCATAGCTGGAGAAAATTTACTATGCTAACAACAAGCAGCCAAGGGAAATACCAAAAACTGCAGTTCTTCGAATGGCCACTTGAGGCTGGCTACAAAAGAGAGGCAATCCCCATAGACCTCCATATTAAAATGCCCGACTTTATACTTTATAACTTTATAACAGAAATATTTTCAGCAAAGTAAAAAAAAAAACCAAACAAATCTTCTCTATAGCTAATTTCTCTCATTCATGACAACTGTACAGGGGTAAATGTTTACATAACTCACTCGATTCAATTATATATTAAGGCTTAAAGTTCTGCATAATTTTGGGCAGCCCTGCGATCGGCTCGCGACCGGTTCAGGGTGTACCCCGCCTCTCGCCCGTTGACAGCCGAGATAGGCTCCGGCCCCCCCGCGACCCCGAAAGGCATAAGCGGCATAGAAAATGGATGGATGGATGGATGGATGGATAATTTTGGGCATGGCTGTTTTGAGTGACAGCTAGTCGCTAGGTTTCAGCAACCAGGCTTCATTCGGCCTCAGCTCCACACACGCTCCACCTCTTGACCCATCCCTGGATTAGCAGGAGTTTGCTGGGGTCAGGCAAAGTCTGGCTTTTGTTTGGCGGCTGTGGCTCAGGAGGTAGAGCGGTTGTCCGCCTATCAGGAGGTCAATGGTTCGATCCCAGGCCTCAGCAATCCACATGCCGAAGTGCCAAATTCAATTTTCCATTCTTAATTCAGTGGACAATGAAGTTGAGTGGACACCCATGAATACAAATTTGACTCTTAAACTCACCTGGTGCTAAAGATTTATGTCTGGATTTGTGTCTGGATGAGGAGTCCAGCGTGCTGCTCTCCATGCGGACGTTGCCGCTGCTACGAGAGGCGGGGCTGTGCCCGGATCGATCGCTGTGTCGAGTAGAGGGGCTGCCAGGTGGTCCTGGAGGACCTGAAGGGGCGTTGAGGTCTAAACAGCTGGTGGGGAAGAAGCGGGCACCGGGTCCCACCCCTGCTGTCGTGTTGGAGTTTGGGTCGTCCGGGTGGAGTCGACCATCGCTGAGGTTCCCCACAGATTTGGCGTCACTCAGCGCGCTGTGGCTCTTGGACAGGCTGAGATAGGAGGCTGAGCTCTTAGAAGAGGAGGACATGGATCCGTGTGCAGAGTCGGCCATGCTGTGGGCATGTCGGTGTTGTTTCTCGGCTCCAGACTGCAGTGTGTTGGTCTTGCCTTCCAGGAAGTTGTGGCGGCCGGCCTGCTGCTGCTGTTGCTGCTGCTGCTGCTGAGCGCGCGAGGAGCTGGGTTTCCCGTGGCCGTACTTCGCCCCGTGTCCCTGGTCTGGCAGCTTTGGGGAAGGTCCCAAGCTGAAATCGAACTCTGTCTTGCCTTTGGCTTCTTTGGGACTGAGGAGGTGTGGCAGGTTGTTGTTAGCCAGGTCTTTGTTGGATGAGGCAGAACGATTGAGGGTCTGGGACATGTACTGGCCCTTTGGGTGGAGCGTAGGACTTAAACTGGATGGGGGCGGTTTGTTACCATTGAGGAAACTCTTGTTGCTGAGGTGATGGAGGTCCCCATGTCGAGGGAGGCTGGAGCATTCTTTGCTGTTGGAGCGACGGCTCGTGCTCTTAGTGTGACTCCTGGAGGGGCAGAGGGACGAACAGACTGTTTATTATTTTGGTTTATCATTTTATTAGGCTTCATCTTAAAATCCTAAACTGTTTGGCTGGAAATTATCTCTGTTTTTGTGAACGTTGCACAAATCTACCCTTAAAATGATCCCTAATGAAATCAAACTGTCTCAGCTCTTAATCTAACAATCCTATGACTGTTTTATCTAAGAACTGCTCAAACTGCCTCAGAAACAGGCTGGGGCCATTGAGCCAAGAGCCAATTTGTACTTTTTTTCTTCTAAAAGGGCACATTTTACAGTATTATGGCTCCTTTTACTGTATACCGTGATAGAGGATCCTCTCCACATCGTCCAGCTCTAGTTCCAGCGTTTACTAAGTGGGATTCAAAGCGGTGATTGTTAGATTGACAGATACAAGCTGTGGCAGAGTCTCACCTCGTAGGAACTGTGTTCTCTCCATGGTGGTGTGTTTTCCTCTTGGAGGAGCGCGGCGGGTTGGGAGACGCAGGGGGAGGCCGCTCTCTCTCTGCCTGCCTCAGAGGCTGGAAGGCCGGATGGTTCAGACTCTGCTCCGTCAGGTAACGCTCAGTGGGGTTTAGCAGCAGCAGGTTCTGATGGAGGGAATTTATTTCACTGGCTTATATCTCAAACTTTATCGATGCAAATCATTGGTGGATAGATTAAGGGAGGATAACACATCATGTCCATGTGAATTCCAGACTGCTTAGAGAATTTCTTGGTGTTTTACCTTCATCAGATCCAACATCAAACCACTCAAGATGCCCTGGTACCTTCTCTCCAAAGTCTGAGGATGAGTAACAGAGGGAAACTGGCACACACACATGCACACGCACGCACGCACACACACAAGCACTGGATCAAATTCATATCCAAATTGAACTTTGCTGTGTATTCAAAATTACTATTAGGATTTCCAGCGTACTACAGGAGATGTTCCTGCCAGTAAACAAAAGTAGCTCTCTAGTTCAAATCACACAGAAATCTATCACTGGATCACACTAAACAAACTACCGAACACACACACACAAAGTCTTTTCTTCGGCCTTCTGGGACATTTTCTCTTGCTGCTAAACTGAACACCAACCACCTATCTCATGAGTCATACCAATCCACTCAGTCATGGTGCTGGGAACAGTGCCACAAAAGAGAAACAGAGAGAGAGAGAGAGCTGCAGAGAGAAGGAAAGGAGGTAACAACAGAGAGGAGGAGGAGAAAGAAGAAGAAGTGACTGTAGAGGGGATAAAAGATAAACCTTTCCTACCCTGATGCCATGAAAACGAGGGTTGTTGTAAAAGAGCTTCATCTGTTCTGCAGGAAGTGGCCCCAAAACCTTCTGAATGGTGAAGAGCTGGAGACAAAATAAAGCAGCATCATAATTAATAGTGACCGTAGACTTATCTGCATTCGTTCACCAACAAGATGTCTGTGGTATGAACAGTGTGTGTAAGACTCTCCTTCAGCATTATCTGCAATATTTAAGAGCATTTTAAATACAGCTGCAAAAAAACTACATGGACATTAACATCAAAGTATATTCTTGACCTTGACCACGCTGCGGGTGGCAAAATGTAACGGTCCATTTAGTGCACACATTTAGATGTCCGATTGTTTTGTCAGTTTATTTGTCTTTTATTGACTTTCAGTCTTAACCTTTAAGTCAACACGGGCAGGAAGTCCTTAAAGTGCTCAGAAAATGGAATCTGAACATCTGCAGTTCATTTCCATAAAAACGGGGCCGGAGTTGCACCGATTCAATCAATCTATGAACCCGCAGTGACTGATGTTTTTGTCCACTTGGGGCAGCACAACAAGCCGTATGCAATAGATAGACATACTGTCATCTTAGAAATTCTATATGGCAAACATGTTAGCAAACAGTGGCTTATTTCCACATCCAGCAGCATTTATTTGGAGTGTTTGAGTCCACTGGTTGAATATAAGTCCAGTGTTCTCTCTCCTTTTAGCTCACCAGTCTTCTCCACCAACTCCAACCAAAGGAGAAAGAGCTTTATTTACTGCTGCAGGTGAGAGCGAGCAAACCAGGAACATTGTAGTCTGCAAAAAAATGACTAGACTTGTTTAGTCAGTAAAATGTCACAAAATAAAGGCAAAATGCCGATCATCAGAGCCCACCATGTTGTCCTCCAATTGCTTACCAACCCCGATACCAAAAAATGGTGTGGTTATCGAGTGGCCAATCATGATACTATCACCTGTTACCGATGAACCTGTTTACCTGTGGAATGGCCCAGCTTTCTTGAAATCGAGCTTGTATTTAGTCTGACCCATGTGCGCTAAAGACATGCACATCTGTCCTGTCCAGGTGCTCAGTCTGTCAGTTTTAACTTACACAAATTCACACATTCATGCTGTTAAATGCTACCTTTAAAATGTCTATTTTATCACATTAGAAAAAACTTTTCAAGGGACCATTTATTTTGTCCTTAAAAACACTAAGAGACTCATTTTATAAAGACATGAGATGAAGAAAAGCTGCAAATCTTCAGAGTGGAGAAGCTCGAATCTACCAACATCCATCCATTCATTGTCTATACTGACTATCCCTTTCCGGGGTTGTGGGGGGGCTGGAGCCTATCCTAGCTGTCAACAGGCGAGAGGTGGGGTACACCCACCAACTGATCACAGGGCAACATATACACACTCACACTCACACACTCACACACACTCTAAGGACAATTTTAGAGTCACCAATTAACCTAATGAGCATGTTTTTGGTCTGTGGGAGGAAGCTGGAGTTTTTGTTGATTACTTTTCTGTCCAACTCGTTTCATCACCAACCTGATCTATCTCACTTTCCCCTGGAAACAAGGGCTGTCCGTCACTCAGCTCCCCGAGGATGCACCCCACAGACCACATGTCCACTGCCTTTCCATAGGGAGCCCTGAGAAAGAGACAAAAGAGAGTGTCAATGATGGCTTGTGACGACTTTGGCAACAAAACAGCGGGAGTGATGATGGCGGAGAGGAGACTGAGGATGATAGGGGTGAAAATGAAGTCACCAAAATGAATAGGAGATGATTATGAGAGGGATGGCGATGGGGGTGACGTTATCAGTGGTGGTGGTGCAGTAAAACGAAATGATGGATTCTGCATTTCTGATGGAGATGATCATAAAGAAGATGGTCATTTCTGAGGAAACGGCGCTGAGGAGTCTGGTGAGAAATGGTGAGAGATCTGGCAGCAGAGAAGCAGAGGAGCGGTGGTGTTGGAGGGAGAGAGTATTTGAGTGGGCGGTATTCAAACGCTGTCTCAATAAATGTTCCAGGGCATTTACTAAATCAGGCTACAGCAGTGAGGCTAGATGACGCTCAGCTGTCTTCGAGCTAGAGTGGACATTCAATGCAGCAAAAGCATCAAAAACAACTGCGAAACAGAGATTTGATGTCAGGATACGGGGTGCACACCGTGGTTCATGTTATCATGTTGTAGCAGGTGAAGCATCGCCTCTTTAAAGGTAAATCTGCAGCATTTCCAGCATCTGAATTAAATTAATGAAGGTGGAAACATGGGAATTACACAAAATGGGTTGTGGGACTCAACCTTGTGCACAAAGCAGAAGTAATATAACTCCTAATAAATAAAATAATGAAAATATAACGAGCTTACTCAATGGTTGACATGTACCACAAAAGACAAGGACAAGACTTAATTTAACCATTTAACCCCTTTTTTTTAACATTGATCTTCCTTTTTGAAATAACTTTCTCCTTCTTCTGACCTTCTAAAAACGTAACAAAGTCAAAAAAAATAACCCTTCCCATTGATGAAGGTGACAAAATAAAAAGCATATATTCCTTAAATTTGCAAGTGAAACAAACAAGTGAATTTGCAGATAAAGAAATGTACTGTTTGTCATCCTACAAATGTCAGTGCCTGTACTGTAAACAGAAAACCAATAAAACTTATTTTGTATTTGTGTGGAGTAGTACTGTATAAAAAAAATTACTGCCAACACCAACCACAGATAGAGAGCATATAAAAATCCATTGCATTGCATTGTTTCCAGCTGGGATCTCAATGACAGAAGTCATTTCTAATGATTAAAATCATGTTTAAAAGAGATCCTCATAAAATGACCAAACATCAAGATGTGTCAAGTTGATGAAATTCCACTAGTCATATGTCTCCAAATTTGGTGTCTTTTCATGTTTCAGACAGACTAAACGTTTGCTTACAGCTTGAGAAAATGACTGCCTCAGATAAATAAACTCCAAAAAACTCCACTGGGTTATCTTAAAATGCGACGATAATCCCAGTATGTTGGACATGATCGGACAGTAACTGTGAAGCTGTGCTGAAGTTAATGTGATGTGTCAGGAATGACAGCTGGGAGCAGAGTCGTCATTTTCTTGAATATTCTTATTGGAGTATCTACTGCTGCTCATTTCTCTGGGGACTTCCTGCAATTCCCTCACGGATCCCTGGAAACCACTAATGGGCTAACTGTAGCCCATTTTAGTGCTTCAAACAACTTACACTCAAACAAGGGATGCACTAATCCGCTATGCCAGATCAATGTCAGCATCGGTACCTTAACAGCACTTATGAAACAGACCAGATATCAGCTGAGGCTCCATGTTTTTCACTTATCTTTGCGCGGTGATTGAAGTGAGGAAACAGGAGGACAACCCCCAAAGCCAGCCGTCGGGGCTGAACTCAGAACCCTCTTGCGGCCTGGTGACAGTGTTAATCATGGCACCGTCGTTTCTCACTTACTCTCCTACACACACCTGCCTGGTTCGGTCAGATGGCAATATCCTGCATGTCTGCTGCACCATTTATGAGACTGATCCCGAAAAGACTTCATTTACACCTTCTTTGGTATCATTAGAAACTGTGTTTTCCCAATCGCCTGAGCTATTGGGAACGGTATCGGTAGACAAAATGATGGATCGGTGTGTCCTTATCTCACACCACCTCATACAAAAACTCCACCCACCTGCTGCTCTGACAAGATGGAAAAAAAGATGCTAGGAGTGATTTGCAGCAGCCGACAGAATGAAGTCCCTTTCCCTCTCTGTCTGTCTATTTCTCACGTAGTCTCCACACACACACACACACACACACACACACACACACACACACACACACACACACACACACACACACACACACACACACACACACACAGACTCACCCCAGCAGCAGCTCGGGCGAGCGGTACCACCTTGTAGCCACATACTCAGTGTAGTTGGCATCTGTTCCTTCAGACAGGTTACGAGCAAAACCTGAGCCAGAATGAGATGAAAATGAATAAATCACACAGAGCTCATGCTGTATTTCAGACGTCAGTGCTCTGTGATAACACGCAGATAATTGGCAGACCTTAAAATTAAGCTATAAATAGCCGATCAGTAAGAATAAACTACAATTAACACTCAGATTGTTTTGGACAGTAACAACCTGGTCATCGTGTCATGTGACCAGGCTCTAATTAGTTATGTCACTGCGGGCGGGCTGAGGCCATGCTTCAGATAACTGGTTACAGAGAGTCAATTTTAAGCATGAAAAATCACAATAAACAGCACGCCAGCTCCAACAGTGAATAACAAACAAATCTCACCCCAGCTGACTCAGTTGGGTTGCATTTGCCAAGTATGCAAAGCTAACTGACCGTGTGATTTTGCAAAGACTCATCCAAATGTAAAACACACACCTGGGAAACTGTAAAATGACAAAACTCAGCTGTATCAATACAGTCTATTAGTGCAGTTCCAGCAGAAGCAGGTGCCTGACATTAACCTAACTTTCCTGAAATGTAGCTTTGGCAGATTCATTGTGATAACAGCCACCAGAGGACATTTTATAGTGCTGGCTGGCTGCTTCCCAGTGGCAGCATTGATTCTTCTGATACACAACTTACAAGGTGACAAATTAATGGTGGGATTTTTCACAGTGAACAGAGCCCAAGAAACCAAAGTGCCCAAAATGGAATCACAGCTATAACTGCTGAAATCACAGATACTTTGACAGCATTGTGAAGAATCTGCATCTACAGCACAAGGTCCAGTAAACCCCCAGAAAAAGCAGATCCACTCTGTCAATTCTATTTATTCGACGAGGCAAATGTAAATCTCTCCTGACAATATGGCTGCTGGAAGGAGCAGAAGGAGAAGAGCGAAGACTCACCAAAGTCGCAGAGTTTGAGAACATCCTCCGAGCTGATGAGGAGGTTCTCCGGCTTGATATCTGGAGGAGAGATCCAGACAAAAGGCTGTTAACGACATGCTTCAAGTGCGTCAGTGCTCTAACATACGCCGATTCACTTGAGGAAATGTAACAGGAAAAGTTTGTAACCAGTGTTGTTACTTAAAAGTCTGTCTGAGCCTTAAACGTTTCACTGACAGTTAAAAGATGTAGACAAACTTATTCACTTATCTTTTTTAAAATTTCTGTTTTCCTACATCAAAATAAATGCTTCAAAGCCACAATGCCAAGAACAAATTATACCAGGGGAAATACCACATGCTTGTATTAGTTGGCCGACAGGAAGTGAAATTTAAATCCATTTTTAAGTCTGAAAATACTGTAATCAACCCTTAAATTAGCCTGATAATCAGACCGACCGTCCTGACTGCTGTTAGCTGATTTCGTCTCGTTTTTCCTAGGTTTTGCCTTCACAGGTCATGGCTGTTTGGTGTATCCTTCCAACTACATTTTCAGTTAACATCTAGAAACTGTGGCAGTGGTCGCCTCCAAAATGACAATTTTATAGCTGCTGCCATCTCACACTTGAGGCACTAAAGATTTCTTCTTTAAGTGGGTAAACAGCTGTGAGCGAGCACCAAACCTTGAACCAGGCTACCTGTAAATATTCATATTCATTTTAAGTTGTGTAATGTAATTCCCTGCAGGGGTCATTTGCAGTACTTCCACTGCAATTTCTCCTTTTTTTTTAAATGTATTTCCCACAATCAAGCAGCAACATTTGACTTAAGGAAGCAAATGCCACAAAATTCTTGAGTCACAAGCAGATTTTTCCCCTTGAATGTGAAAATGTGATTTTGATTTGATGGATATTTTCCCAGCAGAGACATGAATGCAGAAATAAAGAAACTGCTCACCTCTGTGCACGATCTCATTCTTGTGACACCAGTTGATAGCTTTGATGAGCTGGTAGATGTAGCTGCGGACTTTATCAGGCGGTGCACCGTTGGGCAGTTCCTCTAAGAGCTCCAGCATGTTCTGCAAACCAAAACGAATTGTTTAGCTGCAGGTGTAAATGTGAAATAAGCACAGTGCTGTTGACCCTCTCCATAGGCCCCCCCCCCCTTTTTAAATAAACCCTGACCTGGGAGCGAGAGGGGACGCTGTGCTAAAATGACTAGAGTACAGCATGAACATAAAAACTGCCATGAAATAAACACTTGGCCAGATACCCTGGTAGCACAGTGGGGAACACCATTGTTCACCAACAGCATAGTTCATATGTTGCCATGGTGATGCTTTTTTATGCTTAACTGAGCAGTCTCAACGTGCTGAAACTTCGAGTCAAGATACAGCAGAGCAGAGATGCTGTGTGTGATGGGCGCACACACTGACCCTCTCGACATATTCGAAGACAAGGTAGAGCTTCCCCCTCCTGCGGAAAGCCTCCTTCAGCTCCACGATGTTGTCCTGCTTCAGCGTGCGGAGCATCTTCAGCTCCCGGAGAGTCGTCTCCTTGACCTCCTCATTTTCTGAGCGAAATGAAAAAGACAGCAATGACACAGCTGTTCGCCGCTTCCTCTCCCTCCATGTCCTCTCGCTGCTTCACTCACCTTCACTGTCTTTGAACTTCTTGATGGCCACCAGCTCGTTGGTGTCCTGTGGAGAAATGAGGACGTGAGGTGTGTTAAGGCTGAGGAAGACAACAGATCGGGTCAAACAAAGCCCTCAGACAGACAGACAGACGCAAAGAACGTCAAGATAAGTATATGCAGAACGAAAGGTAAAAGGGAGAAATGTGAGGATGTTTAAATTCATTTCCTGCTCTTAACATGAACATAAAAAAGTGTGCCAGCAGTGCCAACACAAGAGCCATGCAGGCGCTCTCATTTCAGTTATTTTACCACAGGGCACTGGCACACAACAAGCAGCACATCCTTGGCATCATTATTATGCATCTTTGATCTCCTTCAGCGTCCTGCAGGTTGTTTGACTGACCTCGCTGAATTTAACAAGCCGGTGTGGTTGCAGATAGAATGCTACAGTTTGGACATCTGATATATAATGCACACTTTACCAGAAAGCAAGAAAAGAATAGGTTTTTTTCTGATTATATAGTGCACACAGCAAATTCAGGAAAGGGTTTTTTAAGTTTTGGGAAGCTTTTCACATTGCTTAAACATCGGTCTGTGTGATATGATGAACAGGAGAGTCACATGATAATCACATATGCACTCATATGCAGAAAGGAATGTCAGGAAAATGGGCAAAACATGAATACAATCAAATATAAAGTGCACTTTCACCACCCTGCTTTTCGGTAGAATATATGAACTATCAGGCTACACTGTGAGCTTCCCATTACTGAAAATGAGATTTATAAGGGCCTTTGAAGGCTTAAATGATTCCCCCACTGGACTGTGTTTAAGGGGAAATATCCTCAAACTGAAGCAACAGAGGGGATTGAGCTTCACATGTTTATAATTCCATTTTAACGCCACGTCTCAGAGTACATACAGCAGCGAGCAGGCTGGTCAGGGCCCCGGACTTTGATGCTGTGGATGGTTTAAGCCAAGAAAGTGGTGAGGGAGAAAGGTCTGGTTTAAGGCAAGATTACTGCATGTTTTGGGCCTTTTTAATGAGCAGCGAACATGTTTGTGAGGTTCGATATAGACCCTGACAAATGTGGAGGGCTGTCGATGCACAGATGCATCTCTTCTGTCTTTTTTGTCTACATCTCATGTTTGCTGTGGTGGAAGGTAACTAAGTACAGTTACTCATGTTGAGGTACTTATATTTGACGAGTATATCCAGTTTATGCTATTTTATACTTCTACTCCACCACATTTCAAAGGGAAATGTTGCACTTTTATTTCAGAGCATCTATTTTACTACTTTAGTTACTTTGATTTTACAACTTACATACAAAACTCAACTTATTAAAAATGATGCACTGTTACAGATTAAAGGCCCCACATCGCTCACTCTGTTTTCTGATATGTTGCTGATTAAACCTGCTCAGGTTGAGGATCTGCCAGGATGTACGTGAGGTGTGTGAATCGTTGAAGGCTGAAAAAAAAAATTCTTTATCTTTTTGCGTAGTGAGTACTTTTACTTGTGTATACGTATGTGTGTATACGTACTGTTAATCAAGCAGAAAACCACTGAATGTTTGACATATTTTGCAAACACCACTAAGGACTTTATGACTGCGGCTTGTTTCTGATACAAGCCGCCATGTCTCACGAGAATCTCACATCAAGTTTGAACTAAAGCTGCCTCAACATTAAAAAAGACAAATTTTATAGTTTCCAGTTAGTTCCTGTCATGGCGTTTTTGTGCCCACATCTTTGATTAAACGGCCCATCTCAACGTTGGGCCCAGAGGCTGCGGCGGGTGAAGACGACGGTCCAGAGGGGGTCAGTCTCCCTCTGTCTTCTGCCTCACTCAGTTTCCTCTATTGTCCTTTTGTTTACAGTCTTCAGACAACAGTGTCGCCTTCAGTGTCGAGAAGAGGTCTCGCGGTGAGGAGCTGCACGCCGCCCGTCCTCACACAAGACGATTGTTTGACTGAAAACACTTTTGTTCAGAGCTTTTCATTTGAGTGACAGAAGGAATGAAGCATTGTGGATTTACAGCTCTAACAACACTTACTGCTGACAGTAAAGTTACAGCATCCACGATAGCAAACTGGGCGATTTACTGTGTTTATCAGGCAAAATAATAAGCCAGCACCCATCCAGCACATGTGCCTTTTCCAGCTCCGTGGCAGCGCTTCACGATGTGCTGAAGATGCTTGTGCTCATGTGTGGAGTGTCTGACCTCCAATGATTTACCTTTTGATCCAATGTTAAGTCAGCAAACCCAAAAATAGCTCCGACTTGCAGATTTTCTGCTGATGACACGAGCACGTCCTGATTGTCACATTACACAGAGGAATAAAGCTTCTCACATTTTTGTAGCATTGAATGTTTTAGCCTAGCATGGCATCCTAAATGCACTGTGCCATAGAACTGTTTAGCCACCCACTTATCTTTTAATCTAAACACACATCTGTTAAATCATGACATCATTATTATGCTAAATGGGATATATTCATCAATGGAGCCAACAGGACAAACTCCCTTTCTCTCTGTGCATTTCTTTTTCCTTTGGTCTGTCTTTTCCCTTCTGCGTGGGTCTTTATGATGATCTTTTTGTAATCTTCCTTCCTGTGTTACTGGAATGATGAAATGCTGGACAAATATTTGAGAAGACGATTATAAAAACAAATATGTTAACAATGTCAATGCATGTCCGTTGTGCTACTCGCAATCACATAACAGCGATTCAGTACAACCATTTTCTGCAGACACATGCACGCAGTGAGGCTTCACTTGAATAACCAGGACAAATCTTGGCAGCTATCAAGTCAGGAGCTCCACCTACACAAAGTAAACTTCTGATAAGACAAAATGTCAGGATTGGCAGTATCTTCCAGTCTTGTTTCCTTGTGTTTTGTGTGTGTGTGCCTGAGCTGAACTGGGCGTGGTTCACCTGCTGCCAGCTCACCTGAGGTTCATCAAGTAATCAACGCTCACAGTATATAAACCCCGGTCCTTCACTGCAGTCTTTGGCAGATTGTCAGGAGTCCAAGGTGATACTTTGTCCTGGCTCCTGTTGTTGCCCTTGCTAAAGTCTGCTCCATTTTCTGAGCTCCTGACCTCACGTCTGTGTTTGGTCTCCTCTGGGCCATTCTCCACCTGCATCTCCTGCCCTAAGTCAGCTAAACTCTTCCTGCCTAGTCTCCCTGAGATCTGCTGTCATGAAAGGAAAAAAAAAACAAACGCTTGCACCGATCTGTCTACTGTTCTGCTTTGGGGTCCTACAAGCTCACCCGTTATGACAGAAAATTCAAGAAAACATGAAAATCACAACACAGACATGACAAACTAGTTTGAAAGCAACGTCTTGCAGGTGAAGAGGTAATGTTGGATTTAAGTATGGTTTTTACATCAATATGATTTGTTCAGTATAAATCCAAAAAAACAATAAATAAATCAAAATTATGTCAAAAACCACAAAAGTATTCAGATTACAAAGATTTAAAACTGAAAAAATCAAACCCCTCTGCTTGACTGGATGTGTGTTTGCATGATAAACTGTTTCAACAATTAATCTCCCATCAGAGTCACTGATAAATCTGTTGATCAGCTCCTGGTAATTAATTTACATATCCCTTTAATACAGCACAGAGATACTGTATGGGCACCAGGAAACACAGACTACCGTGTAGGTTGTGCTATTGTCACAAATTCAAGATAACACATAAGCCTCCATACACACACCCACATACGCTAATACAACACTTCCATAAAGTGGCAGAACATTGCACAAACGCTAGCACACACTCGCTCGGCTAATTAAATGTTCCATCGGACGCGTTGTGTACTGTAAAGTCCACATAATTTATGGAGGAACACACGGATAAAAGGCATTTCATTGCTTCGTACTACAGTTTGACTCTCTTCTGAGTCACCTGGATGAGTGTTAGCCCGCTGCTCAGAGTCTCTATGACTGTCTCACCCATACGCAGGTCTGCTGTAGACTCCTAACAGGGTGACCCATTTACCATCAGCATAGTCTCCATATTCAATACCTCCCTCTGCATCTCCTCTCCATCACACACACACACACACACACACACACACACACACACACACACACACACACACACACACACACACACACACACACACACACGCACACACACACACACACGTTGCTTCTCTCTCTCTCCCTCTGCCACCCGTTTCTGGTTTGCCCTGCTTCCAGCTGAGAAAAGTAAAAATAACTGCTCTCTTGCAGCAAAGCTAAAAAGCTTTTATTGCCATGGTCTGAGTCTGTGGCTCCACATATGAAAATAAATCCCCTACATGTGCTGTATATCAGTGGGAAACATCTCAATTCTTAGCAACTTACTGGGATGCTCAGTTTAACATGTAGCACAATGTTAGCCGCTGTCTAAATTTGTATGAAATGCAGATTAGCTGAGGACCAAATTGACGGTCCAATAAAATCGATTCAATTACTGCAAATGTTACTGGCTTTGGTTTATTTGTACTATGAAAGCGTGAAAACGTTGTGGTTCAGCCACAGTTTATTTAAAGACAGCTTGTCATTTTCAGTGATTGAGGAGTCCTACTTGTTGGCTGTTTCTCAGGTTCTCTGCTTTCATTTCTCACACAGTCCTTCAACAATATGACGCATCTCCTGCCGCTTCCATGACACAGATTAGAAGTCATAATCAATAACGAGAGGCCTCTGTCTCTCCTGCTCAGGCTCTCGCTTGCTCTCTCTCTCTCTCTCTCTCTCTCTATTGCATACAAATAACAATCAGCATGTTACTAGAGAAACATTGGTCTCACAAAGCAGCATTTCGCTTCAACGAACAAAGTCCTTATTCAGAGCACTTCAGCGTTCCCCACATTAGAGACGAGACAAGGGTAATGTGACCACACATTCACAGTCAGCCGCAGTCTGCATTCTAACACATCCCATAATGCTGACTGTCCTTTCGTCTTTTTTTTACCTGCCTCTGTTGGGTTGCAGCTTCCTCTCTCTCGCCATCATGTTCTGCTTAGCATGACATTTTGTTCACGACTGCAGAACGCAGGCGTGTGCACATTTCGTTTTTCACTCAATGTATATAATTCATGGCTCATTTGAAATTTTCATGAAGCGTATAGCGCTGAGAGAACTTCTTGGTCAAAGGACAAATGCAGGGCGTAAAATGAAAGAAACATGTCCGTGCGCCACATATGAGAAAAGGGACCAGACGTTAAGCACTCGCAGAACTCCATAATGAATTAACCTGTTTTAAATTCAGAAACTCACACAGGTTTCACCCCAGCTTACTTTATCGTCCCCTTCATGTCGCACAGTGCAAGTAGTCATAACCTTGATTCATTTTCAATGAATCAGCATTCAACATTCAACATCATGCATTCAAGCATTTAACCTGAGAGCAGTAAACAATAATTATGATCAGAAATCAACATAAGATTCACTCTCTGAATGTAAATCCTCTCTAAGAAATCCTCTCCTGTCCCTTCTCCTCTCTTGTTGACTCTGCCGCGACTGTCACTCCTCCCACAGTCGTCCTCTTTGGCTCTATCTGTCGAATGAGGTGTTTTTAACAAATATATTGTGTTCATAAATGTGCTGACAGAAGAAATCAGGCTAAAAATATGTAATTCTTTAAAGTATGAGCCACACAGATGAGAACGTGTTGATTAAAGTAGCTCGCTGTGGCTAATGTGGCTCAGTTTGACTCAGTTTAGCAGAGTGATAGTTTTTCCATAAGTGAGAATTCTATTTTAAGTGTATAAAATCTATAAATAAGTGAAGAGACAGCGTGAGTCTATCTGGAGGATAAGACTCAGTGCACTGCAAGAAAGTCTTTTAATTTGTTAAACGCTTTAGTACAGAGAGAGATATCATTGTTAATGATATAACTGACTGGCTGGGGAGTATGCGCAGCCTGTTTATGATGGCCAGACCCCCGGGGCCCAGACCAACCTTGACTCCTAGAAATGACATTTACTTAGTATTGATTTGCAACAGGAAAGTTTCTTTCTTACATTTTTTTTTAAATTGACATAATTAGGAATTGCTGTTAATTAACACATTTGCCAAGTTGGAAGATATTGATATTAAATGTGTCAGCAAAATGTTCAATGACAGCGTATTTCACTGGTTTCCCCTGCTGCGTCTGCTCTGGCAATACCATTTCTGCTCAGAGCATCCAAGGGAGTAATTTCCACATGTCCCTCCGCGCTTTCCAAAATCCCTCTGCCCCCCACTCATTTTTATTACTTCAGCTTGATTTCCTGACTGACGTTTCTCTGAACCTCGTTCCACTACTGTGCAGCCACCATAATCCACATGAGCGAAGGTCTGACTTGACAGAAATGTTTATTCACAATTTTGCCTTCAATTGCTGCTGAGTGGAAGAAGCAATAAGCTGACGGAGAAGCGTGAGTGTGTTTCACCTCTCAGGCCACATACAGAATGGAAGTCTTTGTGGTCTACATGCAGCCTGAAAGGAAACCCTGCAGGCAAAAAACTTTATTTAATCTGTATTTTAATTTACTGTTAATTATTGTCCTCTAATGTACAATGTACTATGTCTCTACTCTATGTCTCAACATTTATCTGTCTATGAAGGAAACTGAATGTGATTTTAAGTGTATGTATTACACTATATATATCTTTTCTGTTTTATTTTAAGGTCTGTAATGATTCTGAATGTCGGTCAATGTAAGTCACATTATTAAGTTAACATGAAATTTAGTGTCTGAAAAGAGTGCCACAGGCTTAATGAGTATAATAGCTAATATAAAGTTATATATTATTACATTTTCAGCTGCACTAAATGTGGAAATGACTATCTGGTGTGACTCCTGTGCAGTTTCCTCCTAGCAAAGGGTGCCTAAAATGATCTTTAATTAAAATTTCCAGCTCTGCTTTTCACACTGTTGAATCAGGACACAAAGCCAGCACCACGTGCTGCCTTGAAATGGCACATTTCTGCCAGGGTTCTCGAGTGTCTATCTATTACATGTGATCCACAGTGTGTATATGATAATGTATATCTGGGAGTTTGAGCAAAAACACCCCTGATTTCTTTTTTGGTTTATCATCGTCAGTTTTATATATATGTGCTCCTTCGCTATGACGTTATATTTGGCATTATGTTCACCATCGCTGGTGGAACTCACGGTGAAGTAAACCAAAGCAGGGACTAAACTAAAATGCATGAACAGTTCACCTCCAATGTCTTCTGTAGTATATTCATTATATTTCATCAAGCAAATGCTGGATAAATTGATTTCACAAGTCAAATGTGTCATACCCCATGATAAATTATGAAAAAGAACTTGTTGATGTCTCACCTTTCATTCAGATTAAGCTCTCAGTTCACATCACTTTATTAATGAGACCTTGAATGCAGGTGCTAATAATAGTAGCAGTAATCTGCCATTAACCCCATTCCTGTCTGATCGGTTTGATAACAGTGTTGATCTGGATCTGTAGCTTTCTAAACACATTGTTCCTGCTCTTTCCATCCATCACGGCTCCACACAATATGGACAACATGCCAAACAGTCTGGAAAGCGCCTCAACGAGCCAGTTTCATTATACGCATAAATCTGCTGCGCCTGTGTACCAGTTCAGGTCTCAGTCACCTCAGCGGGTCTACGGCGCTTTGAGAGGTGGTCTGTTCAGCTGCTGTCAGTAAAGCAATGGAGAGTTTGGGCATCCGATTTTAGATTGTGTTGGTGAAACTTGAGGCCAGATTAAGAAACATTCCCGAGAATATAATTTCATAGAAGTTTTTTTTAAAAAGGTTCAGAAGCACTTGTCATATTTTCCCAACATCAACCCATTTAAAATCCCTCATCCAAGATGGCGCCGCGGGCGGCTGCCTCGGTGTGTTGGTGCGTGTTGTTTGTTTTGTTAACTATGTTTTTTGCGATGGTACCCGCAGATCTTTCACCAGAGAAGAGCTCATGAACATCAGGGTAACAACAACAGAGGATTTATTTACATTTTTTACTTTTTAATAGTATTCACTTCACCAAAACAAATTCCTTGTATGTGTAAAATCGTACTTGGCAATAAAGCTTTTTCTGATTCTGAGTCTGATTCTGATTCTAAAAGGACCTTTAAGGGTTTCTGAATTTTTGAATTAAATGAGTAGGTGCATGTAGGTTATGCTGAGTAATAAGTAAGTATTTAATACACTCAAAAGCTTGTTGCTACCACCGTATAGGGATTTGACTTTATTGACGCTGGTAAAAGTTACAGCCCTGGTTTGATATGGTGAGCTTATCGTGGCTAATGTTGGCTAATGCTAGCAAGCTTTAGATAAATACCTGTATCTGACTGAGCCTGTTTGCTGACTTTGACTTTGTGCCACTGTTACACTGTATTTTAGCATTTATCATTATCCAATAATTGTCACTTGTTCTCACAGTGGCTGTTAAGTTGTGCACTCTAGCTTAAAAAGTGACTTTTTTTTTTTACAACAACAAACAATTTCCCAGATTGGGGTCAATAAAGAAGCAGTCTAAAGTCTAAAGTCTAAGTCTTTTAGTTTTGAAATTAAGTGGAATAAATAAAATAGTAAGTTACAGCTATTTTGGTATCTTTTTTTTTTTTTTTTTGAAAAAATGTCTTGATGACTGTTTGATTTGCTACTCTGATGGCAACAGGTTGAAAACATTGCCTTTGCTTGATGGAACAGGGAGTGGTGGAAGATACAACAGCAGCGAGCTGGGATCCATCCAGTCAATATGTTAGGCACTACTGGATGAGTCACACCAGCAGGCCTTTCATGCATACCAAGCACATTAATAACACTCATTTAAAAGCCATGGTTGTAATCCACATTATGCCCCACTTTCTTGGATAACACTCAGCTTCATGCATACATTGTGACATAAATAAAACATGTGAGAAAGTAGGTCAATGCCACTTTATGAGTTTGCACACCGCAAGCCACTGGCGACATCAGGGTATTGTAGACAGCATTTCCCAGCTCGTGTGTCAGTGTGCTATCATTGTTGATGATGTTGAAGCACGTTGAATTAAAATCTGCTGTAGTAGCAGCAGAAGAAAAGTTCTCTGATATTTGACAACTTTCCAAAGCACAAAGTAATGCCCTTGCATTGTTAGTTTTATGCAAACAACAGTCCAAAAACAAGCAGCAAATACTGTACTATAATAATGTGAAAAACTTAAACTCGTGCATATTGGGCATTTTTACTTGAAAAGCGACACAAATGATTAATCAATTATCAAAATAATTGCTGGTCAGTTTTCTTTTGATCAACCGTTCATTTACTCGACTCATTGTTGCAGCTAATTGTCTACATTTGCGTTTAATTCTGTGTCATCATCTGATATTCATATCTTAAAATACTCTGTAACACAAAGCCTTCATGGCACAATAATGCAAACCATAAATATTTCATACAAATGATAAACGCTGTCTTACCTTATGCCTGCACTTAAGCACCACTCCATATGCTCCTGCACAGACAAAGACACAACAGATCAATAAAAAGTCAGACTGCATGCTTAATGTTCAACATCTTAATTATATTTTGGCCTCCTAAACCTCAAACAAACATGCTGATGCTCATAGAATACAAGTGCAGCAGGTGAGAAGCACCAGAGAAACATCGGTTAATAGGTGAGGCGGAGGCATACGTACTCCCCCACACTGAACACACACATGTATCTTTGACAACTAACACCACACACACACAGTGTCCCTGCAGCTTTCTGTCTTTGCCAAAGCACATCATGTTCTCAGTTGATCGTCCATATTTCAGATGTCAGGTCTACAGCTGTAAATCTGTATTTTAGGCAGGTCAGCCAGACTTGCATTGGTTGAAGTTAATTATTTTTCATATCTCTCCTCTCAGCTGCTAATCTCAGACACTACATGTCCACTCCCAGTTGTGTCTGTACCACTTTGAATTTCCTATTCAACTGGGTAAAAAGGCTAGAACAAACAAATTGTTTCCATAATACCACTGATTGGACATAATGCATGATGGACAAATGAATAACAAACAGGTAAAATGAAGTCTTTGCCCAGTTTAGCCAGGCTACTACTTCACAAATGGAAATCATCTTCAAAACACAAGCCTAATACTGTCAATCACTTTATTGCTTCTGCTCTCTCTGATGTCCCAGTTGGCTCGGTGGGATGAAGAGCTGAGGTGGCACACTCTTTCTAACCTAGCCTATTAGCATCTATAGCAAACTGTGTTTTCCTTAAGACGGTACTTTCATTGTTCTCTTTTGAAATGCTGAAACAAGGTAAAACAACAATTATGCTGTTGCCTCATGGTGGCTGTATTTGTTGAATACTGACAGGTCTTCATGATCGAGTTATGATACCCTTTCATCAATGGATATGGACAGAAACACGATGTTCCAAAAAGGCAATTTGCGAGCTCTGCTTACACACAGATCACAAATGGCTGCGGCATCACGTTTCACATGTAATTTCACTCACAAATTGCAGGTAAATTTGTGAGTCCTTCTGTACAAAGCTCTCACGTGGGTCACCAGTATGTTTGTTTTGATTACTGAAATGTGTCAAAGTGAACCTGAATGATTCCCTGATGCAGTTTGCATGTCGTGAATTTGGTGAAACATGCTGCAGAATTCCAGAAAGATAAGCAACTGCGTTAGAAAAGATCTTCTTTGATAACAATTTACAGGGGAGAGGAGAGAAATGACACCCAAAGAGTTTCTGTAAGCAGAAACACTCAATCGAGGAGCTTAAATTCTCTTGAGTACAAACAGTTAGTGGTTTAATTAGTGGTCATTTTTGACATTACAAACAGAAAAACATAAACAATTTCATTAAAATATAACTTTCAAATGTGAATTTAAAACGGCAAGGATTACTGTCTTCGGCTTACACCATCAGAATGACTTGAAAGATGCTACAAGCACAAAGTCTGCACATGGTGGCTGCAGTGGTTTTAAATCTTCCATCATTTCTTTGTGTATCAAACTTTTGGATTAATTTATGCTGACAGGCACTGATGTAGATCACAGTCAGCGAGAATTATCAACAGTACAATAAACACTCGGTTACTCTGTCTTCTCACATTAGAGTGAAGCCAGGGATGCATGTCAGTCCGACTCACTGAAATCGGCTACAAATGACGCTGCTGACTGAAAGAAATCATTTCTGCATGCTTTGATGTGTGAAGGACCTGTGTGTGGAATACTTGGGAGTCATTTGTGGCTAGACATCAAATTTTATCCTCATTTATTTCATTTTCTGACCAGCCATCAATGCTGTCACTGGAGCAAGAGCTGACCACCACACACACATAGTGGGAGAAGCACAGACACACATAAACACACTGATGCACAAAATCGAGGCTTATGGTCATGACCTCAGTATTTTCAATATTTTCTGCAAGGATGAAAGTTTCACTGTGAGGGGAATAAAGTTCTGGTCTGGAAAACTTTAATCCCTTTATAATTTTAACTTTTCTCTGGCTTGAAAGTAGCCTAAAGATATTTCAGTTCTGAAAAAATATTGCTCTAAGCCTAATAAAATACAAAACGTCACCACTATCCAGTGAAAACCTGTTTCTCCAAATGTGGTTGCTCTCATATTTTCAGATCTGTTGAAGGATCCAACAAATCCTCCAACTGTAGCAATCAGTCAGTCGTCTGTCACTACCAAAACAGCCTATAAATTGCAACTGCTCTGGGTAAACTGATAGGTTTGGGTTTTATTTGGTAATGGTTAAGGAAAGATTGTGGTCAGGATCGAAAGAAATCATCACTGAATGTTTGCCTGAATTGTGAAAGAGATATTAAAGCAGCTCTATACCAACATCACGCAACATCCACCTTTGTTCCTGACAGGCAAGAGTCATAATTCACACACCCACCAGAGGTCTTTGTCAGGCAAAAATAACTCATTTTTGTCATTTGCTGTAAAATCTCAAATAAAAGTACTCCATCCATCCATCCATTATCTATACCGCCTATCCCTTTCGGGGTTGCGGGGGGCTGGAGCCTATCCCAGCTACAATGGGCGAGAGGCGGGGTACACCCTGAACCGGTTGCCAGCCGATTGCAGGGCCACATGAAAGGACAAACAACCATTCACACTCACACTCACACCTACGGACAATTTAGAGTCATCAATTAACCTAATGAGCATGTTTTTGGTCTGTGGGAGGAAGCCGGAGTACCCGGAGAGAACCCACGCATGCACGGGAAGAACATGCAAACTTCACACAGAAAGGCCCCGCCTGACCCGGGGATCGAACCGGCAACCTTCGTGCTGTGAGGCACGCGCACTACCTGCTGCGCCACCGTGCAGCCCATAAAAGTACTCAAATAATGTCAAATAAAAGCCAAAGGTACCACTTGAGTAAAAAACAAGTGGGGGTGGAATTACATATACTCTGATAGCTTATGGTAAACTCACCATATTTTACATTTCCACAGCACCATTTGCATCAGTACTACTGAGTCTTCTCCTTATAAGACAAATACTGGTTTAATTCACTAATTAATTCCAGTTGTTTTTACTCTGCTGGTTTTTCAAAGTGCAGTTCAGTTACAGTCCGTGAAATTCAGCTCTAGCGCAGATTAAAAGCCCACCAGGAAGGGGATGAATCGTGCCCTTTGAGCTGCTGGAGGGCTTTTAATGTAAAACACCGACCCAGGAAGTGTTGGATTTCATTGATGTTAACTTAACAACGCTTGAAAAAAAAACACGACAAAATGGAAGCAAGTGGAAACAATTGGAGAATAGTATTTCTGTTAGAGGAAGTCAGATCAGCAGCGTGGTGAGTATGACAGGACAGTATGGCACTGATGAAAACAGAACTGTGGAAAGAGACACTATCAAGATGACACATAAACATGGAGGATGGTTGCATCAACAGCGAATTAAAATGGGGGCAGATCAGGATTGGAGTGGGTTTATTCACAAAACAGGGAGGTATAGGGATAAAGACTTGTCTAATATAAGCATGTTTCAGATTCTCTCTGCAGCTAAGGTAAATAAAAGCCTAGAAACTACAGTCTCTATGACAAACCTCTACGACCTCTAAGGCTCACAAAGACCTTTAATATCCCTTTGCATTGTGTCAAAAAGCTCCTCGAAAGGAGAAGTGTTGGAGGTACAAGATCTGACAATAGTGATACGTGGGTTTCAGCTGCATGAAGCAACATGCAGCTAAAACACACAGATTCCCATGATAACAACAGTGGATGACCTCCCTGATCACTGGGATCAGAGCTGTAGGTTAACAACGGTCCGCACAATCCACACGTTCTACGAGCATGCAGTAAAATCCGCTGTGTTAAACCACCCACCTTCTCCCACAATGCCAAGGACTTCAAACTTATTCATCACATCACCGAGGGTGGGGGCTCCTCCAGCAGGTGAAATGAGCTGCTCGGATTTTAGCGAGGAGACTCCTGCTTTGACCTGAGGCTGGCGGAGCGAACTGTAGAGTCCAGGAGAAAGGTGGCGAGCATCTGACCACACCCCATCTTCACTCCTCCCCCACTTCAGCTTCTCTCTTCCTCACTCCGCAGTGCTCTTCAAGCCTTTATGTAAACGTCACTTTCTTTTATTTCTGGATGTCACCCAAGTCGTTTCAGTTGTCTCTGAAATCCCTTTAGTCCATGTCTTGAGGTTGCACGTCCTGTACTTCTGTCCAAACCTCCACCCGGTCGTACCTGCAGAACCAGAGACAAGAAGCAAGATGTTACAATATGCCGCTGAAGGGTCATTCCAAGGTCCATCTTCCCATCATTCCTTGCGCAGGCAGTAGCATGCTGGTGCCATTCCTGGTACAGATGGTGGCTAACTAGGACATGTAGATGCACAGGAAGGCATTTCCTCGAGGACACATTTAAATCATGGATGATTTAAGCCTGACTTCGATACACTCATCCTATCCCATCTACTCCCATCAGCCACACAGTCAATCTGGACGGTGCTGCAAGGGTGACAGCCTAGTGTGAATGTATAATGGCTGGCGGCACTTTAAAGCCCTGCCTGCTTTGCTTTGAGGGTCTAACTTTGTAGTTTGCTGTTGGTCAGTTGGTCATATCTCAACAACAACTGACTGTATTGTCATGAAATTACATAGATGCTGATCCACCCAGAGGATGAATCCTACTGGTGGTACCTTGACTTTTCCCATTGTGGCACCAGGAGACATGTTTGTTTCATAGTGAAACATCTTAACAACTATCGGTTAGATTGCCATGAAGATATCCTGGTGCTAAGGGGCTGAATCCTAATTACTTTGGTGATCCCTTGACTTTCCCTCTTGTGCCACCAGCAGGTTGACTTCTGTGTTTTTTAGTGAAATGTCTCAACAGCTCATGGATGGATGGATTGCCATGACATTTGGTACAGATGTTCATGTTTCCCTCATGATGGTTTCAGTAACATAGGTGATTCAGTACTTTAGTTTATGAACAAATACCTGCAAAGCTACAGACATGTTGACAATGTTGGCATGCTAACACGCTAAACAAAGATGGTAAACATGAAATTTGGTACACAAGTTCATGTCTGCCTCAGGATGAATTGGAATAATTTAGGTGATCCCCTGATTTTTAATCTAGCGCCATCACAAATCCCTGCAAAACCACATTCACATCAGCTTCAGCTGCACTTTGCACTTAACCCAGTGTATAATTACCTACAGCTCTCTGTTGCTGCCACACGTGAAATGATGAACTAGGTTAAATGTGCAAGGATTTAACATTCTCACAACTCACATTCTTCCTGTGTGCTAATATTCAGCCCTTTCTTGGTTTTCCTCCCCATTTCCAAGATCATGTTCTACATTTAAACACGTTGAATGATAAAGCATTTTGTTTCGGGAAGAAAAAAAACAAGCTCAGATAGAACAATTATATCCAAAGGCTTAGATCTCCTCCTGTCGCACATCCAAAAACTGACCACGGTTATTAAATGCCTCTTTTGTAATGTGAATGCTGTTGGACTGGAACCATCAAAGCTTCTCACGGTATCAGTCCAACTTCATTTGTATAACACTTGATTTATTCAGCAGTACGAAAGAAAAGACACTTTAATGTTGATTTGGCTCATGTGCCTGTGTGGGCGTTTTCCTATGCAGTGTACACTCCACACAGCTAAGTCTTTCCAAGGAAGTGATAAGGTGGATGTTGAGGCCATCCATGGCTAGTCATTTAAGGATATGGTGCTGCCACTGGGGAGTGATTGGAGCCTTCCTGTATTTTGTCCTAACAGACAAATATACCCCGAAAGCCTGCGACTGGAGCAACGTAGGATGCATTATTTCCTGCCCTCCAGGAAAAATGTTCCTAAAAAATGGGTACAGCACGGGGTCGGTGTGTTGATAAGCTGCTGCTTGTCCTTGCAGCCATCAGGCAGACAGCTGGTAAACGGAAATAAGGTGGACAAATCACAGTGAAAGTCCTGGAGATGCTGATAGAACGGACTGACACATTCATCTCGCAACAAGCGCCTGCATGCAAAGGAAACCACGGGAAGGAGTGAGTTTGTGAGCGTGAATTTAATAGGCAAGTGCGTGCGCCCGCGTGCACGAGGCTATGTGTGTGCGTGCGTGTGTGTATGAGGTGAGGGAGAGAGGATAGTAATGCTGCTCTCTCTGCACCGAAACTGCGTCTCTCTCATCGCTGCGTTGCGGAGCGCACCACCATTCCATCGCTGTCCACGCGTTTCTCAGCCTACACAGCAACCAGTGCATACATTAAATCGTAGTTCACGGACCAATGTTCACGACAGTGTTGCACAACAAGAACCACAAATAGCGTTTACCCATAACCCCGTAATTAGACATCATTTCACGCACGCAAAAACGCATTCAGGATAAAAAAAAAAACAATATCCATCGCTGGCCGTACATCATTCACACCAATTAACCTCCTTTACCTGCAGATATGATGTGTCGCCTGTGTGAGGTGAGAAAGCTCAGTCTGTGAAGCACATAACATCATGCCCATGAAAATGATGATGTGGGAACAAGACGGAGAAACATCATGTGGACCGACAGGAGGAGGGGGGGAAGCCCGGGCCTGTGCGTCGTGACACGATCAAATATCCTACTCACTCAGTCTCTGGATGGAGATGAGACCGAATCCGCAGGCATAACGCCGATGACGGGGCATCCATGTACCGTCAACAGTTCTTCAGAGGCTCCGTGTTCATAGCCTCAGCATCAGCTGGTTATACCAGCAAAATCGTCATTCCTCTGAGCGACGCCGCGGACAGCCAATAGAAACACGGACGTCTGCGCGTTCCAGCAGTGGTCTTTACATCCAATATGAGCTGTGATAAAATAAAACTTTGGGATGGAAATGGAATCCAGCTCATAACCTGTTAAATCCTGAACATGCCTGATCAATCCCCCTCGGGGACGACACCGATTTCACGCTGTCAGTGCCTGATTGCGCTGTCGCTTCGCCCCTTTTGGTCAATCCATGTTGTGCCAGTGATTAAAAATCTTCCTGCAGCTTGTCTCCACTCTCTCCCACCTACACCTCCCCTTCATGACTGCACTAATTGGCGAAATCAGTGTGAATTCACTGGATTCACAGACACTCGGTCTGTTTCATAATGAGCAGGTGTTACAAAATGTTTTGTGCATTAAATACCACCAGCTGTTGCAAGACGCCACCTTTTCACCAAAGGCCACACTGTGC
The DNA here is from genome assembly GCF_039877785.1 of Chaetodon trifascialis. Taxonomy (NCBI): domain Eukaryota; kingdom Metazoa; phylum Chordata; class Actinopteri; order Chaetodontiformes; family Chaetodontidae; genus Chaetodon; species Chaetodon trifascialis. The sequence goes on from NC_092056.1 coordinate 8,625,415, forward strand.
TTGACCTCCACACCATCCCATTAGCTCATCCTTCTCCCTCAAACAACTTGATTTAAACTTCCATTATAATAATTGTGTTTTTGAACAGATGTGGTTTAATGCAGCTTTATTCTCTGACAAGAGCATTTAATGTTTTCAGGTGATAAGCACTTGTGCTTTTTGTTTCAGCCAGTTTGTACTGCAAACTCCTGCATCAACGCTACAAGTGTATAATTGTACATAATAGCACAGATGACCCTTTACCAGACATTATCAAATATATCCTGGACTGTATGACTGATGCATTTAATGCTGCAGTTAGTTGAGATGGAGATAATGTAAGCACTTTGGATAGACTAAGCATTAACAATGCTTCATCGTTTAAAAGATTTATTGTGTTTTCAAATCTTTTTAAGATAAAGTGAGTAGCTGCCAGATAAATGTAGAGATAGTTTTGTCTGGAAGACACTAGAGGAAAAGAATGAAGTAGCATAAAATATTCAAGGTAAGGTACAAGCACATATAATGAAGTACAGTCTAAGCAAATGTGCCACAAGTGGCGTATATGATGGGACAGCGTGGCCTGACTCATCATTACTGTGGCCTGTTATCATCAGATATGAAGTGACATTTTATATTTAACTTTACAGCATAGTGCAGAGTCGCACTCATAAAATGTGGAACATTTGGTCAGAGTCGCCGCCAGAGAAAAACTTTCTCACCTTCTCCATTGCCACATTTGGTATTTGAGAGAAAAGTGTTTGAATATTTAGAGACAGATATCTGAACGAAATTATTTCCCATTTTTGTCAGTGACAGTTTCACCGGTGAAAACACTGAGGTTCTTCACTCCAAGACATATATATGGAGTTTTTGAGCATGGAGAGACTGTCGGTCACAACATTTCTGGACTATTTCATCATTATGTTTTAGGTAATGATCAGCAGTTAAGTAGTTTAGTACATTTACTCAAGTACTGCACATAACACAAATTTCAGATACTTGTACTTTACCTGAGTATTGCTACTTTATACTCCACTATATTTCAGGGGGATTTATTGCATTCTTTACTGCTGTTACACTACTGGTTAATCTACAGATTAAGATGTCACACATGCAACATATCAATTATCAATAAAATTATGGATCCCAGGGAAATTAATTTTATTTCATTTATTCATCGTTTTACTTTATTTGATGGAGACAGAGCTCACTGATCAGCTGAAAAAAAAAAAAAAACTGCAAATGAACCAGAATTTGTAGAAAAGGTTAATTTTTGTCTGATTTTGAAAGATGATTACAAACTTAAAATAGACTGGTAATAGATTATCAATGTGCACAAAATAGTACACATCCATGAGACATGGTGGTACAATCCATATTAAATACATTCTGTGAAATATGACACGTTTTTAGAGATCAAACTGTGCAACAGAGTATACCCACTGGAATTATGATATGATGAATTACAAGTGAAATAATCTGTCTGTAAATACTTGTATTTGTGGAGTGGTTCAAAAATGAGATTTAATGACTTCAGCCCAAGTGTATGAAAACATCTGACTTCAGATCAAATGAACTCCACCACCAGCTCCAAGTACATGTCAATATCTGAGTATTAATAATCTAATGAAGTTACAGACAATCGCTCTAAGTGGGACCTTTCTGCACAATGAGTGCTTTTTAATCCTTAAGTGCAATTTGCTGATAAAACGTGTGTACTTCTACTCAAGTAAGATTTTGACTGCAGGACTTTTGCAACAGAGTATTTGTACACAGTGGTATTAGTACTTTTAAAAGGATTAAAGGGATTTGGGGTTCTTCTTCCAGCATCAGTCATCCATCAGTTCAGCTCCTTAATAAATTAGTCTGGTTCTTGTATTATTGCAACGATGTTTTATTTCTATTTATTTTTATTTTCCATTCACTCACATGAATCTGACCTTCCAGTTCCTGCAGTTTTATCTCACCTCTGTCCTCCTCATCACCTCCTCCTGCATGGAAAAACACGAAATGCAACACTTTCAATTTTCGTTCCCACGCGACCTGCAGTTTATTATCAAAACCCAACATGCAACAAAATCCGTATTAATAAAACGACTAATTAATAATTTCCCTCCTCTCTCTCTCTGTCTCTCTCTCCGTTTTTTTTTAACCTCCAGTGGAAAAATATGAATTACAGCACTGCGTGGTGGACATGCGCGGAGCTGCAGCGAATATGGCGGCTTGCATCTGATAGAAAGTGAGGAATCTCCCATCAAAATACCCTTTTCAAACGGTTGGTACGGTTCATGTCTCATTATTACTCTCATGTGCTGCCAGTAACGGGTTTGTCTCTCGTTTGCTTTCGCGGGCTGCGGTGAAAAGCGCTCGGCTTCGCTGCCGTTTGTCCGCGCAGGGATAGATGGCACAGCGTGTTTATACTGTATTCTGTGCAGACTGAGACCTCGGTGCGTACAGTAGCGACAATGAGCTCTGCAGATCCCCCTTCGCTTTCTGTCTGCTGGCTTCCCGCAGGGGATTACACTGCAACTAAGAAAGCGTTTGGCACGATCACAGCCTTGTAGCGTGACGCCCGTTGCCGTAATGTAACGTTAGCGAGGTTTAGCCTGCATAATGACCACTGTCCCGCCCACCAAATGTGACCATAAACCAAATGAAAATGCGTCACAGACTTTTCTCCAAATTAATTTCTCATCCTCTGCTGACTCTTTCCCCTCCGAGGCGAAATTCTGCAACTGAAAGACAGAAATTATGTTTTTTAATCAACCACACATGCAACCTAATGCCACAGCGGTATGACGCAACTTAACCTCAGTGTTGGTATCCAGAAAAGACAACAGTTTGCATGAAAAGATAATCTGTAATCAAAGTTTTTGGATATGAAAGCATATTCCAAGTTACCATCCCCGAGGTGACGCCCTGCAGCGGCTCTCACCCCTCAGCCCCTCGGCGGTAATGTGACCCTTTTACGCTCCGGTCTGCGGGCTGTCCTGCCTGACAGAAAACACCAGGGGAGGCTGGGAGGATGGCCCCCGATCCGGATTTCTTGCTTGATCTCATTATAATCCTATTTTAAAAAACAGGGTTATTTGCCCTCTAGGCCCCCACCCCTGCAGCATAGACGGATGTGCTGCAGGGTGAAGCCACGCGAACTCAAGTCTTTGTGATTTCAGTTAATTGCAAATGTAATTAGTTGATCAGCAACTGCTTTTAATCATTTAAGTTATGAAGTTATTAAGTTTTCTATCATTGTAATTTTGATCATCTTTTACAATTTTACAAGCAAGAATCTCAAATTTTTCAGGGTCTCAGTTGTGAATATGTGCTCAGGGCTGAAACTATGATTATTTTCATTATTGATTAATTCGTCTTTTTGTCTATATTTGTCTAGAACATGTCTTTGCAGTTTCCAAAAGCTAAGAGTGACTCATTCAGAGCAGTTTAAGGCCACTTCAAACAACAAAAACAGCAAATCCTCACATTGGAGGCTAGAACCAGCAAGTATTGGCTTTTTGATTAATGACTAATCATTGTCAAAAAAGTTGCCAATTAATTTCCTGTTGATCAGTCAGTTAGTTTGTCAGCTGACTGTTTCTGCTTTTCTTTGTCTTATGTGACAGTAAGTTGAATATCTTTGGGTTTTGAACTTGTCGTACCATAAAAAGCGATTTGGAGACATTTTAAACTAAACTTTTTGTTTGGCCGTGTCGATGTTTCCGTAATTCTTCTGATGTCTGATCATAAACGTAGGTCCAAAGAATCACGTGACCTCTGATAAACGAGGGCCCTTTTCTACTTTTTTAAAACTTTCTTTAATGAAAACATCACTTCGTTACAAATTAAAGTGTTTGTTTTGCATCATGCTGTAAACATGTGCTGAAACAATTAGTCAATTTATTGATCACTCATCAACAGAAAAGCAAAAATGCAAAACATGCTGAACATCCAGCGCCTCGGATGTCTGATGATTTGCTGCTTTCCTGCTTTTTATTTAAATGTAAACTTAAAATATTTGGATTTTTTTGACTGATGGTAACAAGAGAAGCAATTTGAAGCTGTCAGCTTTTATTTCTAATATTCTATAGACATGATGAATGAATTAGTTGTAAATGTGACCCACTGATTATTGATTTGATGATGAAATTAATCATCAGTTACAGCCCTCGCATCAATAGATAATGCTGTATTATTCCCAGTAAAGACTTTCTGTGAACTCACGCCTTTCATGCAACTTCAGGTGAAATTTAAACTTTGCTTCATAATGCAGGCAAATCTTTACCAAATGTTGTTTTCACGTGAGAAAAGCTGCTGTCAGTAACTCTTCGTCAGCTCCTCCTGTCAAGGCAAAGTTACAGCCTCCCTGAAAGCAGGTCTTGGGTCATTTCTCAGATCTTCTCACTGTTCAGGTTTGTGAACATTACACTAATCCCAGATAAGTGGCTGCCTTAGTGGAAATGGAGGTCGTAAAAATTAAGTGCTTCCTGGTCTGCCCGGCGTTTTTTGTCTGACCCTCTTGAGCGAGGCAGACAGACCAGTGCAAACACTGGACCAGCCTGGATCTGAGCGAGGAGCAGAGCTGGAATCCTTTTCATGTCGGCCAGCAGACGTCCCACATCCACACGTCTTAATGGCTTTTTATGGCAGCCTGGAATCTTTATGGCTCCTTCTGACTCAATGGGATTCGCTGCGGAGACAGAGGGGTCTTCAGAGGGAGGGACAGCCACAATACATTGCAGATGCTAGAAGTTTTAAACACAACGGACCGAGGCATTGTCTGGCTTCTGGGGCGATTTTAACCTTTGAATTTCTGGATTTAATTTGGAAAGTACTGGCTTTTTTTGACGCTCTGCTACCTTGGATTATTTTTCTGCTTCATTTTGAGTGCTCACTATGTGCGGACCCGGCTGTGCTCAGAGTTTTCGTGAACCTGGATGTTTGTGCCAGATTTTCAGCATAAACAGTGTGGTAACAGTTTGATTTTGTTCAGAACTCTTGCAGTTTAAATGTTAGCAGTGAAGGAAAGCTGCTAACTCAAACCTTTTGGCCAGAGGAGGTCATACTACCACTTATTGGACACTTTTTAGTTTGAATCCCTCTGCATCAGCAAGAGCGCACATAGTGTTCATACTGTGTGATAATTGTCAGGCACAGTTAATAGGATTAGATATTATAAATGGGGTCTAATGCGTCTTTATGACTGCTGTATTTTGGATGTGCAGTTTTCTCTTCTTCAAGCTTTGAGTAACTGATTAGATATCACAGGATATCAGGAAAATATTAATACATTTTACTTGTGATAATTGCAGAATGAAGCCTTCAAGCAAACAAACAGCAACAAAACAGTTTTTAAATGATTAGTTTTGATTGTGAGATCTTCTAACAGTCAGCAAATCCCCTGATAAAAACAAATCCACAACATGTTAATCAAATACTTCCCAACCTTCCCAGCAGCGTCGACCCAAAGCCCATTTGTTCCTATTGCACACAAAAATCTTTCTAAATGTACATTTGCTCGAAATATATTGCTCAATTTTTCAAAAAAGGTAATTTTCTAAACCAGCTGGGCACTGGAGGTTTCAGCAAACATTAGTCAAACAGGAGTACATAGTGCATGTGTTGGGGACTATTTTCAGCCGTGGATTAATACACATTTGTTTCTCCAATTAATATTTACCGCAGCAGGATGCTTCCATGTGGGATTAACTCAAAATAAACTGCACTGTGTGTGTTCATGGTAATGAATGTCACACAGTTCAACAGTGTGGCTCATTGTGTTGTGAACAGTTTTTAGAAGACTGTGGCTTTGGCTGCACAGATAGCAGTTGGTGAGTTAGTTGGATCAGTGTATTGTTTTTGGTCTTTTCATTGGATTTTTTTGGATTTTTTCTTTAAAATATCACCAGGCTGTTAAAACTGAACAAAATGCATTCAGCGTTCCAAAAAGAGCAAGGCAAGTTTATTTGTATAGCACCTGTCAACAGCAAGGTAATCGTGCTTTACATGAGACAAAAAAGCATAAAGACAATATAAAAAAAGAAAAATAAGGTAATTGAAGATACATATGAATAGCATTTAAAAGTGTAAAATGAAACAGAAGATCTAAAATAAGATTAAACAGGAGACAAAGAATTATAGTGCAGCTACAATGCAAGATACGAATAAGTAGTCTCATAAATCTCTTAAAACTGGGTTTAAGAGTTGCAGTGGCAAATCTTAAACCCAGATTTAAGAGAGTTCGATCAGACCTCAGGTTTTCAGGGAGTCTGTTCCAGATATTTGCTGCATAGAAGCTGAATGCTGCTCCTGCATGTTTAGTGTTGACTCTGGGGACAATAAGCAGACCTGCTCCAGACGATCTGAGAGGTTCAGACGGTTCAGAATGGAGCAGCACATCACAAATGCTTATTAGCTCCTGAACAAATCATTCAACAGCAGTGTTTTAAAATCAGTCATTTGACACAGAAAGCCAGTAAAGATGTGAGAGTTGGAGTGATCCACTTTCTTGGCCTCAGTGGTTAAAATTGGGAAGAATTTGTCATGTAAGTTTGTAATCTCTATAGTTTTATGGGGATGTGTGTCAAAGAGCTGTGTCAAAACAATGCAGTTTTACAGTTTTTGGAATATTGTGGATGAGGTTTTCAGACTGCATCTGTCTCCTCTCCAGAGTCTGTGTAGGTAAAGGCCTGTCTGACGTCGCCTCCTCTGCAGCAGCACGTTTAACTCTGCTCATCATGGGCCGAACCCCACACAGAGGTAGGCCTTCACAATGCAGTTTTTCTGCTTCTTCTGTCACTGCTGTCCTCACACTTAGCCTCAAATGTCTCATTTTGATCACAAAACAAACAGAAAGATCAAAATGCAACATTTCCCTACCACATAATTAGGATTTTTGGTGTTTGGTTTGTTTGAGATTTTATTTTTTCCCCTTGAACTATTACAGTCGCATGTTTCATGCCTCCATTCGCTCAGTAATTACAGTCTGTGTATCAGTAGCTCCCAAATCCTGATGAGCAGTTCAATCATCTTTTGATTTCAGATCAAAAAGAGGAGAAGGAGAGACGAAGCAGCATCACAGCAGGCTCTGCCCTCGACAAGTCTAATGGTTGGAAACTCTGAGCTCTGGCTTGTTCCTCTTCACTGTTGATCCTTTCATTAATCATCCTTTGTGCCAGTGCTTGTATTAATGGGGATCAGTAGCCTATTTTGGCTTTTTTTCACTAACTTCTGGGCTGATTTTACAAAAAGCAATCACAAGTTGCATGTTAAACTGTGTCTTCAGAAGGTTTTAGCAAATTATTGATGTGTGCAAATTTGACCAAGATTAACCTCATCTCTTCCAAATCTTTATCTGCGTATTCCCTCTAGACCTTGAAAACTTTGCAGCATGATGTGCAAAGTTTCACCCGCATCTCTGGCTGTAAACCATTATACATGCAAGCGATTTATTTAGGTCTGCTATATTTATGATTTGCTTAAGTATGTGTAAATAAGTGCAGAAAATTTGATGAGATTTTGGAGACAGAACCACATATTTCCCACAGCAGTCGGTAGAGACCATAAACGGAGCTAAAAATGATTGATTGTTGGACTTATTGGATGCTAATATTGCTCTATAACTTCTGGATGTGTAAATATGCAACCGTTTGCCAACACGTTCACCATACCATCTTAAAAGGTGGTGATAAGTCACTGGTGTGCTTACAACTTGTCTCTGCAGCCCCCAAGTGGCCAAAAAGTTATTGAACATTTAAGACAAACAAATAGCACTTCAGAAGTTTTATTATCCTCCTAAAATATATTGTGATTTCAGCTCCTGTTTGTTTTGGTAAATTTACAATAAAATATCTCAGTACTTGTGGTTTATGGTTGTCTCTTTGTTGTGTTTTCTCTTACAATCTTTCATAAATCAGTTTGTTTCTGTTGTTTTTATTGCCAGAACCATTCAGTTGGGAAGACTACCTGAGAGAGACGTCCTCCATCGCTGCCTCGCCTACTTGCTTCAAACAGGTAGCTGATCATTAAGATGCTTTTTTAAGGTCCCGTGTCTTTCATTTCCACGTTGTTTTTCCCGTAAATATTTCCTATTGTGAAATGCAGTCTGCTCTTGCACAGGATACGCATGCTCTGTCTGATGTTTTGTAACTAGCTGCTTAGTTAAAGGTGTTGTTTAAAGGATAATCAATACATGACAGTGACTGAGGGTCCCTGTGTGTCCCCCTGCAGTCCAGAGTCCCCCCCTCCAATGACTTTAAAGCAGGTATGAAGCTTGAGGCTCGGGACCCTCGTAACTCGAACTCCGTGTGCATCGCAACCGTGATGGGGATGATGGGTACTCGTTTACGCCTGCGTCTGGACGGCAGTGACAACACCAACGACTTCTGGAGACTGGTCGACTCGTCGGACATCCAGCCAATAGGAACCTGTGAGAGGAACGGAGACATGCTGCAGCCACCGCTGGGTGAGTGGGAAATAAACAATGTCCCAGACAAATGTCTCAGTGAAAATGTGATGGTTTTATAGTGAACAATGGCGACACTTAACCATATTTCACCACTTTGTCGTAAGGCATCAGACATGGAAACAGTGAAACCTCTTGTGCAGCTGAAGAGAGACAAAGAGTGTTGTTGTAAAAATGTTGTAAAAATCTAACATGAGGAAGTCCTGCTTATTGATTTTTAATATCTTTTAACACATCTGACCTTGTCTTTTGACCTTTTGTTCAGGTTTCAGGATGAATGCCTCCTCGTGGCCCATGTTCCTCCTGCGGACGCTGAGTGGGGCGGAGATGGCCCCTGCCTCTGCTTTTAAAAAGGTAATGACGACTAGCAGAAGGTGCCGAAAACCAGTACTCCTTTGTATTTCTTCTGAACTGAAGCTAGTTTCAGGAAAAAGAATGAAACAAAGTTTTGACCATAAAGGCGCAAAGATTTCAGTCCTGGTTGATGTGGCGACACCTGTGGTTCCTGGTGGTAACAGCAAATGCGGTTTAATGCTGCTGGTCACGTAATTCTGCGGACAGCAAAACAAACTCCGGCCATTTTTGCCTAAACAGACATTTATTCAGGGGAAAATCTTTGAGATTGTAACTCAAAATAGGAGCTAACTTTTCAGTTAAAGCCATGAAAAGAAGGTGTGCTGATCTCTCACAGCTTTTAAATGAATAAGAATACACACACACACACACACACACACACACACACACACACACACACACATTACAGAACATGTAAATCAGCTCATGAAATGATTGCCTCGTGGCTGGGATCATAATCGATACCACTATAAATTTTGATTTAAAAATCTGAAATGTTGTAGTTCAGTTTGGATTTTTCTTACTGTCATAGTTGCAGTAATCAGCACAGACACAAGAGGGAGCCACTCATGTCATACAGCATGCCAGTAAATACGTCCAATATTTATCACAGCGAAGAATACAGTACACATAATTGATCTGATATATCGGTTAACTTTAACATGCTTTCTCTTTATTTGACTTTCAGCCTGAGATGCTCTGAATGTACAGCATTAATTTGCTTCTTTGTGTGTACATCTGTGTGCATGTTTGTGTCTGTGTGTGTGTTTATGTTTAGGAACCAGCCAGCCCTGCTAAAAACTACTTCCAGCCTGGTATGAAGCTGGAGGCGGTGGACAGAAAGAACCCTTACCTGATTTGTCCCGCCACAGTGGGAGAGGTCAGAGGTCAGGAGATCTTCGTCATGTTTGACGGCTGGCGAGGCGCCTTTGACTACTGGTGCCCCTTCGACTCCAGAGACATCTTCCCCGTCGGCTGGTGCGCCCTGACAAAGCACAGCTTACAGCCACCTGGAAACTTCTGTAAGCGCTGCTTTCATTATTCATTTCTTGTGCACATCTGGATGTCGTGAATTCCTGGTATTTCGCAGTCTTGTGTCTCAAGTACAATAGATAAACTTGCGTGCATACCACAGGGCTCCTCTGTGAAGTGGATGCTTAAATGTGCATCTAAATAAAGGAAAAAAATATTCCGTAATGGTTCAACCTTTAAATAACAGTGTCCAGTTTTCACCACTAGAGAGCAGCAGAGCACAGATGATGGATCTGCTTCATCGTTACAGGCCGTGAACTGAGTTGTGGCGACTCTGTAATGTTGACTTTCACACGAACAGCGGCCTCCTGAGTGAGGGTCTTGTGTTCGACCCATCCAGACACCCCGACCCAGAACTCTTCAGCATCGCTGTAGAGTTCACTCTCAAGTGAAACAATCTATAGGAAGCAAATAATCATCTTGATTGTTCATTCCTGACCCTGGGTGTCATATTTCAGTCGGCCATAGACTCGAGTCATTATCAGCACAGAGGAGCCTTGTTCAGAACTTCTTCAATCTGTCTGGATCCCGCTGAGATCGCAGTGTGTCTCAAACCGCTCATCAGAATTTGCCTCCTTGCAATCATTTGACCGAATCTGTGGCCTGATCTGTGACCAGTGGCGGATGAAATACTCAGATTTTACTGTATTAGCATCCAGATATACTCAAAGTACCAAAAGTAAAATGACATTGTTGTTATGTAGAGTGGCCCGTTCAGAATTTTGAATTTGTACATGAATCAACGCTGACACTGATGTAAACGTGCCCTCGTTAACTCCACAGCTCATTTGCACCTGTTTTGTGATGTTGCAGCTACTTTTAATGACTTTTTATCTGACTGGGGTAAAATAATCTATAAGAATATATCAGAATTTTTTGTTAATTATATTTTTTTCATTTCTTATTGATAAATATCTGAATTCATAGTTTGTAAAAACTGGCATCTATAGCTCTAAAATAATTATAATGGATTTGAAATTATGATATTTCCTTTTAAAATGAAATGGAGTAGAAGTATAAAGTAACAGAAGTTACATAGTAGAAGGTACAGAATCTACTGAAGTATTTACTGTGAAAAATGAGGAAGAAATTTGGAATAACCTCGTCAGGTTGTGCCTCCTCCGTGTGTTGACTCTCTTCTTTGTTGGTGGGGTTGTGACCTGCAGCTCTGACCTCCACATTGAGATTCAGCTTGAATAGATCCCAGCCAGGGATTAATTAATCCGCTTCTTTACTGTTTATGTGTGATTGTTTGGGCTGTTTTTGGCTCCGTTTTGCCCTTTTGAAAGATGTGACAAAGCAGTTTCGGCTGATTTCCCCGCAGAGACACAGATTTAGTCACGTATACCCAGAAATGACAAGTTTCAGGTTATAATCCTCTGAACAGTGTTTGCACGTCATCAAATTTGACTGAGAACAGGCTTCGTCTTCTTTATTGTGTCCTCTTTGTCCTGTTTTTCATCCAAAAAACATTTTATTTAAGCATAAAATGGGTTTATATTTCATGTTTCTTTAAGTGGAGATTAATGTAGATGGGAAAGCAGTCCATCTAAAGGTAAAGTGTCATCCAAATATCAGAATTAATCTAATATAATCAGATTAATTCTGATTAAAAATTAAACTTTCATGTTAAAATTTTCAGTTGCTTCTTTAAAAATAGTTATAATAGTAATAGACATCAATATTTATTTAAAAAGAGACAAGCAGCTAATAGACATGTTGTAACTGTAGTTGTTGAAGATGAAATATTTCCTCTTTCATCTAATTAATTATCGAAGAAATTATACACAATCTTGAGAATAACTCACGTGCAGATTTCGAAACCACTGAACAATTTTCTAAAAGTCCACCATGCTCGCTTTATTTTTGTCACATTCACGTGACCATTTTAAAATGCTGAGGTCAAAAATAAGTTTTTGATTTTAATCCCTTAAAAGCATCTTTAATAAAAAATGGTCTATTGTGAGATTGTTCCCTTTAAAGAGGAGCCTGCATCCGTCATCCAGTCTTTATTTCAAAGAAACATAAAGAACAGGAACAGCAACAATAAAAAGCAGACCTGATCCAGACGGGAGCGTAAAAAGAACAGCTTCAAAAAACAATTTTAAAAAAGGGGAACAATACTGAAAATACCAGTGGTGGAATGTAATAAGTACATTTACTCAAGTACTGTACTTGAGTGCAGTTTTGAGGTGCTTGTACTTTCTTTCTGGAAAATACTGTATTTTCTTTACTGCACTTTATTTCTAAGATATCTTTAATTATGGCTTACTTTGCAGATTCAGATAATTAATATAAACTATAAATCAACGAGTTAATTATGATGTACTCTTATCGATGAAGTTACCCGGAAGCAATTAAAATGTTCCAGCTGCAACATTAATAAACACATTAACGCATCAGTCATTATAATGCAGTGATATAATACATATTAATCTGAAATGAAACTTTCTGCATTACGTTTTTGTACTTGATCCTTGCAAACTTTAGTAAGATTTTAGTTATAGTAGAGTATTTTTACACTTTACTTAAGTATAAGATGTGAGTACTTTGTCCGAGAGGCAAAGTTTAAGAGTAAAATTTCAGCATCTCGGTGTGAAAACACTGTAAAACAAACGTTACACTGGCACAGACAAAACACTAAATGGAGCATTCCACTTCATATTTGTTTGTTTGTTTGGTCTGCGACACAAATATTTGTTTGATTTATGAATATTCTAACTTGTTTGCATTACAGTTTCTTCTGCTTTTTCCATTTGGTAATACATTCAGATATCAGTTTTTTAAACGCTTGTAAAACATCCGGTCTGGAAACATTTCACAGTGCTTCTCAAAAACCTTTTAAAGATTCAGATAACAAAAAGATTTTTACCACTTCCTTCTGTGGCTTTTTTACATACTCCCACATACTTTCCGTGGACCCCACACAGTGCCCCTGAACCTCTCTCTGCCAACACATTTCCTCCGTGTATCTGTGCAAATTAGAGCTTTGGTGGATATTATTCAAGTGCAAAGGCGAGACTGAACTATTAATTATCAATCAGGATGTAATTAAATGGTAATTGCTCTCAGCACTTGCAGTTGGAGTGTGTCACCATGTGATTTGCACTAATGCTGAAGCTTAATGTTCGAGGTTTAGCTGTTTAGCTTCTTTGGCAGAGACAGATGGTTCTGGAGTGACTGTTGAGTGTGGCTTTCTTAGCAGGTGTAATAAATATCAATCATTGTGTTTGCTGTTACGTTACATTAGCTCCCGTCCAGCAGTTTCCTCCCCTTTAAACTGTTGTCGGTGCCCACTGGTCAGGAAACATGTGGCTTTGAATAACCCGGACCAACAACCTCCTTGATTAATGGGAAGTGTGTGTGTGCACGTCAGTGTGTTTGCTGGGGTTTCCTCCGCTTTGGTGATGGATGACAGCAGTTACATGTCTGTCAGAGCATGTTGTCCGTCCTCGGGCGGCGAGAGTTTGAGCCCCCATCCAGTGTTTATGTGTCAATGCTGCAGGAAGAAGTTAATGTTTGCTTCAGTGGTTCCATGCAAGACCATCGGCTGATCCTTAGCAGGGACCCGTCAGCACGCAACGTCTTTATATTTGCTTCTGAGCTCACCTGGGCCCAGTTTCACAAAGATATGTTAGACTGGTCTGCAGTGGTAGAATGTAGCTAAGTAGTGCATTTGTTCAAGTAATGTACTTAAGTACAAATTTGACGTACTTGTACTTTATTTCAGTCTTTTCTGCTGCATTTCAGAGGGAAACATTGTTAAGACTTTTGCTCACAAAACATATGAAGCGCTTAGAAAACATGCTGTTTTTAATAAAACGGCCCGGCACGCACAGCTGAAACGATAAGTCGATTAATTGCTGAGTCGACAGAAAATTGTCAGTTGTTTTAATAATCGCTGAAGTCATTTTCATTTTTCCTCCCAGCTTCACAAATGTGAGGATGTGCTGCTTTTCTTTTAAAATATATTCTTGATAATTATGAGGTTTGTACAATTAGTTGGATTGAAGACGCATTGTGAAGGTGTCATTTGGGTTCTGGGTATTTATGACAGCATTTCTCAATATTTCTAGAATTTTTACGAACAATCAGTATTAATAATTAATTAATTGAGAAAGAAATCAGGATGTTATTTCATATCTCATTTGCAGTGAGTAATGATAACTCCATACATAATAATATAACAGTCACAGGGGATTTTCCTGCATCAGATACTTTTAAGTACATTTTCGTTATATTTGCGTATTTTTACTGATGTCTCATTTCAATGCAGTACTTTTACAGTGTGTTATTAGTACTTGTACTGCAGTAAAACATGTGTGTTCTCCCTCCACCACCGCTGGTCTGTGATGTTAGGCCAGTCTTTGCTCTTAAATTAGTCTAATGACAGTTTCTCAAAAATAGACTTTATTTTAAGTCTCAAACGTTAGCCATGCCACGCTGAGTCAGACCCATGTTTCTATGGCAACAGTCAGTGACACCTGCCGACCAATGGCACCAGATGACAAAATGAAAAAAGAGGAAAGCGTGGCTCATAATTTGTGGTTGTCTCACAGAGTTGTACAGCGAGGGAGAAGGAAGGAAAGAGTTTCTAGAGAGCGTGTTGACCTGTTTTTGGGAAACCACTGTGAGCATACATAAGTACTGCATCCTGCCACATTAAGAGGCTCAGCTCTGCGAGGGTCTGCAGTACACCAACATGTTCTACTACTGCAAGTTTTTTGTATTGTTACACTCTTTGCTCTTTGTTTCTTCACAGTTTTCCAGAAGACATTGTTTCTGCTGGAGTGAACAAATCTTTTTGATGTGGCTTTTATTTTGAAAAAGTCTTGATTTATCCAGAATTCATTACAAATTAGTCCAGAACCAGAAAGCCGCATGCAACAAATGAATTTAGACGTCTAGCTTGGCCATTATGCGGATTGAAGCCACATAGTCTGTCTTTGTGAACGCAGCCCCGTCCATGCAAAGAGACTTAGCACATATTTCCCCTTTGTGTGTGAGCGCAGTGTGTGGGAAGAAAAAAAACAGTAGGGGAGGATAATATAAACCACCAGACAGCTAATGTTTGTGCGCGAGTAAGTGAATAAGTAGGGCTTGGTTGAGGTGTTAATGAGCTGATAATTAGCTGTACATGAGAGAGAAGGAGTGAGAGACTCTGTAATTACTACTACATTTGAAATTTCTAATTAGCTTTCATCAACATTGTCCTGTCGTGATCCTGCTACACATTTCTGTAAGAAGCTACACAGGATGCAAAGATAATTATTTTCCTTTTTGTACAGTAAGCGTTCATCAACATGCAAAATTGTTTTTGTTTTTATTACATTTTTCATGATATGTCTTTGTCTTGCTGGTTGGTAATTGGGTCAGAATGCAGAATAGTCCTTCTGAATAATGCATGAAGAATAGAGCACGTCTTTATTTTATCAGATTCATGCACGTGGTTGTTTTTTGGCTATTTAAGGCAGAATAATATTACTTTTGGACACCTTATATTCAATATTTCAGCAGAAACTACCTCCTAGATATTTAATTTTCAAAACACTAAATATGACAGAAATAAGGTAGAAGGCATTTTTACACAATTTGACCAAGATATAAGTGTTACAAAAATCCTAAAAATGATTATATTAGTGCATATTTTTAAACAAATATCAAGTGTATAAATGTATTGCTGCCTTTTATTTTGAAATAGTCAACTGTCAGTGTGATTTGCCCCTCGCACACTAAACAAATCAAATTCCCAGTGGGTGTCCTGAGAGGAATAGGCTTGAAGATACATTATGAATGCAGGAATAGTGCCAAATAATTATATATCTACAAGCGACATCTCAAACACTCAGACAGTTATTTCTGTCTTGAATCTGCAACGTTAGGGCTCCAGTGTGTCCGTTCAGGCGCAGACTCAGACGTCTTTGACTGAAGGGACTTTTCCCATGCAGGCTTCCTCTGACTGCCCCGCTCCACATTGTTCCGGAGCCGGGGTGATATCCGACTGTGTGACTGTTTCCTGATGCTGGACCTGGCCATCTTTCATCGGGGGAATGTCTGAATAGTCTAGGGTTACACTGAGGGGGCGCCTCCTTCTGGGCTGTGAGAGCTTGTGTGTGTGTGTGTGTGTGTGTGTGTGTGTGAGGGAAAGATTGCTTATGTGTGCACCAACTCCTGGAGTTTGCCCCTTTTCACCCGTTTCAATCAAGACTCTTCTGATCCAGTTTAACCTTTTACCCCTCACCACCTCTGTCCCCATCCCCCATCCGCTGAGGGAGCCCCACCGTTAACCCCTCTCCCCATCGTGTCCCCCTCCCCCAGAGGCTCGCTGAGAAGCAGGTGACTGATGTAGACTGTCGATATGGCCTACAGATAACATGAATAAAGAGCTCAACTCCCCACCACTCCCGCCCACCCACTCTTCCTTCCCTCGCCCTACCCCTCCCCGGCCCGTATGCAAATCTAAACACACCCACTCCTCCTCCTCCTCCTCCTCCTCCTCCTGCTCCTCCTCCTGCTCATTCATTGGGAGGGAAGCTTTGCAGCGGCTTCAGCCAGGAGCAGAAGCAGCAGCGGCGGCAGCGTGGGCTTTGTTGTGGACTACTGCTGGGGAGAAAATAGACGGGAGGGACACACGGAGACAACTGAGGAAGCAGCTGATAGAAGGACAGAAAATAGACAATGAAGTGCAGATGAGGAGTGTGTTTTAGGGAAAGTTAGGAAGAGGAAAACAAATAGACAGAGGGGGACACAAGCCAACAGCAGATAAAAGACAGAGTTTCAAAGAAGGAACCAGGAAGCAACTGTACTGAGTGACTAGTATTGTTACGGACATCACTACTACTATCTCTACTGCTGTCTCCAGTACTGCGATTACTACTACGAAAGCCACAACTGTAGAAGCGCACTTCTGCTTTTTGTTGGGGATTTCCTGGTGAGTTTGATATCTTTCTTTTTGCTCTTTTCATAAATGACAGACAAAAACTTCCTGCGAGGTTCACAGTTCATGTGATCAGTAGTTTATCTGTCCTCGGATTGTGATTTAAAGCCTTATCTAAAGTTTTCTGATTAGGTCCAACAGATGCAGTGTGTTGATGTGAAGTCCCAGCACATTTATGGAGCAATAACACATTTCATGAAAGTATGTTTGGTATGTTCCTTTTTTTTTAATGAGAGGTTTATTTTGCCTGAAACTACCCTAATACACACCATCAGTGAATACAGCACACATTCTAATGATCTCAGTAAAACATCCACTCAATACAGGAAGTAGTAGAAGTGTCTTTGAAATTACTGCTTGACTTTTAGATTAAATAATGCTGCTCCAGCTTGGATTACTTGCTAAAACGACTCATGCTGCCTTCATTTTATTGTTTTGGTAAAACATAAGAAAGGGAAGTGAAAGCTAAATCTGCTATTCACACGAAAGTTGCATGCCATCTCACAAGTGCAGCAGCCTCCTACTCTGGTGTAAATGATTACAGCTGCTGTTTCACACTGTTTTCTTTGTTTAGCATGAAGACTTTTGAAATGACTTGCATCCATTCAAATTCACTGTAAAAGATTAGAGGCCTTTGCCTTTGCAGACAGCCCCAAAGTCTGCAGATTTAACAGTATTGTTGGCTGTAATTAAGTTTGGAGCTCCATGTGTTTTTGATCATGTTTTATGTGTGTGTGTGTGTGTGTGTGTGTGCGTGTGTGTGTGTGTGTGTGTGTGTGTGTGTAAAGCATCAGGAATTAGTTTGCCAAAGGCTCAGGCAATGATTAGCGGATCTCAAATATTTTCAGGACACTGATCTTACACACCCATCTTTTTTATTAGACGGAGTTGTGCGATCAGTTCAAAGGTGAACGTCCACGCAGGTCACAGTAGAACAATGGTGATTTTCTTTTTGTTTTTCAAGCTGAAGACTTTATTATTTATGCCTAGAAACTATTTAAGTGACTTCCTCTCTCTGCTATCTGCACACAGTCACACACCTGAATGTGCAGTTAATGAGTTTCATTCGCCTTTAGATTGTGTGTGTGTGTGTGTGTGTGTGTGAGAGTGTGGCTGAATGGACTGTTTGCTGTGTGGGTGCTCGGCATGTGAGGGTGTGTGGTGGGGGGGGGGTGGAGTGTTGTAATTAGATGAGGGGCAACTCTGTGGAACCCCTCCCCCCACCCCCCAGACAGCAGACACACTTCTCAGCGACCCCTTTCTCATGCGTGCACGTACGCTCACACACACTCGCATACGCTCGCACGTGCACGCGTATCCTCAGGCTGTGGCTTACACAGGTCAGCGGGTCGACTTGGAATTATATAGTCATGATCAGTACCATATGTCTCTGTTTTATTGCACTCTATGCATCCCGGGGACGCTGTGCTCAGATTGTTTAAAATATTTCGGTTGGTGTTGTTGAACATTATACGCTTGTTTACCTTAACAGTTTTGCAGAACTTAGCCAATGTACCGCATTTTGTATCACACATAGCCATTGTGCAGACCGTGCCGCTTTAGAAATGTGAATGCATCCTTTCTACCATTCCAGGCGGCCATTGGTTCCTACTCATTTGCATACAGAAATGAATGGAAGTCAATGACAGGAACAGGAAGAAAAATATATACAAGTTTTTACATCTTTTATAGCTTATAGAGCTGGAGAAGTCAATTGAAAATACATTTGCAACAATTTTGGTTAATTATATTGAATCGTTAAAGTCATATTTTTGGCAAAAATACCGGACTTTGGCCAACTCCATCTTAGATGTGAAGATTCGCAGCTTTTCTCTGATTTGTTGGTGTAACTTTGGGCTCTACTAAGTTGTGATATGCATTTTTATTGGCAGAACAATAAAGTGACAGATTGATCGATAATGATGATATTCGTTACAGTGCTAATACTGTACATTAGAAAAAGGTAAGCAGCCATGTAAAGTTTATGTGACTTGTAGTTAAGGAGCTAAAATTGCAGCAAAGCATCCCTGGTTTGGTCCTTCAACCCTTTAACAAGCAGCCTCCCAGTTGTGGCTCGGTCATTAAGCGTTGTTCAAACTGAGTTTTAATTTAAACTCAAGCAGAGAAAGTTTCCAACAAATATACCAGGCTGTGTTTTGGGGGAATAGTGTGGTGTGTAAAATGATGCAGATGTTTTGAATGAGTCCACACGAGGAAACGGTGCAGGCATTAAAAGAAGCACAGAGTCCAGGGTTTGAATATTTCACTCAGCGCCAACGGGAGCTGATGCAGAATCCGTAAGATACTGTCAGACCGTGTGGAATGAAATGCATTCATAAGCAGATTTTCTTTGAAAGTTAGGGTAAAAAATGCAGAGGTGATTAGTCTTTTTTAAGTAAATGTGATGATAACCTAATATCCGGTCGAATATGACATTAATCACCAGTGTGGAAATGGCACAAGATGCTGTGGTGGCTGTCACATAACGTGAATGGATTAGATTTTCAGGCAAAGATCAGAGACCCCCACCCCCCCGACTCAGATTTCCTACGGTGAATTAAAACCCGCTGATACTGATTGGTACCCTGCAAACAAATTTTGATCTGCCTTTGTAGGGCTTATGGCTCCGAGCTGAGTGTGAATAAGTGTGCCGCTGTGCGAGCAGGTTGGTATCGCTGTTCCTCTGAGAGCACGCTTTGTGTGACCGTCCCGGTGAGCGAGTGAGCCCTCGCCCTTTGAAACAAAACACTGCTCTATTCTACGCCCACTTTCACTCATTTCCCAATTAAGCAGCTTTCAGGGTGCCCCGGCTGGCCCCTTAGAGAATACTGTAAACCTTCCATAGTCTCAGCATATCGCCTCAGTCAAGGAGGCTCTAATGAAAGCCTCTGCCCCTTGAGAGCTTCCACATGTACTCTCAGGCCCCTGCTCTCAACACGCACCGCATACGTATTGAAATAGGAGATGGTTATTTCTCTCTCTCTCTCTCTTGTTTTTGCTGTCTTTCTTCACTCACCCACTATGGTGATTGTTCTTCATTCATGGAGTCATGCTCACGGCTAATGAAGACAGAAGGGGGTGATGGTGCCGCTGTTTTTTTCTCCTTTCTAACAATGGTTACTGCCACACTTCATTGTCACTTCGTTTCTATTTTAACTCTTCAGCTGATTGGTTGGTGCTTGAAGGTGTTCCACAGAGTGCATTCAAGCAGGTTGCTGGATATTTTTAATTCAATGTTGGTGTGGTTTTTCTTTTATTAGGAAAGTGAATCATAGTAGGAAATAAGGGAAGCGAGAGCAGGGATGGCGCACAGCAAAGCTCTCTAACTAAACTTGAACCTGGGACCCAAAAAGGGTCCCAGAAGCCCGAAACCACCTGGATTTTTACAGCAGTGTACTGTCTAGAGTCTGATTGATAGATTGATAGATGTTGCCAAGAACTGCCAATCAAATGAAGACCTTGATGGGACTCTAAACGTCTAAATCTCACACACTAACCAGACCAATAAAATGCCTTTAAGTGGTTTGGGTCATACACACACACACACACACACACACACACACACACACACACACACACACACACACACACACACACACACACACAGTCAATATAAACTCCAGTATACCCCTGTCTGTGTAGGTGGTTTGAAAAAGCTGTTTCATTTAGTGTTCATTATAGTTCAGTATAGTTAAACACTTAGCAAAGCAGTTTATATAAGTTTTATAGGTTGTATTTTAGTTGAATGTTTGAATCTTATGTTTCTTGCTTCAACTACAATATATTTTATTGTATTTTTACTGAAAAGAACTTAACATTTATAGTTTGCTATTATTGTTGTGGGAGTATTAGCTGTTACATTATCAGTTTTTCTAAACTCCCAATTGACATAAGCCTCAAGAATCCAATATCGAGTGCTGTATGTGGAATTGAGTTTAAATCCTATCACCATAATCACTATTTTAGTTGTGTGGCTGGAAGTCTAGCAGGCAGGTCTCTGGAGGGTGGTGACTTTTGACTCGATTTCAGCGCGGGGAGGGGATAAATACAAAGGACCTGCCAATCTCAGAGGACTCTGAAAAATCAAAACAAATCTCCTCTGCAGGACAACTCAGTTACCCTTTTCCCTTCATCTTTTGTCTTTCTTGCCATGTTTTCTCCTCCTTTCTTAAAGTAGGTAGGCAAACACTGTGAGAATTGTCCTTAGCGTGCGTTGAAATGTGACATTTCTAATAATGCAAATCATGCCTCGTCTCAAGGACCTACAGCGCAGTTGACTCTGCACATGTCTTTGTCTGAAGCCTCTGTGTGTGGACAGAGGGCAAATCTAATTGTGTGTTTGTGCAAGCAAAATATTTTGTGCTGCAGATTTAGAATTTATTTACTTCAAAATATACATTCCACTTTTGGTGTCCAAATTACTCAGGGAATTTCAACTTGCAATATATCAATTCCTATGTGCAATCTATTCACTATCAATACTCCAGTCAGGAGCACTATCATTCAATGTGCAATGTCAGTACTGATTGTTCATATTCATATCAATGTGCAATGTCAGTATTGTTTGTTCATATTTCATTATTCCTTGTTTATATTGTTTGGTTTGATATTTATTGTCCTTTTTACTGATGCCCTCTATGTTTGCTATCCACTTTTGCTGCTGTAATACCTGAAATTTCCCCACTGTGGGACTAATAAAGGTATATCTTATCTTATCTTATTTTATCTTAAATTGATTAATGTCATGTTATCGTTTTCTCTGATGACCGTTAGTCTGATGCAATCTAACATCGATTACAAGAAGAATAACAATATATTTTTTATCTTTCCCATGTCACATTTTTTCCAGTTACCCTTCCCAGTGCTCTCCTCGCTCCTGTTTCTTCCACCTCAACCTCCCTCACTACACGTCGCTCCTCTTCCAACTCCTCCTCCTCCATGCAGACCTCATACCGACTGCCCAACCCCTTGCCACCCCTCCCCGTGCGCAAGGGTGTCCGAGGTCGCCGTCCCAAATCTCAGACTATCGCTTTGTTGAAGGCAGCGGCCGAGGCTGCAGCAGCGGCAGCAGTAAATGGAGCATCGCAAAGCCCTGCCAGAACTGGCTCTGAGGCTCAACTGGCCCCCAGACCACACAAGAAGAGAGGGCCCAAGCCGAGGAACAAGGTGAGATGTCACAAGAGTTGTAATCTGTTATGCTGCGGTCCAGCGACCCTGCCATTTTCTGTTTTGTGTATTATGGCAGAAATGATTTTGATGAAGAGAAGATGGGGTCAGAGGTGAACCGTTTGAGGGAGGGAGGAGGTTTTGTGTATGCTTATTCACCATATATGAGCAGAGCAGCTGCTGTAAGTGCTGCACTGCACCTTATTTATAGCAGTAAAAGAGTTAAAACACACCTTTAATAAATCATTAACTAACAGCCTTTGTAGGTGAGAGAGTTTTAATGAGAGAGGGTTTGTTTGTTTTTTGCTGCAGAAGAAGCCTCGGGTGGTGCAGTCCCTCGGGGCGCCATCAGTTACAGCTCCACCTCCAGAGACCCGACTGAGCTCCAGCCATGTCTCTGCAGACAACAACCATAGCAACGGCTCAAATGTAGTTTGCACAGGTAAACTGGATAATAGACACAACCGAGTGTGATGCCTGCACGTGTACTCGGCCGGTCTGCTGCTTTTTAGCTCGACTCAACAGTCAACAGAAAGAATGCAAAAATGTTAGGTTGGTGTCATTTTGGCTCAATGATCTTTGTGTCATTCCAGTGTGTGTCTATGTGAACAAGCACGGTGACTATGGCCCGCATCTCGACCGAAAACTGGTGCAGCAGCTCCCGGACCACTTTGGTCCCGCTCCAGTCAACGCAGTGCTTCAGCAGGCGGTTCAGGCCTGCGTGGACTGTACCTACCAGCCCTCTGTGCTGCTGTCGTTCCTGCAGAGCCAGTCCCACACAGGAGGAGAGGTCATCAGAGGTAAATGCTGTGAACACCACAGGATACGACAAACAGTGCAAAACCAATATGTAGTCAATAGGAAATGATAAGAAAAAGACAAAAGTAGCAAAGTCTCACATTTGAGAAGCTGGAATCAGGAAATGTTCGGCATTTTGCTTGAAAAATAGTGCACATCAACATTTTGGCAGATTTTGTCTGTTTCCCCCTGTTTCCAGTCTTTATGCTAAGCCAACCAACTGCTGGGTCAGCCTTCTTTTTAAACTCTTGGCGAGCAAAACAAAATGTTGAACTATTTCTTTAAAAGTCACTTCTTGAAAGAACAAATCCATTCTAATGTATTCCTAACCCCACACACACTCATGGGTCACGGATGGTGTGTGTGTGTGTGTGTGAGAGAGAGAGAGAGAGAGAGAGAGGAGAAAGAGAGGAGGAATAAAAGACAGTGCCTGTGGCAGCAGCTGATGTGAGCACTGCGTCTGTAATCAGAAATGACATGTGCGTCTAACCTGGTTTGGGATGCTGGGATTGGGTATCCCTCAGGGGACCGGATTGGGAAGGCTATGGGTGAAGCTGGGTGGGGGGGTGGGGGTGGGGGGGGGGGGGGGGTTTAATGTGTGGATTTGTGCAGGCTTGGCTTGGGTGGGAGGGTGTAATGCAGTGTGGGATGGGGTGAAAAATGCGGGTTTGTGCTTATAAAGGCAGGGTGCTAACCCTAAACCATCTGCTGCTTTTCTTCAGCTGTGAATGCAGTGTGTGTGTGTGTGTGTGTGTGTGTGTGTGTGTGTGTGTTTGTACATATTGCATGTAGACTAATGGCTGCTTGTGCTGTGTGTCCCCTGCCCCCAACCCCCCCAGTGCGGTCAGAGCATGGCATCCGCTACGTGAAGCTGCCCTCTGTCTCCAGTACGTCTTCTGTGCTGCGGTTCCTGGAGAACATGTGCCAACATCTGGAGAGCGACAGTCTGTTCAGCTCTCAGCCGTTCAGCCCCTTCAACAACAACAACAACAACGCACGCTTCTACAACAGGACCAAGTCAGGTGGGCAGATGTGTGGAGGGGGTATTAGAGGATTTAGGTGTGGAGTCGCTCTATAGAAGCAGTATTTCTAAAATAATTTCTATGGAAACAACAAAATGATTGTTCAGAACAACATTTTGTTGTTTGTGATTATATGTTCTATGCACTTCTGTGAGACTCGCTGGTGATGATTTTCTGTTCATTGTTTACTGTTTCATTGCTAGTTCTTTGATTGCCCTGTTCTTCTATTTGGTCCAAACAAACTGTCCCATAGTCTCCTGGGTGTGCTGTAGGGTCGATCTACACTGATTTGTGCATTCAAGAATGTTTTTGAGGATTTTTATCTTCTTTCTGGCAAACTGGTGCCCTTATTTAATTTGATGCAGATTGTGATCTGAACGTAATCTAATCTCCCCCTGAGCCTCCCTACATAACTCAGTCACTTTATGACTGTGTGCATAGTCCAGCACAGCGCAGCGTTTCTGCACGTTTTAGTCTTGACGGTTTCTTTTCTCGGCCTTTCTTGAAACAGAACCACTGTCTCACACTGAGAACGGCGTGTCCAAGGACGATTCCACAAAGGATCCCACTCCCAGCAACCGCTCGCTTCACACCGTGTCGGACTACCGAGCATCAAAGAAGGAGCGGACATATTACCCTGGGCAGACACACACACCACCGCCCCTGCGACGCGTCAGCTCCAATCCCACCGAACTTGGCCCAGTGTGTGCACACAGACGAGTGGAAGGTAAGCTAAGCTGTGCAGTTGCATCACCGTTCAAAGGCACCTCATTATGTACATCAGTAGGTGACTTAGTCGTACATTCAGTCAATTGTGCAGTTTACAGTGTACATTCCCTCCATGAGTTTGGTCTCCGGCTGACTTTACAATGTTTCCAGCTGATTTGTAAAACAAGAAATTTTTAAAAGGGTCTTAAATGTGCAGTTGATCGCTACAAAAGCATAAGTATGATTGAACCGCGTTTCCTAACTGACCCCCATTTGTTTCAGTTTGGCCTAAATTTTGCAAATTTCAAAGACGTTTCTCCTAGTTATTCTCACTCTTTGCCACTCTGCAGCAGCGAGCTCAACAACAGGCCCAGACCATTTGAAAAAGGACAAGGGGGTTTCAGGAAACGACGCTTCTTCCTGGTCAGTCGATGAAGTCATACGGTTTGTCCAAGAGGCTGATCCCCAAACTCTCGGCCCACACGTAGATCTATTTAGGAAACATGTGAGTATTTCGTTTGTATGAACTGTCGTCTTCATCATGTTTAAAGGTCAGCAGACTCCCAGACTGCACTGGTTTTCACTCACTGTGCTGTATCATGCAGTCGCCTGGTTAAATAACTTCTCCCTCAGCTTGCTCACCCTCAAATCAGACTGGAATTTCCACCATTCAGTGCCTTAATCAAGTCATTGTCATTTGGATTGAATTGTTCTGAGAGGAAGTGTTTGTAATGCGCCCCCCTGCTGACAGCGTGCTCCTCTCTCTACAGGAGATTGATGGCAAAGCTCTGATGCTGCTGCGCAGTGATATCATTATGAAGTATATGGGACTGAAGCTGGGCCCGGCGCTCAAACTCTGTCATCACATCGAGAAGCTGAAACAGACCAAACAATAGAAGATGAAGGCACTCTCTATACTCACTGGCATCACACAAACACGTATTATTCTACAGGGACATAGTGCAGCGTTAATCCACCTGAACCAAGGTCGTGGCTACCATTGAGGACACTGAAGTCAAGTTTTTGGGGGAATTTGTGTTTTTTAGCAACCTGCAGGGAATCTACAAATGAAACCGTACACATCACGGTCATTTTCTGAAATGATTCCAGTATTTGTAGAATCAAGCTATTCAACTTTGACCACTTTTTGGTCAATAAATAAGTGAATCAATACAATTTTATTCTGGAGAGTGTAGAAAGGGTTTTGAAACAGCATTTACAGTCATGCTGGTAAATAAAAGTATAAACTAACAGGAAAGTATAATTGAACAGTTAAAGTAACATTATGTAAGAACTGGTATGAACAGTTTGGTGGCCCAGCAGTTTCAGACTGCAATTCACCTGTAGGCTAGTTTCATAAATATGGACAGCTGTACACGTGCATTTGTTATGATTACATAACTTCTGATAAATCTGATCTGAACATATTTATTGTTTAATTTACAGAGCAGAGTTTACTTTCATCTTAAAACAGATACACGTTACATTAATTAATCTTCTGCATAAGTGTAATTAGTATCAGA
Source organism: Chaetodon trifascialis (assembly GCF_039877785.1). NCBI lineage: Eukaryota > Metazoa > Chordata > Actinopteri > Chaetodontiformes > Chaetodontidae > Chaetodon > Chaetodon trifascialis. The sequence goes on from NC_092056.1 coordinate 8,651,395, forward strand.
TATCTGAGCATAAGCATGATCTTTGTTCATGTTGGTGTTTTTTTTATTGCCTCATTAAGAAAAAAGGGAGGCCATAATTTAACAAACTTTTAATTTACCTCTACATTTCTACTTTTAGACATGCACACACAGACATAAGCTGCAGATTTTGCAGCTTTATCTCTTAAGATTTCTGGCTGCTGAAGTGTTTTTTCCCCCGGTCAGAATTTCAGGATGGATGCTCTGCACTCAAGATTGGGAAGTTAGTTCAGGTACGGGCAGTGAAGGTCTTGCTGCATCATTTCTAACAATGCAATAAAGTTTCTGAATGACTGCGCATGTTGCAGACTGTCAAATTTAGTTTATGCAAGCCAGTGAATGTATGAAGTCGTGAGTGTTATTACTAGCAGGTGCTAAACAACAGGAGTGTGCCAGTTACGTGACTGAGATGTGTTGAAGGGTTTCATTCCATAAGTACAAATATCACAAGTGAACTTTAGCAGAGTGGGCACCACTTTTATTAAACGGTGGACATGTTATTTTGGAAGAAAACCTTTCATTGTGATTCTACAGGACAGGCTGTAGAGGTAGAAAGTCAGTTACTGAAGAGTTATTTCTCTTTTATTTGCTTCTGTTTTGTGTGCAGGAAGCTGAACGGTTTCAGCGTGAGCCCTGACGTAGCTACATGATTGTACTATGCTTCGACAGTCACACTATCAAACACACACAAACACACACGAGATATATGTATACAATGACTGGAATACTGTAAGTGTTGACATTAAAATAAAGACAATGCCATTAACTGTCTAGTTTGAGTGCTGTACAGAGCGTTTAAGTGCTCCTGAGAGAGCACATGATGGAGAAGCTGTTTTGTATAAAGTCAAGCCAAAAGGTTGTTTTTTGATATCATTTTGTACTGTAACAAAGTGTATCAGCCTGTATCAAGCGTAAGTGTAATCAAATGTTTTTCTGCCTGAAATAGTTTTTGTGTGCACCATCAAATAACTACCTACAGGACGATGTTGTGTCTGAGTAATTATTCACATGCCTCAAAGTATTCATCTGTTTTCAGTGGCAGAAATACTGATTTTCTGAACATTTCAGAACCATTTTCAAACCAAATCATGTGTGTTGTAGCTGCATTTCACACTGTTGCTCTCCTGTAGTGGTGACAAGTTGATACTTGAAACCGTCTTGCTTTAATGTGAAACTCAGGTTTTTAGTAGGGGTTGTTTCTTAGAAGATTTGGTTTACATCATTAGCATTTTGTGTTCATTCCTAAATTATGAGGGACTGCACAATAACCAACTATGTATATTTTTTATGCCTTGTCATCTACCGCTCTGCAGCATTTCATGTGTATATATACAACTTTTTACTGTATGTTCAACAAAAGATGTTTGTTAAATATGTTTGATATGCATTCACACAATTAAACATTTGTTTACATCATCTTAGTGTTTGAGACCCCAGCACAAGGCCACCAAGTTTTGTTTTTAATAGTCCAGTGGTTCCCAACCTTTTTTGATAAAAATTCCTTTAATCGAAGGAACTACTCCACCACCATGTTATGAGTTTTGACCAAATCTAACAAAGAGGTTTTTTTTTCCTTGATGCATTTTTAGCAGCCTGAATAGGAAAAATGTTCTAGTAATTCACAAGATAAAAGCAAAGTTTAGAAGAAAGTCTGAATAAATAATGGAACTTTGTGGAGCATAAAAGCATTTTTCTGCTCCCATCTTGTTAATCATCACGCCACAACTCAGTTTTTTCTTGTGACCCCTCAGGGGGTCTTGGCCAACAGACTGTGGACCACTGGCCCAGTCAGTTGAATTGAATCCTACAATGAAAACATAATTGGGGCACAGGGAGAAAAAATAAATGTGAGACAGGGATATGAGAGAGGTGTAAGCGATTAAAGAAATTAATGTTGCAAAATGAAATGCAAAGAAAAAGCAACAGTAGAGCTGAATATGCTTTTAGTTTTGGTCATTTTTGTGTGTGAGTGTGTCTCTCTCCCTCTGTGTGTGTGTGTGTGTGTGTGTGTGTGTGTGTGTGTGTGTGTGTGTCTGGAGGGGATGGGGGATGGGGGTCAAAGGATCATGGATGTCTTATTTAAGGAAAGTGACAGTCCAATAGGAGTCATTGTTCAAAAGATCAGCCAGTTCAAATAGCTCACTAGCAGCACTCAGGATAAACAGGCCAATTATGACTCCTCTTGCAGATCCTTTAGGAATGGTATATGTTGTTTCCTGCGTGGGAAGCGAGCTACAGTCACAGCATAGTGCACCCAGTTGAAATCTGTATTACACCAACCACATGATTACAATTATTTATGTGATGACAATGTTAAATAAGTGTAGATTTCGACCAGCATAAACCCTTGCATAAAATAGCATTCACTTAAGATAAAAGTTACAGAGTATCCAGCAGTGGTATATCAAGTATTCAGATCTTTTACTTAAGTGGTCATGCTACAGAGTAGAAATCCTGTGTTACAACTAAAAGGAATGTATTCAAATTGTTATTTGAGGAGGACCAAAAGTAAAAGAGTAAAAGCATCAAAATATACTCAAAGTAACAAACTACAAGAACTCACTGTGCAGAATGGCTCATTGGATTATAATTATTAATACATTCATGTGTACATAATTAATGTTGCAGCTGGTAAAGGCTATTTTTAAATACTAATTTATGCTGCTGGGTAGCTTGTGAAATTCTCCCTGGAATCAATACAGTCTTAACATGTAACTCTGCAAAGTAACGAATAACAAAACGTGGAGGAAAAAGAACAACTGAAATGCAGTGGAGCACAACTATGAAACAGCAGATAATGGAAGTATAAATCTCCCAAAATTCTGTTTAAATACAGCACTTGAGTAAATGTACACAATTACTTTCCACCACTGCTGGTATTGTACAATTTTGATGGCAATATCTCATAAGTTGAATATCTTTATGTTGCATCGCTAATCGTCACAGTCCTCCGGCTACTGTCACAATAGGAACTTCTGTAATTAGCTGATGTTAACAGTCGAGTTAATTAAGAAGGGGCACCTGCAGTTTTAGCTAAACAGAGAAGCTAACGGCCAGCGCTATGTTTCGTTGTGTCCACCTACACAAACGGACAGCGGTGAACAGTTTCAAAGACATCGGTCCTCATCCAAGTTTTAGGCTAATACCAGAGTAAAAGTAAGTGCAACTAATATACAGTCCACACAACAACCCCTTAAACACGCATACTGGTTAGCTTAGTTAACGTTTTAGCTAACTAGCTGGCTAGATCAGTAGCTGCTGAATGGTTACGCTACGACTGACTGGCCGGCTGAGTATTAGGGGATTTAACAGCAAGTTGACCAGCTTTTGATATTGGAAATTAACTAACTCCAACCCTATTTCAGAAAAAGAAAAGAAAAAGTCACAAAAATCTTAAAGTATTAATTAGCTTTCTTTTCTGGAGCTTTCAACTACAATCTTAATTGTCAATGAGAGCTCAGGTTTCCTCACATAATCAAAGTAAGAAGAGCTGACCTTAATTATGAAGTAGTTTGTCAAACTACTGTTTTTAGGTCTGTTGTAGGTCAAGTCAAGTCTTGTCAAAGCAAAGGGACAGTTCGTGTGAAGTCACAAGACAGCTATTTGACTACTATTAAAAATGACAATTTGAACGTTTTCCTTTCAAAGGTGCGTTAATAGTTTATCACACACTTCAGACTGAGACAAAGTCCATTTACTGCATAGCCCAAGTAACTAAATAATTCAGTCTGAATGTTTTTACTCTTTTTCTTAAATCAAGTCTCATTAAGTCTCAGTCTAAAGTCCAGCCTCAGGCTTAGCTCCCCATTTAGTCTGATTGGACTCAAGCCTACTGTCTTGTTTAAAAGTCACAAAGATGAGACAACCCCATTTTTCAGTGAGGGCAGTGTTTTTCTGTTGACTGTCAATTCAAACAGAATGAATACGAGTCGGAGTTTGCTAAACGATGTATCATTTGGAGACTGAATCTGACCAGTAGCCTCAGTCCAAGGAGAAATAATGTTGAGAGCGAAACTAGACAACAATAAAACAGCGCCATCTGGTGGAGAGATTGTCTCAGTGCACTTGGTTCTGATGCAGAGGAAATGAAGTGTCACACAAAAGGCCTTCCGTTTCAACGCAATCACATTTATTGGCTTTTTTTCTATGCACAGTTACTAAGCAGCCTGATGAGCTGTTAAAATGAATTAGATATAGAATAATGGAATTTTCACAATGTTGTAACCCCCCCAAAAATAGATACAAGACTGAAGGTGTTGTACAGCTCCAAAATATACAAAGGCTTGGAAATAATCATGTAAACTTTGAAAAAAAAAAAAAAACTTTTTTGTTTTTATTATTTTATTGATTTATTTTACAAAAGAAAGAATTTGAAACATTTTTTTTCTTTAAAAACTTATTTACAGGTTTATACAAAAATACAAAAGTGATTCAAATCTGTTAAGTCCAAGCTAGTTTTAAACATGGAGCCTCTTTTAAGTAGATAGTTACACTGTGTCTCCAACATATTTTTTCAGTTCTCTGTCACATATTTTAAAGTCTGTTTAGTGTTATTCCATACTGTACACCTTTGAGTAAAATTATCCAGTGGTTGTTGTCACACTAAGCTAACGACAAACTTGCGTGCAGACATTTGAAAACAGGTTGGGACAAAGACTCTATAAAGGTTATAGATTCTTGTTTTGTTGTATTCATCAAGGACTGAGGTTTGAGAGGACCAAACTACATCGCAGCCACAAAGTTTTTCTCACTAATCAAATCGTGTTGGTCAATCATCTATCCACTGCTTTTCTAAATAAAGGAGACAATCTTAAAAACCTATATAGCCTCAATGCCAGGTACAGTACAGAAGAATCACACTAAACAAATTGTCAAATAGTCTGAGTATTTTTGTTGTTAAACTTTCAAATGGCATTTCAGAGAGTCACATTGCATGTAATACTGTAGCAACCCTTCAGATCTGTGTATATTAATTATTCAGTAATGATGTTTTGTGGGAATCAAAATATTCTGCTATGAGTCAAAAGTAAAGACAATGGCGTTCTCATCAGATCAAAATAGTTTTTGGGTCTATTCTGGATATATATTTTTTCCATTTCTCAGTTTTTTTTTTATTTGTACATTTTCTTCAAAGTGGCTGATCCAGATATGCACTTTGAACTGAATCAGCAGTTTCTCCTGGAAAATATTTCTTTCACTCCCAACTTCCATAGCTCCAGCAAGACTAGGACCCAGCACCAAAAAGTGTTCAGATTCTTCATTCCAACAGATTCTATATCATTTTCTTTACAGTCTCTTATACGTATGATTGTCCAGTGAGTAGATATACAGTACAAGATAAACCCCTGTTTGTGATCACGACTATACAGAACAGAATTAGCCAGACAGTTTGTACATCTATAGAACACACTATTGAACTTGACATTTGAACGGAAAATACAAAATCTTTTCTCATGGTATGGAGACATCCCTCAGATAAAAATAATGATATGGTGGTGTCATTTTCTTCATTTTTTTTTCTTTACTTATTGCATGCGATAGAAAACACAACAAATAAAACAATGAACAGGAACAAGTGCGCGTCAGCAATATGGGTATGATGAATGTAAAATTCTGATAATCATTTCACAGCTTTTTACTCTCTCCATCTTACACAGTGTCAGTTCTGCAATTCAGATCGCTGAGTATCAAACAGTTGTGGATCTATCTATCTATCTATCTATCTATCTATCTATCTATCTATCTATCTATCTATCTATCTATCTATCTATCTATCTATCTATCTATCTATCTATCTTCCAGCTTACCTATCTACCTATCTGTAGCATTTACAATAAAACAGTAATATGCTTGCTGAGGTATTCACAGAATACAGTGAATGGTTTCTACTGAAGTACGGTCTCTGAATGTAAGAAGTATATGTGTTGTGTTTGCTGTGGTAGGCAGGTGAGAGTTCAAACTTTCCACTGATGATAGTTCACTTCTGTCACACGATCGATACTTTACATGTGCAACATTTGGTGGAAGGATGAGAAAGATCTGATGTCATACTCAGAAAAGGCTGCAGCGATGCAATGGCTGCATTGCTGACAAATGTTGGTGTTATGTAGTCCCTCCTCCTCTTGTCTCCTCTCTTTCAGATTTTGTGATATGAAGTTTGAAGGGTAAGACAAAATGGTGTACACCAGCCACTGGGTTGAGCTTTCACCTGTCTAATGCTACTGGGTCAGTGCAAATGAAGGAGAGGCAACAAGGAGAGGAGAACAGTGTACATTGTTAAGAGTCATGTGTAATGTTAGTATCAGTGAGACCTGTTCTTCTTTGCTACACTCAGGTTGATTCCCTATAAAATTTCTGCTCGTTGTTTTATATAGATATGACTTTTGTTTTTATATTCAGTACAAATATACATATGCAATTTAATTCTAAGATATATTTTCTTTTCAAGGAATATTCTTGAAGAATCATGAAGTGCAAAAGTGAGGTTGGTTCGTGGAAATCTTCCCAAATGAACCTCTAGTCAAACCGATTGAGGACCCTCTAAAGCATTTTCACCGTCTGCAGTCAATGGTATCTTTAAAACTGCTTTGAAATGCACCTTTTCCACTTCAAGTCAGTACAGCAAGACTGACCAGCAGCTGGAAAAGCTTAATCAGTCTCAGCTTACTAGATTTCAAGGTTGGGTTTAAATAATTATGTGATTGAATTCTGGTGGAACATGGCACAGATCCATGTATATGTGCAGGGACTTCCAGTATTAAATCCCTGCTTACAACCACCTCTAATAGAGAAAGGCCACTGTGCGATTGTCCAAAATTAGCCTGTATCTTTGACAAATGGGCCCCATCTAGGCGCAAGCCCTTGCTCCCTCTTGTTAGACACTCAAATCTAAGACAAATCAATTAAGATCACTGGCAATGTGGTACAAATGTCACTAAAACCTTTCACAGTGAAAGACTAATTATTCTTATAATACAAAGGAACCACGAAAATGTCGACAGAAACCAGGATCCAGGGGATGTTTCCATATAGGGTCATGCAACATGGTGAAACTTTATCATCATGTTCTGAGGCGCAGTTTTACAAAAATACATGCATCATGTTATCATTTTGGATATAATTAATGTGAAGAAATATATGATTGGCTCTGTGTGATATACTTTCTATGCATGTCTGCAGATGGAATATTATCGATAAGTTGGTGCTGTGTTGTTAGTAACTTCCAACACTAAACAACCCTTGCTTGTTGGCAGGAATATTGAGTATGGACTCTGGGAAGTCTGGCCAATGCTTTGGGCACCAAAAGTTGAAAGAATATTATATTTCATAAGAATTTTTCATTTTAATAAGAAAGCAGTTCCTCAGTGACACACACACACACACACACACACACACACACACACACACACACACACACACACACACACACACACACACATCCACCCACATCATTCAAAACACAAGAAATAGAAATATCAGTGGATTTTGCATGTGCTTTTTCCTGCACATGCACATTCTCTTTACTCCACAAAATTTATTTTATTATCATAATTTACCAAACATTTGGGACTTTTTTTTCTTTTCTTTTTTTAAAAAGACAGTTCAATCAAAATAGGTCTTATGTTTTGTTCTTTTAACTATGAGGGAGCTATTCTTTTGATAATACAGTATTTAGGTACAGTATATCCTCAAAGTTTTCATAATCATCCCTTTATGATTCAGCATCTCACAACACTCTGTCTGACACCCATAAATAGAATTATATATCCAAAACTGAGTGCATTTTAGCAACAGTCAGATTTTGTGTGTAGCAAGAATTACACTACTGGCCTTGATGACACACCTAAGTTTAGAAAAGTAAAAGGGGCCATTTCAAATGTAGGACACATCTAAGATTAGAGTACATCTCTCATCAGGTGGTTTTAGGATGATCTGTCATCATGGGGGCTCCCATCTGAGTTCTCTGTCTCCCCTTCAGAAATGGCTTGCATGGGGGCTGTGTACAGACGGCTACGTGTGCTGTAGCGACTGCTGTTAGCTACAGGGGGGATCCGAGAACGTCCCTGTCTAGATGCAGCTGACATAGGCAGGGTTTTGGGGGTGAAACTCTCAGAGTTGGCCCTGGGAAAAAGGCCTGGTATCTGAATTGCGTCCAGGCCAGAAATGGGGGGCTCTTGAACAGTAGAGAGTGGCTCCTCAGCCTGTCTAATGGGCCCTTCCTGAAGGGACTCTCCTGGGGTTTTAGGGGTGATAGGGCTCTTCAGAATCTCTGTAGCTGACATGCGGTAGCTGGAATCAGACCTGCTACCTTTCTTCAGCAACAGGAGTTTAAACTCCTCGTTGGATGTGCTGGATTTCTTGGCGCTGCGGTAGATTGGCACAGGAGCTCGTTGTGACCCAGCAGCAGTGGGTGCGGTGGCTGGTATGTTGAGAGGAGGGGCTGGTGGAATAATGACAGTGGAGACAGGAGCCACTGGTGCTGTAGGGCAGAGACGAGACTTCACGTTTAAGTCTCCTGAATCTTTACGGCCCAGGACCTTTCTCTTGGATCTGAATGAGGAAGTAGAGAGTGGATGAAGAGATATACAGATAGACAAAATAACATACACAAACAAATAAATAAATAAATACTTGGAAGTTGCTGGATCAGCGCTAAAATCTGACACATAAACTGCATCCTCATTACATAGACAGTAAACAGATTAAGCACCACTGCAAAATTTACAGCACCTGTGTATCATGGCAAACAGGTCCTCTGTTGTACGAGTCTTGTTGGGTGAAGTGATAATTATGTCATCATCCACTTTGGTGTCATCCGTCAGGGGGGAGAGTGAATTATCACTGGGCGTGGAATCTGCAGCACACAACATCCCTATAACATGTCATCTGGTTGTCTGATCATTTAGTACACAGTTGGTGAAATAACCATTCTTTAAAAGATGTGTCTGTGTTTATGAGTAAAGGTTAACCAGCTATTGTAGTGGCAGTTGGCTCTGTCTCTATGTAAATAAACAGCAGTATGTTTCTGTGTTGTTTTCTTTAATCTTCATGAAAGAGTGCCACTTCTGCCAGTTAAATTTAGTTTAAAAGCTTACCTTTACTGAAGTAATCCTCAGTGTCAGGAGTGGTGGAGTCATCTTTGCTCTCCTGTGGCTGCTGCTGATGGGCACTTCTGGTAGCACCTGATGTCACTTCCTCCTCTTCTTCCTGATCTTCTTGTCCTCCTTTCCTTGCATCGCTGATTAGGTAAGGATGCGATGTCTCCATTGTGGTACCAGGCACTTTGACTGGACTAGCCCAGGGCCCTGAGTCTAAGTGGGATACCCCAGCAAACTCGTACGCTGGGGGTGGAGGGTGGTCAGATCGCATGCCTCCTCTGGAACATGCAGCCCTCGGTGGTTCTTTCACTTGCTCTTCCTCTTCCTCCTCGTCTTCATCTTCATCATCATCATCCTGGGAGAATGAGCGCTCCCCCAAAACCCTAAACTCAGAATGCGCATGAGCTGAATGCGTGAGCCCCCTGAACTCTGTGTGTGAGTGGATATGTGTGTGTAGATCCACAGGCGAAGGGTGGGGAGCACGTGGCACAGGCCGATGCAAGGGTGAGCTGTCGTCAGACAGTTCTGATGATGGGTCCATCCGGGTTCTGAAGGCTGTCATAGCCCAGAAGGTTCCAGGTCCATAGCGATCCTGTCTGAGTAGCAGGCTTTCATAGGATGGAGGACCATCAGGGTGGCGGCCAGGTGGAGGTGGTGGCACGTGTTCAGGGGAGGAGATGTGGTCATGACCTGGGGGTCTTGGAGGTGGTCTACGTGGAGGGAGAGGCCTAGTGGTGATAGGTGGTGGAGCTAGAGTAGAAGTACTCGGAGGACATTTGGGTCTTGTAGCAGTCTCTGCTCCACTTGCTGTTTCCTGGTCTGCAGTGGCAGCACTATCTGTAGATTGGCTAACAGAATGGAGCTGTACTGAACGAAGAGCAGATGGAGTTATCGCCAATAGATTGGAGCTGGGAATTGTTGGAGCAGAGTTTGAACTTGGTGGTGGGTTGGTATTTGATGCCTCAGGCACCAACAACTTTGTTCCAGTGGCTAAAACATTTGCAACTCTGTGTTTGCTGTGGTGGAGTGTGTGCATGTGGTGTGTCCGGTGGGATAGTGTGTGTCTGACATAACCACCATGGAGAACATTGAGATCAAGTTGTGAAGGTGGAGGTGGGAAGTCTGGGTCTCTCTTATACCCAGAGGGAATGGAAGCTCCATCTCTGGGGAAGTGCTGCAGGGAGGAAAGAGAAGACTTCCTCTCGGGCACTTTGGGCTTTCTCTTGCCAGTTGAGGGAGACAGAGGTCCTGGAAAGAATGCTGCTGAAGATGAGGGCAAGGTGGACGTTGGAGTCTCTGATTGGCTGGAATAGCCACTGGATGGTGAGGCCAGGCCAGCCAGCTTTTCAGGTGAACCAAGTTTGAAGTCTCCAGGCGGGAGGGGTGGACTAGTTGCCCTGGTTTCTGATGCCTGGGCGAGGGCCTGGGTTTGGGTTTCTGTGGAGGAGGAAGAGCTGTCTGGTGACTTGATACACTCCATGACAGTAGTGCCTGTGGCTGTGCTTGAGTTGGACATGGATGTGTACTCACCATTGCTGGACTTCAGCTCAGTGTTGTGAAGCCACAGGTCTGCATAGTCAGATTGCACAGCACCTTCATCCTTAAATGAGTGTGTATCTGCAGAGCTGAAGGACATGGGCTCTACTATGTCCACAGTTTCACCCAGTCCCATTCCCCATGTTCCCAAAGGCTCTGCCACTAGGCAGGATGTTTGTAATGGTTCTGGAGCACCTTCAAGCTCTAGCTCCAGTTCCAGCTTCATATCTGTGGAAGACAAGGTGAGATCTTGTTCACTAACCATCTTTGGTTGATCCTGATCTGCCTGTGTGTCCGTTCCAACATCAACACTACTACTGGTTTCCTTCAGTGAGGAGGTCCGTTTAGGTGGTGGAGGTTTGACTTTTGGTTTCCTCAGTGGACGACAGGTCCTCCCCAGCGTCATAGTGCCTGCTCTGAAGTCAGCTGATGGCTGGGGGTAAACTCCATGGGATAATGGTGTTGCCACAGTGTTAGATTGGCCACAGTCAGGTCTTGGGTCTGCATAGTTATACATGTATCCTTTGTAATTCTGATTACACTCCCCAAAATGCACAGAAGAGGAGTAGAAACTATCTGTATCAGATGGGTAATGAGAGCCAGGCTCTTTTTCAGTGTTGCTATTCTTGTCACTGAAACAGATTTGGTCTTCTAGACCTTGTTTAGAGCTGTAATCCTGGGCTAACCCATGGCTCTGGCTAAGGTTTTGGGTCTGGTCAGGGTCATGGTCCTGATCAGTGTGGTCTTGATCTGGAGGGTATGTCCACTCCCCCTCACTGGCTGTACTGACCCCTGCATCGTCCAGCTGGTCTGTGGCTGAGGATGTGAACGAGCTTGACCTGTGGCCTTGGCCCTGGGGTCTGAGGTCAGAGTGGTATGAGGGATCTAGAGAGAATCCCTCATCAATGGCATTGGGCACAGTGTTGAGTGACAGCTCTGAGTCGCAGTGGGAGGAGCCTGTCAGTGGTGGAGAAGAGGGTGGGGGGATGGTTTCAGATGTCTGAGAAGGGCAGGTGGAGCTGGAACCACTCCAGTTCCCACTTGATGACTGATGGTCCTCTTTGTGGTCCACATGGCTGCCTAGAACTCCTGTTGTAGACACGGAGTGAATAGGGCTGCTGAAGGTATCTGAGCTGGATGAGATCTCACAGCTGCCCATGTCAGCCTTGCGGGGCAACCGAGAACGGCCCCTCTCCATCCAGCTATGCTCTGGGCTCCCTCCTCCTCCACCCCCTCTGTCTCTTTCCGCAGATCGCTGCAACCTTTTTAGGCTTCCAAGTTGCAGTGGTTCAGGAGCTGCTTGGTCATCTGTACTCTCTTCTTCATCCTTCATCATCATCATCTTCATCCTTGGACTAGGGCCAGGGGGAATGAAGTCCTCTGCTTCGTATGGTGACAATTCTTCGTCTTCATCATCATCATCATAATTGTCATCGTCATCTTCGTCACTGTCCATCAGACGTCCACCCTCTCGCGGTAGGCTACGAGAACGCAAGCGTCCACCATGGGCTGCAACACTGGTGTATGTGGAGTCTGACTGGTCACCCAGGGAAGAAATGTTGCCTGTTGAATGGGACAAAGAGGCAGGGATTCCCTGATGGCCACGCTGAGCTCTGATGCGCCTTCTGGAGGGAGCAGCTGTACCTGAGAAGGGAAAGCCAGAAGAGAGAGAGGGAAAAAATGGAAGAAATTTCTTAATTCACATAGATGCTGATCTTATGGCTTATGCCAAGATACCAAAATGAATAATATAAATTCCAGTTTGATGCATCTGGTTTGAAGGTGAAACTAGTGGTTTGATATTATTGGTAAGCTTTAGATGATCATCCTATTCAAACATAGCAATGTCAGCTTTCTGAGAAGGACAAAATCCAAATATTATCCTACAAACCATCACATCAATAACTGCAAAGTCATTTTGCAATTTAGTTTATAGCAGGAATGATGAGAGCTAACTCCTCTTCCTAGTCTGTGCACAAGTATGTGAGCCTGACATATTTAAAGGAATTGCAGTAAAGTATACTTGTTCATTTTCAGCAACTTACATGCTATAAGGAAATCATCTGTCTGGCAGCCAGAGTCACGAGTGTGATGGAGGCGACCACTAATTGAGAGTTCTTCATGACAGAGAGAGAGTTGGTGGGGGTTGGCATGGACAATCACTGTGCGCTCTCTTGCTACGGGTGATTCATCTGAGTCTGAATGCAAAGACAAAGCATGTTGAATGTCTTAAATATCATGTACAGAAATTTTCTTCAGAGGATATAAGGAAAAGACAACCAAACACAGTCTCTCCACTGTAAGGTCAGCTACAAAACAACAAAACTTAAGGAATATTGTGTTTTTTAAACAATGTAATATTGTTTTTCCAATGTAATGGTAACATTTTACAAACTAGCTTAATTGTTGAGAATCGGGACCTCCCTGATTCAGGATCAGATAATAAGCAAATCCACAGCTATGCCATTTTACAAAAACCATATTATTTGGATGCAAAGACAAAAGTGAAAGCATCCGAAGTGTACGTGACAGTTGTCCATTGCATTACACAACTGCATGGGTAAATAGGTCAAAGTTGAACAAGGAGGTATATCACAAGTAGCTAGCGCAGTTTGGGTTGGACGGTTTTAATGGACTGCCATGTACTTTTGTTTGTATGTGCTTAGTGCTGCTCATTTAGCTTGCCCTCGTGGACTCGTGGCTGTATTAGTGACCTCATTCCTGGATCTTTGCAATCAAATTGGTAAAATATAAAACTAATACAGTATAATACCCCTACATTTTAGACCATTGTGCACATGTGCTCTATAACATACCCATGTCATGCTGCACTCTTTTGGGTATTCCTGTGATGGTCTTCCTCCGCCTCAGCTTCCTTCTCCTCTGAAGAACTGACTGGGAATGGACTAGGGAGCAACGAGCACTTGCTTCCCTGTCAAACCCAACTCCTGCAATAACAACACAGAAGCCACAAGCCATATAAAATGCTAAAGTGTAATATATTGCATTAGACTGTTTGATACAGCACAGGTTGATAATGCTTGCTATGTTGTTTATTTCTAATAATCTTGATGCCCTCTCACATATGGCCTAGTGGTTAGGATTCCTGGATTCAATGCAGGGTTTGATTCCTGATTTGAGGATAGTTGCTGTTTGGTCACTCTCTAGCACTGGTGCCTCACAAGAAGCTTCCTGGTTTGATCTTCAGTATGACCAACCTTGCTCTTAATTTTATCTTACCTGTGACGTTGATGGGGATGATGCAGGAGGAGATGGAGTGAGAATCGGGAGTTGTCTTCTGATCTGATGGTGGGAGGTTTTCCTTGGACCAATTCGTCTGTTTATCCTGGGTTGAGGGGACATTGGGGGCTGAGGCCTTGGCTCTGTGGCCTCCCAGGACCTCACCACCTTCGCCTTCCCCTGTCGAGGTAGCCTGGAAGAAACAGACAGACAGCATTATACTATATTATACACAAGGTGGGTGCTGATCCTGTCAAACAAAGGTTCTTTAGCTGTACAGACTAAAAGGAATTATTTACAATGGTGATGTGCAGCATGAAGCAGCCTGTACTTTTCTATTTCTCTAAAATCAGTAGATATGCAATGGGAAAAACAACACCAAATTTAATGCGGAGTGAAGCTATCAAGATACAACAACAAACAAACTACTGAACAAGTAATGTGATTATATGATAAACAGAAAATTAAAACAACACAAATTTGATACCTTTCTACTCCAAGGAATGAAGATGCAACCCTCAATAGGGGGAAGTGAGTAAAAGCACTCAAACTATGAACACAAAATACGACAAAAGAAAAACAAAAGAACAGATGATATGAGTAATCAAAAAGGTTAAAAGGGTGAAAGATGAATGAGACAGATGATGTATTGTGTTATTTTCCCAGTTTCCTCTCTCTGAAAGTCTCACAAAATCTCCAATATGGTAACATCACACAGTCCCATTTCTAACCTCATGTCTTAATTTTTTTTTTAGAAGTGTTGATGCTCTTGTTGCCCTCATTTTCCCTGTCTTTCAATGAATGCGGTAGGGAAACCCTTAATTCATGGTAGTAGAAGTCTGGTATAGTTGATAGCTAGTTCTCTATTCAAAAATATTTCTTACCTTTCTTTGGATCGTCTGCATATCTGCCTCCCTCCCTGGCCTCTCCTGTAGTAGTAGGAAAACACATATGCATTCTTTGTTGAGTGTACAAACATAGGTTAAGTTGATGAAATCTTTCACCAGTTCAATTAGCGGTGATTTTTAATTTTTCTGACCACCTGTCAGTGAATTTTCTTACTTTTCTCTGAATGGTCTGGATCTCTGTTTCTCTCACGGTCCTCTCCTTCAGGACATTCAGAAAGAAATAACGGTAAAGTTAGTGTAAGTTCTAAACAACAAACACCTTATCAGTATAATTAAATAGAACCAATACAACCATGTCAAAAAAAAAACCCAAATTTTTTTTAAAATTTGTGGTGTAGTGCGATATTAATGAAACCACATACATGCAGCAATAAATATACACACAGTTGGATATAACAAAAATCTTACAGCAGACGCCTACATGTCAGACATTAACAGACAGGAACACACGGACACATATCTGTTTACCTTCCTGGGTTGATAGTCTAACTCTCGCTCCCTCTCTGCTCTCTCTTGCTGCATGGCAACATCAGAATGAGATATTGTGTCAGTTTATTATTACAGAAATAAAATATATATGGCATATTTTATATAAAAATATGAATAGAAAAAATTGTTTCGTTGATGTGATGTGTAATGTGTCTTTAATGTTTTCCTCACTATCAAACACCTCACTCAATATGTATAAGCCAACTCTTGTCACATGACTGTATTGGTCTCTAAGTTTGAACTGCTCTGTAAGTAATACAAGGTCATAATACAGTCTTAGTTCCTGCCATTTAACGTAATTAAAGTAAAGTAATCCATTTCTGGATAACCACCCGCTGATAGGTGAATTGTGCAATATATCACATTTCACTTGTGCACAGTGCGTCGTCCTCACCGCTCGTGCCAGGCGACTCCTCTGTTGCCGGCGGATGGAGTGTGGTGAGGGGAAGGTGGGCATGGGGGGCGCCACTGAGATAGAGATGGTCACTCTGTTTCTCTCCCGACTCGTGGAGCGGTGGCGCTGTTGTTCGTCTGTGAAACCCAAACACCCACATGTGAAAACTCACAATTCATGTAATTTATACACGACTTAATGCAACTGGGCAGAGCAGATCAGCCAGGCTCACCTCGGTGCAGCGCTCTGAGACTGAGCTGAGCGTTTCTGTGCAGCTCCTCCAGACATGGTGGTCGGGTACAAGGATGAAACACGTTGTGTTGCTGGTGCCATGGAGCCTGATAGTGAAGCGACAGCTTACTCTCTATGTCCAGGTTCGACACCGCTAAGATGAGAGAGGAGAAAGACAGAACATGTTAAATTACTATGATGATGCTGCGATCACAGCTGGCCTACACATAGTTTTTTTGATCAGTGTTTTTACCAGAAAATAAATGCATTACTATGTACATATATAATATACAGTACATATTTATAATTCTGTGTACAGAGTAGTTGTTAACTTTGGCTTATGCATCATTTTTGTTTATATGGTCATCTTATTAAGTGTTATTGTACCTCTTTGACACAGGTTTAACTGAGCCAGACCTCAGATCAAAGGGGGTAAAAAATGTGGGTCCAAACTGAACCCCCATTCTCCCTGGTGTCTTTGCATTTTATATTTAGTCTGTTGTGTGTGATGTGATTATATTCTCAAATAAAATACTGAAATTCTTAAAACTGCATTTTGACATTGAACCCCCTACAAGACAGCCTCAAGTTAAGGCAACGGTGCAGGATCGACTTTGAGGCCCTTTAGTGGGGTGTATTCTCAAACAAAACTCCAGTTAATTAAATGAACACTTTGTTTATCACAAACCATTAAGATACTTTTAAACAGAGCTTTTTGGGGCCTCCTGGGTGTCTCTTATTATTACTTTAAGACATGATGTTTGAAATAGGACATTTGTATGCCAGCATCAGTGGCTCAGCTGTCAGTGCCTGTTCCACCAGCATCAGAGAGAAAACATCAATAAGACAAACTGCAGTAAGCAGAGATCCAGGCCAGGCTTTACAATTTGCCACCTACAGACAGATGCCTCACACTAAAACCAATCAACTGCTGAAAATACACAAAACAGAGGAAATAAAGACAATATTATCATAAGTTGATTCACAAAAAACTATTCGGAAAGTTTGATGTAAGGCACATCAAAAGCACGTCAGTGTTGTACATTTAAATATGAGACAAGGCGGCGACACACCAGCAGGTGGCAGCTAAACACACCTCACCACTGCAACTCTGCATACACCAACAGACCACTGCACATCTCCCACAGTCCTCCATGTTTACTGCCACCACAATATTTTAGAATCAGAAAACACAACAAACCTGCCATCATGAATGATGTTCGACTGAGAATCTGTAAATTCCATTTCCAAAGATTAAAACATTTGATTTACAGATGGGGAGAAAGAGAGAAAAGGACTGATTATCCATCTCTCTCATCCGCTCTCAGAGCCCCTTTAGCTTTTATTTTAATCTTATTTCCTCTCTTTTGACATAGAATTCAAAATGCAATTGTGTCCTTGAAAGCCACACGGTACAGCAGTAGCCAAGCAACCTTTCATTGCTCATCAAGGCTCGTATTGCCTGCAATTAAATCAGCAAGCTCACATCAGCAGCATTCGGCCAATTTAAACTGCAAGGTTAAAGAAGCACAGCAGGCCAGCTTATTTGCACTAAATAAACAATTACACAGCTTTCTGCCCCAAAGACGGCCACATTCAGATAAATTTGTTTTCTTGTTTTAGATATCACACCGTCTGAAGATAATGATTAGAAAATGCAATGAAAGACTCTGCAGCAAACTTGGCAGATGAAATTGTATCCCTTGCAGTAGAGGTGAGGCAGTAGCAGTAATAAGACAAATTGAAATAAAATTTAAGATGAATTTGACCGTTATGGCATTTGTCCCTTTGAGCATTATTTTGATGGGATGTTTAAGGAAACTGGGGGATCTTTGTGTTCTTTTCATAGAGCTCATTTCACAGACATGTCTGCAGAATCTGCAAAAAACATACTTTGAATACTTCATTTCTGGTTGTGAGTTGTAATTACCATCAATAAAAGGGAAGAAAGAGGGACAGAGAAGTAGAATATTGGAACCAGACTGGAGCAAAAGTGTTTCTTTGAAAACAGTCTGTAGAAGGTACTGACCTAGTTGTTGTGACACAGTTAAATTAGCGGATTTGTTACTGTGGCTTTACTGCCTGCCAGCCCACTTGTTTCCCTGGTCTTTCTTTTCATCGTCCCTTCCGTCTCTTCCCCTCTGATACTCTCTTTTTTTCTTGCTCTCTTCCTGCTGCTATGACAGTGCCTTCTCATCATTATAGCAAATTGTAGTGTTAAAACTGCATCACTCAGCTAAATTTTCCTTGCTACTTTACTCTCTATGTCATCAAAAAACTCATACGGTGACGTTTTTTACTTAAAGATCCCCTCTAGACATGTTTAAGATATGTAAAACTACTCTGCTTCGCCATGTTTTTTCCAACAAAAAGTTCAATTGGTCATATTGCTCATTTCAAAATGTAACTGTAGGACATGGAAAGTGTCATATTCACTGAAAAGTTCATGCTCAGTGTATACGTGCTTGAGGTTTCATGTCTCCACCTCACACTTGTTTTAAGTTGCATATTTGACCGCAATTGGCTCCAAAAATGCAATGTTGTAAAATCCTTCTTGTATATATACTCTAAATTCAGAATTAAAGTGAGAGTAGAGAAATGTTCGCCCTTTAGCCAACATGTGAAAACAGCCTTCCCACACATAAACCATTCTGTACAGTGAAACTCAAACATCCAAGTCAAGTAGCAAAGCAAAATTCTGGGACTTTACCTATAAAGTCTAAACATTTTGTGGAACACCTGCATGGCTAACAAAACATCAGCAGTGTTCCATTAGATTTAGCTTTAAAGTCGAATGGCAGGTTGCTGCAACAACTTCACGGATAAAACGTGGAAATGTAACATCACACTGATCCACACAGGGTGCATCAGTGTTTCCCTCTGGACCACTCAGCTCAGCACCTCGCCAACCTTCCCTCTGGCGGCTATCTACATAGCATGAACATGAACAATACAGTGCTAGCGTCAAAGTTTATTATGTTATCTCAGAGACTCCACTAGGAAAGCCATTAATTTCCCAAAACAATTGATCAATAGCATGAAACAATTTTTTTTGTCTTCAGCATCTTTTAGAGTTTCACCTCTCTTCCCTACCTGCATTGCCCCGCTCCTGCCTCACTCTTGCTGTCCTGCACCTCCTCTTCCTCATCTGCATTCGATTGTAATGAAGCTTATGCTGGGAATTACCCATCGCTAACATCTAGGACCGGTCAAGACACGGCCGAACATACATACACACTCATCTAATGCTCACCCTGTCTCTCTTACTCTCTTTCTGTCTTTTACGCATCACCCCCCCCCCCCCCCTCTTAGTGTATTCCTCCATCTCTATTTCCCCTCATCCTGAAATCTGCAGGTGCAGTGTCAGCAACTTGCAGTGTCATCATCAGGACTTGCATGCTAACAGCACCAAGAGAGCAGAGAAGGTAGACTGAAAGAGAAGGTAGAAAACGCTATGTAATAAGGGAATGCAGTGCAATACAGAGAAGATAAACAGCAGATTACACAGAGGCAATGCAAATGTTGATGACTAAGTTATGAGTTTTGATGCAGTTTGGATTTTGTGCTGAAAAATATTTGATTATGTGCTGGATCTAATAAGAAAGAAGCATTAATCAACATTTTTAGACACATTAACAACAGACTACACTAATTCACCAGGAATGATTCACTTCTGTCTTCATCTTAAAAAGATGTTTAAGAGGGTCAAACTAAATGTTGCAAAAAAAAAAAAAAACAGACAGAAAAGAAGGAAAAAAAGACCCTTCTACAGAATTTCTGAACAATATGAATGAGAGGAGAGATGGTAAGAAACAGAAGGATGGATCAATGGATGGGGAAATGGAAGAATTTTTTTAGTTCCCAACTGTGAATCATCACAAGTTTAGAGGCAGATATTGTGGTAAGTTGTCTGAAGGTGCCCGTATATACAGCCAAAGGGTTTGCTGGATGCTCGAACAGCTTTTGTAAACCTCCACCCGTACCTTTCCGACAGAATGGGGTGGGGGTGTTGAACAATTTCTGTAACTTTCTGAAGATGGCAATCTGATACTCATTCCCATTTCATGCTGTGATTGGCCAGGTGTGTGGAAGTGAGAACTTACATGACTTTTCTGTCACTTTTCACATGAAAAACTGAGTGCAACCCTATGAACGCCCTCAAGGAAAGATTGTGTCAATCTGTGATGGCTGGCCTTTGAGTGCATACGTTGGAAACATCAGACTACATGAGTGCAAACTGTTTTCTTGCATACCCTGAGTATAGGAGCAGGAAGGTGTTGTGGAGTCACACAACTCAGCTTAGAAGTGGATTCTCAACCCACGTCAGCCCAGGTGTAAACTTGGTCCTCCAGTGCCAGAACACAACTGTATGAGCTGACAACTGCAATCAGCCTGACTCAGCTGACTTTCTGATGAATAGCAACTCCACAGACCTTTGTGTTGGATTGCTGCCATCAATAGATGATAGTGGTCAAGTGTTTATGTCGCTCAGCCTCACCCTATATGTGCAAGTGTAGAAAATCCACTTGTAACATATCATAGCATATGAAGACATATAGCCTTGTTTGGGGAAAAAACCCCCCCCCAAAAAACACGGCATCATATCAACTTTGACCAAGGCAGAACACATCTGACTGGGATCTGTCAGTCACCAGGAGAAAGCCTGACCCAACTAACAACTGTCAATGTCAATGCAAAGATTTTAAATGTGTCATTTACAGTTGATGAGTTATTGGCTAAAATGTAAAAGGTTTTTTTATGGGAACACCTCAGCTTCATCTGGCTAATGGGTCCAATTTTCATTACCTGAGAGTGGATGAGGTTTTTTTTTTTTTTTTTTTTTTTTTTTTTTAACATATCTGGAAGGGTTGGCTGATGTGGGTTTTATGGTTTCTGAGATCCATAAACTTTGAGGAAAGTAGAAGAGAAAGAAGGAGGACAAAGAAAACAAGAACTGTAATAAACAGAAACAGCTAGAAGATTCCATCATTTTGTGCTTAATTATGCTATGAAGGACAGACCACAGCAGGCCAGTGAACAGCTCCAACTCACTATATTGTACACTACAGTGTAAAAAAAAAGCATGCCAACAAACTATAAAGAAACGTGACAACTTGGCACAATCATCCGTAACATTTGCAGTGAGAACACACACTTTCCTCACGTCATTGCTTTAATATTGCTCTTTCTCTTTCTGGTACAGCTGTATGATTTTGTATCCCTCTCTCGGTCTCCCTCTGTCTCACTCTGGTCCAGATGTGAGTAAATGTAAGTCATTAGTGGAGAATGTATTAGGGTGTATCTGGGTCAGGCAGCACACTCCCTATGGCAGTAGCTGCAGAATCTTGTCATAGTAGACAGCTGTTATATAAGAAACACTAGCTGGCCAGTTCTGCAGGGGAAAAACTGTGCACTGTTAGCGCCGTTCGTGGGCCTACAACGGCTCTGCAGTAACGCCGTGCACCACTCCATCTCATCAACAGTAGCAATATTAATTTTTATATCGCTATTGTTTTAGCCACAATGTTCCAACTGTTGCAACTTTTGCAGGAACAACACATGATTTTTTTTAGGAATAATGAGCTCCCAGCTGGCTGAGCACACATACAGTGGAATACAATGGCTGTCAAAATCCATAATAATAACATAACATCCGGGTGCATGTTATCCTTAGATAGCAATAACCAGTGTTTTTTGTACAAATGATCTCATTCCACACTGTCTGATAGTGTCATACATGTTCTGCGTATACTGTATCACATTTTGAACTCTTTATTGTAGCTTTATGATGGTTATGGGGCTGCAACTAAGAATAATTTCCATGTGTGATTAATCGATCTGGTCTTAAACCACAAAATATTGTCAGTCATTACATCTCTGGATGTTTACACTGTGAAATGAATTTTACAATCTCTGAGTGGAATATTCTTCTTTTCATGGATGGACCGTCCCATAAAAATGAAAATATTCCACATGACTTTATCAAAATGTTCTAAAATTCAGCGTGACATAGCTAATATTGCTAAAACTGGGGATTGGGTTGCACTCTTTTGATGACATGTAATTTACGTAATATGAAAAAAGCCTCATGTTTACAACCCTGTAATTTGCACACACAGTGACTTAACAGAGGTTAATTGGCTAAAATAGCATGTTATTGAAAATACATTGATTGTAGTGATTAAGTCTGACAGAATGATGACTGTTTTCATGGTAGATGAGTGAGTTGATATTATAACATTACCACAGTGTTACATTATCAATAATAATAATATAATTTAACAGCAGTAAATGGAAAACTAAACTAAACTAAACTAAACAGCTGGTATCAGGTTTTAAGAAACACACTGATGTTGCAGTCAGTACCTTTGGAGCGCACAGGGACACAGCCGAGACCGAGACAAGCCAAAGCCATGGTCAGCAGCTGTCTGCCCTCTCTTCTTCCTTTCCTCTTTTTTGTCTTTCTCTGTCGCTCCCCCCTTTCTCCTGCAGACCCCTTGTCATCTGTCTCTCGACAACGGCACCTTATTTAGTCCCGCAGACCTTTCTAAAACATTCCTGTGCAAGTCCAGCATCCAGACTGGCAACATCTGCAGACACAGACCCTCCCCCCTCCACGTCCTCACCCACCCACCTGCTGTCCCTGCTCTCTCCTCCCTTCAGCTGACCCAACAAGTCACTGTCACAAGAATTTCTTCTTTGTCCATGTGATATGTGGACGAGTGATTTTTGGGAGCCACACGGCACTCGGCAAGGAATGATGCACCTACGCTTTGTCACAAACTCAAACACGTCTCTTTACCATCTCTGTTATCTCTGCGAGTCACCCCCATCCCGTGGTGTCAGATGGTAGCATCCTGCCTGGGCATGGCCTGTCCCTGACCGTAATCTCTTTATGATGCAGTAATATGTGGGGGGGGTGGGGGGGGGGGGGGTGGGGGGGGGGGGGGGGGGGGGTTCAGCTACGAAGTATTAATGTATTAATCCACCACATGCTGGGAATATGTATCACGTGTTCAATCCTTCTACTGCTGCCACCAAAGAGTAATGATCTAAAGGTGCGTGTGTGTGTGTGTGTGTGTGTGTGTGAGAGAGAGTGAGACAGCACCTGACTGTGTTAGCACTAAAGCATTCATTTTTACAATCAACGAATCAACCGATGAATGTGAAAACAATAAAGCACAAATTGGATTTTTCAGGTTCTAATTTGAAAATCTGAAAGCGAATTATTCTCAAAATGATGCAGTGTCCTCACCAAGGAAACTTTGTCTTTGTCCTCACTGATTATAAGGAGTCAACATCCCCATGCGGTTGCAAAATAAACAGCATGGCACACACACACACTCACACACACAGACAGAGAGAGTGTACGAGCACCCTGCCCGGTAATCTGCTGTAATCTGGGGCTCTGGCAGTTCACTGACTTTGGAGTAGAGCTGGCGGAGCTGGCAGTCTGCTCGAGGAGCTTTCAGCCTCCCGCCGTGGCCGGGAACGACACAGGCGCACCAAAAATATCTGCACACACATGCGAACCCGCCACGTGTCGGCACACGCTTCACCGCAGTGGTCAACATCAGCACAAACAGAGGGGAACATGGTTATGAATATTAAATGTACTGCTGTTCCTCGTGGCTTGTCTCAGTTATTTACAGCAGCTTCTCTAAACAGGCCTGCTGGGAGGCCTTTAATAGCCTGTTGTCCCTGGGGTTGTTTGTCAGTCATGGTATTGAGTGATCTATGAAACATCAGGGCCAGATCACAGACCTTTCAACCACATATGAGCTGCGTCGTAACCTGAGCTTCTTGGATAGGACCCTAATGGCTTGTCCTGCCTGAGGAGCTTAGGCCAAATCACTTTCAGCATCATCTTTTAAGTCACTTAAAACACACTTCTACAGACTTCTTTTCATGGAGGGATCATGCTCAATAATTATGTAGATTTCAGTTTGATCTCCAATGGTTTGGTGCTTATGAACCACAACAGATGATAATAAATAAATATGATGAATAAATAAAATTACTCTATTTCTCCCCCTTTCTGTTGCTCTCTATATTTTTGTCTCTGTCATCCTTCCTCACAAAATGAGTAAATCATACTACCCCCATTCCCTTTTCCCATCCCTCATCCCCCAGCTGCACACCTGCACCATTGTTCAGCCTCCCTACTCAATCTCTCTGTTCTGCCCCTCTGACCTGCACAACATTCATGTTATAACAAGTGTGTGTGTGTGTGTGCGTGCGTGCGTGTGTGTGCGTGTGTGTGTGTGTGTGTGTGTGTGAGAGAGAGAGAGAGAGAGAGAGAGAGAGTGTGAGTGTGAGTGTGTGAGTGTGTGTGATTGTGTGCACATTTCCAAAAGGTTTTGAGGCCTGTCTGCAATGGGCAGCAGAGGTGAGTCACAGTGTCTCACAATACAGCCTTATTTATAGCAACCAACACGTCACAGCAAGCCTGACGAGAAAATATCAACAACATAATGGCAGGTTAAATGTTCAAGGGATTATTTCCTGGCTCTGCACGCGCTGTTTACCCATTATTAACAGAGTCTGCTGAAAGTGCTCCTGTGCTGCCCCTTAGTGGCACAGCATGAACACTACATGGAGTCAGACACAATGCGGTGTGTATGTGTGGACTGAGAGTCTTGCAAGTGAACTGCTCAGTGGATTTGCGAGTGTTGCCATATGTTTATCTCATATTTCCTATATGTTGGATGTAAACGTGTAAGAAGGGATGATCCAACTGAAAAACAAATCAGCCAAAGCGTGCATACTGTAAATGGGAGAAATAAGGTCACTATTCTATGGAGCAAAACAACATTTTCTTCACGCCATTGTTGCACCATTGTTTTCCCTTTTCTGTTAAAGGAAAAGAAGTTAGAGGAGCTTTCCCTCCTGCCTCCTGGCTTTATGATACGGGTAGAGTTAGAGTTAGATGAGAAGATTGATATCACTCTCCTATCTATACAGTAAATATGCTGCCAGCAGCTGCTTGAAACTGGGAAACCTGGCCAAGATATGTCCGGTGCATAACCCCCCATAACACCACATGTTTTCACACTTAAATTTGTGTTAAAGCAACACAATACAACAATATTATGTGTTGCAAATAAGATATAGCATGATATTTAGCGAGCTTTAGAGGTCTCTGTGGATTTTTTTTAACTTTGGACAGAGCCAGGCTAGTTCCAGCTTTAGCCAGCTAAGCTAAGCTAGCAGACTGTTGGTTGTAGCTTCATATTTACCATACAGGCTTGAGAGTGGTATAATACCTCTCATTTAACTCTCTGCAAGTGTAAATAAGTGCATTTCACAATATCTCAAACTAGTCCTTTAACTAACAGACATGAGAATGTTGTCGAACTTTTCATTTCAGTCATGGAAAGAAAGCAAATATGTGTATTTACCAAGATGTGGAACTATTCCTTTAAGTCAAATCAATTTTATTTTTTGGCCCAAAATCACAGATTTGTCTCAGAGGACCTCAGAGACCTCATTCCAGATAAGAAAGACTCCTTAAGGGGGAGAAAGGAATAATAATAGAGTAGAGGCCCCTCTTTCCAGACAGGCACACATGCAGTTGTTCCATATATAAACAGAAATAATAGTAAAATTACAAGGTGCAGAAGTAAATATTACGTGTAACACTGGTTAGCAAGCATAATGCTTTGGTCTTCAGTCTTTATTATCAGTACATTATTGTTGTTTTGGCTCAGTTGAACATATAGGCAAAATATAAACGCTCACACAAAACAAGTAAAGTGCTTAATTGGACTTAACATTTCCAATTTGACAAAAAAAAAAATTAATAATGTTTTATAGCTGAGTTAAAACCTCCATATTTTGCTCTTCACTGTGAGGCACAAAAACATTAACAGAACATGTTTCTGTCAGTGGAGACGTGGTTGCGGAGTAAAGCAGCAGAAGGAGATCAATGTTTTATCATCTCATGTTGTTTTAGGGCCTCGTTTCCTCACTCAACCTTCTCGAGTCGTCTGTATTTCCCCTATTCTCATCAATATTGCAGCATTGTTCCTAAAGAGGCAGTAATCAGGGGAGGAAATACAGAGTGAATAATAGAGTTGTGGAAAATGCAGGAATATTTTTTGCTCAATAGTAATTCCTTGTCTAATGTCTTCATAGTATCTTTTCTCTGTGTATTAGTTTGTAAATGTTGATAAATTAGCATGAATTTACACACACACAGACTCAGAGGGTTCACCTGGGTTCTTTGGGTTTGGATTAAATGTTGCCTGGTAACTGAAATGCTGTACATTTATCCGCTTGCATAAGTTACTTAGCATAGATTTTACTGAATAACCCTAATGGCCTTTGGTTTTCTCTTTTTCTAGCTTCACTAAAAACTGCCTGATGGGACTCTATGTGGTAGCTACCAGTGTTGAACCTGCCGTCTTTAGCTTCCGTCTCTTTTTGAAGTTTGATTAAGGGACACTACTCTGAATCTGGGATTCTTTTTGGCATTGGGCTCCTTAAAACATCTTACCACCTTCATGCTGTAATACCGGTGTAACACAGCCTCCATGAGGCAGCGTGGGGAATAGATCAGCCAAACGCAATTTTTCCTCTTTTGATTTCATTTGATTTGGTCAAGACCAGTAGAATTATCTTCATCATAGATGGAGAACGTTACCATCAGGGCTTCAGTTAAAGGATAAATCTGGTATATTCCATATTTTTCCTATTTTTGATACCATGTCAAAATAATTGATCCTCTTAAAAAGTACTTTCTCAGTAGCCAAAGCCTGATATCTTATTCCTCTGTGCCATAGAACTCAGTTGTTGCCCAAATGAATGCTGTTAAAAACACATCAATGAGCCAGCATGTTCTTTCATAACGATGAACACAGACTCTGTTGTTTATTTTGAGTGAGTCACACATACACAGTCCTGCTGACATAAATACTCACTAGCGCGTGTTAATCCGCTGCTGAAAATAGTCCCCAACACATGCACTCTTTCCTCCGTTTGCTAAAAACTACAGTACAATTTACCAAACCATTTTCAAAAATTCAATCATACATGAGTCATTTTTACAGATTTCCATCTTTAGCAGGAATGAATGTGCTCAGGGCTGAGAGCCACAGAGCAGGGAAGTTACTACATATTGACAGAAACAGACACATTGTTGGTTTTGGCCTTCTTCATGCCATTCGTTGAGAATGAAAAAAATAGGCAATAATCCCAGTGTTATTCTTAAAGCCCACAAACAGCATGCTTTTCACCTAACTATAACATAAGTCCGCATGAAGTAGCCTAGAAGTTTAGTTTACAGCACCACGGTAGGAGCCTTGTTTTTATTTCCCTCCAGCATAACATCTGATATCACCTCCGCCGACCAGCGGCGGGAGGGTGGGAATAAATGCCACTGTCATGCCAGCGGCGTTGGTGTACGTGCTTCCATGTTGTTCTCTGTGTGTGCCTGTGAAACAGACTTCAACCACCATTATTCTTTGTGTGTGTGCACGCACGCATGTGTGTACGTGTGTGTGTTTGTGAATGCTTCAGCCATGTTGGTGGAATGGCACGAGACAAGCCATCGCCCATGTTATTTTTAACTGTGTGTCTCCATGGAAACCGGCACATATGCAGGGAGGGGGTGATCTCCTGCTGTGCGTGTGTTGAGGAAGACTCCTACCACTGGTCATAGTGTGAATGGGTGTGTGTGTGTGTGTGTGTGTGTGTGTGTGTGTGTGTGTGTGTGTGTGTGTGTGTGTGTGTGTGGAGGGACATGCATGTCTGTGTGCTGGTCTGTTAATTGTTTCTTATTTGTTAATCAACCCTTTCAAATGAAAATCAAGTATTTTTTACGTTGGCGCGTTACAGTTTCTGAGCTGTGTGTGTGTGTGTGTGTGTGTGTGTGTGTGTGTCTTCGCAGATATGTCACATCTGAGAGACACACAGAGAAGGGAAGGGAGGGGAAAGGGCTTCTGAGGCAACTGAGGAAACACCAACTTGCTGTACCTGACGATAGGAGGGGGTCTGCTGCTGCCTCAGCCTGAAATAACCCAAGCTGGGTTGCGAGTTCACTAAACACATCACCCACCAAATGTCACCCACCCTGTCTCCTGCATAAAGGTGAGCTGTGACTTAGCTCTAATTTTATAGTCTGTGCTCTGCTTTTGTCAACTTTCCATAAAATATAACACCTACCTACCGAAGTCTCCATTTCTGAACCTATAGCTGCAGCGACACAGTCATGTAATTTGTAGTGAACAGGAGATATTTCTCACTCTGGGAATAAAAATCAACTGTGTGCAGTTATTTTGGTCCTGCATTCCTGGCATAATCAATACTGACGCTTCATTATTTATAATTAATGGATCAATGAGCTTACAATGACCAAGACACTCCTCTGTTGTCAGGTTGTGGGGGAGGTTTATGTTGGATGAGGACGTTCTTCTATAGCTTCAGAAACCATCCAACAGTTATCAGCTGAGTGAACGTAGTCGTTTCTATGGAAACAACTTAAAGATTAAAGCTGTGAAGAGCGAGAGCCATGCCAGAATGATTCCCATAATGCCTTGTGCCTGGGGATCTCAGGGAAAGAGAGAGAAAAAAAAGAGATAGACAGAGTGGGACACAGGCAGAGGAGGGAGTGTGTGAGTGTGTGCGCGCACACACACATGTGTGTGTCTGTGTGCCAGCGTGTATGTTTGTCAGCTCTAGAGGTGCCATGCTACAAATCCCTGTTCTATTGTGACAGCTCACATGACCAAAGACACCAACTCAGCATCTATGCACCAACACACAAATACTGTATGCCACACACACACACACACACACACACACACACACACACACACACACACACACACACACACACACACACACTTGTTTTTTTCACATAGGAGGACATTGCATTGACTGACATTCATTCCCTGGAAACTTAAACACTATATACCTGCTCAGCCTAACATGAACCAAAACTAAACCTTTACCTTAACCAAACAAGACGAGCAGTCTAAACGTAATGCTAAATGCTAATATCAACATGCTAATATGCTCTTGACAATGTTAACATTTCGATGTTTAGCAGGTATAAAGTTTACTAAGTTCACCATCTTAGTTTAGCATGTTAGCATGCCAATTGCTAGTCAGTACTATGCACAAAGTACAGCTAAGGTTGATGAGAATGTCATTATTTTTGCGTGTGTTCAGTCATAAATCAAAGTATTGGACAAATTAAATATTAGACTTGATGGTGGCTGCAGATGAAAAGTGAAGGGTTCACCAAAATTCATCCTGAGGGGGACTTGAGTGTGTGTACCAAATGTCAAGCTGTGGTTGATGGCTCCCAGTTGTTGAGATATTTCAGTCAAAATCACAAATGTCAATGTCGTGGTAGCACTAGTGGAAAAGTCTGGGGATCACCAAAGTCATTTAAATTCATCTTCTAGGAACCATGAATGAAATATTTCAGTCTGGACCAATGTTGTGGACCAACTGACCGACCCACCGACATTGCCGTCCCTAGAGCTAAGGTTGCTAGCATAGCTAACAACAAGCCTTAACCCTAAAATGTGATGTTTTCTCTCATGGGGATCAGCTTTTTGTCCTCAAACTGATGGTAACAAAACATACGTGACCTTGTAAAACATATTTCTGAAAAGTATGAGTAATAGAAGTGTACACACACACACACACACACCTTCACAAGCTCATGAGCATCACTGTCTCTAATTGGAGCCTTTACCTCACTCTCACACTCTCCATCTCCTTTTTTCCCCCCATCCAATCACCTATTTGCATCTTTTCTTCTTTTGGATTTAATGTATGTGCCTCCTCCCCATGTCCTCCTCTGTCTCTCTCCCTCTCCCTCTCCCCTCCCCCTCCCCCTGGGTGATGCCAGTGCTGTTGTCAGGCTGGAGCTGAAAGCAGCCAATCGCGTGGCTCTGTGCTGAGGAGCTCTGGGGTGATGTTAGGCAGTTTCATGCTCATACGATGAGCTTTGCCAAATGTAGGTCATGCTTCTCCTCTCTCTCTCTCTCTCTCTCTCTCTCTCTCTCTCTCTCTCTCTCTCTCTCTCTCTCTCTCTCTCACTTTTCTAGACACACACACACACACACACACACACACACACACACACACACACACACACACACACACACACACACACACATAAACCTCTTCACCCCTTCACAGACACACATATACACAGAAAACAGATAAGGAAGTGTGTACACACACACAGCCACAGACACACAAAGGTGTACTCAAGCACATGCAAACACACAACTCATCCATCCACACACACACTCGGTCTCACACAGGGTGGGGTGGCACTCTGCTCGGTGGTAACACTCTCAGCTGTTTGGTAACACTGGTGGATCTGTTCCCCACCTGATAGATAGCTCACAAGATGTTGGGCTTCTGCAGCCACTGTTTCCGCCAGTGGTAAAAAATTTATTACAGAGTAAAATCACAATATGAACTAATATAAAAAAAATACCCCTGCCTTCCCCTGAACTCTTTTTGAACTGCTTCTGTACAGCTCAAGCAGATTTTGATGTGAGCAGCAGCCATAAGAGCCAGCAGATTATATATATAAAGATTATATATAAATCAGGTAAATTAGAGACCTGAACCAAGCAGTCTGACTGGATTTAGAAAATAATGAAATGAATGTATGTTATAATAGAGAAATGTATTTATTTTTATTAAGTACTGGTAGGATTTTTAGAATTACTGAGGTCATAAGTCCAAATTTCCCCAGAGTTACTCCACCCACCTAGGAAATATTTTGACCAACAAAACTGTATTTAAAAAAAATACTATCTATTCATGTAATTGTTACTGTTTAAATGTTATCTTCCTACATTATGGTCTGCTCTCAAGTTTGATCCCAAAAAAAATCCATCATATTTGAAATGTAAACTCCTTTTGACGTCATTATCAACTCCCCAAATTTCCAGAAGTATCAGTCTCTTATGGAGGTGCCACTATTTTTAGGAATATTTCTGTCTCACTGTAAATTTACGCTATATAGCCAGAAATATAGCCACATACTTTTAGGTACTTTCAGTCTGCTGCTGCTTTTCATAGGCAGGCTCCTTAGCTCCAGTGAGAGGTCTTAATGCAACTGCATACAATAATATTTTCAATATTTTTGGCAACAGTGCGGCGAATACCCTGTCCTGTCTGAAGACAACACACCTGTGCACAACACAAGATGCATTAATAATATGTTTTTCCCAGTTTGGACTTGAAGAATTTGACAGATCAGGACAGAATCTTGATCTTAACTCCATCCGACACCTTTGGAATGAATTTGATTTCTGACTGTGAGTCGGACTTCATTGCCCAACATTAGCAGCAGACCTCATTAATGCTTTTGTTGCCAAATGGGAGCAAATCGCAGAAGCTAAAATCTTGTGGAAAGACTTGCCATGAGCACCCGGATGTCTACATAGCACATACCTTTTTTCTTCTGTAATAAGATTTACTGTAACCCATAATAAAATGTCCTACCTAAATGAAGAGAGAGGAGTTAATGGAAAAAGAATTTCAAGAATAGTGAAGGTAAAGCAGAGAAAATATCAAACCAATACCACAAGCGGACCATCCTTACACCCAAAAAGTCAACTTAAAGCTAATGAAGCTAATTGAGCTGACATCTAGAGCTGGACGTTAGCAGCAAAGGTAACATAATTTTTGTTGTTTTGTGGAATTCTTTTTGAACCAGAGCTTTGTTCGAACACAGTTGCTCATTCTTGTGTACTGATGATTTAACCTGGAGAAATTCATGCTCTTTGAAGTGTTAGAAATGGAACACATGAATAACACTTTTACTTATGGACATGCAACACACACGTACATCTTGTTCGGCAGCCTCGCTCTTCTTTTCCTTTATCATACTATTAGGAGGAAAACAGAGGAAAAGCGGAGTGGGCAAATTAGAGAAGGACTTGAGACAGTTGAGATATAACTTGGTGTGAGAGAGGCTGGGCCAAACCTGTAGCACTGCCCCACCCAACCAAAATGCAGATATTACTCTAAATTGCTGAAGAATCATAAGATCTGGACATCTGAAAACATCTGGTGCAAGCTCAACTTTAGCACATCAGCTGTGTCCTATTAAAATGCTGAATTGTTGGTTCCTCACTGAATTGAGAAATTCTGAATTCAGTTTTGTGAAGAACAGCTGACCATCAGGGCAACTCTTGACCATTTACCTGAATACAAAATAGAAGATATTCTTGATGATTTTGAATTTAGGTTTAAAGCATTCTTGTGCCATCAGACTGCTGTCATTAGGAAGTATTAAACCTGCAACAGTCAATGAATTGATTTGTCTACATAGATACTATCAGCCGGTTAAACGAATAACTATACAAATCCTCTGAAACCTGCTGCATTTTGTGAAGGAAACTGTTCACTCCAAAATAAAAGTTTACCACACGTTTACTCATCCCAATGTCTGCAAAAAGAAAAAGTAAAATAAATGAAAAGGTAACCATAACCCATAATCCAGTCATTTAGCAGAAAAACGTGGAAAAATAGGAGCATTGTGGAGATATCAGACTAATACTTCTTAAGAGCTAAAATATGTCCCTATTTCTGTAATTAATTTGGGGAAGCTGATGGGAGGCTAAATCACTTAATGCACCTTTTAGGGTCTCCCTGTTTTCCCTCTTCAGTCGTTTGGAGCTGACAAGAGTGAGATTCTGTGTTTTCAATTGACAGTATAAACCTTCACATACACATCACATCTCCTCTGTCAAGAGCAACTATGATCTAGAAAGTACTTTTTTACTTAAGTGCCAATATGACAATGTAAAATACTAAAATACTAAAAGTTCTGTATATCCTGTTTATCTGCTGTCTGATGTATCAGTGTGTATGGAGCTGGTCAAGGTGGAGCTAGTTTTAACTACTATACAGTTTGGTGGTTTTGTTCCATGGTTCCATGGTTCCATTCTAGGGGTTGGGCCTCTTCTAAGGGTTGCACCATAAAGCTGACAGGTTGTGAGAGGAAAAATCAAAGCACTGTGACGAATTCTGCTTTTGCTTCTAGACTTTTCTGTAACCTTTGCTTTGAATCTGGAATTTTGGATAATTGAACTTCTTTTGGCCTCGAACAGTTCTGAGATGTTCAGAGGGGAAATAAACCAAAAAGAAAAGAAAAGATTAAAAACAGCCTAAAAAAATATAATTACGACATTAATGCAGTTTTTCACACCTCCCACTCTTTGTGTGTGCTGATGTTTCCAGAATAGATAACTTTTTCGGACGGGATCTACTTGTGTATTGACATTCAGCTCTTCCGTGAACCTTTCTTCTTAAATTGCTTTGTTGTTGGATATGAATTAGCATTACACCATGAGCTTCTGACAAATATGCAGCCTCCCTTAACACACACACACACACACACACACACACACACACACACACACACACACACACACACACACACACACACACAAAGCTCCTCCTCAGAGAGAGAATCATTTCTACTTCCCTGGGTTGCCACTGCTAGGTTGACCTATTTTTGTCCAGACCTCTCTCTGTCTCTCTCTCTCTCTCTCTCTCTCTCTCTCTCCTCTCTCTCTCTCTCTCTCTCTCTCCCTCCCTCACTCGCTCCAGCCCCATAATTCACCCTGCTTAATAATTCACTACAGCTTTATAAGCCTCTACTCTACTAAATGACAGGCTCAGGAAAACAACAACAGTTTTTATAGCCACATAAATAGAATAAAGTGCACATAAGGTATAATATAGGATGTAACGCATGTAAGGTAGGATATATATAGTATCCAAAAGGAAGCATGCGAGGATCTAAGTTACTTATAGATCTAAGTAGTGCAAGTTGGCAGGTGATTTACATTCACCATACTTTTTGGTGGATAGCAGAATGAGAACATAGAGGGAAACTGGGATAATGGTGATGGTGGTGGTTGTGGGGTGTTATTGTAAAACTGCAGATTATTTGCAAGTCTATGCACAGATTCGCTCTGCCTGATGTGATTGGATGGCCGGATTGGGCAGGAACCAATAAGGGCACCAGGAGGAAGAGAGCAGGCACACAGAGTACTCTCGCTGATGCTGGGCACACCCTGTAGCCCTGTGTGTGTGTGTGTGTGTGTGTGTGTGTGTGTGTGTGTGTGTGTGTGTGTGTGTGTGTGTGTGCGCCAATGCCTATAAAATTACTGTGTATGCAAAGGTTGTGATTATTTATATATTTTGAGCACATGTTTGAAAGACAAGATATTTTCTTTCAACTAAAAATTCCTGCCTCCTTTATTTTGCATTTACCCTGCCCCCTTTTTAAATCTCCTCCCAGGAGCTGATGCAGAACAAAGACAACAACCATAATATATTCTGTACCCATATTGTCATTGCATTATAAATAACACTCGCACCTCTGCAGTTTTTGCATAAGTCCTGTACCTGTGTGAATCTTTAAATTTGATGCTGTTATTCCTGCATTTCCTGCTTGCAGTGTTTTGCCTGCTGTAGCAGACTGTAAGGGCTTTAGTGGGAAGAGGAACGATGTTGGTCAGACCATCTAGTCTTAAAGAACTAGTTGGACATCTTGGGAAATACTCGTATTCGCTCTCTTGGTGAGAGCCAGATGAGAATGTTGATACTTCTTTCATGTGTGTGCATTCAGTATGAGGAGAAAGTCGGTTAGCTTAGCTTAGCATAAAGCCTGGAAACAGAGGGAAACAGCTGACCTAGCTTCATCCAAAGGAAAAAAATCCACCTCCTGGCACCTCTACAGCTCACAACACAAATCAATTTGCTGATTTGAATTTGAATTGTTATGTTCATTTCAGCTCAAAGATTCCTTATCACTGATTTTGCTTTCTAAGCTAAGCAATAGCATCACTGTTCAAATGAACTTCAGTCTGTACTGCGGTAAATGATTACTGTTCATACCACTGCGACTGTCTTCAGTACAGTAGTATGTTGCTGGTATTAGCTGTCACGTTCACCTCAGTACAGAACAAAGTCAAAGAAAAAACTGTTTGGAACTGTAAGGATATCACAGCAACACATTGTGTTTCTGTGGCTTTTACAGTCTTTTAATAAGCTTTGAACAACAGAGAAAGCTCCACTGCTAAAAACTAATAAGAGTCAGTCCAGTTTGAAGATTCAGTATTCAAGGTTTGTTTGTACATGTACTGAACACTTACAATTTTGCAAGAATTAAATAAACAACGTATCATGTGTTAATTAGTGAGGTGGGTTTTTTACCTTTGGACAAAGCTAGGTCTTCCTCATTTCTATCTTTGTGCAAAGCTAAGCTAACCGGCTGCTACATATGGCATCGACCTTCTCATCTAACTCTGCAAATAAAAGCGAATAAACACCAAAATGTCCATCTATTCCTTGAAGGCAGGGCAAAAACAAATCTATTAAAAACAGCCTCATTGCTTCACTTCCTTGCTGTATTTTTCACAATGACTTTAATGAGAGTAGAGAAAGAGCAGGGAGGGTGTTGGGTGCGTGAGTTTGTGTGTGATGCTGTAGTCTGATCAATGTGACAGTGAGAGCAAGTCTACTCGGAGAACCTCGGCCTTATTGCTCTTCTCTTACATACTGCCCCCTCACACACATAACATACTCTGTCTCTCCCACACACACACTCAGACACACACACACGAACTGTACAGTGGTTACAGTTTCCTTCCCTTCTTTCTCCTTCCTCACATCATCCTTCTATCTCTTGTTCCCTTCACCACTCCTTCTTTGTTCCTTCGCCTCTTCTTCCTCTTTCTGCACTTCAACCACAGCTGCATCCCGGAGGCCAACCAACTGTGATGATTGCATTGTGTCCGCTACACCTCCTCATCTGACCAAATACCGATGGCTATTAGCCAATCAGCATCGTGTGATAAACTACTCAGTTGTCAGCAAATGGCACTAGGTCAGATTTCATCGAGTGAACTTCTTGGGTCATGTGATAAGAGATAGTTGTACATGGGCGATTGTTACTTCTGTCTCTGTTATTGGTACACATGACACCTGAGCAAGTTCCATTCATCAAGGCCATGGAATACTGTCGAAAGTATCACTGAAACAATTACAGTTACTTGTTCAAGTAATTTTCAAACAAAAATCCCAAACTTTACAGAGTTTCAGCTTTTCACTTGTGAAGATTTTCAGCTTTTTGTTCTTTTATGACAGTAAACTGAAGATCTTTCATTTTGAACTGTTGGTCGGACAATACAAGCAATGTCAAAATGCCATCTTGAGCGTTAAGAAGAGGCATTTACTGACATTTTATAGACCAAACAAAGAATAAATCCCAGATTAATCCATAAAGAAAATAATGATCAGTTGCAGCCCTTGTCAAAAGCTCCAGACAAGCTAACAAGTGAACCCTGAGTTCAGAGTATTTTATCACAGATATGTGTTGCAGATTGGATCTCCACGCTCAAATACTGGTTTCCAATTCTGTTCATGTAGGCACTCAGCCTTTCCAAGTGACATTTCTCAAATATTATTCTGCAATAACTGATTTTCTGCCCACTTGTGGATTGCCGACAAAAAGTGGTGAATGCAAGACCGACGTATCATCAAGTCGATATGGCAAACTTGTCAGCAAACAGTTGTGTGTTTACACATCTAGCATTAATAGAGCAGCATTATTTGCATTAGGAGTCGTATTTGTGGCCCCCTGATGAATTTAAGCCCATTATCCACTCTCTTTTAGCTCTGTTTATGGTCTCCACCAACTCCTGAGGGAAATATCAGACTCTTTAGCTACTAAATGCTGCACTATGTTCACTAGCTAGGCGCTAACTGTGTCTGTCTACTGTTTGCTGCGGAGCAAGTAGTGTTCAGCATTTTTTTAGAGCTTTTTAATAATTTTGTAATAATTTTCTTTGGTTTCAACACTGTGAACCATTTCACATTGTTACATTGTTTCACATTGTCAGTTGATACACTGTTATTCTAAAAATATTGATTATAGCTGCTTGGGAGCAAACCTGCCAAGCAGCACAAAGAAATGCTTTCTGTCAACCTTTCTTTCTCATTTGTCTTTTGACTTGCGACACAGATAGTTTCACTTGATTTGCTGTGAGATATCTGTCCCTGAGATGTCTGCGTCCATCCCCAATCAGTGAAGGCAAGCTGAATTTTGTGGAGCTCACAGGGTTGATATATCACATGTTATCTGTCCCTAAAATCTGTTGGCTCACTTTAGTTGTTCTCCAAGCAACTAGCTGTGATTATACAATATAATGTTTATCTGTCAGTCAAGATTAGGGTACAGTTAAGTGGGTTACAGAGCCATTGTGTTAGGATTAGCAGATGTCTTTTCCGACGCTGTTGCCAACTGCATAGCTAATTAGCTTTTTAGCATGTTTAGCTGGCTGGCTAGTAAACTATCAGAAGTCTAGAGAAATGGCAGATGATGAGGCACGTGGAACACTGTTTGGTGCATTGAAAAAGCACATAATATCTGAACAACATACCAATCTAACACCTTTCGAATGTGTCATAAATGTGTCATCAGTGTCTCAGCCATGTCAAATCATACTGGATAAAGTTTTAAAAGGTCTTGCTGTTTCAGAAAAATGACAACACAGCCCCTCTGAGTTCAGATGAAAACAAAGTGAGCAGTTTGAGTCTGGGAAGAGGTGGCAGAGGATGGCTCCATGGATAATCACCTTCCGAACGTCCTGAGCGATTCTGACAGCTTGGAAGGGGTTGGAGATACAAACATAGATTAAAACCCCACCAGGCAATTTCACTTGCATTTAATCCCCTTAGAGTTCAAGTAGATTTCAGTGGAGTAAAATTTGTGTGTTTGTGTGTGTGCATGTGAAAGTATCCATAATGCTGAGGAATGAATAACACAGCTTTGAAGGTCTTCAAGTATTTCACATCGCGCAATGTTCCTCAGCACATAGAGTTTGCCCATCTGGCTCAAATGATAAAACCCACCTCTGGAGATGGTTTGAGAGGCATCAGATTTCAGTCTGTGTTGAATTAAATGGAGCTAAACATTGATTTTAACAGAAGGAAATGAGTTTCAATAAATACATCAAAGTATTTTTAGAGTCAACATTTTTGTTGAATGCTGTGACTCCAAAGTCAAGAAAAAGGAAAAATGTATGACATCCAGCAGTAAGCTTTGATGCAGCCATATTAACGAGCTCTAAACTCAATCCTGCTCTCATCCTGCTTCCTCCACAAAAGGACACAACATAACGAGATCAGTGTCAGTCCTATCCAATCTATCTGTTTACTGCGGAGTTAAGCGAGGTATTTACTGTCTAAATCTGTTCAAAGGCTTTGAAACCATTGCCCTGGTTACATATCACCCTGACTTTAAGAACATGTACTTACTGTACTCCGACTATATGGAGTCTAGCCATAAAAATATATCGAGACAGAAACTTGGTTGGTCTCAGCAGACGATTCTTTCACTTAAGCTTTCAAAACAGCATGAAGGAAGACATCTGAGTGAAGAAATGCAGAGAGTCATAACCAATAGAAGTACTTCAGTCTCCAGAGACTTTTTCACATGCAGAGGAAAATTCAGTCCCACTATTTGTTTGCATGTCATAAGCCACTTCCTATTTCGACTGAGAAATGTGCATGCAAGCAGCTATACTATAGCAGACTTTCAGTACAGCTGTCGACAACTTTGTTTTAACTTCCAAGTTTAAGTGGCAAAAGTTGATTTCAGACGGATTTGTGACATTTCAAAAGTGCCAGAAGTTCACAGCCAGGAGAGAAATCAGGATCCACGGGACACGACCTGACTAAGCTTCCCCTTGACCATGTTGGCAAGACTTTGTCAACGCCTTGAAAGGAGAACATGATTAAATCACACATGTAACTTAAGAACTGTGAATTAAGATGAAGCCAATAATTCTACCTTTATCAAAAGTCTGTTTTGGTAGAGACACTCAAGCAATCATCTCTGACAATCAACCAAATTTCAGTTACATAACCCTTGTTTTATGTGCTGTAGGTACACACAGGTTTGATGGTGGTATATTGTCAAAATTGTGCACACTGAATCCATTTCGTGTCATAGAGATGGAAAACTTTAAGAATTTGGTCCATGGAGTGCAGTTGTGCTCCTGTAAGTAAAATCTTCTGAAAAAAGTGAAGTTCTGTGAAAAACTGCAAAACCCTGGTGGAACTGAGTAACACATCCCTGACACTGAGCAGCAGCCCTTTTACATAATGTTAATTTTAATAATCCTAAAGTTTAAAAACCCATTCCTAATTCATCAACTTCACTTTATCTGCGTCTGTGATGGGTAAAGACTTACTGTAATAAATCAGTGAGGATTAATGGCTTTCACCTGGATTCACCTCTTCAGTGCATTTCATGGAATGAGAAAGAAATCCTGACAGCCTATAGACTCAACTGTAATGTGGTATAAATAATGAGCGCAGAGTTCACCGCAGTCATAAATATTAATCTGAAATTACAGAAGCAAAATGCAGGGGGGGTGGGGGGTGCACTCAAACAACTGCAGTAAACCATCTGGTCATTGTGACTGATCATCGGCAGCTTCTGTACAAGGAGGGACAAGCAGGCAACAACACACCCAGAAAACCATTTCAGAGTTACACTTGAATGAAGATGATGAGGTTATGTCGCAGGCTTCGTCTCATTAGAAACGACCTGTTTTTAGGCAGAGCCTCTGACTGTACTATAATGAGCAGCTGAGGAGAGGAGAAAATGTATAATGCATTATCTCCCCTTTTATCCAGAGGATGAGAGGAAGGCCAGTTTCTGTGGGACATCCAAGTGTTGGTCATGGATTTGTGCATCTGTGTGTGTGTCTGAGCGTGTGGTACGAACGCTTGTGTGTACGTGCGTGCGTGTAGATGTTTTAGTGTATTTGTCTGAAATCTTCAAAACATCTGTGTGCAGAGAAGAAAGGATCTGGTCTCCTCATGTGAGAGATCTCACCTTGTGAAACAGGAGAAAGTAGAAAGAGGCTAACTAACCTATGAAACTCGGTAAATAAATAAGCAGCCGTCTAGACATCATTTTTCTTTTCTTGATGCTGAAATGTTGGTGCAAGCACTAAAATGCCAAAGCTACATTAACATGCGTAAGCTGTTTACCATATGTGATAATGAGCGATGTGATTGTGTGAGATCAGTGCTATCAGGGCTGTGACCACGCTGCAACGATAAACATCAGATGGTGTAAATGCGCTGCACAAAGGTTCAGCTGGGGCCGTATCATCCTCAGGATCACTGCCTCTGATCCACTGCAAACCATATGGCTCCGCTTCACTTTAACACGCATGGATTAAGGGTCTGGTTTGCCCAGCCATGGACACTTGATTTGAATCTGACAGTATCACTGTGCAGCGCTTTAGTTTTTCTGAAATATGGCAACTGGGCTTTTAATTTGAATTCCTAGTCTGTGCTGCCAGATTTAACTGACAAACCTCTCAAATGTCGTTAAAGTAGTCCCAATTTTGCTTAGTTTTTTTCTGTCTGATGTGAAATAATGTGTATTTCCTCAGAGTGGTAGGATGATATTTTGTTGAAATAACACACAGCCTGCATCTACATGATATTCCTACCAATAATTGCCATTATTGGGTTTGTCATGTGGTGCTGGGAATGATTTTGTCCCCTCAAAGCCTGTCTGATATGTTAAGTGACTGAATACGATTGCAAGAAGTAAAATAAGGTTTTCACAACTATTTTGTATATTATAATTATTAGTTTGATCAGTCTCTTTTTTTAAGTTGAGGTAGACTTAACACAGCAACAACCTGTCAGTCTCTTAACTACATGACAGAGAGGAGGGATTGGTTCATTGGAATATAACCTAGAACTTATAATTGGAGGAAATCGTTAGATTAGGCTGTTTTCTGCACAAAAGCAGAGCAATCTTTCATGTCAAAGTCTGATGCTTTGTTGATCAGCCTCCTCTCTCTGTAGACTTAATGTCTCTAGAACAGAAGCACACTATTTCCCCCTTTGCTCCCAATGATCACCAGTCATATTAACATTGTTTTTTCTAATAGTTGTGCAGTCTTTACACATGTCTGCTGTTAATGCATCGACTGACATTCACCCACTTTGGATTGGTTTTTGTATGAACTTGCGCAATTTGCCTGATTGATATTGTTTTACAGCACAATTAGCTACTTAAGGCCCTTAGATGAAAACAACTGTACTTTAAAAGTGAAACATATGCCCGTTTACTGTGATTAATTGAAGATTGTGCTGAAGGTGACACGGAGGAGCTCCGAATGGTGAGGAAGTCCTCAGCTGTTAGATATTAACTGATTAAGCACTGATACAAGGGGAAGTAATAGGGATTGTGACTTTAATATGTTAGGCTATTAATCTGCTATCACATGTCATCTGTAGGGACTTGGCCTCAGTGGAGTAATCTGCTGGGTAAGGCAGACACACACACACACACACACACACACACACACACACACACACAATAGTGCTGGGAAGTCCCTAGTAAGTCACACAATCGGTTAATTGTAATTTCTTGCTACTGTAATTATTCGACTGTGTGGTGATAATTACTAGATCATAGAATGGGAGCAGAATCTGTCAGGATACTGTAATTATTTTACACATGTTGTATCTGGAGTATTAGTACTGTATAATACTGGATAAACAGCTCTTTTTCCTCCCTCTCTTAGCCATGGAGAGAATTCTTCCAGGTTTTAGTCGTGGCAGCAGTTGGTCGAATAGTCACTCCACCACTTTGGTCAAGACTGAAAAAAACCTCAACAGCTATTAGAAGGATTTAGGGTCAGTTGATTTGTTAAAATTTTCCAACCGGCCACAGTCTGACTATTGCTGATGTATTTGTGCTGTTTTGTGTCTCCCACCCACCTTCCCACCCGAGGCGAGTTTGCTAGTTGCAGTGAGTTTGTTCCACATTGGGATTTTGGGTTACATTTCTTGACAGCTATATTACATGAATTGCCATGAAATTTGGCTTAGAATGAATTGTTTATTCCTTACTTCTCATCTAATGCAATTAAATACAAATTAATGCCATTCCCTCATTTGCTCTTTGTGCTAATTAGCAAATCTTAGCATACTAACACGCTAAAATAACATGGTAAACATTAAAGCTGTTAAACATCAGCCTGTTAACATTGTCATTGTGCGCATGCTAGCATGCTAAGCACAACTCACAGAGCTGCTAGCATGCCTGTAGACTTTTCGTCTTTTCTTCCAGTCAATCGTTTTTTCCTCTTAAATCCTCACCTCACCTCTCCCCTCCTCTCCTCTGTAACAGCTGTGGTTGCCTGCAGCGTTTAGCTAACGCATCTCTGGCCTGTCATCCAGAGGTACATTAGCGCGCTCATCAAGCAGGACACGGTACATACAACACGCATACAAAGCCTGCACACAGGACATGCTCACAGTATCACGCTTATAGTGTACTGATTGCACCTTTGTGTGGGACTCATGTATGGACATCCTGATATCAGAGGGTTTTAAAAACGGGAGTGCCTGTTCGAGAAATAAAATAGGTTGTAGCTGTGAGGAGTGTGTGTATGTGTGCATATATGCATGTGTTTGTGTGTGATGCACAAGAAAGCGGTTGGCTTTGGTCAGCTCACTGATACAATTGATAGTGACAAATATATGGCTAATTAGTGCAGCCTTGGCTTGGCTGTCCTCACCTCTCACCAGCCTGCTGTGAAATTGGATTAATTTACCTCGCCTTAATACACTGTATCAGCCGTGCAATTCAACCAATCGCAAGTTTCTTTAATGAGCACAGATTTGTTTCTAATTTGGAAAGAAGTGTGTTTAAGATGTTGTTTAATCTACAGTGCATGTTCACATACTTTAATGTTGTTGAAAACTGTACCGCACTCTGCGCTGTCTCACAGGCAGACACGCATGCCAGCACAGTATGGTGAGCATGTTGACTTCTTCAAGGCAGGGGTTGCTAGTAGTCCAATTAGTCTGGGTCTTCTTTACGACGTACTAAGGTTCTTACAAAAGACAATCTGTTTCTAAGGAACTCCTTAAGAGCAGCTCAGTCCTTAAAACAAGCAGCAGACAACCTCTCCTAAGCTTTTTCTGACTCCATCTGTTTCCATCTTATGCTGATAGTTCAGTAAGTCCACCCCGAAGCTCGTCCATTCAAAGTCATCTCAACCATCCGTGCTTTGCCCTTAAATCCCCAGTTGATACTCATAATCTCTTCTGTCCATATTCTGAACACTGCTCAAGCACATGGTCACAACTTTATTGACATAATTGGCTTCCCATCCTATTTTTGTCAACTGCTAATACCAGACTGCAACAACTGACAGCTCAGGTCATTGCAGCCATGGGGTAGTATTAACAGTCCTGCTAAGCCAATAATAACTACATCTATAATACCAGTTGGTACAAGTTCCTGTTTGTGTGAGTTTAGCTAATCTGGCATAAACAAAAGAGATAATCAGGGTTAAGTTAAGTTCAAGAGTTCATAAACATGACTTGGTTTCATCTTTGTGAAACTATTGTGTCTCATGTTGAGATGAACAAAAAATGTTCCTTTTTTTGTGCTCGCTCATCATGAACTCCATTTTTCCACATATTCTTATTTTCTTCAGTCTCGTCGGCGTCTCTCCTTTTATCTCTGTCTGTTTTAACATGGCTTCTCTTTGCCAACAGCACCCCTGCGAAGTACAAAAACGTCCGTCTGTGAGAGCCTCTGCGTGGGACTTTCTTGTGATGCTGAGAGGAAATCACTGAGTGAGTGAGGGAAAGAGGGATAGAGCGCATCAAAGTGTGGCTGTCTGTTTACGATAACTTTTTGGCCCTCCAAAATACTGTAAATAAATCCCAATTCAAACGTGATGCAGTTTTTACACAGAAAAAGGCTCTGACGATAACTGAAAGAAATACTTAGAATGAGTTATTATGTGTAAGCTTTCATTTGAATTTACGCAAATTTAGAAAATCATCTTTGCGCTGTATGGACTTTGATTTAGAGCTAAACATGCAACAAAGTGTTAGTGTGGTATATAGACAGTTGTGTCTATCGTGATTAGCTGCTTAATTTTAAAGCTCCTAACAATATAGTTCTAAACCATTATCTCTAAACTATTTATCTACAATATTAAATTTCCATTATTTAATAAGAGTTAAAGAGCAACTTAACACACCGTTT
Organism: Chaetodon trifascialis; assembly: GCF_039877785.1. Classification (NCBI taxonomy): domain Eukaryota; kingdom Metazoa; phylum Chordata; class Actinopteri; order Chaetodontiformes; family Chaetodontidae; genus Chaetodon; species Chaetodon trifascialis. Next base: position 8,695,417 of record NC_092056.1, read on the forward strand.
TAGCTTGAACATACCCCTTGCTGGTTGAACCCCATCCCCAGGAGGTACCCCACAACTGCTGACAATCCCAACCCCTCACAGCTGTCTGTTGTTTCGGAGTTTCTCGATCACTCCACCTGTCTAAGTGATGCATTTCAGCTGTTTTCAGACAATGTAATGGCTTAGTATCACATCTGACAGTCACCTAGAACTCACAGAATCAAAGGTACAAACTGCATGTAAGAGAACGTCTGTAAGGGCGGTAAGGACCCACATAGTGTCTTTCTTAGTGGCCGAAAACCACGGTGACATCAGCCATCATTTTTGATGAATTTGTCAAAATCTGAATTTCTGAGAGCCCAAGGTCTTCAAATGTTGGTCCACAAAGATTTTAAAAGAACAACAGAAGCTGGAAGCAGAGAATATTTGCCTTTTTTGATTGATTAATTAACCATTGCTGATAGATCTTCTGTTGAACAATCAATTGGTTCTACGATCTTTCATCTCCAGACATGGTTAAACCTTGTTCACAGTTCACACAAACTTACACTTCAAATTGCTAACTTACAAGTTGAATTATCACAAGCAGTTTAACTGGTTTGACTACATGGACCAACGTTTGCAGCCAGTAAAGGACCTATTTATATTGTTTACACACTAGATACTGTGTGTTTCCTGTCCACTGTGTCTTGTGACTCTGTTAATGTAACGTTTCCTAAAGAACAGACACCATCTGTGTCCTTCTGACAGCTTCTTTGCTTCTGGGTGCGGTGACTACTGAAGTGTACTGTTACATAATATTACACAAGGAGAAAAGTTACTCACTGATGCTCGTGGAATGACAGCACTGAACACTACTATGCTCCATGCTGGAGTCACTAGATTACAGAAATGTCCACTCAGTGTGCTGACGCTGTCAGATACACACGCAAAACATACACACACACTCACGCTGACCCAGAGAGATTGTTGAGCGTGTGCATTTTTTGGGTCCCCGGCCATCTGTCAAAGGTTTTTGGGGGAATAGTGATGATGATGGGGTCTCCAGACAGAGATGACAGCAGTTCAGGACAGTTCAGATTAGCATGTCACAAGAGACTGACACACAAATGTGCACACACAGGCACACACACACACATCAGAGAGGAATTTATGCATGGAAAAACATATTGGATACACACACAGAATGGACCAGGAAGCAGAAATGTAAAATAACAAAGCTGTCACCTTCTATTTTTTGTGGGGTTTTTTGTTGTAAACACCAGCACCTGAATCTGGCATTTAAAGTTCATTTGTCATCGCTGTCTCAAAATTAAGGGCATGATTTAGGCTAAGACTTAAAATGGCCATGTAATGAAATGTGTTTTCAGTCCCCCTGAACATCCCTGTCTGGTGTATCTGGTGCTCTATTATTCATAACCACTCAGTGTTTTTTAGTACAGAATCCAAAGAGTAGAAAGTGTAAACCTTAAGCTGACTCGTATCTCTCATCCTATATACCCAAAACTCGTCATATAGATGAAAGCATGTGCATCCAAAAGATTTGAAAAAGGAAAAAACTATTCCATTGCTGTCCTCTGTGTGTCAAAGTCCAAAAACTGCTACCTTAAAGTGCATAGTTCAACAACTAGATAATAAAACAAAAAGATAATAAAAAAAATTCATCTGCAAAATATGAAATCATGTATTTTTGTTTACAATCAATGTATTTTTACCACACACTCTGCAGCAACTGTTTGATTTAGTCTGTGCTTTATTGAGCCAGTACTCTGTCCTTGATGATATGAGCCAAAGTCTGAAGTAGTTCTGTTTATTTCTGGCATAACTGCTCAGCTATAGCAGAACTACAACAACATGAAAAAGCCAGAGGCCAGCTCGCACAGACGAGGAATCATCTCCAGAAAGCGAGCTTGCCAGCCATCCAGCCGGCCGAGTGCTGTGATGTACAGACCAAGAGGTTCTGCATGCATGTTTTATTGCGGACTGCAACAGCAACAGACACAGGGGCACTTAAAGCGGAATTTCAAATGATAACATGAGAGACAGAAAGAAGAGGCTCGAAAGAGTTCAGCGGGTTGTGTGTGCCTGTGATGCCCTTGTGTGTGCGTGCGAGCGTGTGTGTTTTCAAGTGTGAGGCACTGTGTGAGTGTTTACCTGCTGGTAGTGGATCTGAAAGCATGTCAGCTCTGTGTGTATGTGTTTGTGTGACTGTATATGAGGCACTGGAACAACTTTAGCCAAAATTAGCATAGAGGTAATTGGGCCATGAGAACAGAAAATGTGCAGTGATGATTTTTACTCTCCATGACATAAGAGACTCTGAGGAGCTGAATAAAATAAACTGTGTGTGTTTGTGTGTGAGGCAGAGCTGCAGCTGGGTGCTCTGTTGTCTTGCGCCCGTACTAATAACAAAGTGTGCGACAGAGTCAGTTAACATCCGTGCGCACACAGTGTCATCACATCCCTCTATCGTGACCTCCCCACATGTCATGCCCACATGTTTCTGTGGTAACATAAGTGGACATATGCTGACCATATGCTTTGATTTAGTTGTGGTAGTTGTGTGTGCATCTCTCTCTTACAACAAAAAGAGACACAGTGCAGGGAAAGAATGACAGACATAAAAGGTGAGATTGCCACAACTCAAAAATCAAATAAAGCTAATTTTGAAAAACAATCCATGGTTTAAGTCCTCCCCCCCGAGCCCGAGCGCTCTCCACTCCTACCTTTCCCCTCTTAATTTTGACCTACTATCCTCACACTGATAGAAATGTCAGTCTGGGATTTTTGTCTAAAAATGTTTTGTGTACACAAAATTATCAAAACGAATATGCCGTGTTAGCGCAATCATTTAATCACATTAAATGAGGACATTAATTCTCACCAGAGGATGAGCCGTTTTCACTTGGATACTCCCCTGCATGTATTAAACATTAAATGAGGTGGCCTGTTCATTTCGGTTAAAGCTGCTCAGCCAGTGCACACACAGCTCAGTGTCTTTTGATGGCACTGAGTGGCTGACTGCCCACATGAATGAATGGTGTCTTTTAAATATATATTGGGCCTAGTGGTTGCAATTGTAAAAACATAGAGGGTTTTGTTTTTTTTTAATGTGTGCGGTGCATCACATGAACCTGCAGTTTAGATGGTGGACACTCAAAGCTGGGCTGCTCCAAAGGGCTGGGATCATCTGTAAACATTTTCCTTAGCCTCACCCTCAGGCCAAAATTCAATAATAATATCTCAAAATCTGATGAGTATATTGCCATGAGAGTTGCAGAGGTTAATCATTCTGTGAAAGGGATAAACCTTTTTGAGCAGTATTTTATAGGTTCACTATTTGTGAGAATCAAAGGTCCCTGTAGCAGCTGTCATTTGCTGTAGGAACATGGCTGAGTGCCTGTGGGCATGGACGCATGAGCTGTATGAGAAGACACCGCACAGCCTTGCTGGTGATTCGTCTCAGCGACCGATCTTGATAGTGCAAGAGCGACCCGTGGACAACCGTTACAACAGGGACGTCTATGAAACAAACAAGGGGGATATTCTGTATTATGAATTTGGAAAAGGAGAGCCTAGAAAAAATTTTTATGTGCCAAGGAGAGAAACACTAATGTGCAGTGGGAAGCAAACAGGAAAACAATTTTGGCTCATGCTCAGGGCTAGCAATTTTCATTCAAGTGAACAGGCACCATTTTCAAATCCAGAATCCGCTTCTTACTATACATCCACGGTCTGTAGCCATCCCTCACCTGCAGTTTGTAATCTCTAGATTCAATTTCTGTCCGAATACCTGCAAAACGAACAACATTGCCGTTGCATTTAGCACAAATTAGCAAATGCTGTGAATATGGCAAACATTAGGTGTTGAACAGCAGCATGTTAGCATGCTTACATTAGCATTTAGCTCAAAGCACCACCTCTCAGAGTTGCTTCAATTTGGGCATATTCAAACTTAAGATGGGTGTTGCTCTTTAATATTCTTGTCAGCATTTTATACTGCTGTCTTGATTTTTTTTTTTTTTACCATTTTCAGAATTGTATTTTTTGATCTCCTTTCACATCAGAAGCCTTTACTACCATGGCCTTCCCTTATCTTCCTCTGTCTCTCTCCCTTTCACTCTGTTATCAAACTTTCTTCCTCCTCTCCACTCCTCTCTCCTCTCAGGCTTGTAAGTGTCTGGGTGGAAATCAAAGTGCATTAAACATTAAATATGCTGTCAAGAGGCAGAAGTCTCTCCATGCTGATGATGATGGGAAAAGTAGGGCAGTGAGGGAAGAGGTATGGATGGAGTGCAGGAGGAGGAGGAGGAGAATGGACACAGATACGCAGAAGATGGAGGGAAAGACAGATGGAGGCAGAGGCATTGAAGGAGGTGTGAGAGAGACAAAAGAGCACGTAAATAATTACACATATTGGATTTGGAAAACATCTGAAGTGATGCGCTTGGTGTGTGTGTGTGTGTGTGTGTGTGTGTGTGTGTGTGTGTGTGTGTGTGTGTGTGTGTGTGTGTGTCTACGGTTAGGTGTGATCCAGACAAGATGTGATTGGACAGAGTGCATCCTAACCTGCCTCGTGTGGTTGAAATCAGATCCCTGAACCACACACAGAAACACACATGAAACAGATTAAGCCTGCTGGCCAGTTGCACAATATGAAGTTGGTAAATATGTCTCTATTTCTCCTTTTATTGTTGGAGTTTTTTGTGTTTGCAAGTGAGAGACAGAAAAAAACTAATTTATTTCCAGACCACTGAGGCTCACATGCCGTACTGTTAGCTCTCAGTCTCTCTCCTTCCCGCTCCTCATTTTGTTCATAATAAACTTTTTCAACAACACGATGCCTGCTACATAGTTGATGCTAGTTGTACTACAAAAAATAGTGAGAAAAACGGATGACCAGCAAGAGAGAGAGAGAGAGCAAGAGAGAGATTGACTCAGCTGAAAGGTTAAAGCAGGCCTCCCTCTCTCTCTCCTGTTACTATGCAGACTAGCGAGATAGAGCCGTCCCCCGCTGCCACAGGCCATACTCTCTCAAATTCAAATTCAAAGTCAAATTTGCTCTAATGGCACACCAGGAAGAAACCATTGTTGCCAGAGCAGTACAATATATTTGCTACAGACCAATGTTTTCACATTAAAATCCCTTTCACCTTCTGGGAGTGCATGTGTGTATGTGTGTTCAGTGCTGGTAGGCTTGATGTGTAAATCCACCAAACCTACCATCTTACAGTGAGTGTGAGCAGTTTTATATGCAAGTTGTTATTTGCAGCCTAATTTGCGCACCAAAATATAATAACCAATGCATGCTATGCAAACATGCTATTTTTATCATATATTTTTAGTGGTTCATTAACAAGTGAAAAAACAGTTCAATATTCTGTTAACATGCACTAACCCTAACCCTAACCCTAACCCTAACCCTGACCCTGACCCTGACCCTAACCCTAACCCTGACCCTGGGAACATAGGAATGACACCCAGCCATGCTCGCAGCTCTGTAAGACTATTTGGGCTCAATATTTGGGCTCAGCTGTGTTTTGAGCAAAATGCTAACATTCACATGATAATGTGCTCAAAATGACAATGCTAGCACGCTGATGTTAAGCAGGAATAATATTTACCATGTTCACCACCTTGTTGCTACCATTTGCTAACTAGCATTAACAGCAGTGCACTGCTGAGGCTGATGGGTAGGTCATTTTGGTTGTCAATCAAAGTATTGGACAAAACCCAAATTTCGCCTCAGTGATGGCGCTAAATGAAAGATCAGTGGATCAGTGTTTGTACCGTTCATCCTCTGGATGTCTGTACCACATGTCACTGCAAATCAGTAGTAGTAGTTGTTGAGATATTTCAACAAAAATGTCCACATCATGATGGCGCTTGAGGAAAAGTCAGGGGATCAACTCCGTGTGTTGTGTACTTACAGTAACACATGTAGAAATACCAAACATGTCCTTGTGGTCTAATGAGCAGCTCGCTGTTTGGAGCTAATCAGCAGCAGCTGGGTCCAGTGACTGGAGCCTCTCAGAAGTTTTGTCCTCATAAAGTTGCTGTCTGCACAATCTGTATATTGACTGTTTGGGACAAATAAAGTCAGTACACCAGTGATCAGATTTGCGGAAGTAGCACAAGGCCATAATATGCTTCATGTACAGTCTGAACATTTCTTCCAGGCTTTTTGAAACTTAACTGTGCAGCTTGCATGATACCAAGACCAGAAAGTCCATACCACCGTGTGGAGGATGCACACATAACAGATAGTATTTTTTATTGGCACTAAGCAGTGCTTAGGAGTCGTTAGTTGTTTACTTCTTGACCACCAACTTGCACACTGCTGTCTATTTGCAGTCCTATTATGGTTTTGCTGATTAGGGAAAAATATTCATTATGCACCACAGTAACATAATCCAGATAATATTTTTTCTGATCCTTAAAGACTGGGCTGTTATTTATTTTGCTGATGCATTTCGTCCATCATCCACCCATATTTACCCATATGTATTTCAGACATATTCTCAGTTCTTATGAAAAGGGTTGTCTAGTTTGTTTTTGTACAGCCGTGTACGTGCATGCCAGTGGTCAGATGGCTGTCTGCTGTAGTCTCTTCCGTGTTGTGCACTTTTTAACAGAATTAAAAACAGTCCCTTCTTTAATGCAGCTTGTTCTTTGAATCCTCATGACGTGTCGCTGACCTCAGTCTTAGTACCTTAAGTTCTTTTTTCTCAAACCTACTTGGAGGGTTAACATCTCCAGTTAACAACAATTTTACACGTCTCATTTGGATGGTAACCTGACACACCAGATGGTTTGGTACACAGAACCATCTGGGAAACTGTCCATGAAAACTGTTTGGAAAAGGGCAGGAACTTTAAGAAAATACTTGGCAGGTGATTGGATTGTTATACTTTTATATTATAAAAGTAGGCATGATTCAGGCAGAACTGAGCTAATGATAAAAGATCGCCTTGTTCAAGTGAGCTGGTCATGGGATATCTGACAGCTACAGGCTTGCTAGCCTTAAAGCCTTGAGATTTATCACGAGCATAGGTTAGCATGGCTATGTAACATCTGTCTATCACATCTATCAAGGGGTGACTTCAACCAATCAGATCAACAAACCGGATGACCATGGCTGTACGTTAACTTATATTAAATTCATACTGATAAAACAGTAGAACTCTGTAAAGTGTTTTTGTTCACTAATTGGTGATTTACGCCAACAGATGCTGATAATCATATCTATTAATCATCATCTTCAATCTTTTTACACATTTAGATGAGATTCCAGCTAATATTGTATTAATCATCTCTCTTGTATAAACATTCAGCTCTAAGTTGTTTATTTTCACTTGTACAAACCTCTAAAATTATTAGTTTATCAGAATGTGTAACTGTTACACTGCAGCTCTGCATAGCCCTGCTGATACACTGGATATACTGTATAATCTTTTAACTTTGTAATAAAGCAATTCGCTCGAACATCGGTTAAAAATTCAGCGAGTTTTGACAACTGTATTTGCAGGCAGACCTCTCGCCGTGATAGACTTATCATGCGTTAGGAGGTGCAGCTTCCCTGTACCAATATGGCGGCCATTCCTGAAGAATTGTGGAAATTGGTGATGGATGTGTGGACTCCACTCAACCAGGGACATGATTTTTTATCACACGACAGACTACAGCTACTAAGTAGAATAGCGAAACACCATCGATTCACCTCTTACACAAACAAGCACACGAACAAGTGGGACATACATGTCGCACTGTACAGGCCTGCATATGACATAGTAGAAAAAGGAAACTCTTACCAAAGCCAGTTGGTAGAAGAGTGAAAACAACAACAAAAGGAAAAAGCAGTAAGGGTAGCACAGTGGCCCAGCATTAGTCGGTTGTGATATACATAGTCCTAAACAAAATTACAACTGAGACAATTAGCTGACCAATATTTTGCAAAGCAATGAATTGTCATTGTCATATTTAAAAGTAGACATGCTGGACGTGCTCTGGCTTCAGCCCCGATATAAATACTCACTAGACCTCTCAGATTTCTGTGATAACAAACTGAATTTCTTTGAGTCTTGGATAGCCTGAGATGGCGCCCTGAGATCTGGGAAACTCTAACTGCTATTTCTCACTACCCTCCAACATCCTGAGAGCCAAACCATTACTGATAATCAGTCAACAAACAATCCAGAAATCAACATTTACAACTTATTTTATTTAGTTTTGGGATATGGGACCCTGCTGCATGTTTGGTTTACCCCCAAGTATTTGGTCCAGATGAGCAAAGACTTACCAGGTATCAGAAAAGATGTGATAATTTCCCTTTTAAGTAGCAGCATAACCTTGAATTGGAATAATCACATATATTTCTCTACACACTTCAGTACAGTTTGGGACTTAAATCTGCATTGTGACATGAAATGTCATTGCAGAGAACAAATCATTAAATGGGGTGAAAAGTGTACTCTAGTTGACTTTATGACAGTGAGCACCATGTGTCAATGGATAGCTACTATTGCTACTACTGCTAGTGCCAACAGATGACTGTTAGAACAGACTGTTTGAGGAAGTTTTGATGAATATCCAACAAAACACATTGTTTTCCACGAATGCGACAGACACAAACTGTCTCAACACCATCTGAACACGGCCTACTGCCATGTTCAGGATCAATCCAAGCTAGCTCCATATTGACTGCCTTGAATCTTGACACACTCTACACTGAAGTGAGGAAACTCTGTTGTCACTGACATTTAATCTCAGTCTGTGTGTACACACAGAGATATTCAGCTCCTCAGGGTTATTGCTGCCATTTGAGAGCAAGAGAGAAGATAATAGTCCTTTTGAAAGCTGAATAAAAATAGCAAAACTTTGGTGGGCATCCAAGTATGAGCTTTGGTCTACAGAGGACTCAAACTCTCCCAGCAACCAAGTTGAAGTCCCACACCGGCAGCCAAATTTCTCAGTCATTTTGCTTCTATTTTCATTTTGTACTCTAAACGGTACAATAGCAATATTTCCTATGTGCAATATTGTGAATTCAATCATTAAGTCTGCTTACTTATTTATTATATTGTGCTTATTTACTGATGCTATCCCTTTGCTGCTGAAACATTGCAAATTTCCCCACTGTGGGATTAATGAAGGATTATCTTATTTTCCCTCCAAATGTGTTGAATGAAATATATTCTGACCAAAACAGAGATGAAGGATGACTGAAGATCCCAGATGGTGACTTGTCAAATGATAATGCTGCTAACTTGACTGACAGGAACGTACTGTATGTAGGCCTACCATGTATGATAGATACAAGGTGAATCGTACTGTTATGATCTAAATATTTAAAAAAAAAAAAAAAAGATGCAAGCAGAGACATGTCATTGAAGTGGAGGAGGTTGTGAATAGCAGCGGGAGAAAAAGCATGAAAGAGAAAAGAGAGAGAAAAGTGCTCACTGGAAAAGAGTTTTAATTGATTGAATGAGCTCACTGTGGCATTCTGGGGTTTGAGATTCGCGAAAGTCTTGGAAAAGCATACTTATCTTGTATGTCTTGACTGGCTGCAGGGATATAGAAGCCCAATCCACTCGACAAATCAATATTTCAGGGTTTTCCGAGCACAACAGGTGTAACAGACAGGCAGGTTTCTGGGTTTAGCGTCGCTGGCAGGTTTGAGGAGTTTAGATTGGGGAGAAGTGAGTGCATCGCGTGTGTGTTTGCGTGGGGAGACTTTTGGAGGGTTGGACTGTACAAGGACTTCAGCATAAACATCTGTCCATTTGTGCTGCAAACAAATGCAAACAATTTTTTCTCACATCAGAGTAAAGCAAGAGTAAACAGAGCATAACAGCAAGACTGTTTAACGAAACAAAGACATCCTCACACACATATGCTCGGACGTGTGTGTTGTCGGGGGTTGGGGGGGGGGGGGGGGTGAATGTAAATAGGGTGTTCATGAGCCTACAGTAGCTTTAGGCTCCAAAATGCTCTTTGATTGTCCCAGATTATAATAACCTACAGCAGTGTTGAATCCCAATTTCCCAATGCACAGAATTGGACTACAATCAGTCGAACTGATCGTCTAAAATCAAAAGCCTTATACTGAAGGGACTGCAGAGGACATAAATAATATGTAGCCGCTGTGCAGAACGCGCTGTTACATTGAATTGCAGTTTGATGCCAGTCGGGCTTGTTTTTTACGCGATCTGTCCACAGCAATTACAGCGACACCTGAATGTCTAGTCCTGATCAGTCCATGTTCACCCTGCAGCACGGACATCTGGGTTCATTACTGATGCTGTGTCGGTGCCGCTGCATGTGGAAAGGGTGGGTTTGGCGCACGGGGAGTCGCCTGCGAAAACCCCAGCATACACATTCACCCACGCACACATCTCCAAAAGGAGCATTTTAAGAGATGCTCGACCCCGAACTTCATATGTTCACACCCTGAGCGAACGAGGCAGCCCTTTCGTGGCCCCGAACGCACGCACCGCCTGAAACATGCTTCAGGTGTGCGCTACCCGCAGTAACGAGACTGCGATGCTGAGCCAATGCAGCGGCAACACACGCCCCTCCGCTCCGCTCCGCTCCGCGCTGCCTGCCTGCCTGCCTGCCTGCCTGCCTGCGAGCGCACACACACACACACACACACACACACACACACACACACACACACACACACACACACCCTCCCTCGTCGACGGACGCACACACAGGCATCCAAGTCTGGACCGCCAAATGAATGAGCAGTCAACACCATCCTGCGCTGTGAAAATGCATCTCGATGTTACTGGATGGTCAAATGTGCAAAAGCAACCGTGTGACACATTTCAATTGGGGGGGATGAGAGCGCGGCCGCGGGCGTGCGTGCAACTGGGTAAAAATAATTTTGAGGTGGGCGCCCGTCGAAGCATGAAGACACACGTGAGATATGAATGAATAAAATCACACATTGCTCAGGTGTAAATCATAAGATGATTTTTTCCCTTTTTTTGAGAGAGAGAGAGAGGGGCTACATACACTTGTGGTGATCTACTTACGCACTGCCTCCTTTTTAGGGTCTAGGGCACTGGCAGTCTGCTGTATCTGGCCTATTTTGTTCTGGAGGACCCAGACCCGCTGGTTGGTGCTAATGATGTCGTTCTCCAGCTCCTGAAATAAGGAGCAGGCGTGCCGGGCCAGGTCGGACAGCTGTCGCAAGGTCCGGGACAGAACCACGTTACTGATGGCACACAGGTCCTCGAAAAGCAGACCTTCATCGTTGGGGATCTGGTGCCTGCACAGAAGCTGCGGCTCCACAATCCTTTTGGCGAATGGCATTTTGCACGCCACAAATAATAGGAGTTGTAAGCCAAGTGTAAATTCCCACTGCCTAGAAGAAAAAGGGAAAAGGGGGAAACAGACAACATCCAAATATATAAATCCACGAGAAACCCGATGAGGTTCAGGCCGACCGCGCGTTATCCCCGGGCGTCAATCCAAAGTTCCAAGATTCTCCTTGAGATCCTCCATCCTGCTGCTGGTTTCTGGGGATCACTCACACTCCCGCTCACACACGCACACACATGCACACACATGCAGGACACAGCTAAGCTCAGGTCAGTGGTGCGAGGATGCGTGTTGAGTCTGCGATCATGGGTTGCCTCCGTGCAGCGTCAAACCAGCCGGAGCGAAAAGGAAACAGCGCTCGGAAATTTCAAAATAAGACCCTGCGGTCCAGTGGAATTCTAAACAGGGATGGAGGGGAGGTCTGCAAAATTGATAGGTGGTGCACAAACACTGGCGTTTAAGAAACATGAAACAGCGACACACAGAATGTCTTGAAAAGGCCAGTCTTTAACTACATAAATATTGTTTAATGCCCAGTCTGCGCCTTCTTAAGCTTTTATTTGTTAGGCCTATCCTCGCTTTTCCGGTTTTATTGTGGTTGTTTTTGTGTGGGAAATTGATGCAGCCTGGCTCTGTGGCCTGAACAGTGTGCAGGCTGAGAGGATGAGAGGGAAGAGTGAGGTAAAACCCGGACATACGGAGGTGTGCGGACAGGGAAGAGCCCTGAAAATCAACCTACAGCCACGAGCTTCTCATCATGTCAGGACTCCCTGCCAGAGGAGTGTTTTATTAGAAGATGCAAATGTATTTGCTGTTTGACCCTGACGTGGGTAAGAGGTAACACTGAGGAAATTTATCAAATCTGTAAGAAAAATGGTCCACCTGAGGCGCCAACCCCTGGACCAATGGAGGCTCAGACATCCAAGCTCAACTTCACCTTAAGAATTTCATGTAGTTTATCATGAAATTTCCTCTTTATAGCAGTTCTTTAATAAGGGTTTGTTATATTTAACCTCAAATATGTAACAGCACTGTGTAGGATAACATACTTGGTGCATTTCTTTGTCTGTGAGTCACTGTGGCAAACAAAAGGGACATATAATAGTTAATCTGTAGCTCATATAACATATAAAACATGCAATATCTCCTAATTTGGTGCAATAACACTGCTTAATGATTATTTCTGTATTTTGTCACCTTCATCAAATGAGCCTGACATGTTTGTGGCAAATGAGAGACTTACTTCTTCAGTATGTTTCTACATATTCAGTTCAGATGTGGGAAAAAAAAAATATTGAGTCAGTTTTTTTTTGTTTTTTTTTAAAGTTGATTTTTTCATTGTTTTCCATAATGAGCAGTGGGAACCCAACTAATGATAAAGCACAATCAGTGTCAAGAAAGCACAAAAGCACAAATGTCGTTGTTTTTATCTTCTTAGACACTAAAACCATCCTCAGCCACGTCAACCTCACTTTCAAAAGACTTTAATGATGGACCACTGCAAAAATAACCTTACCTAAAAAGAACAATGACTTAAGTGATATGGACAATTTGTGCACCATTTTCTTATGTGTTGGTGCATTTTGTCTCAAACAATGGAAGAGGTAAATTAATGATTAACAGGTCTGTTAATCATCCAGCCATAAGTAACATTTCAAAACAATAATTTGATGTAACACATTACAGTATAAACCAGTAGAACATGGCACGCACGCTTCGCTGTGTCCACCGGGTCAAACGCTTGAGTCACTAAATTGCTAAATTGTAAACTTCTCTGAAAAGTTCACCTACAGCAGGAGCCTGTACTGTAGCTCACGATGTCCAGTGTACAGATTTTTTTGCTGAATGTGAGAAAAATGTGATGCTAATCCTGACTGTTGTGTGTTTCATTCACAGTGATTAGCCTGTAGCCTCTAGGCTCAGGCTGTACGTAGACATGTCCGCAATGAACTTGCTGTTGCAGCAAATTTGAGGCAGCGCAGATTGACAGTAACCTCTGACGGGCCTCACTCTGAGCTGTGAGGAAGACAAGCCTCCAACAAACTATAAAATGCTCCATATTTGCATCGCAAATGTGTGTGATTAAGCGCACAGTGGCGGTTTATAACGAGTGTAGGAAAACTGATGTTAATGAAAATTATTGTTAGTTATTTCATACATTTTCCATAACTTGAACATTTCCACCCTCTTTCTCATCTATAATGAATGTGAGAAGATGATGATCATTGCTTTAAATTCAATGAATTAGACATTTTAGAGCTAATTAGACTCTTTATGTGTTGCCAGAGGACCTTTTTCCTCAGTGTCTCAAATCTACACAGAGAAGTTAACTGAGTGAACTCAGCAGGGGCGGAAAGTAACTAAACACATTTACAGTACATTTACATTGTACTAAATACAGTACAATTTTGAGCCACTTGTACTTTTATTACCACGTAAGGTAAAGTGATACTTCATAACTTCGGAATCAAATATTGCACTTTTTACTCTACTATATTACTGTGACAGGTGTTATTATACACTGCAAACTAAAGGCTCTGCACATCCACACGGGTGTTTTCAGTCAGTCTGGCTGATTTAACCTCTAGTCAGGTGTAATTTAGCTGTTGCATGGTGTCACAAAACATTATGTACTAATAAGAGTGATAACAAGGTACTCTGGGCTGTCTCAATGATCTTTGTCACGCTGTCATGGCTCACTGGGGCATGGCTGTATGGAAAGAAGGAACAATTACAGCAACCAGTAAAACTTTTAATGTGCACATGGGCGTGGAAGTTTTATTCAAGAGTGGCAGATTTGAATAAATGTGAATCTGTCCTTTAAGGAGCGCGATCATACCCACTGTCTCCACAGGAAGGCACTGTTGCATCAAGTTAAAGATCCCAGAGATGGAAAAACAGGTGCACTGCCTTTGAGTGTCTTTGCTGCTCTGATGGAAAGATTAACTAGGATAGTGCTACCCCAAAAGCACAAGTTAATGATTAATAAATAAAATCCAAAAACAAGCCTTCATCTGCATTGTCAGGGACCCAGCACAAAGGCATGAGGACAAAGGTGTAAAAAAAAAGAAGATTTTCTTTAATAAAGTGATAAACAAGGAAAAAAATTAATTCACATAACTTAACTGGAAAAGTGAGCAACCAAAAACACAGGGCCCAAACTCAAAAGGAGGTCAACTAAGCAGTATAAAAACTAAAACTTCAACTTAGCATAATCAGACCTGACACAAATGACACACAAGGGGAGTTATATAGACACGGACTAGCCCTAGACAGACACACAGGGGACCACACCAACATTAAATCTAAGACCTCCAACCACTTAAAGATACTCAAACTAATAAAACAACATCAAAGCAAAATAAATCATAAACAAAGAAATAATCAGCTCAGAATAACTAACAAAAAAAACAACAAACCCCCCCCCCCCCCTCCCCCTCCCCCCCCCCCATTCTCCCCAGTGGTTCCTTCCACTTCCTGTTCCTCGGCCTTAAAAAGCCACCGTCTTCCGCTTGTCCAGCCTTTAGGCCCAGGAGCTCAGGAAACAAAAAGGTAAGTATTAACTTGCACATAAAAAACAATTTTAACTAAATTGTGTGCAACCAAATAGAAAAACTGACGAGAGAAATAAAGTGTATTGTTTGAACTTAAAAGACTATGTGTAGTGTCATTACTTGAAAGTGTTTGTGTAAAATGTGATAAATACAAAGAGATACTAACACTGGTGGGCAGCAGCTGATGCGCGCGCCACACACTCCCCCTCCTCAAGACACTAGCTGGGACAGTGGGAAAGGTAATCAGCAGTGGCGTTCTGTTTGCCTGGGATGTGATTAACCTCAAACTTGAAGGGCTGCATAGCGAGGTACCAACGGATTATTCTGCTGTTTGTGTCCTTCATCTTGTCCAGCCATTTCAACGTCTGGTGGTCAGTTTCCAGAATAAACTGTCTTCCCAGGAGGTAGTATTTCAGAGAGTCCAAAGCCCATTTGACAGCCAGACATTCCTTCTCTACTGTAGAATAACGGGTCTCCCTAGGGTAGAGCTTCCGGCTGACAAATGCAATAGGATGGCGATCCTCTACAGGGCCTTGAAGGAAGACCGCACCTAGCCCTTGATCTGAGGCATCAGTTTGTAGGACAAAGGGCTGCTGAAAGTCAGGGCAATGTAACACAGGGTGTCCACTCAAGGCCTGCTGGATGTCCTTAAAGACATTTTTTGCTTCCTCTGACCACTGAAACTGGTTGGGCCCTTTAAGAGTGGTCATGTCTGTCAGCACAGCTGCCCTGGTTGAAAAATTTGGTATAAATCTGTTGTACCAACCTGACATCCCCAGGAAGGATTTGAGTTGAGTTCTGGTTTGAGGCAAAGAGCAGGATTGTATGGCCTGAACTTTCTGGACCTGTGGCCTGATGACGCCATTGCCAGTGACATAGCCGAGGTACTCCGTCTCACTCTTGGCAAGAGTACACTTAGCTGGATTGACTGTGAGACCTGCATTGTGGAGACACTCAAAGACCACTTTAAGATGTTCAAGGTGTTCTTTCCAGCTATTACTGTACACCACAATGTCATCCAGGTAAGCCAATGCAAAATGAGACAAACCAGTCAGTACCTTATCCATGAGCCTCTGGAAGGTAGCAGGTGCTCCATGCAACCCAAAAGGCATGACAGTAAACTGGTAGAGCCCCCAAGGTGTCCTGAAGGCTGCCAGCTCACGGGACCTGGCGGTAAGGGGAACCTGACAATAGCCTTTGGAAAGATCAGTAGTGGTGAGGTATTTTGCCTTGCCCATATGCACAATCAGGTCATCAATGCGTGGTGTAGGGTAGGAATCAAATTTTGAAATGGAGTTCAAATAATGGAAGTCGATGCAAAATGTGATTGTACCATCTTTCTTTGGGACCAGGACAATGGGGTTACACCACTCACTCTGGGAGGCTTCAATGATACCGAGGGAGAGCATTAAGTCAATTTCCTTTTTCAATGGTCCAAGGAGGCGTTCTGGAATCCTATAGCTCATGCGCTTAGGGACAGCATTTTCTTTTAAAACAATATCATGCATTATCAGATTTGTATGACCAGGATCTTCCTTGAAAACTCTCTCACCTGCGACTGCTGTTGTTCAGACAGATGGCCCAAACTAAGGGCAGTGGTCACTGGTAGAGGCAAGTATTGTTCCTCTACCTCTTCATCTGCAACTCCTCTAATGAGCATCACAGCCTTTTTCTCTGGTCTTGGGACCCACTCCTTCAGTAGGTTGATGTGTAGAACTCGGGTGGCACGACCCTGATCGGGAGTAGAGACTTTGTAAGTGGTAGGACCTAACTTCTGAGTTATCTCATATGGCCCTTGCCACTTAGCAAGAAGCTTGCTCTCCTCTGTGGGCAGCATCACCAACACCCTCTGACCAGGCTGAACCTCCCTCTCTCGGGCAGCTCGATCATACCAGGTTTTCTGGTATTGTTGAGAGGCCACCATGTGCTCCCGGGCCAACATGGTCATCTTGTCCAATTTCTACCTCATCTAGAGGACATAACAGACAACATTAACAGGCTCTTTATTACTTGTCTGACCCTCCCAGATTTCCTTCAATAGTGTCAGGGGTCCCCTTACGTCATGACCAAAAAGCAACTCAAAGGGGGAAAAACCTGTGGAGGCCTGTAGAACTTCCCTATAAGCAAACAGGAGGTAGGGCAGCCACTGATCCCAATCCGAGCCAGTTTCATTGACAAATTTACGGAGCATTTGCTTTAATGTCTGATTAAACCTCTCTGTGAGTCCGTCAGTTTGTGGATGGTAAAGTGTTGTCCTCAACCCCCTGATGCCAAGCAGTTGGTATACATCCTTAAGCAGTTTTGACATGAAGTTCATACCTTGATCAGTCAATATTTCCTGGGGAAACCCCGTCCTTGAAAAAAACTGAACAAGGCAAAAAGCAACAGCTTTGGCTTTAATTGACCTCAGGGGGAACTTGGTTGCATAATCGGTGATGACCAACATGAATCTGTTACCTGACTTGCTCTTTTCCATGGGGCCTACAATATCCATGCCCAGGCGTTCACAGGGGGTGCCGAAGACTGGAAGAGGCTGCAGGGGAACTCTGGTAGGGAACCTTGCTGATGTTTTTTGACACTCAGGGCAACTCCTACAAAAAGTAGCAACATCTTTACATAAACCAGGCCACTGAAAACAAGGACTGATCCATACTAATGTCTTATGCTTCCCCAGGTAGCCAGCCCAGGGAATAGAGTGGCCTAGACCCAGAACAGTTTCTCTGGCTGCTCTGGGAACCACAAGCTGTTTCACTGACCTATGCTGTCTGTACAGAATGCTGTTATGTAGGCAGTACCCATCTTCATTCTCCCCTCCCTTGCTCCCCCTTTCTTTCTGTAGGCACTCAGCTAGGCTCTCATCCTGGTGCTGCAGCTCAACAATATTACCTGGAATCTTAAAACCTAGTGGTGCCTCGGGCTCTGGTGGCAAAGATGGGGTCACTGTTTTGTGCAAAAACTTCTCTCTTTTCCGTTGGCAGCGAGACTTGTGCTTCTTAACTGGTACTGCATCAATCTCAGCATTATAAAATGGTAAAGCACTCAGTTGGTTCCCTCTCAACTGACTGCTTGGCTTGAGCTCGAGTTAGTGCAACATTGTAAATCTGGGGCTGTAACAGGTCAAGTAGTATTGGCAGGTCATCACCCAAAACAACAGGATGTGATAAGTACTCTGCAACACCAACATTTAACAGATAAGTATGCCCTCGCACTTGCCCTCGCACTTTTATGTAGACATCTGCAGTTGGATATGGTTTCTCGTCCCCATGGACACAACAGATAGATATGGTTTCAGTAGGACAGATGGCATGAGGTGAAATATACCTGCATTGCACAAGAGTCTGTGTGCCTCCTGAGTCAATCAGGGCTTTGAGATTCTGGCCATTTACTTCCACAGTTGTCTCCTTTAAAGGCTTCACAATTCCAACTGGCTCAACCCTCTCCCTAGGCACAAAGTATGTCTCAGAAAGCTTAACTGGATTCTGAGGGCACATTGGTTTGGTGTGGCCCTCTTGTCTGCACAAATAACAAACAATAGTTCTACCAGAAGCTTTTGGGGCATTATGGGTGAATGCTCTCTCCCTTGTAGAGGGCTTACCCACACTGGCCGGTCTGGGACCATGTTGGATTGGGACAGGATCCTGGCTGCCCTTTTTCCATCCCTTGCATGACCATGACTGGTTTTTCCGTCGAGCAGCTGCAAAGATGTCCGCCAAAGAGGCAGCTTCAGCTGCCGTCTGTGGATCTCTCTCCTTAATTCACACCTGAAGTTCTGGAGACAACATCCATAAGTACTGTTCAAGTATAAGAATTTCATTGATTTCTTCAACAGTCTTACCTTGTGGTTGAACCCATTTCCCATACAGCTCTTTCAGCCTTATGTATAACTCTTTGGGCGTCTCATCTGGCTTGACACTGAGAGAGCGGAATCTCTGACGGTGGGTCTCTCTGTTGATATCATACTTATGGAGAATAGCAGCTTTAACATGTTCATAATTCATTGATTCATCAACATCCATATGCACATAAGCACTTCTCGCTTTCCCCGTTAACAGTGGAATCAAGGCAACTGGTATTCGTTCAAAAGTGATGAGGAAATGTTCAATATCATCCTCATCACTCAACTTTTGCAATTTTGGTTCTTTGTAATGGTGAGAGCGAACATGAAAGGAGTCACCTGGCTGGGCGGGTCCTAATCGATATGCTGCCTCTGATGAAGAACCATCCGAGTCTGTGTCATCATGAGGCCTCTCCAGTGGTGCATTGCTCGGCCTGGGAGAGACAAAAGACTGTGCCTGCTGTACCTCCCATTGAAGGAGGCTAAATTGATGCTGAAGAGCCTTAAATTGTTGGTCTCGTTGTGCAACCTCTTTATCCCAGTGGGCCTCTCGAGCTTTCTGCTGCTCCATGTGGGCTTGAAGAATGTTTGCCAGGTCTGAGACTGTAGGCTCCCTGTCCTTTCCACCCTCAGTGCCAACTGCCCCACCAGCAGGAAACTTTGCCTCCTTTTCCTCCCTGCATGGCTCATGCCAAAAAAACAAAGGGGAAAATGGAGGAGAGGATTTTTATTTTTAATTTTTTTTATAAACCAATGTCCTTCACTGGATGATCCCACCGCTGCCACCAATTGTCAGGGACCCAGCACAAAGGCATGAGGACAAAGGTGTAAAAAAAGAAGATTTTCTTTAATAAAGTGATAAACAAGGAAAAAAATTAATTCACATAACTTAACTGGAAAAGTGAGTAACCAGAAACACAGGGTCCAAACTCAAAAGGAGGTCAACTAAGCAGTACAAAACTAAAACTTCAGCTTAACATAATCAGACCTGACACAAATGACACACAAGGGGAGTTATATACACACGGACTAGTCCTAGACAGGCACACAGGGGACCTCACCAACATTAAATCTAAGACCTCCAACACTTAAAGATACTCAAACTAATAAAACAACAACAAAGGAAAATAAATGATAAACAAAGAAATAATCAGCTCAGAATAACTAACAAAAAAAACAACAAAAATTTTTTAAAACCAGTTAACCAAACCATCCCCCCCTTCTTCATTCTCTCCTGTGGTTCCTTCCACTTCCTGGTTATCAGCCTTAAAAAGCCACCTTCTTCTGCTTGTCTAGCCTTTAGGCCCAGGAGCTCAGGAAACAAAAAGGTAAGTATTAACTTGCAAATAAAAACCAGTTTTAACTAAATTGTGTGCAACCAAATAGAAAAACTGACGAGAGAAATAAAGTGTATTGTTTGAACTTAAAAGACTATGTGTAGTGTCATTACTTGAAAATGTTTGTGCAAAATGTGATAAATACAAAGAGATACTAACACTGGTGGGCAGCAGCTGATGCAGCCGCCACATGCATTAATGAGTGTCAGCCTAAGACATAAAGTGACAAAGTGAAGGGTCGCTTCTTGATTGATTCTATGTTGCTGCTGCGCATAAAATGACAAAATGAGTCATGTTTTCATTTTACTGATGTTTTAGTAGATTTTTGATTAATCTGTAGCAGACAAAGAGAGAGAATTAAATAATCTTTTGGTGCTGGTAATAAATCTAGACAATAAACCTTGCCCTCGTGGCTGATTTCTTATCAGCATATAGGGCTTAACAGTGCGTGACTTGGATTTTATCTGCTTCTTGGAAATACACCTCAATCAGATAAGGAGGTTGGAGGCTTGTCTAAGGCTATTGTTTCCTGTTTCAATGACATTTTTCTCCTCGAAGGGTCATGTTTGTTTAACAGACAACACTTGGAGTAAATTAGTAGAAAGTGCACATAAGCAAAAAAATTTTTTTTTTTTTTTTGCCTAGATTGCCTTTCAGTTCTTCTGTGAATAACAGTGACAGTAAGAGCTTGATTCTTGATGTTGAACCTTTCCAAAGCAAGGAACAAAAAGTAAATCATTTCCAAAACATTAAAGATTAAAAATAACCACAACAAACTCTAGTGGCTGAGAAAAAAAGGATTAAAAATAAGATAGAAATGAGTTTTAAGAAGAGATTTAAAGAAGATTCAGAATGAAAAACCTATTTTTCTTCCACATTTTGCTCATCGTTTAATGTTTTTAATGTACTTCAAAGTGTAATGTTCGTACGCTGGTCATCCTGCTCTGATCCTGCTAACAACAGCAGGCTCTTGATTTTGTGTCGAAAGACTTATGTCTTATCATGTTGACAGACTGCACTTATTCACTGACTCAACACAAATCTTGCCAACTGTATGTTGGTATGTGCTATATGATGTGCCTATTTTGTGACTGATAATGTAACAGAAACTCCCCCTTACTGTCTGAGACATCCAATCTGTGA
Source organism: Chaetodon trifascialis (assembly GCF_039877785.1). NCBI lineage: Eukaryota > Metazoa > Chordata > Actinopteri > Chaetodontiformes > Chaetodontidae > Chaetodon > Chaetodon trifascialis. Next base: position 8,716,596 of record NC_092056.1, read on the forward strand.
ATGAAAACTCAGATACACCCTCGGTTATGACTCTGCTGTTCAAAGGCCAAGGCAGCGAAGGTTATTGAAACTGTATAACAAAGCACAGCGTCCATCATTCTCTGAATTAGTTTCTGTGTGTGGATGGAGCTGAAGCAGCCGAGATGTCTGCTAGGATTCTTGTAACGTTGCTGGTTGTGTGCTGCACTGTTTCTGCACTGACAGAGACGGAGAAGGCGAGTAATTTCCTGCAGAATTTTGACACGGAGGTCACTCCGCGTATATACAGCTACTCACTGGCATCATGGGCCTACAACACCAACATCACAAAGGAGAACTCAGACAAACTGGTAAGCATTCGGAGACCTTTAAAATACAGATCATGCACTCAAAAAAACAGATGTGGTGTGGGTTACTGATTTCTATTATTTGATGTGTCTGTCATCATTCTACCCAGTCAGCAGAGGGGCAACTTTGGAGCAGTTTCTACAACAACATGTCAGAACAGTCCCAGGTATTCAAGACCGAGAATATCACAGATCTACAGATCAAATTACAGCTCATCTCCCTGCAAGACAAAGGCTCCGGTGCCCTGCCCTCAGATAAAGCTGCACATGTAAGACTTCTGCTGATGATTGTGTGGATGTCTCTTAAAATAAGCTGTTTTCACATTTGTAAGTTTCATCCTCTGAACTGTGCAGCTACGATGGTTTTGAGTTCATTCCACAACATTAACATTGTGTCTTTGTGTTTGTCTTTTAAATCCACTTGCAGCTGAGTAACGTCTTGAGTCAGATGAGTACAATCTACAGCACAGCGACAGTGTGTCTCATCGACGACCCCCTCAACTGCCAGACTTTGGAGCCAGGTACACCCGAGTAATAAGGGCCAGTTATGGCGACATGGCTGCCTGCTACTGTCGGATCAGCAGTCAGATAAAGCAGTTTATAATTAACTGAGGGAAGGAAAACAGCTTTTATTAAAGTTGTTGAACTGAGGTTATGTAATGATGTTATTAAGACAGTTTTGAACAAAAACAGATTTGAATACCAACATGTTTTCACTGGTAGAAGGTAACTAAATACATTTACTGAAGTACAATTTTATGGCACTTTACTTGACTTTACTTGACTTTTTTATGCTGCTTTATACTTGTACTCCACCACAGTTTAGAGTGAGATATTGTACTTTTCACTCCTCTGCATTTATTTGACAGCTATGGTTACAAGTTACTTCACAGATTAAGACTGTACATTAACCACTGTATGATGATCTTATAAATGCATCTTAAAGATTTAATCACCTTTTTTTAAACTTTTTGGTGCGTGACCCCTAACAATAAAAAACCCCACAAACAATATAATAAAATAAAATCTGTGTCTGTTGGGGTCTAGATCTATGAGAAAGAGAGGTAAAGTGATCTCATTTTCAGCAAAACAGCAAAAAATACAGACAAGTCCCAAAAAATAAAAAATAAATACACATTTAAACACGTCAAACTTCATCTATTGTAGTATTATCAGAACGTCGTGTAGGTATTTTTACACACATCTAGCATACAGTTGTGGAAGAAGCACCGAGACCTTTTACTTTTTTGCCACAGCAATAGCACCATCTAAAAATACTCAGTTAGGGGTAAAAGTCCTGCATTTAAACTTACTTAAGTAAGAGTACAGGAGTATTGGTAGCAAAACTTTAAGTATCAAAAGTAAAAGTACTATTAATTCATAATCACTCCTTTCATGATGTTATGTTTATCATTTAGTATATTATCACTGATTTCCACCACTGCTTTATCATATTTGTTTCAGTGCAAACTTTCTCCTCTCAGTTTGTCTTTTGGCAGATTTGATGAAAAGACATTTCTCTGAGATAAATGAATGCGCTTTGTTGCTGACTTGCGTGCTCCTCCGTTCACAGGCCTGGAATACATAATGGCCAACAGCCGAAACTACACTGAGCGCCTGCATGTGTGGGAGGGCTGGAGGAGACAGGTGGGGAAGAGGATGAGGCCTCTGTACGAAGACTACGTGAAACTGAAGAACGAAGCTTCCAGACTAAATGGTGATACATCTCAAAGAAAATACACCAGCATTTTAATATGTGAATGACAGAGAAGCTGCAGTGTAACCTTAGTGCTGGTGCTTTTGCTAATTCTGTATGAAAACTTATTGTAGCTCAGATAATTACTGCTCTTCCTTCTCACCTAGTGGAAATACAAAGACATTAAGTTTTTCAATGAACTTCATGGGTGTAAGGTAATACTCTAGATTGTGGACGTGCAAAGATAATGTCTGATAAGACAAACACACAGAGCTGATAGTGTAACCTTAACCCTCTGTGACACACACACACACACACACACACACACACACACACACACACACACACACACTTACAGGTTTTGAAGACTATGGAGCTTACTGGAGATATAACTATGAGACCTTGGAGGACGACGCTCGGTACAAGTACACCAGAAATCAGCTGATGGAGGACGTCCGTTCTATATACAAAGAGGTACAGCTGATTTCCATCCGTGCCGGTGGATTTTATGTCTCATGTTTCAGAGCAGTCATAATTAAAGACAGTAATTTATCGTTTTTCACAGATCCTGCCTTTGTACAAGGAGCTGCATGCCTACGTGAGAGCCAAGCTTATGGAAACCTACAAAGGAGACGTTGAATCAGACGGACCTCTGCCAGCCCACCTGCTAGGTACGTTCAGGAGTTTGGTCAGGATTGATGATGAGACCAGAGGCGTCAAATTATGAATGTGGACCCATATCACCGTTCCATTTACTTCATTTCTTTTTCCTTTTCCTTTTGGTGCAACAGAAATTCATCATAGCTGAGAAGCAAACGTCAAAGGACGATTCAAAGCTTTATTGTCATATACAGACAAACGTACAATGAAATTCTTTGCTCATCCATAGAATACAAATAACCTGAAAGTCTAAAAGAGGAAGTTAGAAAAGAAGAACACAAGAAGAATGGGGCAACGTAAATCCCTTTGCTAAATATAAAAATAGATATTCCATCCATCCATTGTCTATACCCGACTATCCCTTTTCGGGATTGTGGGGGGCTGGAGCCTATCCCAGCTGTCATTGGGTGAGAAGCAGGGTGCACCCTGAACCGGTCACAAGTCGATCGCAGGGCAACATATACAAACAGACAAACCATTCACGCTGTGGGGCACGCACACTACTTGCTGCCCCACCGTGCTGCCCTTAAAATAGCTATTATTATATATATATATTTTTTAATATATTATTATTAATTATTGGGAATTTATTTATTCATTGAGAGTATTATATTTGGCCTTTCTCTATATTGAACTCTTTATATGTTATTACAGAGTTTTATTACTATTAAGCATTTAAAGATAAAATTTAAAAGCAAAAATGACAATTGTATAATTAATAATAAAGTAATTAAGTGCAATAAATCAGAGCGGTAAGATTTGAATGTTTATATAAGTTTGAAGCACCAGTCCAGGACCTGTGTTTGGCTCCCTCTTTTGTCCAGGTCTACCACTGCCACTGTGTTGAGTGACAGACTGAGAAGTGAGGGTTCGGTTATGTGGATCATGTATATATATGCCTAATCACCTTTAAATGGATTGCTACTCTGACTGTAGGAAGAACATGTCAGTGAGTAATTAGAGAACAGAATGTGAAAAATGTAACTTCATTGAGCTCTTTTTGATCGTTCAGGTGACATGTGGGGAAGATTCTGGACCAACCTGTACCCCCTGTCAGTCCCCTACCCTGATAAACCCGATATCGATGTCACTGACGCTATGGTGAATCAGGTACATTATGATTTATTTGATTCTGTTATTGTGCTTTAGACAAGAAATTTAAACCCACTTTTGGAGCTGAAACCGTTTACAAAAGGTCACCTTGAATTTCAGGGCTGGACTGAACTTCGACTTTTCGAAGAAGCAGAGAAGTTCTTCATGTCTGTGGGCCTTTACAAAATGTTCCCGAACTTCTGGAATAACTCCATGCTGGTGAAGCCTGACGATGGCCGCAACGTGGTCTGTCACCCCACAGCCTGGGACATGGGAAACAGAGAGGACTTTAGGTAGGATAAATCCACAGTCATCACATATCACACACACACACACACACACACACACACACACACACACACACACACACACACACACACACACACACACACACACAAACATATTGCTCTATCTATGTATGTAGTCTTGCTGAGCAAAAGCAAAAGCGAGCCAGCTCGCTGATACTGAAGTTGCTGACTCTAAAATAAATATTATAAAATTTCAGCAAACTTAAGAGCATAAACCGTATTGTCATTCTTAAAAAGCTTCCGCAGCTGACTTACAGCAGCTCTCTTAAGAAATATCTCCATGTGAGATGTGCGTTTATATGTTTTTTTTGTGCTGTGTTGAGAAAAGTAACCTATCTATAGATTAGTACATTAGAGCCATAAATATGCTGGAACAATGATATTGATCAATCTGAGTCATTCTGTCCTGCTGATAAAGATAACCAAAGTCAAATATTAATCCATACGATTGCCCAGCAGTCACTGTTTTGAGTGTTTGTCCAAATGCAAAATATGACTCTTTACAGAAGTGAGTCAGTTTGGCTTAAAATGACTGAATAAAACATGCTGCACGGAGACAGCAGCCAGATCATGCCGATGTTCTATCGAGCAATCCTAGAGATAATCATTAGATACAGAACTACAGCATGATTTGACAACCTAACAGTGCAGTTGAAAAGCGGGATTGCCAGCATGTACAAAAACAGTGATGACAGTAACAGAGATAAAGCAACATGAGCCCACACAGAGCCTTCATGAAATAAGCAACAAAAATCATTGTGGACTCTCAACATCCCCTTTTCTCTGAATACAAACCTCTGCCATCAGGACGCGGACAATCAAACCGCTTGAAGCTATGATTTGTTCCAGCCTTCATCAAGCTGAGCTTCAATGCTAAATTTTAGAGCGATTAAGCAACGTGCAGTAAATACACGGGCTCTTCTGCAGTTCTTAAGAGGTTTTTTTATGTGAAGCATCGTGTCAAGTATGTTTTTACGTTGCTCCACCAGTGTCCTTAGACAAGGACTTGATTCGTTTTATTGAACTTGAGTTTTAGTGTTTGTTACATCTGACTCATCAGAAACATGTTATGGAGCTGACTTTTTTATTGGTACAGTGTATCTGATATGGAAACAGGGCATGCCTGAGTCACAAATTATAACTGCTGACAACCACACTTCTCCCGCCATGTTCTCAGGATCAAAATGTGCACGGAGGTCAGCATGGACGACTTCCTCACAGTACACCATGAGATGGGTCACAACCAGTACCAGATGGCCTACCGTAACCTGTCCTACCTCCTGAGGGACGGAGCCAACGAGGGTTTCCACGAGGCTGTCGGAGAAATCATGTCCCTCTCTGCTGCGACGCCCACACACCTGCAGAGCCTGGGTCTCCTGCCATCCGACTTCACTCTCGATAACGGTACTATTGATGTAGTTATCCCTGACGCTTATCAAATCAAAGAAATATTGATTCTCCAGAACATTAAAACTGCTATAATCAATAGTTTTATAATAACAATGGATGCAATGACTCTGACCCTTTTATACCTGCTTTTCAGGTGTCTCACTTGTTTTCTTGGGCTGAATGAAAATCAGTCTAGAAGCTTTTTGCTAACTGTGAATAATGCCAGAATAAGAATAATTAATGCTCTTTAGCAATTTAGCTACGATAACAGCTAGCGCTAGCTAACAACTATCCATAACACAAAGACATGAATGAATCAGATTTACAAACCATGAGTGACACCATGTGTGTTCATTGTATGTGTAGCAGCTGTTTGTCCTCGTGGCTTTAATGAGACAAAATTTCAGTATAATTTTGGTGTAACTTTAGCTGCAGTTATCGCGAGGGCAGAGCAGACAGACCATGGATCTGTTAGCAAAAGCAATTACGCTGTGGGTGGAGAATAGTTTCCTCTTGGAGAGACAGATATAATTACACATTTTGAACATCTGGCTAGAAAGCATCTCAAACCACCTGCAGAGGCTCAAAGGTGGTTTGAGCAATTCAATTTCTTGGATGAATTTACGCTTATTTTTTTTTAAAATTCGGATAGCTGTCTGATTCATGGCTAAAGAGCCAGGTATATACCAAAACAGAGCTAAAAGGAGAGAGAATATTGGACTTTCATCATGTTGCCAGAGGCTAAACTTGAACTTTATTCTGAAGTTGCTCCATGTTTGTTTGCCGTCTGCTAGCAAGTAAGTTCAGCAAAGTATTTTTGTGTTTTTTTTGCCCTACAGATACAAAAATCAACTTCCTGCTGAAACAGGCGCTCACCATCTTGGCCACACTGCCGTTCACCTACATGCTGGAGGAATGGAGGTGGCAGGTGTTTGCAGGAAACATCACCGAGGATGATTGGATGAAGAGCTGGTGGGAGATGAAGTAAGACCTATGAAGCATCTGCAAACAATCCAATGCAGTTGTGGTTGCAGTGATCACAGCATCAGTGCTGACTCTCTGTTGTCATGACAGGAGGGAGCTGGTTGGGGTGGTGGAGGCAGTGCCAAGAGATGAGGACTACTGTGATCCGCCTGCTCTGTTCCATGTATCTGGAGACTATTCCTTCATCAGGTAACACTCAATTTTCTCAGAATCAGCTTTGTTAGATTAACGTATTTCAGTAAAAGATGGTGGAAGGTTAAACCAAGGAACAAGAAATATTGGTTTTTGGTGCAGAATCATTTCTTAACATTTCTGAAAGCATTTTTGAAGGTTTTTGCTATATGTGTGTGTGATGCAGGTTCACTCGTTTTGTCAACATTAACTCATTTTGCTTTCTGAGTTTCCATTATACTGTTCGTCACCACCCAAAATCTTACCAATGCATTAAGCTGAAATGAAGGATCACACAACTAGTACTCACCTTTAGTAGGTGACTACTAAAAAATATGCTTAATAGGTTTTTGTGTGTGTGTGTGTGTGTGTGTGTGTGTGTGTGTGTGTGTGTGTGTGTGTTTTTTTGTGTGAATGCAGGTACTTCACAAGAACCATCTACCAGTTCCAGTTTCAAAAAGCTCTCTGCGATTTGAAAAATCATAGTGGTCCCTTGTTTTCATGTGACATCACTAACTCTACAACAGCAGGAAAAAAGCTGAGGTAAGAACGTCTTCTTGCTCATCTCGAGTCTGTCACTGAATCAGATGCAGTCGTTTTGGTTTTTCTTGTGATAAACCTTTACATTTTTGATTTGGGTAGTCCATCTTTCCATTTGAAATCAACAGAGAGATAATGTCTCATTTCTGTTTTGCTGTAGGACATCATTTTACATGACTGCAATACACATTTCAAATAGTAATTTATCACCCTGATCAATGTATTCCGTTAGGAATATGTTAGAGCTGGGACGGTCCAAGTCCTGGACCAAGGCTTTGGAAGAGATCTCTGGTGAAGTTAGGATGAACGCCAAACCCCTGTTGGACTATTTCCAAGACCTTCATGACTGGCTGAAGGCAGACAATGAGAAACACAACAGGACGGTTGGCTGGAAGTCAGACATGAAGCCATGTGAGTGTGAGAGTTACTCACCTTGAAGATTATTACCACTAAAATCACTTCTCTGACAGGAACATTTCGGTATTTTGGTTAATATGCATATTTGCTTTCTTACTTTTTTACTGGAGTCAAGCGTCACATCAGGTCACGTCACAACCAAAAAAACCCCACAATATGTCGTTTTTAAAATTAGTTTTTTGTACAGATCAAATCCCCGTTTCCAGTCTCTGCGCTAAGCTAACCATCTCATGGCTGGAGCTTAAAAATTCATTGTGCAGACATTAGAGTTGAGTTGATCTTCTAATTCTTGGTAAACAAACAAACCAAAAAAAGCAAATACACATCTGTTTTGCTTTGTTTAATGCACTGCAAATTTCTAAAGGTTGAATGTTTTCATGTACTTCCAAATCACCAAAAGCAGTCATTTAAACACTTTTGTACAGGTTTGAAAAGTTGCCCCAGAGGCATTTAAACTCTACGAGTGGACAAACAACTCTCTGGCCATTACGTATCAACTGGGACTAAAAAAACTTGAATGATGAAACATTTGCTGTGACACCGAAGTGAAAAAAATCCCTGAAGACATTTTTAAGGAAGTAGAAAAAACACAGACTTATGTCACTGGTGTTTTCATGGCAAATATCTGCATGAACAAACCACGCTCATTTCCTAGAAAGTTTTTACTCTGTACTCCAAGTTTCATGGCTTGAAGGATGCCACAAAATCCGGCACCTTTTCAAGGCCCAAACAAAACGTGCTTTGTAACTGGCCACATGGTGGCGCTGCTGGTAATATGTCTCATTATGTTAGGCAATTGAATTCATGATTTTTTATGTTTTTTCACAGATGCAAAATATTCCATCAAAGCGAGACTAAGTTTGAAGACTGCCATGGGTGATAGTGCTGTGAGTATTAATCATTACCAGAAGTGTTATTACTTCGCATTGCAGTCTGTTTGACACCAAGCCAAATATTAATCAACTAAAATCTGTTTCAGTATATCTGGAACAAAAACGAGATGTTCCTGTTCAAGGCCAGCATTGCGTATGCTTTGAGGCAGTACTACAACCAAAAGGACCAGGACCTTCCCTTCACGTCAGTATTAACCACCACAGCAAAACTACCAACACACTATGCTTTGTTTTCCTCTGACTGTCTTTTGTCACCAAATTTACGTAAGAGCTTTTCTCTGTTTGCACCTGCAGATCAGAGAATGTTATCTTGTATGACGAGACTGAGAGAGTCTCCTTCAACATTATCGTCACTCATCCAACATCTCCCGCCACATTTATCCCAAAGAATGAGCTGGACGCTGCCATACGGTGAGACAGCAGCTTCATTCAACACACAAATGTGCTCTGATTACATACAGTATCTTCCAAAGCACTGAGCGCAATATACTTGTTTTGTTTTACCCTGAATGTTTCACAGGCTCCCTAAACAGCTGTAGTTTCCAAGCTAATTGAATTCATTTTAAATAATTTTTAGTCACGCTAACTCAAGGGTTGCCCATGAATTTTTTTCTTTGGACATTCATGTTCCCCAGAGGAGTAACCTCAGTGATCCCATGATTTTCTCTGCAGTCCTACCAGCAGAAGATTTCACTTATACAGTAAAATATCAACATTGTGCACATTCATATGTGGTTCCCAGACAATGAATCTAGCACCACCATGACTTCTCCTGTGGTGCGAACTGCCATAGCTTTGTCATTCAGCTTTTCACCTGCCGCCATTATCAGGGCAAACATTTCAATTTGTTCAGTATTTCTGTTCATGATCAAGTACCTGCAAAACAAATGACATTCCCATTAGCCTCAGCAGTGCTTTGCATTTAGTGCTAATTAGCAAGTGTTAGCACGTTAACATGATACAGTAAACTTAGCTAGTGAACATGGTAAACATTATTCTTACGAAACATTAGCATGTCAATTGTCATTGTGAGCATATTAGCATACTGATGTTAGCATTTAGCTCAAGGAGTAGCCTCACAGAGCTGCTCTGGCAGTTGATTCTTAGTCTGTCCTTTATATAACTTCTAACATAAGGAGTCCTGTTCAATTCCTTCCTAATAAAATTCATATCATCTGTGTGAACAATAATAAACCATTTCAATATTGGTCCCAGGTTATATCGAGGTCGAATCAACAATATTTTCCAACTGGATGACAGCACGCTGGAGTTCGATGGGATCCTACCAACACTGGCCCCTCCCGTGGAGCAGTCGGTGGAGGTCTGGCTGGTGGTATATGGGGTAGTCATGGGAATCGTGGTGTTAGCAGGCGTCTACCTCATCATCTCCGGCATCAGAGGACGCAGGAAGTGAGTCAGCTCTCCAGCCCTAGCACATTTCTGCCATGTTAGGCTGATTACCTGCATGTCTGTGAGACGTGTCGTGTTTTTTGTGTGTTTGTAGGAAATCCGCAGTGGACAGCATGGAGAATCCATATGATGAAGAGAGTGAAGGGAAAGGTAACAAAGCCTTTGAGGACAGTGATGATGAACTAACCGGATTCTGAACATCATCAACGTAACTGCTAAATGTGTGTATGTGTGACAAGTTTGACTCTTACAGTCAGTTGTATAGTGAATACCCTTGTGTAGTTAATTGTAAAAAATAGTACACTTAACTGTAAGTATACCAAGTATTTAGTGTATTAACAATATATAAGTACTTGACATATACTTAACTTCTCTGAAACTCACTTGACTTTGTTAACATCATTAGATTTCAGTGTATTTAAGTATACTTTTTGTAATAATGGTGAACATTTACGTCTTACTTTGTGTATGCTTCAGTTATGTTAAGTATTTTTGACATATTATTATACCTTAAATAAACTGCAAATAGTTGTTTTACACACAAAATGTAAGCATCATACCTAAAGTAGTAATTTAAGTAAATTCATGTTCTGTTTCAAATAAGTCTATTTCAAAAAGTATATTTAAATTATCATAACTTCAGGCGTCAGGTGCACCAGTAGTATTTTAAGCTGGACTTTCATTAAAACGCACAATACACATTCAGTATGTCAGACATAGCGCATTTAAAGTAGATACATCTTAGTACAATCAAAACATATTTATAATATTTTGATAACACCTGACAATGTGATTTAATTGTATTAGTTTCAAGCTTTATTAAGTGTCATGCTGCTCAAATTCAGGACAGTTGATCAAGAGAACAGGAATTGTATTTGTTCGTATTACTTGTTAATATTTAATATTCTGTGTAATATTTGATGGTCAGACATTTTTGTAACACTGTTTGATACTTTCACTTGTTTTAAAATATCAAATTAAATGTTGTTAATTCATAACAGGGAGACAGATGCATAAGAAAATGGACTAATGAAAAAGAAAGTATTAACTTGTTCATACCAACACACCAGCCATTAAGAGCTTCATGCTTGTGTTAATACACTGGACTTATGTTTATAGTTTATACCATATGTAATTTTACTCACATAATCTCTTAAAAGTGTACTGTACATTAGTAAGTGTTAAATAAATAAAGGTATTATCACATCACCTTGTTCTATATGCTGTGTTTTTTAATGAAACTCACATCTTGAACACAAAATATTAATGCTTGTATGAATGTGTCAGTCTGTATGTATCAGATTGAAAGGTCACTTTAAAGACAACAAAACTGATTACCAAAAATAACACCACCAAAAATAACACCACATATCAAAGCATGGTCCACACAGACCCACAAAACATTTCTTGAACTATATTTATAGTTGTATGATACATATCTACGCATTTCTGCAATAGCAGAATTTGACAGGGTGACACTGTTTCTGTTACTGGACGAGGCGGCTCAAACAAGCGAGCTCCTCTCATGTTTTTCTTTTCTTTAACACCATCTTCAAGTCCCAAATAAAATTCACGGGAGAATTTTAAACGGACTTGACTGAGAACTGCGAGTATGTTTGAGGAAAGCGATTCTGTGTCACTTCTGAATGATGAGGAAGAAGGATTGCTCTTCCCTGCCTCCATCCAAAGTCCCCATTTCCACCAAGTCTCTGTTGACGATTTGGATGAACCAGCCAAGATGCAGCGCCGACTCGAACTTCCGCTGTTTCGAGCGGTCAGACTTCATGTAGAAGACGAAAGAGAGGGCGGTCTCATCGCCCTTTGAGATCTGCTTCAGCCTCTTCTTTTCACAAGTCTACGACAACAAATGTGTGGAGAGCACATGTGGCATGATTTCTTTGCTTTCAAGTAGCACAATCATAATAATCATCTTGTTGAACTGACATATGAACAAATGTTCCATTTAGTATTCTATAGGTACATGGTTCCCAGGTAATGAGCTATGGTTGTGGCCCTGGAACAAGTTGGCTCCACCTAAACAGTATGCAAAAGATTGTAATGAGATCAGTTCTGAACTCGGTAGATTCATATTTCTTTTTCTTTGGCTGTTGCAGGATATTTAGGAATGGTGGAAAAGAGAAAGAAATCATGGTTTGGTTAAAATCGAAACAAACCTCGGTTTCCTACTTCGTCCCATATGTATGCGCTATTCTTACCACGTTGTCAGCAGCAGACATACCCGTAGATCATGCATGACTTTTGTTCTAGCGCCATCATCAGGTCAAAAACTGAACTTGGTGTATCACTAAATACCTGCACAACTAACGCCATTCACATTCACATTAACGCCTCAGCTGTGCTTTCTCTTAGCCCATTTGGCATGCTAACATGCTAAGTTAACGTTCTACTTCTAAACAGCAGCATGCTAGCATTGTCACTCTGAGCATGTTAGCATGCTGAGGTTAGCGTTTTAGAGCAAATCGCATTAGAGCAAGCCACTGCATATTTTTTAAAAACCAAAAAGTGCCGCAGTCTGTGTGAAATGGGATGACGGTTGTTTGCAAAACTGATCCTCTTTCAGAAGCTCGGGTTAGTCACTCAGAAGTACGTCCTCTCTCTCAGTTACAGTTATTACCTCCACTTGCAGGAACACCTTCTCTCCTTCCTTGCAGCACCTGAGGAAGCAGTTGGACTCGGTCAAGTTTAGGACCACTGGCATTCCTCTGAAGATCCTGTCCACAGTGTTCGACTTGTAAAAGTAGATGGTGATCTTCTCTGAATGCACAAGAATCAAAAGAAAATTAGTACATAATAATGAGCGGACAAAGAAATTAAAAAGTCACCTGTGATTACAGCAATTTGAGTGATTCACATGGTGACTACGTGGATGCTGCCATGGATGACAAACCTGGATTCGGTGAAGCGTAGAGGGTCCTTTGGGAACAGAGACCTCTGAGATATTGGTGAGTGACCACATGTTCAATTGAAACATTGGACAGCTTCTCCTGCCTGAAAGTTCCACCTCCTCGAGGAACTTAAAGTGGCACAAGGAATGAAAAACAGACGGTGATTTCCGATCAAATGGTTTCATTTAAATAACTGGTCAGGTCATTAATTTATTTTAAAAAATCAGATTTATCTTGTGACCCTTAGGAGCAAGCCTGAACCCTACGTGGAGAGCCAACTGAACTAAACTGAAAACATTTCAACCAGCTACAACAATAAATATTACGTACAAATTAATCAATAATACATCAATATAATCCAATAATGCATGATGATATTATTAATGACAACAGGGGCATATTTTTGCTTGTAAAAGAGTATTTTTACTAGAGTAAAATGTCTGAACACTTTACTTACTATATATAAAAAAGACTGTTTGGTCAATTGATTCTCGTTTTTACTTCTTTACTTCAGCTCTATAGTAATTGTTTTAAATGTCTCCAAACATCAGAGATTGAATGCATGTCTCTGTCATTATTCAGAAATATATTAAGGGTAGAAAATATTTAAATTTGTGCAACCAAAACCTAACCAATGAATTGACTATGTGACGATGATTATTAGCTGTAGGGACTAGGATGACAGAGACTAAAACTTTACTCACTCAGTGTCACTGTGCTGGATTCTGCCACCACCACAACATCATTCAAGGTGCATCCTGTCCCATGACACCCCTGACAGGGGCTCCCATCGTCGCAGCCCCTCCCTCTCACCACGGAGATGCTGGTGTTCGTCATGGAAACAATGACCAGATCCCCTCCCTCCACATTTTCAGCTTTGCAAACATCCTCCTCATCACCCACATCCTCCCTTCCTTCACCCTCTTGCCCGTCCTCCTCGTCCTCCCTCCTCATCTCCATGCTGAAACTGAGCACTGTGGACTCCTTGGAGAAGGGATGCAAGGTGTCCTCAGGTGGGCAGGACTGATCAGTGTGCCACTTCATCCTGCTGGCCTTATGCAATGTCTGAGGACCAAATGGAGGGTAAATATATAGTTAGAAAGTGTGTTCTTCCTCTGGTGAAGACCTACCCATAATGCAGTCTTGTGTAATGTTGACCTCTATCCAATGCAATGTAATATAGCATAAAATACTGTTAGTGTAATATAAACATCAACAGTTAATGTTCACCCAAAGTTTTATTTTCATTCAACCCGATGACAAACAGATTAAAAACAGGCGCAGCTCTCAACATGAGGTAAATTCTAACAACCGCACCTGTATATTCAGCCTGGGGAAAAGTTTTGCCCGTGAACTCACCAGCATTGGATTACCCTCAGCTAACATTTCTGCCACCTCCTCAGGTGTGAGATCCTGCAGGTCTATGTTGTTCACCTGCATCAGTTTGTCTCCCCTCCTGAGAGGAAACAGAAAACATAGAAAACATATGCTTAGTGATGACTCACAGCAATATTAATGTTAAAAGTCATATAGAAAAAACTGGCTGGTGTATCTCCACCTGTAGTGTATCAGACTCTCGAGTGCAGCAAGAAAACTGCAACTATTTTTCTCTTAAAACTTGTTTCACTTGTTTACACTGGAACTTCTCTTCTTTTAACTGTTTCATTTATTTTCTAATTCCAGTGTTTCCTCAGGGGCGTCGTCCACACTGGGACGTGTCTGGTCTGCTGCCAGGGGTGTTGTCCTCTGGGTCCCTTCGGCCCGGCTGGTGGGGGGGTTCCCTACCTCAATCCTCAGTGTCCTGCCATGTGTCGTTACTCTTCCTACTATTTGTGGTGAGAGTATGTGTGTGTGTGTGTGTGTGTGTGTGTGTGTGTGTGTGTGTGTGTGTGTGTGTGTGTGTGTGTGTGTGTGTGTGTGTGAATGCATGTAGTTTGAGGTGTGTGTTAGTACATACGAAGGGTGGGAGGGATGGGTTTTTAATGTTCTGTTTTTATTTATATTGTTTTTAACTGTAAAGCACTTTGTGTTGCATTTCAGTGTGTATGAAAAGTGCTATATAAATAAAGATTGATTGATTGATTGATTGATTGATTGATTGATTGATTGATTGATTGATTGATTGATTGATTGGAGTTATCCAGTTTGTTTCTGGATGCTTGCACATATGATGGTCTCTATAAAGTCGGTGAAAACCCTGAAAACTTTGTTTCCTCAATCAGCTTCTTAATATGAGCGATGGGGTTCTGTATTCACAGTTTTCTGTTACACTAGTTTTGTTCATTTCATATTCGAGGCTTCTGCATTTTTCCGAGGCGCCACGCTCCAATCAGGATTCAGCAAGACGAAAGGGTCATAAGTTTCTCTATCAGTTCTGCAGCGTTAAGAAGTTGCTGATAAATTAAAGTAGCTGCTTTTACAAATGGTTAATTACTGCTGCAACAAGTGATTACAAATCAGCCAACTGTTTTCTTGATGAATCCATTAATCCATTCATTGTATAGCTTTGGAAATAGAAAAAAATATGAGCTAAATTCCTGCAGGCCGGTGTAGTATCTTCACAATCTTTATTTTTTAACAGTCCAAAATTCAAAAATATTAAATTTGCTATCATATATGAGAGAAAAGCAGGAATCACATTTGAGAGTCTGAAACCAGCAAATGTTTGGGATTTTTGAATGATAAATAACATTACTGATTGTTTATCAAAAATGCAAATCATGCATTACTATTTCTAAATGCTATCATAAAATACAGTAGAGAGTGGTAGAATATCGGAGTGGCAGCCGTTCTTCCAGTTTTGTCCTGCTGGAACCGTCTTAGCTTCCAAATTATGAATTAAAACACTTTTTTTTACTCACCTTCTTTTCTTGTTAATATCCTCTTTTATCTTTTTGTTTGTGTCTTAATTGACAATGATAAAATTCGATAGCTGTTGTAAACTTTACTTTCTACATGTTTTTTGCCATATCATTTGTTTTAATGTCCTTTCTGTGTCCTGTGTTACATGTTTTTAATTCCTTAAATTATCTGTTTAATGCATTTAATTTCACCTGTGCTGGAAAGCACTGCACTGGTCTGTACAAATAAAATACTTCTTCATCGTATTCTTCTAATAGTATGACACAATGAATGCTTTTTTCAAATGCTAGTGTTTATGTTCCATAGTAATCCCTCCGTTACCTTTTAAATGATCTTTTTTGTTGTTGTTTTTGTTTTATTTTAACTCTTCTAGTCAATGTCTTTTAACCCTTTCTTTCTGCCCTAGTTCTGTCCTGTGTTTACTGCATTTTAAGCTCTCTCATGTGAAGTGCTTTGGTGCGGCTCAGCTGTCTGTAAATGTGCCATAGAAATAAAAATTGACTTGACTTGAACAGGTTTTCTACAAGCACAGAAAAAGACATTTTGTGAAATTAGTCTGTGTTAGTGTGAGTGTCTTATACCTGGCAAACACTTTTTCTCCACTCGCCTTTTTGTACTTCACCACATTTTTCACTTCATACTGATGCTTTCCTTCATAGATCTGGTGGACGATCAGTACGCCGCCCTTAACCAGAGAATCCTGACATTTAGGAAGAAATGAACAAACTTAATATCAACCAATACACACAATGACATCATTTTAAATGCATCTCACATGTAGAGACATTCAGATTTTAGAGATTTGAGATTTTGTCACCCACTTTTAGGTCCATGGTGCCAGCTGTGTTCGCGGTTGATAATGCCAAAGACTGAAGCTGACAGCCGAGACAGCGGCGCTCTCTTTTAAGGCTTTCGCTGTGTTTGAGCTTCTGCTTTGGACAGACAGAAGGGGAAGTGGGAACAGGGGTTCACGGATACAGTCATGGATGGGGAACTGATGTCAGAAGAGGAAGTCAATGAAGATTAGTAAATCTTAAATAAGAAAGGGGACACAGCGTACATCTGATTTGCTAGAAAGCAGAACTAGTAACAAAGACAAGGCGAGAATTCATCAGTTAAAGCATTTTATGTAGATTTCCTTACATGTGAGCAGCAGAGGTCTGACAGTAACAACACTGTTACTGTCAAAAATCAGCATAAAGACACAAAATCCTGAGCAGGGAGAAGAGGAAATGATAGCTGTTCGGTTTACAGTATGTTATATTATACATAGGAACAACAAGAGGAATATTACTTCCTCTATGACAGTAAATAACTCTGTAGCAGAGAGTTAACAATATCATTTTATACTAATTGCGTGTCTGTAATTGACTGTCCCACGAGAAACGGAAGCCACAAATAACGGCTCTTCACAAACTGTGACGGTCTAACTGTGGCGTATTATTGTTTATTATAAAACCACTAATGGTAGTCTATTAAAAGGTAAACACAGTAAAGAATAACTGTTTTGAGAGCCTTAGAGTCTGACTTTTTTTAACTTTTATTAGATTGAGGTGATCTGCTCTTTAGGAATCCACCCGTCCAGTATCTAAAAATGTATTTTGGACCAGGTGTGGTTTTGTACAGGGTTGAAAGGTCATCGGTGGATACAAGCAGATGTATTCAGTGGTTTATGTGTAAATCTCTGCCTGGGCTTGTTCCTCTACACATATGCATAGATGAAAGTCCAAAAAGGAGAGTTTGAAAGCTTTTGGAAAAAAAACAAACAAACAAACAAGAAAGTGGAGCTTGTCATAAGATGTGTTTGGCAGAAAAATTCCCCACTGGACTTTTCTTGTACACAAACAAAGCTATGTTTAGCTCGATTGTTCCTCATCAGCACACACTGGTCATATCCTTGAGGTCTAATAAACATATTGAGGGCATTTCCCTCCTTGCAGAGAAGATTTTGTTGTAAGATTTGGAAGTCTTCTTCTTCACGTTGTTGGAGATCAGCAGAATAGTTTGCATCCTTGCGTGCCTGCATAATGTACAAAACAGGGACCACATTTATAGAAACATGACTCCAGCACTACTGGAGATCCACAGCTCCACAGTGTACCTGTAATCTGCCTTTGACCTAAAGCTACGGCTAGCAGCTAGTTAGCTCAGCATAAAGGCAAAGGTTGTGGGGAAAAAGTTTTTTGGGGGGGTTAGGTTATGAGCTGGGCTATTTAACTGGGACCAGTAACTTCCTGGTGTCACTCACAGAGACCCCAGTCTTTATGTTATGCTACGGTGTCCTGAAGCTTTGTATGTCATGGATCGATATGACAGCGTTTTTCAGCTTCTCCTTCAACTCCTTTAACTGGATGTCTGGATTGCAGTGTTTTTATTGGTGTAACAGTATTTTAACCTCAATGAGACTTTTACACAGTAAATCAAGGAAAATAAAAGAAAGAAAAGGCGCTCATGTTACAGTCGTCTGTGCACATATAACTACAAACTGCAATGTTTTTATACTGCAATGGGCTGTGTTACTAAATTTACACACACACACACACACACACACACACACACACACACACACACACACTGAAGCTATTTCCAGCCAGCTAAATCTGCAGACGCTGAGGTGTATTGAGTTACATGAGGGGCTCACACTACTGTCGCAAAACTTCAGGTCAACCGGCGCACTGCTGAATGTCCAGAGCTGAGATACCGACCACGTTTCACCATCAGCTCAGAGGCCGACGATCCAAACTCAACCAGGTACTGAAAGTGAGATTCTGCATGATGTGTGTGTGTCTGACAGGTTTCAACTTCTTCTTCAGAGTTACAGGAACAACGCATTCACACTTCAGAAGAAAGATATGATAAAACAAAAGAAATATCTTCATATTTCATAACTTTTATGGATTGTTGTGGTATTCCCTGTAGAGTGCTGTCAATATGTCTGAACTTGTGTGCGTCTCAGTTTGAATTTTAAATGAATGCTGTACTGATCACCAGTAAAATAAACCACCACCGAGATAAAGTCACATGCTGCAGTTTGAGGAAGTAACTCTGGGTTCTATGAGGTTTTGAAAGTGCGCCAACTAACCTTACCACACTTATTTTCATGTTATATATCACTTTCCTCTACTGTCTCTGTGGGTGTTTCAGATGGTGATGCTCGATGTGTTAATAATAGGGGGTGGCCCTCATGCTCTGACCCTGGCTAGCTTGCTATCGAACCCTGATCCAAACTCAGACCCTGGACACGACTTACCCATCTCCCCCTCCTGCTCGGAGCCTCCAAGGCCGCAGCCAAACCTGGAAACATCCAATATGAAACGCTGCAGTGGCAAGAAGAGGAGGCGGCGAACAGCTGGTAAACTACGCTCAATGGTTCAGCTGAAGAACTAGTTGATTTATCAAATAGTCAATAGCCAGAAAATTAACTCGTAGGAGGTTTTTATTGGCCAAATTCATTGAGAAAATATTTGGCAGATTATGAAAATAATGGTTAGTTGCAGCCTCATTTGCAAATCAACATCTCATTTAAAATCATAATTTAAAGTCACTGTCTCACAACCATGGTCTTGATTTAGTCAGCCATAATTTAAATTATGATTAAAAAACAAAAAATATTACTTACTGAGTCAGTGAATCATCATTTTTGATTATTATCTCATATTTTGATGTTTTGTGTCATTTTTTTTATAAGATGCTCAAAACTCTAACTTTAAATGGGCTCAAATCATCATTTTGACATCATAATCTAAAAAAGCTGAGCACACAATTTCTGATTCAAGAAGAATTTCTCATCATTTGAACTGAAAGACATCATTTTGACTTACCAAGAATGTATCATATAATGAAACAGGTTTAGATGTTGACTTAGTGTCTCATAATGTGGCTTACTCTTTCAATTTGTAGGTTAGTCTTTCCAAACAGTTTGGCCAAATGAATTTCTTTCATTTATTCTGTTTGAATCGCTCAACAAATCAGACTTTTGGGTGGCAATTCAGAGGTCTGGAACCAGGATATGTCAGTTTGCTTTCAAAATAAAACACTTCACAAACAAACGCTCATCTCTGTTATTACTTAATCTTTATTTACCATAATCAAACAAACCTTTGCTTCCTCTGTGGCCTCATAATTCACATCATATGTGGTTTGTGATCGGTCTCTGCAGGCGTGACACTGGAGGAGCAACTAGCTAAGTCAACTATATCAGAGAGGGTCGTTTGCCCTCCGCTGAGTCTCCGAGTGGTAGATTCCTATGGAGAGTGGACCTCGCTGTGGGAGGGCCAGTTCACAGCTCTGAACATCCCTCATCTGCGCTCACACACACTGGTGCACACAGATCCTCTCAACAAGGTACAAACACCAACAAACTCCCCCGACATAGAGACGAGGAGGGTGGCTTGGGAGGGTTAACCGTACGAATGTGTATGTTTTCCTTCACAGAAAGCACTGCAGGAGTTTGTTTTAAAATATAATCGTTCTGCGGAGCTTCACAGTCTTCCAGACCAGGTTTATATTCTGGACGAAAATGCATTTTTCAATGACATGAGGCTCGGCAAGAAGGAGAGGAAACGGCTAAACATCACGTCAGCACTCAAGAAGAGTTTATCCTTCAGTCTGCCAGGACCCAAACTGAGTGTGGATTTCTTTAAAGATCAGGTGTGTGTGTGTGTGTGTGTGTGTGTGTGTGTGTGTGTGTGTGTGTGTGTGTGTGTGTGTGTGTGTGTGTGTGTGTGTGTGTGTGTGTGTGTGTGTTCTGCATGGTATGTTACCATGTTACTCTGCACTTAATGGCCACGAATGTCTTTAAAAACACTGTATTGATCACTCATGTCTTCACAGTATTTCTAAATAAAAGAAATAAAAAGCATGCAACGCTGCATCTCACTAACCGTTGTTGTGGTTTGAATTGTGCTTGATGCTTGTTTGGGCTCATTTCTTAACTAACTTTGAGGTCAAATATTTAAAACTAAAGGACAGAAAACATTACATTACCTCCGAAATGACAAGAATGATGTTTTCAGTAGGAATGAAGGGGGGATTGTTGTTGTTGTTGTTGTTGTTTTGGTCTCCAATGGATTTAGATGAAAAATATGGATTAATGCAAGCATTATCCTTTAAGCAGCATGTGCGTCTACATCTGAGCATTGCTGTAAGCTGAGTTGTTGAGTTGGTGACTCTGAACACACAGGTGAAGAGATACAACCTGGACAAACTGCTGGTGAAGGGAACAGTGGAGCACATCACCCCTGTGATTGAGCACAAAGAAGAGATGGAAGAAGGGAAAGACGGAGCAAATGAGAGAATCAGTGAGGCCACGAGAGCGACTGAAAGGAAAAGAGTGAAATACTTTCAAGTCCAACTTCAAGAAGGCATCGTCCTAAAAGCCCGCCAGGTCATTATGGCGACAGGTCCAACCCGTGCCCAGATGGCAAACATCCCTTCATGGGTGGAGAGCATTGGAGAGAGCTACCCAGAGGAGCGTTTGCAACACACAGTGCACCTCATGCACCAGCTGCCGACCGCCCGGCAAAAACTTCAAGATGCAGATTATCAGAGACTGAGAGAGACCTTCCCCAGTCGAGGTGAGTCAGATTCCTCCAGCAGGTTACATAACATCACAGAAACACAGAAGAGCTTAACAGGGAACACATGTGTTAGCACTTTCAGAATAAACAATAATACTTTGCTTTCACCTGAGATGTACGTGCTTCTGCAGACTTCAGTGGCTTTTTGATCCTCGCTGCAACACTTTCCTTCACAATTACTGTATGTGTGTCTAGAGTTGTGTGTAGTGTGTGAGGCAGGGCAGAGGGTAATGGTAGTTGGTGGAGGTCTGACCAGCGCTCATGTCGTCTCAATTGCCCTGCAGCAGGGTGCCAGCCATGTGACATGGGTGATGAGGAAGCACCTGCAGGTCTAGTGACAGTGTGAAACTGCATGTAGACCAGCCATAAAGAATGGATACACCTGTCTGTCTGCCGCGCATATGTCAGTCTCCACTGTTTCTTCTGCAGTTAAAACAGTTTGATGTGGGCGATGTGGAGAGCCTGGTGGGTCGTTACTCCCACGTGGAGCACGGCATCAAGATGGACGGCCAAGCCTACCTGCGACAGTTCTACAATGAGCGGAGCCTCCACAGACGGCTGGCTATGATTCGCCAGGCAAGGAAAGGAGGGGCCGTCACCCCCGAGGCCTACATCCATCTGCAGCCATTCATCCTGAATGGACAGGTGGACGTGAAGACATACTGTCAGGTACAAGTGCATCACACAGGGTGTAAAGTTGAAGGTGTGGTGAATGAGTTAAGATAATGTCAGATCATGTGAGCTAAGATGATCTCAGGTGATGTAACATTAAATGTTTTTACCTGATTCTCATGCAACTGTCCAGGTGAGTGAAGCCAGCTGGTGCTACAGGAGCCAGGCCTGGAGTCTTTCCCTCAGCTCTGGAGACCACTGGACTGGAGATATGATCTGGCTCGCAACCGGCTGCAAGCTGGATGTCAAACAAGACCCGTTACTTTCTGAAGTGATGAAGGAATTCCCCATTCAGGTGGGTTTGACATAGAAGAGTTTGTGTTAAGATGGCTCAAAGGATGGCGAGATAACAGCAATGTGTTCATTATTCACACCAGCTGTATGTGCTCTATTTTCATGATGCAACAAGGAAATACTGACAGCTTCATGAAATGTGCCTGCTTGTCCCTCCATGAAGGTGATCGATGGCTGGCCGTGCATATCAGAAAGCTTACAGTGGGCAGAGGCGTGCCCGCTCTACCTGATGGGGCAGTACACCGCTCTTCAGGCAGGTGTTCTGTACAATGTTCTGGTCTCAACAACAAGCTGTACAATTATTTCACCTTTTGTCTCTTTTTCCACACACAGGTTGGGCCTCATGCTGTGAACCTGGCTGGCGGACAGGCCGCCAGCATGCGGATCGCCAAGGACATCATGCGCCGTCAGCAGCAGGACGATGATCTGAGTGGGGAGAAATCTACAACCGAAGAATATATTCAACAGATGCGAGGCTTGTTATGGCTTTAGCCTGAAGAAGTCAAATGTGTGCGAGCAGTCGTCTGTTCTTTGCTCGTGTGGCCTTTAAATAAATGTTGTGAAACTGACTTTTCTGGGGAAAAATTCTTTTTCAAATAAATATATTGATTTCTGATCATTAATTGCAAGTATGTTCAGAGAAGTATAATGACATGATGGCTTGGAAGGCAAATCTGTCTTTTTGCTCACCTAATCTGTTTTACATCAGTATGACTGACCAGGAAACAAATATTTTACTACATTCACTTGAGAGTTCCTCCTTATCTGAATTAAGGGTTTGGATGAGTTTGGATATTATTCATATTGTAAAACCCTCTGAAACAAGTCATCTGTGATCCTGCTGCATTGGTAACTTCACTCTTCGGTTACATTTGGATCACTGATTGTCACCTGTGGCGTTTTATAAAAGCTATCCATATTTGCCTCGACACTCGCTTCTTTCTAGCTGAGCTGTGATCTCGCGTGATCTGGTGATCTCGCGAATCCAGTCGCCTCTCAAGGTAAATTTCCAGCTGCTTATCTTTCACCCAGGCGCTTTTAGCCCCACCTCCTGCCTGACTTCCGGGTTTTAATCCTACCTGAGGAGGTGAAGAGCGCGTCAGGTGCAACAATAAACTGACGGTCACTCAAATGTCGCCATAGAACAAGACTTGTTCTAGTTCAGGCAGGTGGGTGCGTTTTACAATTATTTTCACAATGTATTTCAGTGTTGGCAGTAATGTTTAAACATTGATGAAAATGCTCATCCGGTAGGTTGTCTAAATAACACGCCGCGCTTCTATTACGCGCAATAAAGATCTCATGAAACATGCAGCTGATGAGGAAAACGGGAAGTAAACACAACAAAATGCGAAAGGAGCAGACGACTATCAACAGATCTGAGATCTGTTCCAAGGAACACGAATTCCTTCTCCAGAGAGCGAGGCCGTCCAGGACAGATGTGATGTAATTACATTTCAGGGAAAGTTTCTCTGAAATGATTGTAGCTAAAGCTGAAGACCAAACCGTCAGCAGCAGCAGCAGCAGCGCTGAGATCAGCTGACGAGCAGCTGATCCGCTCAGCTGACTGCTCAGCTGACACACACTGCTCTCAGATCGGTTTGGTTTGTTTCAGACGTAGTGGCAAGCTGGCAGCTTGTGGCCCGCAAAATTACCACGAAAATCATCTTGAAAACCGGGAAAACCCTGTGATTGCGTGACCTTTCCTGTTATTTGGTCATATCATATTACTTTGCTGTATTTCATTTTGGTGTAGTCCTCTAACAGGTTTTGTGTGGGTCCCCTTTCTGATTTTCACAAGACACTTTTATACCCAAACAAAGATACCTTAAGAAATAATTTCCAAAAAGTCCAACAAGTTTTATGTAAATGGAAACATTTGAATTCAAAACTCTAATTGTATGTTTTGCCTTTCACCCACTGCATGTTGGGAGAGACAACTGAATCAATATATTCAGTATTGCTGTTTATGACCCAGAGTGGGTCACAGTATAATTCTGCTCTGCATCACAAACTCAGCTGCAGTAATATCAAACTATGTGACTTGACATTTGTTTTACTGGCATTTTTTATAGCGACGAGTGAAACCTTTCACAGCGCGATGAATGTGAGGAGGGTGGAAAGGACGGTCCTGAGTGTGGAACAGTCAGAGGGAGTCGGGGCTCGTGTCCGCAGGAGCATCGGTAGAAAGGAGGTGAGCTCCTCATCATGTTACTGTGGCTTGATTGTCAGCCCTTTTAACATGCCATTGTAGCTGATGCAAACCTTTGATGCAACCTTTGTAACATTTGCTGGCTGTGATGACTAAATTTCTGGCTGTAACAACTAAATTTCCCCAGTGTGGGATCAATAAAGTCTTATCTTATCTTAAAACTGTACATACTTTATTTCCAGCTGAGGAACCTGGATCCTTTCCTGATGCTGGATGAGTTTAGAGTAAGCAAGCCGGCAGGTTTTCCAGACCATCCTCACAGAGGATTTGAGACGGTGAGTCTTTGACTATAATTTTAGGAATTAGATAAAGGAAGCAGATATTCTGATAACCTGGGAAGCTGAAAGGTTTGAGTCTGCAGCCTGTCCAACATGCATAAAGTGGCTGTTGTATCAGATCTTTTGTACTTCTATCAAATGTTCCTCTCTTCTCCAGGACACCATCTTTTATTAGGCTTGGCGTAACAAAGAAAGGACATGGATAGTAAAAGTACAACACCCTGAACATATCAAAACAATAAAACAGTATTTAACTGGTAAAACTCCTTTAACCAAAGAGCTCAAAAAGCAGCAAACACCAGAAGCAGCAGACCAGCAGGGATCACTGAGGGGTGATGTTCAGGGTTTGATCACTAGATGGCGACACCAGGACAGGGTCTAGAAAGCAGCCAAGGCACCAATTTGACTTCCACAAATGATGATTTAGGTTTATAGATTTCAAAAATCAGAGGCCAGACATGTCAGAGAGATATTATCTGCTTGTGCTGTTCAGTTTGCTTAATGTCACCTTGAGCCCAGAAAGCTAAAGATGAGATGATGACAGCTCACAAGAGAAGAAAATCCCCTATTTTGAAAGAGAGGAATTGCCCCAGCTTGTGTTGTGTTTTCAGTGAACCACCCTTGTTTTTTTTTGTTTTTGTCCTTGCAGGCATTGGAAACTAATGTATTATGTCTCCACCAAACAGAGTCTTCCTCTGCCATTGTTATTGACATGCTGGCATGTCGGCCGGTTTATGGAGAGATCAAACACGCATGCAAAAGACCTAAACATGTGATCGCATTGCTGCGGTCGCCTCTTTTACTTACACATATTAAAAGTTAACCTCTGCATTTTTGATTCTCTCGCCATAAGTCAACACAAAGTCTCCTCTCTCATGATGAAGGTCCGCTTTTGAGGCCTT
This sequence comes from Chaetodon trifascialis, assembly GCF_039877785.1. Taxonomy (NCBI): domain Eukaryota; kingdom Metazoa; phylum Chordata; class Actinopteri; order Chaetodontiformes; family Chaetodontidae; genus Chaetodon; species Chaetodon trifascialis. The sequence goes on from NC_092056.1 coordinate 8,742,187, forward strand.
TAAAAACAGTATATAACAACTACTATCTCCACCTCTTGGACATCGTCTCAGTGTTTACTCATAGATTTAAAACCTTCTTTAGTACAGAACCGTCAGCTTTTATTTTGCCTTATTTCCCTTCCCTGCATTTTGATATTTATTTAGTCTTTATTTCACAGAGTTGTGTTGAGAGTGTTCATTGACAGAGACGTAACTGATGAAGACGCTGATCATTTAAATCACTTTTCTTGTGTGAAAATGTCAAACGTTTGCTGGTTATATCTAAACTCATTTTTTGTTATTCTAAATTCCAACACATTTGTGTTTAAGATATAATTTTGGGCTTCTGTGTGAGGGGAATGTCCCATCACAGACTCATTGGCTAATTTGTTCGGATACATTAGCTTCAGCTAGAAGTTATACTCAAAAACATTTTTACTAACAATGAATCCAACGACTGTAAACCTACAGGGAAATATCACCCAAATCTTCAGTTTTCTTCATCTCTTCACAGCATTTAGCATCTTTTCTGTTTGATTCTATCTCACATCTCTTATCAGCTGATTTCCCAACAGCAGAAAGTGCTCTGATGAATGCAACCTCCCAGCTCAAAGCAGCCAGCAGACAAAATTAGCGACTAGCTGTGCAGCATTTAGCCTCTAAAGAGCCAGATATTGGTGAATACTGGACAGAAGCACTACTTCAAAGGAGCACTTATGTCGCTCCATGTTTGCTCAGTGTCTTAATAGGCAGCTGTTTTCTAGCATGTGAGCCATGATGACTTTATAAGGTGATAATACGTCAGTGCCCTTTTTACAGTTTGCTCCGTTTCCCATTATTCTGGTTCCCACTCTTTGAGCCACTTAGTGATACGCTTGTTATTGAATATTTCTTCTTTTTTGAGCTTAATGCTGTGTATTAAATTTACCACAAGTCTGTGGCATGTTTTTTTAAATTATGGCTGAACTCTGTACTGTGCTATTCGCTCTCCCCCATTTGAATGAATGGAAGCAGTGCGGCAGGTTGGGCTTGTATCTTTAAAATTGGATTCAAGCATCCCAAATATTGTCTGTCGATTGCCAGAAGTGTATTTGATTTGGCAGATGTAACTTAGATCTCCCAGTGTGGGTTGACAGGACTCAACTTCACTCCCAGCATGCCTTTCAGCAGGTGTGTTTGCCCACAGTCACATGACTTTTGAAATCACACAGCTGTGGGGACATATCACATGCAGCTCGTTGCAGGGGCCCGAGCTTTCCTCCTTTAGACAGATGTTCTCCTTTGAACCCATGTCCCCACAATCAACACTTCTCTTCCTGTCTAGCTCGACCACAGGGGTGAAACAGGCTCACATGTGTGTTCAGTGTCAAAGTAGCACTTGTTTGAAAGCTCGTGGCCTGAGTTTAAGCATCCTGCAACATTTTAAGCCTGTTTCTTCATATTTGATCTAAAATATAACAAATTATTCACTTGTCTGTGTGAGGCAATCATGCACACTTTTGCAGAAGCTGCTTATACTAAATTTGGATGTCTTTCCTCAAACAGGTAACATATGTTTTAGAGGGGATCTCTGCCCACGAAGACTTCTGTGGCCATTCAGGACAACTGAAACCTGGAGATCTGCAAGTACTGCATAACTGCTTATAGTGTTAATTTTTACAGTTTTCTTTAAATGAATGGTTCAACATTTTAGGAATGACTTCTTGCCAAGAGTTAGATGAAAATACCGCTCTTGTGTTTGTCTCAGGTAAATATGATGCTGCAGACAGTTAGCTTAGCTTAGCTTAGCTTAGCACAAAGAGTGGAAACAGGGCTAACAGCTAACACTTATTACAGTTACTGAAAGTTAAATGGGTTTCTTACTCATTACTTTTGTCTTATGTGAAAATAAAAGCTCAACCCATTCCCCAGATTTTCCAGTTTATGATCTAACATCACTCGACCTTAAGGAGTGCTTTTCATCATCGTTGTTGTAATATTCCTAATATAAATTGAATAAACTTGTGTTAATCACCTATAATATCCAGCATTGTATGGGTTTCCTTCTACCAAATCCCACTGCCTAACCAAAACAACACAAGTGTAGTTTACAGGTAGGATGTCATTGCTGCCCTCTGGTCACTGGGAGTCTTAATAACTGCCATCACTACAGTTACAATTGATGCCATGATGGATAAAAGTTGTCTTGTCTCACATTGTGCCAGAGAAGCGCTAAAATGATTTAGCTATATGTGCATTAATAGAATAATTGAAGCAGACATTTAAGAGTAATGCGAAAGTTACTCTACATGCATTAATTGGTCAAATTATTTCATTGCGTATGAGAGAAGAACTAATTTTCAGTAACTTGCAAAACACTGATTATTCTATATTTGTTTTGATTGTATAATTGCACGATTCACCATTTTACATGTTTGTTTGTGTGCCAAGCTAACCTGACACAGCCCAGCTAGCTGTTTCCCTACAGTTTCAACCCTAATGCTAAGCTAAGCTAACCATCTGCTGGCAGTAGTTTCACAGACAGGAGAGCAGGGCATTGATTGTAGAGCTGCCGGCTAGCTGTGGACGGCTAGCTGTTTCCCATTTTCCCATCTTCTTGCTAAATTAATCAAACAGCTGCTGAGCGTAGCTTCATATTTACGGTACAAGTGTAAGAGTGGTATCCATCTTTCCATCTAACTTTCAACAAGAAAGCTAATAAGTGCATATCCCAAAAAGCTGAACTGTTTCTGTAACTTTGCCAGTTACAAATTGCCAAATGGTGATATTTTCTGTTCTCTCAGAAATTAAACGTTATGTAACGGTGTGATCATTGTTGTCTACATGCATCACTCTAATCCTCTAATCGTGATGTGGTAGGTTTCAAGCAAGTCATTAACATGAATCAGAAGCATTCAGTCCACTTGTTATCAACGTAAATGAAAGAGCAGAACAAGACTTAAGCCCATTGGCATACAAATCCCCCCAAAACTCATTACATATGCATTAAAATGTTGTGCACTCACACTAATTGGATATCATGCCCTGTGGGTTGTTTCCTGTGTTTTTAAAGTAGGAAAGTTGCATTCACACACACGCGCGCACACACACACACACACACACACACACACACACACACACACACACACACACACACACACACACACACTGGCTGCTGACTCAGCTTCAATCTGCAACAGATGTTCAGTCAGTTCATCTGAATTTCCTCTAACCCGCCATGTGCACCCTGTGTAGGCTCAGATATCACGTCGGTCCCTTAGGGAGAGCTCAAACACTGTCTCAGATTAAAGCAGAGCTTCATTGAAGGAAGTGAGAAGACAAACCGAGAGAGAAACTGTTCAAGAATTGTCTCAGTTAATGTTTGACTTAATTCCACATCTCTATATTTCCATTTTAGGAAGGAAAAACACCTACATTTTTTATGTCAGTATTTTCAAATCAAAGAAACAATTATTAGCATGAGTTTATCATCTTTATCTACTAAGACTGGCAGCTTATTTCCAAGTTAGACTGCATCTTTATTATAAGATGTTAAAAATTGAATGAATTTACTTTCAGTCAGCACAGAACAGATCTGTGCTGACTCTTTTCTCTGGGTTTCTAATTATCAAGCTCTGCATGTTTTAGCATACAGTAGATCTCTGGCTGTAAAAACACAGAAAGAAGAGAAATCCACAGTCACAGAGGAATCGTCAGTGGCTAGCTGAGCTAAAGCTGGAGAGTGGAAATTTACAGCTGGCCTTAAGGAGAAGCAGGAGTTGTTAAACTACACTTTGTTTCATCCAATGTTTTCAATCATTACCTGAAAACAGCTCCACCCCCTTGCTTTATTTTGAAGTCCAAACTGGTGCTGGTGGCATAAAATCGGCATAATACTGCTCAAAAGGACAATCAGTGTACCAACAACCAACTGTGAGGTTGTATTTGAGCCACATCAACATGCTAACATGTTCACAATGTCAGCATAGTGATGTTTAGCAGGTATGACGGTGATCATGTTCACCATTTTAGTTTAGCATGGTGGCATGCTACCAGGGCCACAAACTGATTACTGAGGTACTAGAATTCATCCTGAGGGATCCATCCAGCAGTGAGATGTAAACTCAGGATACATTAAATAGCAACTGTGATTGGTTGAACCTAATTTTGCGCCCATCTATCTTGTTCATGTCAAGACACTGTAAGTAAAAACTGACCGACTGGTGGCACTAGATGAAACATCAGCAGGTCATCAAAGTTACAAGAATACACCCACTGAAGAACACTTGCTGTGTGTCTGTACACATTTCATCACAATTCCTCAAAGAGATATTTCTGCGTGGAAGTGGTGGACCAGCCACATGATCAGCAATGCTGTTTGTAGTGCCACGACACGAGCACGGCAAATAAAAACCTTCTCACCTCCGGATATTTACAGCCAGTGATACAAATCTGTGAACGCTCTCAGCGTACAACCCTAACTCCAAAGAACTTGGGAGTGTTCCTGAGCCCATGCAGTAATATTCTTGTTACAATCATGTGTTCACAAAGCTCACTCCATCCTTGTCTGTGAATGACTGAGCCTTTCCAGGATGCCCCTTTCATACCCAGTCATGATCCTATCACCTGTTACCAATGAACCTGTTTACCTGTGAATGATCCAAACAGATGTTTTTGGTGCAATTGACAGCTTTTCCAGTCTTTGATATATTTGAAATATGTCTCCTTGTGCACCAGTGGATGACTGCAGGGAAGGGGGTGGTCCATGCTGAGATGCCTGTGTCAGAGGAGCCAGTGGTGGGCTTACAGCTGTGGGTGAACCTGCCAAGACGAGACAAGATGGTGGAACCAGCGTACCAGGAGCTAAAAGGCTCAGACGTCCCCAAACGCAGCCAGGGAGGAGTTACAGTCGCTGTGATATCTGGAGAGGCTTTAGGGGCGAAGGTGTGTTTGTTAGTGTGTGAAAGTGTCTTTGTGATTCAGGCTGGTGATGTCACTGCGGCATCTGAAAGCGAGCATGATGTTTACTTTCCCGGTAGCTGTTGATCTCATGGTGACTGCTCATTTGCTGGAGGCTTAAGGCAAACAGGAAAAACAGACAAACAATGACATAAATGTGCATGCATTTGTGTGTGTGTGTGTGTGTGTGTGTGTGTGTGTGTGTGTGTGTGTGTGTGTGTGTGTGTGTGTGTGTGTGTGTGTGTGTGTGTGTGTGTGTGTGTGTGTGTGTGTGTGTGTGTGTGTGTGTGTGTGTTTGTGTGCGTGGGGGGAATGTAAAAGGTTACTGTAGGGCATGAGACACAGCGAGTCATGGTCTGGCATTAAAACCACTCAGTTTAATGCAGGTCATTGAACTCCTTCTCTAAAACTCAAACATCCATTTCTCTTCATATACTGTATTTATACTGTTTATCAGAGGAGCAGATTGGTTTGCATGTTACCACCATTGTATGCCCAAACTACTTCAGATATTTCCTAGAGTAGGAAGACACTCTTAACTGTCGTTTACAGTAGATGAAGAACTCCTGTATGTATTTATTGTATTTTAACAGGTGACAGTAATTCTGCACAAAACAGGAACAGAGAAGTCAAATAGATGCAGGCGCTTTCATTTCCTTCACTTAGCTCACTTTCTAACCCACATTCCCAATTTGCAAATCCTCAATGCTGAAGTTCTTTAAGGTCTTTTCCAATGTGCAGTAAGCTCTGCACGCTGAATGTCTCGCTCACAGTAAAAAATGCAGAGCAGAAAGTGTAAGTTAAGACTCACCAATGAAAGACTGAGACTTCAGAGCCCGTTTTCAGGGAGCACAAGTGCAGATGGCTCTCAAGTTGTAAACACATGAGCATGACAGTCACTGGCGCCAGTTTGTCAAAGTTTGCATGACTTTGTTTTCCGTTTTCTACAAAATATGTAAAACTTGTGGGGGTGTGTGTGTTCGAGAAGTAAGCAGATTTTCTGACTGTCCTTTTTTTCCATTCAGTCTAAGGTCTTCACGAGGACACCGACTTTGTACCTAGACTTCAGACTGCAGACAGGGGCCCTGCATGTGCAGCCCGTCCCCTCAGGTAGGAGAATAACACTGATAAATGAACTGTAGTCTGCCTGTAAATGGTCGAGTGTTGTTGTAAACCAGAGGTGAATGGCTGTTGCTTGGAAGTTCAGTCAAAACGCCCCGTTATGGTTCAAAAATAGTTGCAAAATGGGGGATGGTACCTGACCAGGATAAGTGTTAGGGTCAGCTGGATGTCCTCTCTGGGCGTTGTAGATGAGCCAAGTTCAGCTATTCTGTATGTTTATGTAAAAATTGTGCATTCAGTGGCTTTATGCAGCCTAAAAATGACACAAACTCTCTTGGATGTTTGATCCATCCTTCCTCCTCCCGGGCAAACCATGTGTGATCAGAGACAGCTTGGATAAAGACTTTTGGGTCTTACAAACACTGCAATATAATTTACATGTAGAGATACATAAATGGCATAAACTTCCAAATCTTTGCACATGGAGTGGACACCCACAGTGTGGATGTCTGATCACAACCATATACTCTCAAAAAAAAATGTCATGCAAAAAACAAAACCAAAGACACATGAATTTTCTTTTTTTTCATGGCAATAATACAACCAGTATTTCCTGTTTTGTGAAAGAGGGTCTGCTGGGAACATTACTGGACGTGGAAACAGCATCACATTCTGGCCGCCTGCCTCATAACCAGTTTTTGAAGTCCGACCGTAACCTTCGTCACGGTCCAGCCAGTGTTTGATGGTGAATTTTAGTTTGGTTTGCATTGTTATTCACCAAAACACTGTGTGTATCCATGAGGGCTGACAGTGTGTTGAAGGCATTTCCAACATTTGCAGTGCCGTTTGTTTTGTTTTTTTGGGACCTGCATGTTTGCTTGCTAGCAGTTTTCTTCCTCTGTGCCTTTGTTGTCCTATTAGTTAGTTTCTTTCCAGGCTACTTGGAGACCAGTGGATTAGTGTGAAACATTGCTCAATAGTGATACTAGTGGTCAAAATCTCCACAGGGATTTAAAGTTCCTCTCCGGGCATCGATAAAACCCCTAAAAACTCATCTCTATTCATCAAAATTACATATTAAGAAGAGCTTTAGCATTATCCAAGCGCATTAGTCCTTGCAGCTCATCCAGTTTAGCATGTTTGTGGCTGTAACAACGCTAAAGATTAGCCTTTTTCATCACTGGTAGCACATCCCAAAAACCAGCTTGGACGCACTGGCTTGCCTTTTGCTTCAACAAAAAGAAGTTTTTGTCCATATCTCTTCAATCAAAAGAGCATCTACCTATGTTTTCTTGACAGTCACCGTGATGCATTGACATGATATCAACTGCTACGTGTGTTGCATTCAGGGACCACTCATATCAGTATGCCAGTCTACTATTTTACACTATTCTCTTTTATCACTGGAAAAAGGTAATGGCTTTTTAGTATTTATGAATTGGCCCGCAGGCTGGATCAAGTGGTTTCACGGGTTATGCATGGACTCCATTCAGATCTGGATCAGTATATACAAGGTTCACACTAGGTTTTTGATCAAAGACTGCACTGTTTACTATGTAGGACAAATGCAGATAAAATGTTATCAGCAGATATTTACAGTTTAACAGAAACACTTCAGAGGCTCGTAAAGCTTGTGAAACTGTTGGAGGACATGACAGCTCAGCATTTTTACAGTAACAGAGAGCGAGAGAGTGAGCGTCATGGAGAGAGAGAGAGCTTTACAACACAGGTAACAGGAAAAACTACGCACAGTATGTAAATGTTTTTATTGCAGGTTCACCAACTTTATTACACGTGCACTTACAGATAATGTTTCTGCGTTTGACAGGATGGACTGCATTCATCTACACGCTGTCAGGATCCATTCATGTCGGTGAGTTTTGTCTGGTTAATGATCTCTTAAAAGAGGGGCCCTCTGCACACTGTTTTTATCTGAACTTTGCACCAAGAGATTATGAATATATGCAGAACACGACCTGTCTCATGCTGTCCAGCACTTCAGACTCATATAAAGAGAAGAGGAAATCATTAATATCTAAGGTGACGCAAACATTCTTTAGCTGCATACGTGCACTCTTTTCACTGCATTTAATCACTCTCTCACTTCCCTCTCTGTCTACGTTACAAACATGTGTGATCTCAGTCCAGTTGCGACTTCCCTTCCAGATTCAGCCAAACTACCATGCGTTCCACTTTAAGCCTTGTTGGATTCATACTGACACTCACCTATGACCTCTTCAGACCACCAGGCCAGTCAATGTAAAATTTACCTTTGTTGGAAAACTGACTGTGCTACTGTCTATAAAGTGCAGCCATCTCAGAGTTTACCCACATACTCAAACTATACGCCCTGTTTGTATCGGTGTGGCTGTTTGATAGATTATGGAATATAGCATTTCCTGCATATTGGTCGACATTGTGTGATCAGGGAATTCCCCTCGCATGAGAACAAACTCTTTCAGACAGTGGACTCATTTTCAGAGGCTTTCTTGGTTTGATGAAACCTGTTGTTTTCAGTCAGAATTCCCCTTTTATTATTCTTTCATAAAATTTCATTCTGATTTGATTACTTTCCATCGTTACACTGCAGGATCTCTCAGACTGCTTGTAATTGCTGGCAGATGTTTTGATGACACGAGAGGATGAAAACGGCTGCTAAGATTAAAGACGTTATTTGAATCTGAAGTCTCTGACTCTACATGTAGTCTGGCCAAATCAGGACCAGCTGGCTTTGATGAATGCATCGACCACAAGTGGAAGTGTCTGGCTTTCTCAGCGTTTAGTGTCAGCGCTGTAAGTGTTGCGGCGTGCAGACAGTGACAGTGAGTGCTAAACCAGGTCAAAGTGTCTGAAACGCACAGGTGCCTTTCTTTCTGTCGAACTCTCAGTGAAATGATTTGTGAAGCAAATGAAATTATTACTACTAATTCACACGTCCGCTCAAAAGGAGCAAGTGAGCTAGCTTTTGGTGGAAAATGTATTGCTAATATCAATGCCTGAAGACGTTCCATCTCATTTTCTCTGTTTTTCTCTAAGACTTAGCCCTTTTTTGAGGGGTTTTCCCCCAATGAGAAGCTCCTGCTCCCAGAGGATTCATAGATTCCCATATTCAGAAAGAGCTGCTTCAGTCAATCATCTTCAGTAACGTGTTTCTTCTGTGGTTTGTTTCCTAACATAACATAACAGCCCCATTTTGTGAGAAGTGTCATAGCTCGATGTGCCATGTCACTGTCTTTAGAATTTACAGTTATGATGTGCTGTAATTATGAGGCAGGGTTCGTTTGATTTGTTTTCAGCATGTTTCTGGAAATAATGGGAGTGGTGGGTTTGTCTTAATTTGAATTGATGCCACTCTGAGGAGAGATAAGAAGGCAAGTAATTAACAACTTGGTATTGCACATGGAATTGTATTACAGTCCTTTCAAAATGTAAGCAATACAGAAATGTGAATGTGAGGCTGAGGCAGGATCTAGTACGTTGAAATCATTTTGAAGTAGGTTCAGATTTCAGATGAAATTGAAAAAGTCAAAAAGTGTTTAAAATCAGCGTGACTTAACAACAAAACTGTGGACTTTTCTTGTTTTCCAGGCCCGGATCAGGAGCAGCAAAAGGTAGAGCCGCATCACACTGTGGTGTTTGGAGACGGAGACTGTGTCAAAGTTCAGAACAAGGTGAGCGACTGTCCTCCGCTTCCCAAACTCTGGCGGAAAGTATTTCACATGGTTTGTTTGATTATGTGTGTTTGATGGCTTACTGACTTAATCCTCTTTGTCCTAAGGCCACAGTGAGCTTCCTACATCATTTCCTGTTGGTGGCAACATGTTGAGCCCCCTCCCCTTGTCTAGCTTGTCCCGTCACACTTCTGCAGCCTGTCATTTTTAATCTGCCTGGTTTAAGTGTAGTGCAGTGAAGAAGTCCATCTCAGCACATCCTTTGGTATACAGAAGCTAAATCCTTCAGAAGCACACATGGATGGACTTCAGGATAAATTCAATTCAATTCTATTCAATTCAATTTTATTTGTATAGCGCCAAATCACAACAGAAGTTGTCTCAGGACACTTTCCATATAGAGCTGGTACAGACCAAGCTCTTTTATCTACAAAGAAACCAACAATTCCCCCATGAGCAAGCACTTGGCGACAGTGGCGAGGAAAAACTTCCTTTTAACAGGCAGAAACCTCGAGCAGAACCAGACTCTGGGTGGGCGGCCATCTGCCTCGACCGGTTGGGTGAGAGAGGAAGAGCAAGAGAGGGACAGACAGACAGACAGACAGACAGACAGACAGACAGACAGACAGACAGACAGACAGACAGACAGACAGACAGACAGACAGACAGACAGACAGACAGACAGAAATGCAGTCAGAGAGAGAGAGAGAGAGAGACAGAGAGAGAGAGACAGACATGCAGTCACAGTAACAGTGACAGTGGATGTAATAACAGCAGTAGCAGTTGCAGTGGATGTCAGGCAGGGCCAAGGCAGGAGATGCAGCTGAAATCCACAATCCAGATTCAGCCACTGTCCATGGGAACCTGATAAATAGATGGACATTTGCTTTTGGGCTTGGACTTGCATGTGTCGCTGATTTTGGAAGCACCCTCTGGGTTTTATCCTTTTTTGTGTGATGAGTGAAAGTGTTATTGTTGTACGTTTAGATTTTCTTTCTTTAATCACCTTGTGACCCCACAGATTTATTTTGGGACCTATTGGTGAAGTCAGAAACGATGATAAAAGATGTCAAATGAAAGGCTGAAGAAAGACATCTTATTTCCTCCTCAGGACTCCGAAGCTTCCCATTTTGTTCTGATCGCTGGAGAACCAATCAAAGAGTCTGTGGTACAACATGGTACGTCATTTGTGTGATTCTCGACATGCTGGCAACAAGTCACTGAACAAAGAAGTGCTTTGTGTATTTCACAAACAGAAGTTAATCAGCACAGTACCTGTCGTGTAATAGCTCCCTGTGTTGTGTGTGTGCCCTTCAGGTCCATTTGTAATGACCACAGAGGAGGAGATCAGACAGGCGATCAGGGACTACCAGGGTGGCAGAAATGGCTTTGAAAGGGCCGTAAACTGGAGGTCCAAGATCAGAGACTCTTTCTGAGCGCCACGTGTCGCACTGAAAAACTTTGCCTTGTGTGTTTGCTCCTATTTATTTGTTTTGCGACAATTCTGTAAAAAAAATGGCGATGTTTGAAAATATGGGTATTTATCTGTGTGCATTTCTGAAGCTTTTAGTGCTTTCCAGCATCCATTTGAACTCGCTGCTTGTCCACGCGCTTCCTGTGGGAGTGGACAACAGGCTCCATTGTTAGCCGTGTAGTAGTTCACCCTCTCTTCCTTGTAAAATATAGATTTTTAGAGAAAATGTGCCGCTAACTGCTCTCCACTCCCCTTGTTAAATTTAAGCTTTATTACATTTTCCTTCTGCTGTTTGAAACATAGCAGAGCTGTTACAAAATTTTGAGAGCGGGTTGGTTTCACACGCTGTTATGAAGATGATTTAACATAATTTAATTCAGTGGAAGTATGATGGTTTTCCACATGTTTTGATGTTTTACCCCAGAATTTGCTGAAGGAACATTACCAGCTGCTGTCAAACAAAAAATACTGAGGAAAAAAAAGTTTTTGCATGTTTCATAATTATTATAAGTGGACAACAAGTGGACAAAAGATGCTCAAGCTGCTGTTCCTCATTTGCATACAAATTAGGAATATTGTTCTTCCTGTGTCCTCCATTATGTTATTTCCTGGCAGATTCTGTCCTGAGTCAAATGGGCCTGTGTGGCTGAGTGGGTGGGGTGTCGGTGGGACAGGGGTGGTGCTGGCATCTTATTTCCCCTCACACGTTACGGAAGTCTGGATCACATTTAAAACACATGTTACTGCTCTTTGGCTGTGTGCGGTTTGGCAGCTCCAGAGGAAAAGACACTGATACAGGATTTAAGAGGCAGGGGATTTGATCACTTGACAAACAGACATTAAAAAGGGAAGACGGGAACACACAAGCAAATAAAAAGGCGAGCTTTGAGGCGGCCGGACCTGCAGCAGTGGGAGTGACATCAGGGTAGACATCAAGACAGACAGCTTCTCACAGCTTTTTCAGACTTAGCCTTCATCTTAGAGGAAGGAATTGTGCGGCTGCTCTTGCGCCTCAGGGGCATTCACGGACTAACCACAGTTGGATCTGGATGACTGAAGACTGATGCAGGGAAAGAGTAACATACACATTTTGTAACCACTGACATTAGCAGTTAAGGGAAGCCAGAAGTCAGCAGCCAGTCAGGAGGTGGTTTTGAAAAGATTTTGAACCCTGAGGAATTTGTTATGATAGTCTAGCTACAGCCCCCTGGAATATCTCACAGGCCTTCAACCCATTTGGACAAAGGGGAGTGTGCTGATAAGAAGTTTTGAAGGGAATCTTGACTTCTTCTTCTCTGTTTTTTAGGTAATTTTCAGCTTCTAGTAGCCTCATTATTGAGCTGGACACCTCAGGTTCTGCATCAAAGCCTCTGCAGTAAGAGGTGCATGTTTTAAAGCCTCTTTAGCCTCCTCCATTTGGCTTGTGGGTGTCTGGGTTGCCGTGACAGGTTACGTGTGGCTCACACACACACACACACACACTCTCTCCACTGTGCAGCTGAAAGATCAACAGTCTGTGCTGCACATACCTGCGCTTAGAGGACTGAGTGTGTGTGGTCTGAGGGACTCAGCTGCTCTGGGAAACTGAGTCAGTACTTTCTGCCAGCAGCAAAAGGAGACAAGCCCATACTGCTGAGCGCTCCTCAGAGAGAGAGCGAGCAGAGCCGAGGGATGATGATGAAGATGAAACGGACTCTGTGCAGAATCTCCTGCTTGGTGACTCTGGTGGTGGAGCTGAGCTGGATCAACGTGGGCCACAGCATGCACAGAGGTGGAGGAAGTAGGGTAAGTGTGGCATAAAGCTTTAAGTGTATATAAAACGTATCAAAGCGGTTTTGCAAATGCTTGTTGCAGCTGATGTATAACAGACTTTGTTCCCCTCTGTGCTAAAAAATGTATTATCCAGCATCCAACCAGTGAGCAGAAATTAAAGCACTACATGGCTCTTCTATTCTCGATGCATTCAGGGCTTGAATTCATTTGTTTTTGCAGTGTTGTGTCTTCTTTTCACTCATTATCTCATAAACCAGTAGCTGCCAGTGCTGTACACTCACATGTGTTCACCGTCCTCCGTGCACTGAAAAAAGAATTGACAGTAATGTGTGTGCTTGCATGTGGTGAAAAGAGGAAATGCACGTCGACATCGGATCTGCATCAGGGGGATTACTGAACCATTGAACTCTTATACTTCAATAGATTTCCTTTCTCTTCCTCTCATTCATCTTCATTAATTCTGTCTCTCCTCACTTTCCCTCACTATAACCCCTGCATGCCTCCATCCTTACATCCCTCACTCAGGCGCTCTCCCTCTCTGTTTCACATTAGTGGGTCTATCCCCTGGTAGAAATTCCGAAGGGGAAACCTCCCTATTTTCTGTTGTTTCTCTGATTTAAGTGGAAGCAGTTAGCCAGCCAACCTGCCCCACCCTCTGTTCCGCAACACACTGAACACATCAGAGCACATCAGAGGGCTCAGATCATTACAGTTGTCCAAAGGAAATAAGGCAAACATTGCGCAGACAAGTGCAATATTCCATGACTGTCTCCTCTGATGTGCCTCCATCCCAGCTGTAGACCTACCATCCGGTATCAGGCTTTGGCTTTCCCGCCTCAAGAATGAGCCTGAGAAGTCCTGAATTTGAACTCCTCTCCTGCTCAGACAGATCACATCTTTGGCTTTTCAGCGTCTATTAAAATTTCAACGAGATGACATTACAAACAAAACAGTACAAATCATTCACGCAGGACATGTTAGATTTAGTGCATGAGATTACTCTGCATTCCATCACATGTCCAAACCACACAAATCTAATCGTTCCATTTTGCTCTGGTTTATGTCTTCATGGGAACTTGCCCGTCTGGGGTAGCACAACAGGTGGTTTTATGATTTTCTCCCACTCCTGAATCACAGTTCTTCTTCTGCATGTGCATACATACAGCGCATGTGCTTTAAAGTGCATGGCACTGCTGCCTTCTCTCAGCGTGCATTGTGGTGGTTTGGTTTTCAGATGTCTTGGGTTTAAACCTGGCTGCATGTCATCCCTCTAGCGTATAGAAATGCATGCTCTTTGGCAGCAGGTTCATGGGACGTCAGAATGAGCAGGGTTCAGGGAGGTATAACGACAGACTGGAGCAGACACACAAATCTGCGGCTGCAGCTGTTGATAATCACACTCTGACTAATGGGTGGGACATGAGGCCAAGTGCTCCAAGTCGCTCCACACGACAGCAAATACATGTCAACTCAGCTTCGGTGTAAAGCACGTGGTAGCAGGAAATAATGCGCATAATGTAGCTGCACATGCATTTCACTTTACTCAGTTCAGTTTTTTATTATATTTTGCTTGCTTTTGCTTGAATGTTTTCTAATAAGACTCTACAGCCGCATTAGAAGCTCTGTGAGTTTTGAGCTAAATGCAACCATCAGAATACTAACTTGAGTTAGTGAAATTTATCCACAACATGGTTCCTTCAAAAATTCCACAATGTAACAGAAATATGACTGCTGTGCTACACCTGTCACTACAAGAGTTAGTCATTGAAATTAATCCTTTGCGGCAATCCACCCGATACTTATCGAGGCATTTCGCTCTAAACCAAACCTGTTAACCTCATGCTTGCATGAGAGTTGAAGTCAGGAGATCACCAAAATCATTAAACAACATACCCATCCAGTAGCTGTTGAGAGGCTTCACTCTGAGCCACATATGTCCGCCGAATGTTGGTGCTACAGTTAAAGTCACGATCACCAAAGTGAGTAGAATTAATTTTTTCAGGACCTTGAATATCTGTTTGTGCTATTTTTGTCACCTTCAAGTATACTTAAGTGGATTCAAGTAGTCCTTGGTTACCACTTGAGTAATACTTGAGTAGACTTGGCGTGTAAATATTTTTTTTTTCCAAACTGTAAGTGTACTGAAGTACACCATTGAATTCATAGCACACTTGCAGTACAAGTGAAGGGTAAAAGTGTATTTGTAATGACTTCTTTATACTTAAATTATATTTCTAATATGCAAAATTATACTACTTTTTGTCCAGGGTCAGTCTGGATCAAAGTAGTGGACAGTCAGACATTACCATCCTCAGAGCTGTGCATGAGCATATTTTTCAGTACAGTGATCTCAATGTGAGACATTACGTGACGCTTGACTGTGGTGCCTGCAGGTGATGAAGGTGTGGGAAGAGCAGAGGGAGAGGAAGGTGCGTTCAGCCTCCAGCCTGGATGAGCTGCTGAGGCTTGCAAACTTTCCTGACTGGAAGTTGTGGAAGTGTCGCCTGAGACTGCAGCAGCCAGAGACCCTCTCATCTCCACCCTCAGTGGGCTCACACCGCTCTACACGCTATGCTGCCGAATCTTACAGCCTGGAGATACTCAAAGGTTGGATAAATGACATGTTAGGTGCATTCTGTGCATGTGTGTCGATGTGGTTACAAACGTGTGTCTCCCATTTAGCCATAGATGAAGAGTGGCAGCGGACTCAGTGCATGCCAAGGGAAACCTGTGTCGACGTGGCCAAGGAGCTCGGCACCGACCCCTCAATTTTCTTCAAACCGCCTTGTGTGTCCGTCCACAGGTTCGTTCAACATGAAACCAGAGCTTTAACATGCTTCATCAAACTCATCAAACTGGCACTGTCCCTGCATCCTAACGGATGCTGAAGCTGACATAACGTCACAGCAGTCATCCATGTTACATCGGCATGCATTCAGTCATGTTGAATATATCCTGATATGGAAACAAATGTTGAAACAATGTGCTGATTTGACCTCTAGCCTACAAGCCTACAGCAGCTCATCACTGTCAGGTTGAGGTGCTAAAAAATTAGGGTTTGTACGGGTTAAACAATCAAGATGTAATGTGTTAAATACGGGGCTTTAGAAGGATGGTTTTGTTATCTTTGGACAGACCCAGGCGAGCTGTTTCCCCCATTTATAGTATCTGGGCTAAGCTAAGCTAACCAGCTAATATAGTTACATATTAAACCAACTGGTATTGGTCTTCTCATTTCAGAAAGGGAATTATTATGTTTCCCAAAATGTCAAGCTATTCCTTTTTTTTTTCTTCTGCAAATGTATCCACATTAATTAAATTTTACCTTTGACCCAATATGATTTGAAATTTCCTGAAAAAGCCTCAAGTCCTGCTCTACTTTTTTTTTTTTTTGGCCATGTGCATCACTTTACCCAGATGTGACTATGTTTTCCCACTGACAGGTGCAGTGGCTGCTGCAATCAAGAGGGCCTCACCTGCAGAAACACAACTACTGTATATGTGAATAAAACTGTGAGCATCTTAGATAATCTCATTTTGACCGTTTTTAACCTTTTCTGACCTATTTAGCCTTTTTTCTGATGATTTGAGTATTGAAACCACTGCATTAGTTTTCAGTGTGTGTTTATCTGTGTGTGTTTCTGTGTATCTCAGGTCCTGAGTGTCATTCCATTCAAGTCTGTACCAGAACCAGTGCTAATAAAAGTAGCCAATCATACAGAGTGCAGGTGCATGGAGCCTGCCATAATACGACGAAATGCTCAGCCAAGGAGCAGTGGGTGAGTCCAGAAGCTCAGTCCTCAAGCTTATATCTCAAATCAGTTTTTTTTTTTACTGTTCTAATCCATTTGGTTCATTGGCAGTTGTTCTCCGATGGGCCAGCTGTCAGAGGCAGAAGACTCCAGGAGGCTTTGTGCCAGTGGGCTGATTTGGGATTGTTCAAGTGACAGATGCATACCTTACCCTTCCAGTGCACCAGGTGTGTGTGTGTACAAACATATATTAAGGCCTTTTGGATGGGTGCAACAGCTTTTAAAAACAGTGGACTGAGCATCTTTATTTCAGTTTTTATATACACCAACTGCACTTAAAACATGTGCTCCAGGAAGTCAGCATAGCGACACTTTGGCAGTGATGGAGTGTGAGTACATTTTAGTACATTTACTCTAGTGCTGTACTTGTACTTCCACTCCACTTCAGTGAGAAATATTGTACTTTTTCTCCACTATATATTTCTGAGAGCTATCATTACTAGTTGCTTTCCAAATTTGGCATACATGAAGAATGTTTAAAACGACGACGACGCTGTGTAAATATAACGTGTGTGTGTGTGTGTGTGTGTGTGTGTGTGTGTGTGTGTGTGTGTGTTGTATGTATGTATCAACAGAATATAAAATTTGAGCTGAAACTATTTTCAAACAATTAATCAGCGGCTGTTTCTGATTACCACTGGTCATTTTTCATCCAAATATGCCAAACATTTCATGGCTCCAGCTTCTCAAATGTGACATTTCCTTGTCATGAGCCACAATAACCTCAATAATTTTGAGGTTTGGACTGTTGGTTAGACACAACAAGACATCTGAAGGTCTCACTTTGAGCTTTGAAATACTGACTCAAGTGATGTCACTCGAGTCAGAATCAGTTGGGTCTGTACACTTGAAGACTAAGTTTGAAAATGAAAAACCTGCAGGGTTTGAGTTACAAAAAAATTATCTACAACTTCTGTGAACATTCATAAATTTAGAGGATGCATCCCGATAAAGTTTGGTTTAGGTCTGTAAAACTAATGAGCCTGAGCTGTACTTTGTTTTTAGTGCTTTTAGCACGCTAACACACTAAACAAAATTGTAAAATTATATCTGCTAAAGATTAGCATATTAGCATTGTCTTTGAGAGCATATTAACAGTAAGCACAGCCTCTTCAAGCTGTTGGTTTAGAAAAACAATAACCATATTGCCAAAATCCAGGAAGGCCTATATCATATGTAGAGAATTAGATTTCACATTATTTTTTATAATGAAAAAATGTATGAACTTTTTACTGATGGATTACTTTGAACTGAAGATACAGTAAGTTCATTATCAAAGTCTGACCAAACTGCTGTACTGTATGTCATCATATGGAGATTCAGATCACAAGATGTCATTTCTTCTACTTATACTGTCTTTGAGACTTAAATGCACCATTATTACCCCCTGCTTAGACTTTCCACTCAGTTCATGGATGCCCGACTGTGAGATAGACGTGGAGCGCTGTGATTGTCTTCCTCTACCTGCGCCGACTCTCCAGCCAACACCGATCCATCGCTGTCAACTCAACTCCTCCATCTGTGCCCATAAGCATCAACATTTCGATCAAGCTTCCTGCAGGTAGGCCAGCGTGGAAGCCCATAGGGGACTTTATTACAATGATTTGCTAACTTGAAATGAAGATGTAATTCCACAATAGCATTAGAATTTTCCATTTGTGGTTGTGTTATTTGGGTCAAAATGAAATTGGCTGTTCAATGACCATTAAAGTGAAAATGGAAAAGCTGTTTGATTTTAAAGTCATTTTGTCCATTGTAGAGCAGGTTAAGTCTTTGAAATGAAATGTCAAACAACTTTTCCGTTTTCATTTTAATATGGTCACTGGACATCCATGAGTATGTCAAAATGCTGACTGGATTGTTGCATTTGATTTTAATTTTGACCCAAATAAGACCCACATAAATGGAAATTTAGCAAGGATGGACACATGCACGCACACATGATTGCATGAAGGATATTACGACATGGGCTCAGGAACACTTTGTAAGGCTGTTTCTGGTAAACACAGTTTGTTTGCAGATGACGACATTTTGTTTTATTTTAAATTTTACACAGTGTCCCAACTTCGTTGAAGTGGGGGTTGTATTTGTATTCCCAGCAGCTTCTCAGGGTATGAACTGAATAAAATAAAGTGGTCAGTTTGTCCTGGGTGAAGGCTGCCTGAGTGGCTCTGCTCTCTCCTGTGTGTGTGAATTCATGCATATTTTATACTCATAATGATCCCTCTTCTATTCACAGTTGCAAATGGCCCAAGTAGACGTCCAGTGGGGATATAAATAACGACAACCTGCTTGCCAAAGATGTTTGGAGGCAGAGAATGAAGGCTCATAATTTATTTACAGTCCTATTTATGCTGATCACTTTAACTAATTAAGATATTAACTCACATGACCATGTTAATTGATTTTTTAACATGCTTACATTATGTTTCAATCAATGTGTAAAGTTTATGTTTATGATTTATACATTTGTTCTTTGTGCACTGAATATGTAGTTTATATTAAAAGATTATTTTTATAATTTTAACCCACCTTGAATTTGTGAGTTATTGCTGAACCTCTGACGAACAGTTCACTGTAGTTATTAAAAAATTATTGAGTACAGAAATCATCTGTATGCTGAGCTTTACTTTAGAGGGTGGGAAGCTTTTGAGGAAAAAAAACCAAACTTGAACAATAAGGGCTGCTGAATTCTGTCACAATACTCAGTAAGGTCAATCTTGTTACCTCGAAAGAGTTTTATAACCTCATAATCTTATCCCTTGATTTAATCTTCATTTAAAGTTTATAAAAATCATTAATTCCCTCATATTTTCATATTTATGTTGTTTAACAGAACTGAATCACAGGGCACTTAATGTGGTTTTTGTGACTCTACTCAAAAAGAAAAGGATCCTTTAATGTCAAAGTAAAAGACATTTGTACAGGATGCAGTGTTCAAGTCTTTAACAGGATACAAAATCATCACTGGTGCAGCCACTTGTTGTAAAAGTCACATGATAAGTGAAATGGAGATCACCTGTGATTTGCCAAGGGGTGTCAGGTTGCTCATAGTATAAATACACCTGAATCTGGAGGATAGAAGGTCACATAAATGCCCCAAAACACAGAGGAGAGACTTGGGGGAAAGTTTGTTTTCCAGCAAGACAATGAGCCCAAGCATCGACACAAAGTGAAACAGGAATGTTTTAAAAACAACAGCATCATTGTCCTTGAGTGGTTGCTGAGTCCACGTCTCTGAGAATATGTGGCTGGACTTGAAGTTCGCTCATGATCCTCATGCAACCTGACAGAGCCTCGAGCAGCTTTACAAAAAAAAGAACAGGGGAAAATTGCAGCATCCTAACGTGCAAAGCTGACAGATCTGTTCGCAGACTCATGGCTGTAATGTCGTCTAAGTACTGACTTGAGGGGGCGAATACTGCTGCAAACTAGTACGTTCTATTTGTCATTAATTTCGATTGCTTCGTAGAGATCTGCCTTCACTTTGACACTGCTGTGCTTTCCTCCTGTTGATCAGTAACAAAAAGCCACATTGAATCTACTTTGACTCAATGTTGTAAAACAATAAAACATGCTTTTACATATTTTTATAGATATTGTGCAAGCAGCCGTTTTGCTGACATGAGACTTGCTACCATGGTATTTATTGAGTATCTGGTATTTATTTATTTATTTTTTTTGGTTTGCCAGGTGATAGAAGAGAAGGTTCAAATCTATTCCTCCATGTTTTGTATTTGATATATGTGAAGTGTTTGAGTTTCCAGGCAAAAGTCCATCTTCTCTAATAACACTGCAGCCGAACAATGCAGGAAGACAGAGTGGACTGTAAACACAACCTCTCATAAAACAGGTGCAGCATTCGGAAATGTGCTTCACTTCTGTTATTGCCTGGTGAAAGTATTGATTTCAATCTGCCATTTCAGTTTTTTTCCACAGTAGTGCTGCTGATTAACAGAATGATAACATTGAAGCGTAAAGTATATGTCCTCCCTCCTTTTTGTTGCATGAAAGTCCCCATGAAATGACAAGCAATCATAGTTTAATTAGTTAAGGTGTTGTGAGAGCTCCTGTGGGCGCTCGCTCTCGTAGCAAAATTAACACCTTTCCTTTGGGAGCCATTCAGGTTGTTACCAAGGTCAGAATAAAAAGCGTCAGTGGCTCAGATGTAGGCAGACCCTACAAGCAGAACTGCTGCTACCTTTCAGTCCTCACATGGGATCAAGCTTTTAAATCCTCAGCTGATCCTGTCCCAGTGATCACAGAACAAAAATGGATTTTGCCATTAGTATTTGAGTACTGCACATTCCAGATTATATGACGATACGAAATACTGACAGGCCTGACGTTACAGTTATGTTATGGAGTTTTGTCTCCCCCTTCCTGCACTTTCTGTGTACTCCGGTTTTATCACTGTTCCTCACTCTTACTTAGTGCAAACTTCATTACAAAAATACTGTCTTTTTACACTGCTGCCAAAAGAAAAAAGATGTATATCCACTCCTGCGTCTACATTAAAATCCCTGTTAAATGTGTTAAACTCCTGTTTGTTTGGCTTGCATACATTCTGATGGAAGGAATTCGAAACAATCAATTCACACAAAGCCAATATGATAAACAGCTTCGTCCAAAACAACACACACAAGCTGTCTGAAGGCTTTTCACAGCACTGACTGAAAACACTGTAGCATGAAGCTACATTAAGTTCAAAACTTATTTGTATTTTTTTAATTGATCTTATTTTAATGATGCCATTCATCATCATTTCATTGTCCTATTTTGCCCTGGAGGGTGTGGACACAGGGTATCTTGGACAGAGAGGTCTTCCATGATGATATGCTTTTGCTGGTGTGGTGGTGTGTGGTTACTAAAATAGTGCGTTAAAAAAAACATTAACATTAAAAATTTAAACAACTTAACAGAAGAACCTGTAAAATTTACTTTGTAATTTACAAATAAATGACATTTAAAATCGGTAAACCGGCCTTTTTCTGCTGGATAAGCCAGACCAAGCTTCTCTCAAACTAATTATTTCTGGAGCATTTACATGCAGCTGTCGCTTATTGTACATTGAAACCCATTTAATTTCACTGCATAATAGCAAAGGCTATGATTGCATGCACTTAGCCTTACATACCTACTACTCGCTGTTAACCAGAAATGAAAACAGGCCAGCATCATCACGCAGGTTGTCACAAAGACACTGGATGCCATCAGGTTCTCTTCAAAGTCTCTGCAAAGTCTCCAAGGTGCACAAATGGCCAAAAGTAGCCACATCACTCAGTTTTTGCTGCCAGGAACACGCAATTGCAAATTATAGGACATCAAATTGCATCAAATTTTCTGCAATTTTAGCCCTATGCAGCACAATAGGAGAAAGGAAAATGATGCTTCTTTGTGAAACGTGAAAAGTCAGAAAACACATTAAAGACAGTGCTAGAAAAGACTAATAACACTGATAAAAGCAAACACTTCACTCAACAGCAGCAGCAAACTCATGAAGGTCAGCAGATTACAAGACCCGAAAATATGATTAACATGTGGTCCTTAATAGAACCATCTCATCTTTGCTACTATTAGTATTACAGAGTACAACGTTTTCTTATACTACATAATAGGAAAAAGAAGTCAAGTTATCTCAAAAAAAAAAAAAAAAAAAAAAAAATTTCTTGGCCTTTATGGAGGGTAGTAAGCAGCAGTTTGAACATGCTCACATTCAAACTAAACTGAAATAAAGGTTGGTTAGAGGATTAAACATATGACTGAGTGAGAAATGGATCTGGAAAAAAACTGGAAATTATGAAGATCTGGAACACAGAGCTTCAAAAAAAGCAGAAATAAGACTCCCTTTCGTTGTGTTTGGCGATAAGCGGTGCTGTAAAGACGGCCCCATGACACCTAGTGAGAAATCTAATTAAATTTTCCATAAAGCCACTTTGGCATCAACTGTGGAATAAACACGATGGCATTTCGGTCCCCTGATGTCCGTACATATGTCAGTGACCTTTAGAGTTACTTTGTGAGGGCTGAAAGTGCTATCGCTTTTTATTTCTCTCCTCCTGCTCAGACAGTTGGATAAGACTGAAACATCTAATGGAGAACCAACATCACATCTTATCCAATAGACTTCAATAAGAATGAATCCCTCCTTCCTATTTCCTACCATTTTAACAAGTTCTTCAAAGCTGAGAGAGAAAAAGAACATGTATGCAGTAACACGTGGTGAAACACATTGTGAATAACACAGTTTTGTTGCTCTATCATGTCAGTGTTATTCATGTTTTTTGTCATTTATATTCTAATGTTATCCCTCCGCTCCCTGCGTGTGTGTGTGTGTGTGACATGAAATAAAGACAAATAAAAATGAACAAACTGATGCAGGGCTATGAAGAACATTTAATCTTTACATTGTTTTTTAATTCACAGACCAGTATGCAACTTACATAAGTGTGGTGTGGAAACTCGAAACACTCTGAGACTGGACTTTCCAGAGAAGTAAAAGATTTGAAAGTGAAGTTCAATTAAAATTTTGAATTTTAAGACATTATAACTAGAATATTTAACATTTCTTAACGTAACCCCCCCCCCCACATACACACACACACTTAACACAAATTATTACTCAAAGCAAAGTAGTTTTATATATGTCTTATTTTTTTAAACATGTCTAGAGGGGATCTTTGAGTGATTAATGACCTTGAGTGATTACAGAAATCATCATTCTTGATGTTATTTTTGGCCTTTGTCATCCTGCAGGTTCACATATGAAAGGCGGCCATGCAAGAATTATTACAGCACAACCGCTGCAGGAAAAAATCCTCCTGAATTCCTGCAGGAAGCCAAGAAATCTTCCTCTGCTGTGGAGGAAGGACTGACCATGGATGGGTCAAAAAGCGGGAAAGTTTCCCCCCTCAACTATGCATGTTGTGTGTAATGTGACGAATGAAGGAATTCTTCTTCCTCTTAATCGCATTGTGAAGAAGGATAAATCACAAAGTCGACAATCTTTCTCCAGAATGACTCACACCACCTTTAATCTTCCTGCAGGATTTATGCAGAATTTACGCTGAAATTTACACTTTGAAATTCCTGCAGAACTCTTCCATGGTCATGCAGAAGCCTGCAGGACTTTTTAAGGACTGTAAAGCTTCCACACATGTTAATGTGCTTTTATTAGTCTGGATTCATGTGTCTTTCATTCCTTAAATCCAAAGATCATACCTCATCCTTATTTACATTCCAGACATTCCACAGAATGAGCCTGACCGTAAAGATGACATGTTAAGTAGACGTTGAGACCATGCAGGTTAGAAATTTGGCAAGGCGCTACACACCACAATTAAACAAACAGTATCCAGACTGAATTATACAGCCACTCAACACAACCTGAGCATCATCCTCTCCCTCTGTGAAACACCAAATTAGGACACTGCAGTTTGATATAGTGACTGTAAATCTAGCATGTGAGAGTGCAGAATAATCATGTGGTCGCGTATGCGCAGTCAACAGGACAGAGCCCAAGTACAAAAGCGCTCGTGAGCCTCCACTTTAACTTTTCAATAAAATGACTAAGTGATATAGTTCACACTACTTTATGTGTCATTTTCAGCGATTTTATATTATATTTCTTCTATTGGAAAGAAAAACGTGTGGTATAATGCGCTTAAGCTAAACACCAACTTAGTGTCTTTCATGAAACTGAATGTAAATTGCTTTAACACACAACCACAAAAAATCTGAATACACACACACACACACATTGCAAATGTGTTTTCTAAGACATGCACTTACAATCACAGTCCATCATTCACACTGTGTACAACACAGCTCAATAACGATCTATAACCCGAGGACAACCAACATTTAAAATACAGCTCTGAAGGTTCACTTGAAACTCACAGTTATCACCACAGCATCAAACATTTAAAAACATTACACACATGCAGCAAGAGGGCGCAGCAGAATCTTATACATCAATATTCATCAGATTCTCCACTGATACAAACAGATACCACATATTAAAGCACATGGCAACTTTTATCTTTTAGCAACATCATAGCAAAAGCATTTAAATGTATTATTTTTATTTGACTTCATTAAAGGTACCCCTTGACTCCTTGGAGAGCTGTAGTCTTGATACTTAAAGGGTGACCAGCCTTATTCTGTCATTTCTGAAGACTAATTCTGGATTCTGTTAAAATGTCTTCTGTCTATTCACTTCATTAAGATGTTATTGTTCATAGAAAATGTTATCCTTCCATGCCTCTCCAATCCCAAATTCTGCACCTCTGTCAGAGTTTCTAAGCTTGGATGAGACCCTTAAAGGGGCTCTGCAAAGCTGAACTTCTTCAGCTTTCAGCTGTTTTTGGTAAAGTTGTCCTGAGGAGTACATCTCAGCCTGAGAAAACAGCTGAATGATGTCTTTATGTGCGAGAAACTGCACATGTGGAGATTGAACGATGTGCTCATTTAGGTACAGAGAATATAGCCAAGAGATCCTGTCGTGTTGCATTATGGGAATTGTCTCCCCCTGTCTTCTAGTTATTTCATCTACAGTATATACTGCTAATTTCCAAGTGTAGGTACTTCTTAAAAGAAAATAATGCTGCATGCATTGCACTGCTAATTAACAAGTTTTCATATGCTAATATTATAAATTATAAACATGCTTTCCCCGGGCGCCATTCGGCTGGTCCCCGGGCGCCGGTTGGCTGGCAGCCCACCGCTCCTGGTCTGGACAAGACGAGGACCAAGGATGGGTTAAAGGCGGAGAGAAAATTTCACATATCCATGGCGTGTGCAGTTTCCCCTCCCTAACTTTGCATGTTGTGTGTCAAAAATGTGACTAATAAAGGATTTCTTCTTCTTCTTCTTCTTCTTCTAAACTAGGATGCTAGTATTGTCAATATTAGCATGTAGCTTAAGTGCAGCCTCACAGAAACGGTGAGGGTGTTGGCTCTCCATCAATATCTGCTCATGGCAACTAAAACATGACTAAGTTATGGCTGTTCAGCTCAGTGGAGGTTAGAGAAAGAGCGTGGTCTGTGGTCTGAGCGTGTTTTAACACACTTCAGTGACTTCAAGCACGTGACATGACTGGTTGTTGACATTTAATCGAAATCACCATCTCTCTCCAACCTTAACCTTTTGCTGCCGCAGTCTACACACGTGCTGCATTTAGGATGCAGCTTATCAAAGTCATGCCTTCAGACGACCATGTGGTCTAAAAACACTCTAATTCACAGGAAACCATGTTGCCTGTGAACGTAATCAGTCACCAACAAGATGTAATGTATTTTATAGGAGGCAGGGTTAGAACATGTAGGATCCAATGTTTTTAGAGTTGCTAAATAGTCAAAGTCATTATGGTTACACTTAGACCTTGGTTGATTTGATCCTGATGACTCTTCTATTGCATTAATATCTTTTTCTCAAGTCCCAAAGCTTAATGAGAGTGGACTATTTAAATGCTGGAGTACACCTTTGATTGCAATAAATTAACTAGTCATAAGGATCTTATTTGCATGAATATGTCCAGATGTAGTTAGCAAGGCCACTGACTCAAGAGCAGAACTGTTGCATTGAGATTTCTTTTTACATAATGCTGCAACAACAAAGCAGTAAGATTGTATAAAAACAAGTGAAATATTCCAAAAGGTATTTGACAAACTGTTACTACTTCAAATTAGATAAGACTATTATACTGATACATCGCCAAAAGAGCGATGGGTTGAATGAGCATGTCTCATTTTAAGTGAAAGCATTAATAACTTAATCTATTATGAGGGGAACTGAGCTGAAACATGTGGAAAGCACAGATGCACACATGAACATGCTGTAGAACTTTCTCTCTCTCTCTCTCTCTCTCTCTCTCTCTCTCTCTCTCTCTCTCTCTCTCTCTCTCTCTCTCGCTCACACACACACACACACACACACACACACACACACACACACGTTGTGTTTTTATCACTTGTGGGGACATTACATTGACTTACATTCATTTCCTGGAGCCTTACCCTAACCCTAACCACTATTTGCCTATTCCTTGTTATGGTATGTGCGACAATAGGCACAGCCAGGACCCAGGTTGCAGAGACAGAGTAACCAAGTTTGTTCAAAAAACAAATTGCAAACAAAAGAGTGACGAAAATCACTGCTAGGGGAAAAAAGCAATGTAGGCTGCAAAGGACAAAACTAAAATAATGCAATGCTGCAAGCCTGAACGAGATACTGTAGAAAAAACTCAAAATCACCAAAATGGGAAAATTTAGAAAATCTCTAGAAACAAAAAAAATCACCTTCACAGGGAAACATTACGAATAAACAATAAACTAAACAAACTCGAGAAGACACTGGAGCTGGAAGCGAGGAGGAAGGTGACAAGGCACACAGCGTGGCGAGACACATGAGAGCAGAACAAGGAAAATCCTCCGGCACAGCCAGCGACTGACGAGCTCATGCCGCTCAGGTGTGTCTCAGAAGTGGCCAGGAGATCGGACCCGCCCCCTTCCACGCTCCAGCAGGGCGGAGACAAACACTACACAAAACAAGTCATAAAAATCGAGACCACAACATTCCTAATCCTACACCTAACCTAACCTTACCTAACCCGTAACCCTGTCCTCAGTCTTCACCCTAAAATTTAATGATTTACATTAAGGGGACCCGCATTTTGTCCCCATGAGATAGGTGAGTCCCCACAATGTGACTGTAAACAGATTTTTGTCCCCACAATGTGATAAATACCTGGTCACACACACACACACATACACACACTTCCCTTACGCTCAATCCTCCTGACAGAGCCGTCTGCCATTGAACACGCTCAGACTCGCCATGGAGTTAATGCGTGCTGCGGACAGTGGTCACATGTGTGTTATAATGTGTCGGGCTCGGTGGGGTGCGTTTGAAGATCACACGACAGCAACAGCAAAGCTGCTGGTTGAACTGCTTCTGGAAGGTCTTGCTCAGCAGGTAAAGGGCAAAGGGGTTGAGGCAGGAGTTAGTGAAGGCCAGGATACGAGCTACGACGCTGCACACAAAGTGAACCAGGGATGTGTCCACCTGGCGGGGCCAAAGACAGGGTGGAGGGTTGAGAGACAATGGATCATAACCAAAATGGAGGGAAATAGAGGTATGCGTTTACTGTAAGCAAGTACAAATACATCATTCGGATATGAATGTGTAAGTAATATTTGTCCGGATGCTTTATTTTAATCTGAACTGTCTCCAATTACATGAACAAACTTCTATTGTCTCATTTTTATCAGGCCCTCCAGATCAACCTTAAATGCATTTAGACACAACCTGCAGTTTCTAAAGAAAAATCACGCTATATGGCCCAGTGAGTCGCCACTGACGGTTAACATTTACACAGCCAATAAATGAGTAGTTAATTTAGCAACTTGATTAAAATATACATATAAGGAATGCA
Source organism: Chaetodon trifascialis (assembly GCF_039877785.1). NCBI lineage: Eukaryota > Metazoa > Chordata > Actinopteri > Chaetodontiformes > Chaetodontidae > Chaetodon > Chaetodon trifascialis. The sequence continues at coordinate 8,770,330 of NC_092056.1, forward strand.
TGACAGTAGAAAACAATTAAAAACAGTAAATTAAGCTGCATTGATGATTTCTGACAGCTCACTTATGGTATAAAGCTGATACAAATACACATATTTATGACATAAACTAATACAAATACATAAAGTAACTGTGAGTTACACTGCCAATATATAGTACAGACAGACGTTAGAAATAAAGTGTTTTTTGTCTACCTGGGAGTAGTGATAGGAGCGGTATAAGTAGATGATGTGACTGGGCAGCCAGCAAACTGCAAACAGGCCAACAAACACCAGCACGGTCTTCGCCAAGCGCTTTCTCGATTCAACCTGTTGAACGACAGAGCAAAAATGTTAAATAACATGAAATAAAATTAATGTTTAATTGTATTCCTGCCGGTGATGGAGGGAGTATTCAGAACTTTTACTGAAGTAGTAATACAACAATGTGAAAGTAATTTATCACAAAGTCTGACATTCAAAATTCTACTCAAGTAAAAGCGAAACGTGCTGAAAGTACCAAAAGTAAAAGTACTCATCGTGAAGCAGAATGACCCTTTTCAGTGTTAGTTTTTTATATAATTACACATTGTACACTTAGACATAGATTTTAATACATTAATACATGATTACTGGATTATCATTACTGATGCATTACTTTGTAAACTGCATTTGTATGTTGTTATTAAGTACAGTACTGCAGAAAATGATCTTACTGGCTTTCCACCACCGATTTGTGCAATATTGTAGCTACCATTAAAGTCACTGAGGTTATGTCATCTGTAATTTTTCTGCGACTTGGGGGATTTAACATTGTAGAATACCATCTTAAATTTTGTGGGCATAGTGGGCATCTACTGGGCAGCTTCCAGTATTTTAAGACTATAAAATTTCACTCAGTAGAGACTTTTTTCCTGAGGGGACTAATAACCTCAGAAACAAGCTGCAGCCCTGGAGATGCTGGACATAACACTGGCCTGTAGTCTTGCGTGCACGTTGCCCTCCACAGGCAGGTTGGAGGCGCTCCTCATCAAGCTGTGGGCGATGAAGCTGTAGTACATGGATATGACCAGCAGGGGAATGACGTAGAAAATGAGGAAGGAGGCCATGGAGTGGATCTTAGGGTGCAGTTCCCCAGCATTGGGATAAGGGGCGCAGGTGACGAAGCTCTCATTGGTGGAGGTTACGTTGAAGGTGTCGAGGTCTGAGAAGACGGCCTCGGGGATCGCCAGGACCAGAGAGAAGACCCAGATGAGCGCCGCCCGCAGGACAATGCTGGTAGTGGTGCTTGGTGTTTGGATGTCAAGGGGCTTCACAATGGCCCTATACCTGATAGATAGATAGATAGATAGATAGATAGATAGATAGATAGATAGATAGATAGATAGATAGATAGATAGATAGATTAACATATGCAAAAAAACAGAGCAGTGACACAGAACCAAATGTTTGTAGATTATACGTATAAGAAGTCATTAAATGGCAATATTGATTATACAATCTTATACAGTTTCCCAATCTGGGAACTCATCAGTTATTCCTGATAATGTCTTAAACTGATCTATTAAGCATCAGGGGTAAAAGCATCAGCACTGTCGAACTTGAGGAAGTAATATAGAAAATGAGAGGAAATGAAAACAAGCCCCATCTTGAAGATAACGTCAACCTGCGTGTGTTATGAATATCCAAAAGGAGTATTGATTATTAAATCTGGTTTAAACCTGGTGAAACGAACAGGCAGCTCATACAGAAAGCAGCGAAGTACTTTTGTACTTTGCCCACTTCCCCTCCACAGTCTATTTCATTTAATCTTGTTTTAATTCACCCAGAGTCCTCCATTGATTCCATGAATCTGTGACACTAAAACTATTGAAAAGCACAGTGTGAAAAATGCGTGTCAGCAGCCTTGACTGTCACTCAGATCTATGCAAACCATAACCACACAGTCTTGATGAAGCTGATCAGCTCAGTTTTTACTCCAATGAATGTTAGCTACCAATGGTTTTATTCTGAATGTTACCTTTGATTGTTGGTTGTGTAGTTATTAATATTTAACCTCCTTCATAGGAGGCCTATTGTGTCTGCCTTCTCTCTGAAATGACCTACCCAAAATAAATAGATCAGATTAAAATATGTGTTACTGTGTAAGAGTAAATTTATCTTGAACAAAGTAGAAAATTTTCATCTTTATCTCTGCCTAAAAAATAATAGTGAAAACCACCTTTAAATCATGGGATAGTACCCAAATTCATCTAGGAATTAGTAAAGTAATATCTGATGACAAACTGTGCGAAAGCACAGGCTAAAAAAATGAACCTGAGCAGTTTTACAGATGTTTTAATACAGATATGTCCAGGCGCTCATCTGGGCACATCTGGGCAGAGGGCTGTTATCTCTACCAAGCATACGGAGAAACTCCTCCATTGAAAACACTTTTTCAGCCTTTTTTCTGCTTGCTATTGTTCTTAGCTCTCATAAAATGACCAAATGCAAGTAAAAACGGCTCAGCAGTTTTCTTTGTGTACGCTCTCCCCATTCATGTGCACATGAGATGGAGCGCTGAAACTCCAGTCAATATCTCAGCAACCAACTGGTCGATTTTGATGATCGACACCTCTATCGACCAGTCAGAGTCAAGAGAACCGATCCAGAAGTAACCTTGAAGTAAACAACCAGGACTTTCGTGATTGATCTCAAACTAACACAGAGTCACAGGAGGAAAATAACTTTTGACCACGAAACAGCAAAGGTAAAACATACTTTATGATTTAGCGAAGTTTTTTTCTGCTACTTTTTGGCTGTTAGTTCACCGAGTTTTCATCGCACAGTGAGGAGGCAGACATCTTCATGATCATCAGACTCGCTGCTTTCATGTAATACCAGGCTTGTGTGGTTTGCGTGACGTGAACTCAGCAGACGCTCTAAAGTGGACGTACACTATTTTCGTATTTTCATTTCATGCCCATATAATTTATTGCTGTATGAATTATGTTTTGTTTGGGTGGCAATGCTTGGTAGAGGCTTTAGCTGAGTTTCTCCTTGTCATTCTGGTATGCTACAAGTTAGGATTGGTACTTCCTAGCATGAGCATTGACCATCTGAACTGCATGCATTTCACGCTTCCCCCCGTACAGGGAGCGCTCGTACTGAAGAGATGGTACAGAGCAAGGGTTGGCACTTTCTGTCTTACCTCTATTTGGGGGACAGTCATCCTTAACTTTTGGATCTACGCTGCTTTGGGGGATGTAAACAGGAAGTAGAATGTTGGCACGGATCCTGTGAGTTATGCTGTGAGCCTGCAGGCGGAGCCCCATTTCTGTAAGCCTGTATTTGTTGACTTTCTGAGAAATTTGCACCATTAAAAGTCTGCCAAACTGGTATGAGCCTTTTTTTTTTATTATTCAAGAGCGTGGTCTTTCAATTGCAGAAGCAGAACAAATGTAAGTTCACGAAGGGGCTAATTGAGACGGAGAAAGCATTAGAAAATCTGAATGTGAAATCAGTGAGTCATGCTCATGAACAGGAAGGAAAAAAGGCCTTACGACTGACAGAGATTGTCGAAGATAATGACGTTGTTTGATCCAGGACTGTACACGTGGTGATCACCTCTCCAGCAGCTCTTTCAAATCTGATGCATCAACTCTCACTCACACGTCAAACACCTTCCTGTTTTTGCATCATGCAGTTAAAATTACAGATTAGCAATTAGCAAAAAATACACAAAGTTCATCCATGATGATTGGCTGATGACAGCCACGACTCATGGACATCTAAATCCATGTGATATTTCTGTGAAGCACCAAAAGTACGAGCCCCATCAAATGTGGAATAATTTGTCTGAATTGATTTGTTGCATACATGTGGTTGCAGTTGACGATGTGTTCAAGAGTCATGAAGCAAAACCATTGATTTGGGCTTGTTAGGAGGGGGTTATTTCAGTTAACTGGGAAGTTAATTACATATGTTGAAATAAATGGAAGAAGGTTCTTTAAGTTGTTATCAAGATTGACTTATTTGTGTGTTTGGCTTGTTGTTTTCAACATTGTGCTGTATTAAAGTGTATTTCTGTTTATTTATTCCCAGCAAGACATGTTTAACTTGTGATTAATTATAGATTTACTTTCTTTGTTTTATTTTTCTTTATTTGGAGCCCCATTAACTTCCACAAAGTGGTTGCTAGGGGTCCACTTAAAAACCGGCCTTGTTTCCATGCACTTTGAGGACAACACTGACCCATCTTCCTTTTATAGTGGTAGTGGGTAAAATAAAAGCCAAGAGACAGCTTTTTCAGGGAAACTTGGTGCACTTTAATGTGAGTTTGGCAGTGAGGTGAGCAGAATGAGTTTACATAAAAAGACATTTAAAATATAAAATACCTGGAATATTCATTAATTACATTATGCCATAATCCTAAAAGTCATTGGTAAAGTCATGCAGTCTACAATACACATTTCCACAATAACAAATCTGTTCTTAAAATGATTCAGCTGTGTTTGGGGAAAAGGCAGCGGGAAGCCAAGCCATCTTCAGCACCAGTGTGGAGCTTCAGGAGAGGTCCTGCTCGGCCTGCTGCCAAATGACAAAGCAGAATAAAGACACTGAATTAAACTGAAATGGAAATTAATAAGTGAGGTGAATGTTGGGAGCATGTGTAACACTGGCAGAGACACAGGATTAATGAAACGTGAAATGTCAGTCAAGACTCATTAACACTCACCTCTCTGGCAGTCATTTCATATCTGGAGCATCACCTCTCACCCACGTCCAGCACCTTCCTGTCACTGCAGCACGTAATTAAAATGATTGATCGCCAATAATGCACAGAGAAGCTTGTCCAGCTGAGTAAACTTTGACCGCAGAGACTGCAGAGCCCTGTAGGTCATTTGTTCAATGGTGACTCCCATTACTTCACAATGTGGAGAGATGTCTGACACAAAGATATTGCAAAGATGCTGTACATCCAAATATTGCACAGATGCCCTAAAAAAATACAAAATAGGCACTTGCAGTTTGTACATAGTTCAAAATTTCAACTGCAAATGTAACATGCAGTACATGAGCATGCACACACAGACTGAGTTTACGTTGGATAGCCCTAGTTTAGTAATTAGAGCAGGATTTTAGAGCTTGCCTCTCAGATTTGGGTAGGAAGACGACTCCAAAGAAGATGGACCTGGTAAGAGAAGGCCCGACTACCAACTGGTGCTATGTTTATTTTAAGAATAGTCAGGAGACTAGCGCTCTGAGATCATAGAGCCCTCACAGGTATACGAGGAGAGACCAGAGGTGATAAGCAGGATGGTGCAAGTCTGTGCAATTCTTTATAAGTTGAAAGTTGAATCTTGAAGTCATATCTACTGTACCATGTATAGGGAGCCAATGTGACGACATAAGAACAGTTGAATATGATGTTTATTGTAATAGTTAGCCACCCTGGCATTACGAATTTGTCATCTATAGCCTTGGGACCAGACAATAAACATGATGAAAATGCACATCTTATTGAGAGAGCTGAATACTGCAATTACTCTAAGATAACATTACCATAAATGACCATGGATATCAACTGACATGACAACAACAAGAAGCAAACACACCAGGAAGTATGTTTAAATAAATATATATAAATATATTTCCCAACAGACAGCCTTCTGTGAAATGCTTGCAGGTTGTGCTGCAAACTTGCTTGCAGCACAACCAAATAGTTTTCTCCTAAGAATATTGGCTTTTTAGAAGAAGAAATGTACTTTATTTATCACACATAGTTGCACACACTACATGCACAAGCCATGCTTCCGTGAAATTATTTTTTCAGCATTTGACCCATCCTCGGTCTGTCGAGCGATGGGCTGCCAGCTGCCAGCCGATGCCGGTGTCCACGCCCGGGGACCCATCCCTTCTCGTCACCATTGGTCAGGTGGTGATCTTCTTGCATGTTTTTAGTGGGGGTTATTACGGAGGAAACCCCGGGTCAACACAGGGAGAACATGCAAACTCCACACAGAAAGGCCCCTTTTTCCTCGAGCAGCAGGCACTGAAGACATGGTGGAGGACACACCACCAGCGCCCACAGCGGGATTCGAACCGGGGACCTTCTGGCTGTGAGGCGACAGTGTTACCACTTGTTCCACCGTGCTACCCAAATGCCATTTCGTATTTTTATATTCTGTACATAATGTACAAATACATAGTTGTTTTTCTATTCTGTATCCTTTACACTTTTCTATCTTGATCCTTTTATGCCACTGTGCTTTTTCTCATACTTGCTGGCTGTAATAACTGAATTTCCCCAGTGTGGGATCAATAAAGTCTTATCTTATCTTATCTTATCTTATCTTATCTTATCTTATCTTATCTTATCTTATCTTATCTTATCTTATCTTAATGCAAATGGAATTGAATGGAATAATCTTGAAGCTCAACAAAGATGTCATCAATTTAATGGGACTCTGAATTAAACATTAACCTTATTATTATTATTATTATTATTATTATTATTATTATTATTATTATTATTATTATACAAAGCTCGAGGGATGATCCTGTTCGCATTTTTCTCATTACCTGCGCTCAAAAGGTCACGTGACGCAGGTTAGTCAGGAGTCCGTGCACAAAGTGTGTGTGGCACAAAGATGGCAGATGAAAGAGAAAGAACCAACATCTGCACGCTTGGACATTCACTCACGCACGCTCACACGCACACATCCCACACACTTGCGACTAAAACATAATTTTCCCGCAAGGATTTCTTGTCCTTTTAGAGAGATGATCCAGGGTCTTTTCTATTAGGTTTTAAAGGGATGCTTATAACATTTATATTAAAGCATCCTGAAACATCTCATAAAGACATTTTTTCCTCTAAAACATTTTGATATGAAGCGCGTCCTCCTGACTGTGACAGTGATTTTCGTCTGCCACTTAAAAAAGTCATCTGAAATTGCCATCAAAAGTTTGAAATCCTTCACTGACATCAATTAATTGACAGCTGATTCAGAAGCATCTGACTGACTGTCTCTGCGCACGTGTCAACAGCCTTCACCGCTCTCTCGTGCGTAACGGGTCTTCTGATCAATGCACAATAAAATATTTACCCTCCATTCTAGTGATTAAACATCAGTTCTGCACATACATTTCAATGAGGACAAAAACAACATGAGATTTGGATCATTTCGCTGCCGCACAGGTCATTTGTGATTGACAGTGAGTGACAGCCTAGTGATTATAAGGTCAGTAAGATGACCAGAACAACAGAAACTGGAGCCTACCTGTCAGCAGAGAGAGCTGTGAGAGTGAACACAGATACCCCAACCGAAGTGAGCTGAATGAAGGGGATGACTTTACAGCCCACTCTGCCGAACAGCCACTCCTCTGACAGGAAGCGGCTGGCGTCCACCGGGGCGCTGGTCAGCAGCAGTAAAACGTCCCCCAGCGCAAGACTCGACATGAAGAGATTCGGCACATTGCGGATGGATTTGGCAGAGCAAAACGTCTTGATGAGCGTGATGTTGCCGATCAGCCCCAACACGCTGATTACACCGTAAACAGAAGCGATGGCCACCCCTGTTGTGAACCACATCGTCCGTGCCGAGCTTTGGGCAGCAGTGACGCTGCGCGACGCGTTTGGTTACAGGTGCTCCATCTCTCCCTCCGTTAAACCAACTGACTACCTAAGAGATGTTCTCTTTTAAAAATACAAGTTCAAACTCAGAGAAATACGCACAGGTCCTTTGGGTTTACAGACCGAAGGCAAAACTAGTGTGGAGTCAATTTTGTTTCCAACTTCAGGGTTGCGTTCACGTCCCCCCCCCCCCCCCCCCCCCCCCCCCCCCCCCCCCACACCAGTGCGCTCACAGTGCGCCAATAAAGAGCAGAGAAATAGATGGAAATAGAAAAGAGATAGATGGAGAGAGAGAGACAGATAAAGATAGAAAAGGCTCAATCTGATCGTTATATTGTTTAAAGGGGGATAAAACTCCCTTTAGAAAGAAAAAAAAGTCTTAGTCTGTTGTATTTGTCGTGTTTTTGTTTATTTTACATTTGTCTCGTTTCTTCTTTTCTGATGTTGGATCAGTATGTGATAAATAAAAAAAAGAGCCATAAAGAGTACACATGCTAAAATCCAAGCTGCATTTGACAATCAAATAACATGGGGTGTGATGGTCGTGAAGCGAAGAAGCACTTAAACTTAATTGCAGTGCAGTTTTAGTCGATTTAGTAATTTGCAATGAAGTCTTCTGACCTTTTACTGCAAGATTCACAGCAATGAAACCACGTAAGAAAGCACCATAAAGATCACTGGAGCCAAAGAGAAGCTTGACCAGAGGAAATTAACGAGCGCCCATCAAAAGACATGTCAAGATCACCAGAGCATTTCTATCCTTTTCCTGCTTCTAAAATCGATCATTATTGTCTTTTATTTACTCTGCTTTTGTTAAGCATAGGTTCTTCAATATTTCACACTCAGTGTAGGTGAAAGTCTGTGTAGTCTTTTAACTGTCTGTTTCGTTTTTTCCTTGTATCTGTGTTGTCCGTGTCATTGTGAGCTGCCAACAGAAACGACCTTGATAGAGACAAATATATTTTAAATTCAAAAGAACTGAACAGACTTGCTGAGAGTGTATCTGCCCTCATCCAGTGTGTGTATGCTCACAAAATGATAATGTGCTGATGTTTAGCAGGTGTAATGTTTAGATTTACCATCTTAGTTTAGCAAGATTGGATGCTAAGATTTTCTAAACAGCACTAGCAGAGGCTGATGGGAATATCATTTGTTTTGCAGGTACTAGTTTTGGACAATTTTGACAAGAAGATGGGGCTAAATGACATGTTACGGTATCACCAAAGTTCTTATAACTGATCCTGAGGAGACCATGAATGTGTTTCATGACAGTCCGTCCAATAGTTAGATAGAGATCTCATTCATAACCACTAACTTCAGCCTCATGGTGGTGCTAGAGGAAAGTCAAGGGTCAAAGTCAGTAGGTTTTATATTTAAGTGCTCTTACATCTATCAAAACTGCATGCTGAGTTCAGATCCAGTCATTTGAAACTGTGTCCAAAACTGGCCGCGATGCATTAATAACCACAGAGTGAGTCATGTTATGCTCCTGTGAGGGCTATGAGATGTGTTGTTTTCGCGGGCTGACTGATCAAATTTACCTGATCTCCGGGTAGCTCCACATCCTGCACTAACCCCGGGGGTACCTGTAGTAAGTGATGTCTCTATGGACCCTCATGTACCTCGAGATAATGGAACATCACAGGTACCAGAGATGAAAAAGGGCTCGCAGGCCATCAGCAGGCACTCATGTAGAGAAATGATCCATGAGGGACCCCTCACTGAAATGTTTCTTTAACACAGACGTCACGGATACGAACGCAGAAACAATGATGACCTGTGAACCAGCAGGGTGTAATATGCCACGGAGAAAGAACATCACTGATCCTTGTTTATCTCTGCGGTTTGTCAAGGGCTGCCAGGCAATTTCGCATGCTTTAATCATATGAAATAACAAATGAAAGGTGCTATGGGGTCCGGACTCATCATGTGGAGACGAGATAAGACTGCCAGAAGTGCAAGAGATGAAATTGGTTATGGTGTTAATCAGAGGAGAAGGAGGGCATGAGAACAGGAGGTGAGAAGGTGGCCTGGATAAAAAACAAACTGTATATTCTCTTTCATGTACATACAAATAAGCATACACCTGCTTATGGGTGGAAAAAGCACAAATACAAACAATTATCTTTGGATTACTTTCACCCCTTATAAAAGGGTTCCTGGCTGTGTGAAAATACAATGAAGGAAATGAATGATTTAAGCAAGGAAAAGGTTACTCTTGAAACACAAAATGTCATGTAAATATCAAGCAAAAGATGATGCCCTCACACTGAGCAGACATTTGCTGCCTAATTTAACAGCGGAAATACACCGTTCAATTATCTTCCGCTGCGGTTCCCTGCCTGAAATGTGTTACTCTATGCCACAAAATGCCAGACTGAAGCTCCAGCGAACTTACACACAGTTACACAAAATGCTGCAGGGTGTACAAGAATTGAACAGACAGTTGAGGCAGCAGGTTTGAGTCACTGGAAGTCTTGTAACTGGAGAACAAAAAGGTGGCTGATCTTCACAGCCTCCAGCCTTGGCTAGTTATGATTAAGGCACAGTGTTTCATTTTTCCTTCACAGCCACCAGTCAGTGATGACACACACGCCGAAAGTGTCAGTGTGAGACACTTCGAGGAGTTACAAAGAAGCCTGATTTGAAGGCTACACTAATGCAATGTTGTGCTCTTGTGTGTCATGAATGATCGTTGTAATGTACTGACACCATCTCTAATTTCCATGCCACACGGCTGGGTGAAGATCTTTCAAAGTGCAGTCGGCCCATTGTGGCTGCTCATAGGCAGAAACATTTTCAGGAAGTCAAACCATGAACTTTGACCACATCCGTTGGCAGAGCATCATGAAAGCGGCATCAGCAATACCAAGTCTCTCACACCACACAGTTAAATGCACCAATAAACTTATTCTAGCTTCTATTCAATTCAATTTTATTTGTACAGCGCCAAATCACAACAGAAGTTGTCTCAGGACACTGTTCTGGCAATTTTGTTGTCGTCCGTTGTCTTTCTGGGAGTCTGTCCTTACACCTGCAGACGGACTCTTCTTTTCCGCCTCGAGTGAGACTGCAAGAAGTGAGCCCGAAACAGGGAAAGTCGTCAAGTCATATGCGATACATCATCTCGTTAATAGGATGACATTACCATCAGAACAATGTCAGCACAATAGGCACGTCATAATGTGTTGTTCAACCAGGGCAATGGTCAGTCAGCCGCTTTGATCATGCAGGATGTTCCCATAATCAGTAGATGAGTACATATGTGGCGTCACGGTCAGCAGATTAAGACATACATATACCAGATCAAATGACACTGTTAATGATTTGGCCTTAAGGTAGTGCATGCTTATGACTGAGTTAAGAGAAAATGAAATCATTTGGTTCACGATTGAGGGACAGAGAAGATAAATAATAAGAAATCCCATTACAACACTTTCCATATAGAGCTGGTACAGGCCGAGCTCTTTTATCTACAGAGGCTCAAAGATTCCCTCATGAGCAAGCACTTGGCGACAGTGGTGAGGTAAAACTTCCTTTTAACAGGCAGAGACCTCAGGCAGAACCAGGCTCTGGGTGAGAGAGTGGGTGAGACAGACAGGGAGAGACAAACAGAAGTGCAATGACAGTAACAGTGACAGTGGATGTAATGATAGTAGTTGCAGTGGATGTCAGGCAGGGCCATGGCAGGAGACATAGCTGTAATCCACAATCCAGATTCAGCCACTGTCCATGGGAACCTGAGACACGGCAAAGCACAGAGACAGGAACCGGAGCATTTGATAGCAGTCCTTGAGATTTGTTTTAATTCATTAGTGTTTTCGGGCCAGTCTGCCTGCTCTTTGAATCAGTGTTGTGTGTTTTGTCTAGATTGTTCAGCCTCTCTGCAGCATCACCGACCACAACCTGTGTGTTTGTCTGTGAGTGGATTATGATGACGGCAATGATGATAATGGGTATTATTTTTTAAGTTTAAGGGCATGGACAAACAGTATGTATTGTCATTTGATATGGGGGACTTGTTGGAGAAACACAGGTGTTGAAAAGAGGACAGTGTGACAGCAAGCCAGCAATAGCAGGACCCTGAAACCAAAGCATCTAAATATGATCAAGCCATCAATCATTTTACTGTTCACTCATGTTTTTCCTAACCAAAATGTCTTTTGTGAAAAAGGAATCACAGAATTAACTGTTGTCTCCTCCAGCATGAAGGAAAAACAGATGAAGTAAATTGTGTATTTTCATGTATGAGATATATTTACAAAGGTTGGTCTTATTTCTTCATGTAATTTGTTTTGAAATGTTAGCGCTGTACAAATTAGGCCTTTTTTGTCTTTTTTCTTTTTTGAAAGTGCTTACCAGTGTTTACAGCTGGCCAAAAACTATTCATCCAAAGCAGCGATGTCTGAACTATGAATGTTTGGAAAGTTTTCCACAGCTCAGAAACACTCTATCATTTATTAAGTTATCAAAGCAGGTGCACATTCACTCACTCTTGGGCTTGTTCCATTCGTGCTATAATGAAACACAGCAACACAGTACAGCTGAAGGCTGCAAAGAGAAGGAGGCTCAGAGCTACAGCGGTGTGTGCATGTCACTGATGTGCGGTCACATTTGTGTGAAGGGAGGCTCCTTGGGCTGTGATGTGTTTCTTGTGCGTACTTTTTTGAAATGATGTCTGTGTTTTCTTTTCTTTTGAAATTCTTTATTTTCTTTGTGTGAGGAACCTGATGTTTTAGGCAGTATAATGCGCCTGCCATGGCCCTTTAACGACGGTAGATGGCAACACTAGGCTGTGGTTTTGTGGTCAGGAGCGCGTGTTCGGCTGTTTTCCCTCAGAGCTGCGGAGAATCCAGCAAAGACATATAATAATAATAATAATAATAATAATAATAAAAATAATAAGTGCTTGTTATATCTGTTTTTGGGTGCCACAGCCCGCTATGATATGCTTGAAATGGATTGAAATGTAAATTCCGGAAACATTTTTCTCTGTTTACTTCTTTCTGTTTCGTTGTGTGTGTGTGTGTGTGTGTGTGTGTGTGTGTGTGTGTGTGTGTGTGTGTGTGTGTGTGTGTGTGTGTGTGCCTCGCGGTGATAAATCCTCGTCAAACCAGTCGGACAGGACCAAACGCTTCTCTTGTTCCAACAGCTCACATCACTGTTTCACTGCACCACCCAAACACTGCGAAGGAGCAGTTTAACGCCCATTGTGGGTCTCTCTTGCAACATAAAGCTGATCATTAAAAGAAAATAATAAAAGAATTAATGTTGTGGGCTGCTGACACCGACAGCTGGAGCTCATCATTGTTTGTGATGTGTTTGGTTAGGTGTGGAAACAAGCCTGACAAATCCACTGTACAAGCGCTGGATCATAGGACAAGCCAAAACATGCCAGGTGTGCGGATCAAGAATGTGAACCTGACCTGCACGAGCTACAGTGATTGGCGGAGAGCGCTGTCAGTCATCCGCGGGTGACAGACACACCCATCGGGCGCATCGTTGCAAGGACGCTGTCGGGTTTCGATGCAAATAGGAACCGGGCGACTCCGGATCTCTGTTTCATCGTGTGGAGCGCGGGCACACGGAAGATTTAGTGACGAAGAGTCAGTTTGAGAAACGTCTTGGCGATGGAGGAGAGGATTTCTGCCTTGACTCTGCTGTGTCTGGGTGAGTATTCCCGTCAGACATGACATTTCTTTCTTTTCCTTTGCGCCTTACCGAACTGCCACACCTGTTTGCGCACCTTCATAGTAGGCCCGAGTAACCTGTTCATGCAGGTGACTTGTGTCCTTGTTTTATTCACAAAAAAATATATATAACAAACTAGAAGTTAGAAATTATGTCAGCTCTTGAAATCAACAAGATCAAATGTTATTTGTGGTTTTGAGCGGACCTGTTTTCATTCATGTAGACGCGACCTCGTGGAATGGTTTTTAGATTGGTTTCAGTTGTTAAAAAAGCCAGATGAGATATTTTCAATTCGGTTTACAACTAACTATTATTTTCACTATCGATTACTACCAATTAATTTCTTGATAAGTGGGTAAAGCATTTGGTCAAGGCCTGTAAATAGTCCTCAGAGCCCGCGGTGAGGTTAAAAATGTCTTGCTTCATTCGACAAAAGGTACAAAATCCCCAAATATTTAGTTTAATAACGCAGACGAGTAAGAAGACCAGACAATATTAACACCCAAGAAACTGGAACCTGTTTTTTGTTTGTTTGTTTGTTTGTTTGTTTGTTTGTTTGTTTGTTTTTGCTTAAAAACAATAGGTCATCATAAAAAATGTTGGTTTCTTTTTAGTGACCAGTTATTTCAGTTGGAAACGGCAGATTTGAAACAAAGTAAATTGTCTGTGTGATGGGTGTATGTGGGTGGGGAAGGCCTCAGAAGTTATTTGCACGGACCTCAGGTCCTGCTGCTGAATCACTCTCTATAAGGGTCCCTTTACCCACAGGCTGTGATGCTTCCAGATTAACATAACTTCACCAACGTAAATAAAGTTTATTGTTTGTATAAGTGAGAGGCAGTTGCAGCCAAATTGTGATCAATGTTCTCTTTTTTTTCTTTTAAATCTGTGACAGTGTTGTCAGGTGTTGGTGCCATTTTTGTGGACATCCCAGAGGACATATATGAGCATGCCAGGGGTGACAATGTCACACTGCCCTGCACCTTTAAATCCAAAGCCCCCTCCAGTTTTGTTATCGTCTCATGGTCTGTTGAGGCTCCACAAGCTAATGCGAAAGAGGTCAGACTACTACGTCTATATATATATACATACTGTTTGTGCATGTGTGCATGATTCTCCATTAACTGTCTACTATCTATCATCCACATAATTCTAATGCTATCCCATAAATAAGAACAATAAGAAGACAAGATAACTTTGCTTTCTTCCTCTTTTCTTCTCTGTTCTTCTGATGCTGTCGTTGTCAAACAGATGCTGATCGTGACTTATTATTCTTCTAATGGAATTACTGACATCAAGAAGGTTTATGAAGGTCGGGTGTCCCTGGATGTAGATGTTCAAAATGGAAAGGCCAACCTGAAACTGTCCTCCATCACTCTAGCAGACAACAAGGTGTTCGAGTGTCGTGTCCAGATCCCGGGTGACGATGAGGGCAAGTCGGCCGACACGGCACGTTTGGTGGTTCTCGGTAACGTTTCATATGTTTTCAAGTAAATTTTATGCTTTTAAGTCTTCAGAAGTGGGTGCCCTTTCTTTTCTGCTTAGTATAACATCAGATATCACTTTAAGTATTTGAGATGTTAAAGCTCGGTCAGTATCATGTTTAGCGTTTAATTATTCTAATATGTAAGCTGTTGTAACGGTGAAGTGCAAAAAAGCAGCCTGTAACATGAGGAAGTAGATCATCAAAAGGACAATTTCACATGCTAAATGATGCTAAAATTGTGAGTTTATTCTTAATTTATATTTCCTAATTTAGTTTGTTTTTATGTTTTTGTTTTTGTTTTGTTTTTTTTGTAGTTGCTCCATCTACACCCATTTGTAAGATTCAGGGAAAAGCAGAGTACGGCCAGAACATCAATCTGACCTGTGTGTCTGAGGAAGGCTCCCCACCACCCACATACCAGTGGCAAAGTCGAGATGTCAAGAACATTCCTCGGGCTCCAGCTCCCAGAACAACCGACAGTAAGTATCAGTGACATGGTTGCTGACAGGACTGGAAAAATATAAGCCAACTGTCTTACCTCTGCTAAAGGACCATCATGGTCACAGTGAGGGTGAGGATCACTTTGCCTGAGGCCTATGATATACACTACAGTTGTTTTTTTGATGAAGAGCTGTACTTTTTCACTGTTCTGCATCAATCAATCAATCAATCAATCAATCAATCAATCAATCAATCAATCAATCAATCAATCAATCAATCAATCAAAACCTTTATTTGTCCCCAATGGGGTAATTGCTGTCATAAATACATAAATATGATAAAAATATCAATCAATATGGATAAAATAGTAAAACAATAAGTACAAGTGTAGATATGAACAAAACAACAGGAGAAGGGGGTGGGGGGCCCCAAACTATCTTTTCCTCCTGGAGTTTAGTAGGGTGATGGCTGAGGGTACAAATGATTGTTTATATCTGTTAGTTTTAGCATATGGAAGTCTGAGAAGTGAACCAGAAGGAAGAAACTGAAACTGTTGATAAAGAGGATGAGAGCGATCTAGCAGGATGGAATCTGCTCATTACACCTTTGTATTACCAAAATCTACGATAAAACCATCAGGAGGAGCAATAAATAGCATCTATCGATTGAACATCCTTGGGATTTTTATGAGCTGAAACATTGTAGAATTGATTAAAAAAAATAATAATATAAAAACTGACCATCTCTCTTTCTTTCAGAGGGAGGCGTCCTGTCTCTGTACAATATCTCCAAAGATACATCAGGATTCTACATTTGCACTTCAAGTAACAAGATCCGCTCTGCTACCTGCAACCTCACCCTCTCAGTCATGCCACGTGAGTTCCGCCTTATAAAATGCCTTTTTATTAACATTATGGGAGCCCAGTATTACTCAATACATTTCTGCAACGATGCATTATAATGCGTATCCTTCTCCTCTTCTTCTCTCAACTCGTCTTCCTTCTTTCCTGCAGCTTCCATGAACATTGGCTCCACTGCAGGAATCATCGGTGGAGTGGTCGCCGCGTTGATCGTACTCGTTATCGTCATCTACTGCTGCTGCTGCAGGAAGAAGAAGAAAGAGGAGGAATACGCCATGGGGTAATGCTTTTTCCTTTTATACAGCATGTTCAGGGTAGGAGTGTTTCACCGTTACTCCACGTCAATGTTCTGTATAAAACATGAACATAGAAAAGGGGCATTGTTATGTGGGATACCCGGAGCCATTAGCCACCGGTGCTGTTGTGTTGTGTGTCACACCTGTCAGGCCTGTTTCCTTTCCAGCTTACAATGTAAAAATCACACACTGGGGCAGAAATGTGCAGGAGCCTTTTAGTTCAGTGTAAAACAAAAAGCAAAGGCAACATAATGGTGGTACCTCTTTATGGCCGTATTGCAAGAGCTCCGTTTGCAAAGGGTTCCTCAGAAACCAAAACTTTTATTTACGTGGCACATTTTATCCACGAGGGTAAAGTGTTTTTCATGAATATAAAAAGAAAAGAAAAACTATTGCTGCAGGAAAATTAAATACAAAGTCATACAGCTGACGGGAGAGACAGTCTTTTCAGGTGTTCAGCTGCTTTTGAAAGAAGTGAAAGAAGAGGAGCAAAGAAGCAAATAGTCAAAAATAATCTAATCAGCTATCTAAATGTGACATCCAGTTTAACTTCCTCTTCATGCAACTAAACGAAGACAGACTTGTGACGTGAACACAGACCCCACTGGCTCAGATTGACAGGATTACATGCATTGGTGGAGTACAGAATGTGTGAATATCACAGCTCAGTCTGTCAGATATTCCGGCTTTAGATAAACCTCATGGCTGCCGGATGTCTGTGGCCAGATTTGTGAAGGGTGCCTCACAACATTTCAAGACGTTGCCAAAGAAATATGACAGAATACAAACCCTTTACATGTTAACATATTACTGTTTGATGTTCATTTAACAGAGTTCATGAGGAGGAGTACCATGACAAAGAGCTGGCTAAAAACGGTGAGAGTCGGCGTGCCGATGGACAAGAGGACCCACAAGGTTACGATGATTCCAGTTTGAGGAGCCCTGCTGGACGCAGCGACCGCTACGAGGACCGGAATGAGCGCGACTACGACGACCGCCGAAGTGACTACGATGACCGCCGTAGTGACTACTCTGACCGCCGTGACAGGTACAGTGACCGCAATGAGCGCTATGACGATGACCGTCGCTACGATGACGACCGCCGCTACGACGATGACCGCCGCTACGACGATGACCGCAGAGACCGTCGTTATGATGATGACCGCTACGATGAGCCCTATGATGATCGTGAACCTGTGCCTGCCAGTAAGCCCCGGAGGAGGGACTACGACGACTAAGGCCTCCAACCTGTATCAACTGCTGTCCTCCATGTTCTGCTTCACCTCCAACGACTTCAGTCCAATTGTCCAATTTTGTCCCTGTGTAAGGTGTAGTTAAGTTGTTTGTGGGAGGATTGATTGAGGAAGGGCAGGGAAACCAAAATGGTGCCCTCAAAGCCCATCTGATCCATTTTAAGCAGGAAGTCGGTAAGTGGGTGGGGTGTAAATTTGCAAGCTCTGTGGCTCAGGTATAAACGCTGCCCAGGGCATTGCCTACCTTTGTTGTGTACCAAAAGCCACATCACACAAATATGAGAAACTGGACAAACATTTTACAGATCCCCAGTGAACAAAATAGCAGGGAAGATGGTTTTAGAGAGCTTTGAAATCCAGAAATTAGTTGGTATTTTAGATTTAGACTCAATATGTTGGTGTTGTTACAGAACAACGCAAGGCCTTTGTCCATGTGTGTCTTGATTATTCTGCTCTTGGGTGTAACGGGTGGTAGTTTGTTTTTTTTTCTCCAGGGAAGTTACCTCCACAGTAAAGAAAAGAGCTTCAGTTTTATGTAATTCTTCCTGTTTTATAGAACTGTTTGGTGATGTGAGCTTGATTCTGTATGTCCTTGTATACACTGTACCAGTTTTAATGTCCTTTCCATTACGTGCCTTCAGTGCTTATCATCTTAATTTTCTAGATACCAGTACTGCAACTTCCTCTGATTGTTGATATTGATAATGTCACCGCAGAGCTCTCAGGGTTTCTTTTCATGTTAAATGGAAATTCTGACTTTAATACATTTAAACTTCGAACATAGCAAACGATTACTGTGCGACATTCAAATGTTTTTTTTATGATGTTGAATTGTTTTATAGAGATTTCTTTTGAAATGCAATGAAATATGACAATGTACATATGTCAGCAGTTGTAATGTTGTCAATTTTATATTGGGATTTATCAAAAAATTATGTATTGTGAAACAATTTCAGATGCATAACCTGCAAGAAATATGCTGTAAAAATTAAGATTAAATAAAATGACAAAACAGCTTCTTGGAACTGTATGAATCCTGAACGCTAGATGGCAACATTACATGCAGCTCAACTCTAATATGATCACATGATGCTGATACTACATGTGGGGTAAAAATGTAAGTATATTATTAGTTTCATTATTATTAATAGTTGTAGTATTGTTAAATATTTTTAATTCATTCATGTCTGAAACGTTTTCTCTCTAGTTAAAAATGTCACCATGTTTCAGACTTCACCCTCCTGTTTCCCTCCATCACCACCACCATCCATTGTCTTTGGACAATGCGTGAAGTTACACAACTAGACAATCAGCACCGGATATGGGGTCATTTGGACTTCAAAATAAAATAATACGTTGTTGTGACTAATCAGTGATTGCGAATTCTGGGGACGTTTTACTTTTTAGTTCAGATTGCTCCATGGTCAAGCCAATATATTTGAATGTTATATTTGTATAATAATCTGTAAAATAAGGCAACATAACAATAAAACCACCAGATTTTTCAAAACCTAATTATACAGAATATTGCCCTTCCACTTGGGTATTTCAATATTTTAAATTTTTTTTTTTCTCCATTAGATTATGGAGTTTGTTACTGTGTTCACAGTAAAGAGGGATGTTAATTGCAATAAACTACATATATTTCCATGAATGTCGTATGTATTGCACACAAGTAGTACTTTTAGCCATGAGATTAATGAAAATTAGAATAAAAAGCTACTTGCAATGATTTCTTTTGATGATTTCTCAAAAATTGTGCTTCAATAAAACACAGCAGACTTTCTACCGGTTTTCACAGCACGAACTTATGTACTATGTGCGGCGAGATTGCTTTAATTTTGAAATCCGTTGCCGGAAGTTTGTATTTTGATAAGCTTGACGCTGGTCCCACAGCCGGAGCGCCGTCCCGTTATCTGCCCCCTAAACTGTGTGCGGGAGCTGGAAACACCGTCAAGGGATGAGACGAAGGAGAAAAGAAGACGACGTTCATCCGAAAACTTTGATGAAATTCACCTGCGGACTTGGGAAAATGCCGAAGTGGTGGATTTTTATCTTTTGTCTGACAGGTAAGAGGAGATGAACAGGAAAAAAGATGAAATCCGTTGCGTAAAGTGGCGGAGCGTTAACAGGTTGTTAAACTCAGATTTAAGTTTGGAGTAACGGTAAGCTAACGTCACTATAACTGAGCTAACTTAAACAAGCTCGTTCATATTTACAGACGAGTTAAATAGATTTAAACTTTACCCAAATACTAATGTTTATGTTTTATTAGTCGAGCGTCAATAATTCTCTCTTAGCAACTCAGTGTACTTCAATATATTCTGTCAACACCGCAGTATTTTACACTGCGAAGTATCAGTCATAGTACTAGCTTGGTGCTCTCTGGTCCGTTATGCTAGCAGCGCTGCAGCTGACTGTTATTCAGTCATGTGTGAATGATCCGACCAGCAGCTTTGGGGGCTGCGGAATAGGAGGTTTAACTTCTGACCTCTTCACCTAGTAGAGACAAAATGACTTGTATAGTTTATGAAAAATTATGAAACACATAGTAGACTCATGTAGCAGTAGATATATACAAAGAAATAATTAAAACAGCCACAATATACAGTGTGTTACCTCAGACCCGTCTGCATAAATGAAGTGTATGTGCAAGACAAATAGTGTAGTTTCCTGATATTCAAAAAATAAAGAAAACAATGAATCTGCAACTGTTTTGATGAATCATTAATCATTTAAGTATTTATGCAAAAACGGGCAGTAATTACTAGCTTCAGCTTCTCAAATCTGAATATATTCAGGTTTTCTTAGACTTATATGATAGTACCCTGAACATATTTTGGTTTTGGACCCTTAGGTGGGCAAAACAAGACATTTTAAGACATCACAGTGGACTCTGGGAACCTGGAATGACAATATATATTTATATAAAGTTGCATTTACCTAAAACTTATAATAAAGTGTAATGTGAAAAATATATGAAAATGATATAGTAAACATAAGATACAAATACAACAGATCTTACAGAAGCAGTAATGAGTTTCTTGTGGCAGCAACGTGTGCTAGTGTGGCAAGAAATCAGCGAAACAGCATGCTTGCATTTGTTAATCTGTAAAAAGCTTTAATAGATTATTCTCTCCACATGAAATCAGGTAAAACAAGAGAGTAAAACAGTTACACTCTGCTCAGATCTCACAAATATTCTCAGCAAGGCTCCTCAGTCCCATATTACAACAGTAACTCTCTTTCCCCTCCTCCTCCTCCTCCTCTCTTTCCTGCTTTCATTTTCTCCTCTGGAGGTGGCTTCCACTGAAAACTAATAAAGCCTGGATCGCCCCACAGCCTCTGATCCCAGGAAGACCAGCCTCCTGGCTTTTTTGTTGCAGTTCCTAGAAGTCGCAGACTAATGTTCTCCCTGAGGAATTTATGTTTTAGTCAGCTTGATTCCTCTCGCTCTGAATTCAGACCATGCCTCTTTCTTCCTCAAATCCACATTAAATACATACCTAAAGAGTACCATTAGTCACTGGTGAGAAAAATAAAAGCACGAAACTATCATGCATGATATAAACAATAGTAGCCAGAGGCTTTTTAAGAACAATCTCAGTGTATTTTTCAACAGTGTGCATTAGCAGGTCTGTATACTGGAAATTATATGCAATTAAAATAATACTAAAAAATAGACTTTTACTGTTTCAAATTTTGCATAAAAACTGTAATTTGACTTGCCTCCCTTTAAAATCTGACAGCCGATTGTTTTTTTTTGATTAAATCTGTTAGTTCTCTGGCAGCAGGTGAGGCTGTTTAGTTAGATTCACTCTTAGTAACACAAAGAAAACAACTCTTTCAACAGGCCTGATCTGGATCAAGTGAAGCGGTCACCCTCTCATCCCTCACCTCATCCCTGTCCACTGATCCAGTTCAGCCATACCTCCCGCAGCTTAGTCTGAGAAACACACACACGCAGCAACACCCTACACAGATGTTTCAGGGTGTGTGCGTGTGTGGGTGTGTTTTTCTCTAACGGTCATCTCTCTAGTGTGTGTTGCTGTTAAACTGCCGAGCCTGAGCTCCTGGTCGCCACGTGACCCAGAGTCCTGCGGCTTCAGAAGCTCCAAAACAACGTCAGGTCAACTCAGCTCTCAGTTAGCATTCGCTGAGGAAAAGCCTCTCAGTTTCAACACAGCTTTGTTTTTGTACACTAATCTTGCCAAACTCCACAATGATTCATTACATTCCAGCTAAAAGGAAAATAGAAATATGTAAATGTTTCGGGTTTTTGTTCACCTGTTTTGTTTCTGCTTTGCTTAATGTCTTTTGGGAAAGGGAGGTGATTTCACTCAATTTCATAAAAGGTATGCAGTGAGCGGAGCATGTGATTTGTCAGTGAGCAAACAGAAACAGGTGTCTCCTGAAACCTGGACTCAGCATCTGAATCACTGAGTGTTTCTGTCTGCCGTAGTAAGCCTTAATACCCTCTAATTACACATTCCTAGTTATTACCTGTTTTGGCTGCCAGATCTGTGGTGTGTTTGACCAAGGTTTTCAAACTCTGAAACTGTAGGCTGCATCTGACTAAATCGGGGCAACTGTACCCCCCCAACAACAAACTGGCAACATTAAAACTTTGCTGAATTAGCTATTAGCAGTTCCTGTGTGCCATGCACCCATAAACATACAGACAACCATCTCTGGATTAGTTTGTGACTGAAGAAAACTTATGATGATGATGATGAATATGATGATTCTCAGGCAAGTTCTGAAGTCATAAGCAGCATCTTTTTTTTCTGTGATTTGTAAGCAGACATGCGTGCACGGAAAGTCACACAGAATCTAAAACCGTCTTCATCATATCTGCATGTTCAGATTTGCCTAAGCTATGACTGTTTGAACTGCCATGATTTTTTTGTCTCACACTTAGGGCTTAAAGTGTAATGCCATGATTTTCTAGACTTTCCTGTTTTTTTAACCCTTCCTTCTTTCACACTTCACTGATCCCTACTCATTATCTCCTTATCCTCCCACAGGTGTCCTCCCTCCCCGGTGCTCGGGGGTTCATGTGTTTGTGAGAGATGAGAAGAGGTATGCTGTGCTGTTCCAGTCAGTGGTCCTGCCGTGTCAGTACAACAGCGTGTCCACACAGACCCCCGTGGTGCAGTGGGTCTATAAGTCGTACTGTCGCGACCGCACGCGCGATTCCTTCAGCTTTCCCGACAGCCTGAGTGGAGGCCTGGGAGGAGGCGGGATGACGGGTGGAACCGGAGGAGTCGGCGGAGGGTACGACACGGGGATGACGGCGAGCTACCTCGACTGCGCTGACAGCAGCCGGACGGTCCGAACTGTGGCCTCCATCTCTGGTTCCTCTGTCACGCTGTCAGAGTACTACAAGAACAGAGACATCTCCATCATCAACAGTAAGAGTTCTGCAGTCAGAACTGCATGATGTCCGTGCTGAAAATCATCTCCAGTCTATTCTTTCTAAATCACACATCAGCTAGCCAGGCCAGCGCACTTCTTTTAGTGTTATAGGCTGCAGCTTTCGATGGAATTTCACTTCACCTGCTTGTTATTGGCAAGTTATGCTGGAGCATTGTTCAATCCAAATACTGTAGACATCTGACACAATAGACATGAAGGAGATAAACAACAAAAGAAGGACTTAATTCACTGAAGAAATAACAAATAACCTAAAGATAAACTCCCAGTACAGCGTTATGAAATCAAGTCAACAGCATTTTCTCAGTTTTGGTGTAAAACATTCAAGATTTGGGGCTTCCACTTGACTTGGTGCACAGCAGAAAAAGCAGCTTCCCTGGTTCTTTTGTAACATATTGATCCAAACTAATGTTCTTACTTGTTCTGCAGCCGAGCTTGGCAAGTTTCATGAAAGGCATAAATTGGAGCATTGCCCCTGTTCCCACAGATTACTGGTTAAGCGCCCAAAGTGAAGTGAGACAGGGGAGGCTTTAGTGAAAACTGTCAGAGCTTTCAGAACACTCGGATTACGTAACTCAACAGTTCTTTGCCAATTCTACAGTTTGTCAGATGAGATGAAAAAAGCGTGATGTTAGATGTTAGACAAGGACAGGTTGGTTCTGAAGGTCTCAAATCCCAAATCCGTCACATCAGAAATCACTAGTAGAAAAAAAATACTGCAGGTAAGACTGCAGGCATGTGTGAAAACACACAATTGCTGTTTACCATATTATAGAAACAGTGTCTCACATTTTAAGAAGTCCAACATATCATTGTGTCATTATCAGATTATTTAAAACTCAACCATCAGTTTTGGTATCGGCCTCAAGAATTTAGTATTGGTCTGGCTTTAAAAATCAGTGTCGCAGCACACATGCCTCGATGTTTAATCTCTGCTTTTCCTGTTTTAGAGGGGGGAGGGGTGCTCTCCCCCATGGCCATAGTATTGAGTATTGCTATAATGAATTGATCAACACTTTTGTGTACACTGTTTTCTTAAATCAAGATATCGTTAATATTCTAGTTGTATCACTGTTGCTTAACATGTTGCTCCATGTAGAGTCAGACTATTTGCCCAAAGTAACTAAATCAAATCTCTTACGCTAACAAAGGCAGTAGTATAACAAAATATTACAGCAGTATCCAACAGATTAGCTACAGGAATTCATGCTTATGCTGTCCCCCTGTCCTCAGTATACGTTTCCCCACTGGCCACCATGTCATTTAAGGATCATCTAAGGGACACTACTGTGCATACATGCAAGTTTTTTGTGGTTGCATATGTGTGTGTGCTCGTTGAAGACAGAGCGGTAGCCTTGCTTGCAGGCCCCAGATTTATGGCGCGCTAACTCTGGCTGAAGAATCGACCTTCTCTTCACCAGCCAGGAACACAGACAAAAGAAACGGTTTTCACGCTGTCCTCTCATTCATCCTGACCTCTCACTCCTTCCCTCTGATGTACTTCAATGTCCCGCTTTCATTTCGACTCTCTAGATCTCTCCACATCCCACCATGCACACACTCATCCCTCTCAGCTAAGGCTTTTCCTTCACTTCTTCTTTTCTCTTTTTCTGTCCCACTCCACCTCCTGTCCTGAAACAGGTCAGTGCAGCTATGTTGCAAATGGACAAAAAAGTTAAAGCTCTAACTGTGTTCCTTTTAGAGATGCCCAGTCATCCATCTCCATGTAATCCTATTTAGGGCCACAGCCAGGCTGGAGTGTGTCCCAGCATGCACTGGGCGGGGGTGTATTCTGTTAATCACATGTCTGATTTTACCATGAGGTATGTTTGAATGAAAATAATGTTGACAGCGTTAGATTGTAAAATTGCTTGCAGAATGAGTGGAGCTGTCACGTTGTTTGAGGAGAGACTGGTCACAGCGGTGCAGTACAGTCTGCCACTCTCTCCTCCCCTTTCCTTGGCTGACAGGAAGAGGAAGTGAATCATACAACCTATTTCCTGTCTGCTGTATTTACATGTCTGACCCCCGTACAATGGAGGCAGCAGCCCAGTATTGTCCCGTGTGTTGGATTTTTGGGCCACGCTCTATGTGAATAGTTTTTTATGGCGTTTCAGTCTCATGGAATTGAATTGTGTTGGAATCTTGCTTCCGTAATTAGAATAACGTGAAAGTGATTAATTGAATGGAACCTTATGCATTATCCTCAGCTATCACAAATACACCATGTATTTGGTCAACATTGTCCAGATATGTTTGTATAGTTTCTGTCTGTCATAGTGTGGGCTAGTCTGGTTTTCAGAGTTTGTGAGGAAGACCATGACTGGGCCACACAGATCCCGGACCTCAACAGCATCCAACACCTCTGAGTGCTGGATGGAGACTGTGAACCCAACATCAGTGTTGGACCTCGCTGACACTTTTGGTGTCTAAGTGGGAGCAAGAGCTCTGAAATGTAAAAACTTAGGGAACCAATTAAAATTAAGGGGCAAAAACTCAAACGATGCAGTTAGGTTGAGAAGACAGAAACAGTGTTGAGTGGGGTAACTTGGAGCCAGAGGTAGACTTCATCCTTACAGAAAAATGTTTGTGCCAAAGATTTCTCTTTCACTTTCTTTTTTCTCCTGCAGAAGCAGACCTGCGCATAGGCGAGGTCCAGTGGGGAGACAGTGGAGTTTACATGTGTAAAGTGGTTATATCTGATGATTTGGAGGGACAGAACGAAGCGTCTGTGGAGCTGCTGGTTCTTGGTAAGTTGCCACTATTTTCCCAACATGCCTCTTGTAAAGGATTTTAGCTTTGAAATGTAAAAAAAGCAGAAGAGCTCAGTCACACTCGCACCTCTCTCTGTGACTATCTCCACTGTGTCTCATTGACATCCATTAAACAACTTGAAGGATTTGAGGATTTAATAATGTGTTTCCAGCTTTGGTGAGACCTTCTGCCAGCTCTGGCACATTCATCATCGTTGAACTTTGACCTGCAGATTTACACGGTTCATCAACTGGAACGTAATCACCTACAATATTGGACAGGCAGACTATACACTGCAGTACACCCTCATAGATATCCTACCACACGCTTTTATCTGCCATTTCCTATTTTAGTACTGAGTGCAGCACTGAAGGTAAGGCTAAACAGTTCTTTCTATGTAATTAATCATAGGTCCAAAAATACACATGATTTACTGTCAATTAAATTATTTTCCTACATGCTGCTGTTACATAACAAGGCCTTTATAAACTGACCTATTCATCATCGACGGCACAATGCAGCCTCTTTAATGAGCTGATTCATAACAAGTGCATTCACTCATACTGTATGTTACCGAGGTTAGCCAAGGTTTGGACTCTTAACTACAGCAGGATGGTCATCGTTTGTTTTAGTCTTTGACATTCACACCAATATGCCACTGAAGCCTACAGCCCATATGCATGTGTGCGTGAGTATGTGTGTGTCTGTGCAGTTTCTGTGTGTCCCATGTTGTAAAGTATCTGTAGCGTGTTGTATCCTTACAGTGGACTTAATGCTACCATGGCAATGGCTGAGAGGCTGTGTGGCTTTTGGTGCTCTAATTCACTCTGAGGCTGAACTTTTGTTTGGCAGGCACTCAGAGACTTATGTGTGTGCACAGAAGACACACACACACACACACACACACACACACACACACACAAGTACGGGACAATAAGCTTTTACAGTTTGCAAAGACTTGAGTGCATTGTGAATCAGTTTAAACGCCGGGTACGGCCTCGGTGTGATAACACGTTACAGGTGATGACTGGATGAGGTAATGCTACATGAGTTGCTCTTTGCAGTCTTTAACGTGGCATAAGAGATCCACAGTGTGCCACAGTGCCAACCTGTTGTGTTTTTCCGGTCTTGGTGTGGCTCATAAGTCATGTGAGGCACTTGTTGTGTTTCCATAACAACAGCTGGGGCCACCGCAAATGGCTCACGGGGTCTTTTGTCTTTTGGGCAAACGGCTTCAGAGGAAGGAGACAGGGATGATTTAATGATGTGGAGGAGGGACAGCGGAGCGAAGCAATGCAAAAGATGGAGGGTGACACCGTGTGAGATACTCGACTGATGTATACCTCTGAGGACTTGGTCCAGTTCCACAGCAAGGACTCCAAATGCCATAAGACAAATGGTACAGCGGTGAAGTCACACATTACCTGCAGAGACTTTATCTGTGTGTGTGTGTGTGTGTGTGTGTGTGTGTGTGTGTGTGTGTGTGTGTGTGTGTGTGTGTGTGTGTGTGTGTGTGTGTGTGTGTGTGTGTGTGTGTGTTTGAATTAAAATTTGAATTGAATTTGAACACCCTTCTCTGTAGAGCTCTGCCAACATACAGCCTCTCCTTTCCTTCGCATTTGATCTCTATAAGAGTGTGCGTCACAGTATACAAACATCCCCCACCCCCCACCCCCCTGGATGACCATATAGGGAAAAACAATTGAACCTGAAATATTTCAGAGTAATTCTCAGTAAATCACGGGCCTGCAGGCAAATTCATGAGTGAGTGGGAACTCCACAAGAGAGAAACCTTCAGCTGTTTGAGCATGATGTAGACAGAAGACAAAACAACAGATAAATGCAACATTAGAGGTGCTTTAAATATACAGATGCACATAATGCAAGCACTTGCTGTTTGAATTCACTGGGTGATTTAGCTGCTTCTCAACAAAACTCTCTGTTTTCTAATCCAGCGAAGAACACGTTTAGCCTTCCAGAAAGATACTAAAGTGAGGTATGTGCGCTGTCAGCCAGAGCCAGGCAAAGATAGTCCAGCCTGCTCTCTGTTTCTCCAGTGCTTCTTTCTCATGCTTGGCAGCCCTCTCCTCCTCTCTGTTATAATCACACTATCAGCAGTGAAACGCCAGTATCAGCTCACATCACAGTCACCTCCTGGCTTCCTCACTTTTCACAACAACTACGCACCCAAACAAAACACACTCTAGCACATTTTTGTACCAGCTTGTAACACACTGCCCTTTATTTGTCATGTCAGTGTTTCATCCAGACATCTGCTGACCTTGTGTGGAGCCCCTTAAAGCTGAAACAGAAAACGAGAGGAGAAAGACAAAACACTAGTAAGATACCAGGAAGAACAATAAACAGGCGGTGACGGTTTTTAAGGACTTGGGTTATTTCTTGCATTGGTGTTTCTCCTTTCTTTTCCCACGTTGATAAGTGGGATGAATTGAACAACTGAAAAAAGATTATTGAGCGAAGTAATGGGCTTTTGGTGCGCTGGGTCTCATTCAAGAGCCGCTTCTCTCTTCACTGGCCAGACAGACAGAGGCAAAGAAATAGTAGCAAGAACAAAATGTTTCTCTGCAGTCTGTTTTCTGGCTCTGCACATGAGGAATGTTTCCACCTGTGATTTTCGCAGCTCTGCATGTAACATTACTCACAGCTCCTGCCTATTCGTCATGTTATCTTCATGAGAGTTCCAGTCTGTCTTCTTACCGGACAGATAACCATACAGCCTGTAATGTCAGAAATCAGCTGCTCTGATTTGGAGACTTTCTGGAACAAGGACCAGAATGTCCTCTGTGGTGCATGCTGCTGTTGACCTGCCAACTTTCATTATCTGTTTATCTTTTTTCCTCTGTTTTTGTCTTCTTCTCTCTTCATGCATGCTGCTGAGGCAATAACTTTCTTTGAACCAATCATTCAAGTTTATATCAACCCCATTTCCTCTCCTCTCTTTTCTTCTCCTCTCCTGTGCTCTGTCTTCCTCCAGGTTTCTCAGGTGTGCCTGAAGATCTCCTGCCAGACTTTGATTTGAAGATTATGCCAGGTAGGGGCATAATGTATTCTCCCCCTCACCTGGCTCCTTCCATTCATACTAACCCTACTTACGGCTCTAACCATGGGTGTAGGAACCATTTGAATAGTGGTGGTGGGGTATTTCCTGGGATGGATTTTTGGATACAATCTGAGAAATTTAGGAGTGGACATTTAAGAGAAGAGTGGTCTCTGGCTTTTGGCACTTGGTCTGATAAAATGTTGTTCATTTTCCACCGTGTTTAATGGTTCCTATGCAGCCTGACCAATTCCGCTGTTTGTGATTCAGCTATAATGAG
This sequence comes from Chaetodon trifascialis, assembly GCF_039877785.1. Lineage (NCBI taxonomy): Eukaryota > Metazoa > Chordata > Actinopteri > Chaetodontiformes > Chaetodontidae > Chaetodon > Chaetodon trifascialis. The sequence continues at coordinate 8,799,479 of NC_092056.1, forward strand.
CCTTTGACAGAGCTGAGTTCAGAGCTGTTTTTAACCCAACGGTCTGCTCCACACCCGTCAGTTAATGAGCTCCCACTAAGATGAGCTGTGAAGGAAAACAGCCATTATGGTCATTTTAGTTATTTATGGTCGTGGTTAGCATGTCATCCCACATCGTTTGGACACTAGCCAGTAATAAACGCAGTGATCAAGAAGGAGGGAGGTTTGTTTAGGTCACATCAGATTCCTGTCATACACATCTAATTATCACAGAGATTGTGGGAAGTGATAGATGGATGGATGAATTGTGTAGAAGGAGCTCCCAAAATGACTCCCAAGACGTATAAGGCACTCAGCCAGAATGATCACACTATCTCAAGTGTTAGTGTTGCATTAGTACGTGTTGATGTCCACATCGACTCCCACAGCGCTCTGAAATGTCCAAATGTGCTGTGTTAGTTACAACCCTGCAATCCTGAGTGTGTGTGTGTGTGTGTGTGTATGTATGTAGGGGTCATAATGGTTGAAAATGATATCACATTACAACCTAATTTGTTGTCACAGCCAAATCTTCCGTATCTTACAGAGCAGTGTAAACTGTCCTTTTCCTTCCTGTAGCAAAATCAGTTTTCGTGTGTGTGTGTGTGTGTGTGTGTGTGTGTGTGTGTGTGTGTGTGTGTGTGTGTGTGTGTGTGTGTGCGTGTCCGTGTCCTTGGTTTTACATTGTTAAAGATTTCCTTGTCGGCCTTCTCCTTCCCTTTCCTTTGTTTTGTTCCTACAGACAGATACATGCAGTTTGTCTGTTGTACTTGCTGTATCATTCACTTTAGCACTCTAATACTACACTATGTGTCAAAGTATCTCATTTTTTATTTGCACTCATATTCCGGTTTTGTTCATTTGTTCCTATTTGTTTCATCCTCAGAGAAACATTTATGTCTAAAAAAACATGATAAGTAAATAAAAACAAATTTTTCAACAATCCAGCCCTCCCTCATTAGCTGAGTGAGGGCACAATGGATTCCTCGTTGTATTATGGCCCATCCCAACATCCTGTTTCTACAGAAAATACATTCCATTAAGGAAGAAATGACACAGTTTCATCGGACCTTCAAGCAGCTGACATACATTCAGGAAAAAATATCTTAAAATCTTGGTTAATGTCTTGGTTATCTTTTCTGGTCATTACAGTAATTCACTAAATTGCTCAAGCTGTCAGCCTGTTAGGGATCTCTCTCTTGTTATGGAAACACGTTAGGACATCTGTAGCTCCCATGTTAAACAGTGAAGCTTGAGAACATATATAAAGCTTGATTTAGAAGAAATAATGTTGCTGATGACTTTAAACACATTAACAGTTTTCACAACATAATGAAAACCTGAATGACATTTTTACTTACTAATTACTAATTATTGTTTACTACAAGTTCACTGCTCTGCCTAGTGTACTAACCATTTACTGCTACTGCTACCTATATGGCAATGTTTCCGGTTATGAATTGCTCCTTCATATCTGTTTAATAATGTATTTTGAGACTGTTGTGTTCAACAGGGCACTCAAAAATCAAACAGTTTTGGTAAGCATTTAGGCATTTTTCACTATACTTTCATTATTTTCCAGTGTAAACACACAGTCTATTTACAGTCAGGGTAAACACAGGGAAATAATGTACAGGGAAATATACTGCAAAAATAAAGACTGACATGAGAAACTCTATTAATTGTGCACTATATAAAGGTGCGGGGGATTCCTCCCGCACATGTGAAAAATGGTTTTTAAAGCCTTTTGTGCCTCCAGAGGATCCTTTTTTAAATGTCTAGGGTGAGTCTGACAGTGTGGCGCTAAATGCTAAATATAAGCAGCAACCAGCAGTACACAGTCATCTAAAATCCAACAAATCCTTCCTCTTCCTATGAGTGTGTATATGTATGTCCTACTGTATGTGTTGATGCTTATTGATATGCAGGACTGTCTGTGTTCTTCCAGAGTGGGTGTTTGTGACGGCGGTGGCACTTGGCAGTGTCCTGTTCCTGCTGTTGGTTGGGGTGTGTTGGTGTCAGTGTTGTCCTCACTCCTGCTGCTGCTACATCAGCTGCTGGTGCTGCCCCGACACGTGCTGCTGCCCTAGACACTGTGAGTATTAACAAATTTAGTGTTGAGAATAGTGATGGTGATTTGAAAGAAGTATGCTTTTCTAGTCTGAGTGGGGCTATATGTGGCTTTTGTAGTATATGAGGCAGGTAAGGGAATAAAGACGGGCACCTCCACCCCTCAAACACCCGCCTACCCTCCATACTTTGTCACTGGTGTCCCCACGATGGTCCCCATTGCCCCACCCTCCCTGGTGGACAAGATGTCTTCTGTCCCCCCGTCAGATGGCAGCGTACTCACAGCAGGTGAGGTCTTACTCTTCATTAGCGAGTGACTCTGTGTTTTTAGAATTATTTTAACACCATATTAGTGTTTTTTTTATTGTTCAGCCCATTAAAATCGGTTTATTTTACAAGTTTATTCTAAATTTTGAAAAACTGCTTTTTGATCTTGCATTTGCTGGGTTCGGAAATATACAAGATAAATTTAATTTGAAAATTCTGCCTTAGTGTCAGGCATTCAAACACTGTTGTGTTGTGTGTGTGTTCTTGTGTTACTGCCTATACAACAATTTTATTGCGCAATTTTGGCCAGAAACAAAAGTAATAGAATAAAATTGTGAAATAGAAAACAAGCAAAACCAGTGTGCTCCTCAGTCCATAATTACCACACACACAAGTTCTCCACGCTGATGGGTGAAGTGTGTATCTGCAGTGCCGATGCATGCTGTAGGGGTTCCCTACCGTGTGCCTTCACCTCGGGATCAGGACTCTCTCAGGGTGCTTCAGTATGTAGAGAAACAACTGGCTCACTTCAACCCTGCCAGGTCCACCAGCCACCAGTGTAAGCTTCATAAACCCATCCTGTGGATTCGCTCTCTGAAAATGCTCTCTGGATCTTCTGTATGCACTCAATAGACATGCATGCTGCACTATCTGTACTGTGTGTAGTGTCTTCTTGGCTTTTCATGCTCTTGAGCCTGTTCTGGCCTCTGCACAAACATTCTACGTGTTGCATTTCCTGCATGCCTACTCACCTGAAAGAAGATGTTTTAATAATTCTTCCTGCAACATTTACTATGATCTCTTGCAGACCTTGACTCTGATTTTCTTCCTCTGCAGTGTCTTTATTTTTTCCATGCTTCTTTAAAGAGGGATTTTCTGTTTGTTAATTTCTCTGTTCACTCGTTCTTCATTTATCATTCCTTCATTTTGACTCGTCCAGCCTGCAGTCTGTCTGAGTTGAGCTCCCTCCACGAGGGGGAAACCGGCTTCCGTCAAACATTCCGAAACGTCCAGAAGAAAGCACTGCCCGCCATCCCAGACCACGACCCTCAGCCTGAACCCCAACGCTACCGGGACGTCCGCAGCCCAGAACCGCAGCGTTACCGTGACAATCCCCCTTCACCGCAACGGTATCGTGATGACCCCGACTCAGAGCCCCGCCGCTGCCAGGATGAGCCCCTTCCTCCGCGGCGGTACAGCGACGACCCTCCGTCCTCCTCACAGTCGCGCAGGCTCGGCCGAAATCAGAGGCAACAGAATCACAGCGAGGAGGAAAACCACAGCAGGTGCACAGGCTCGCAGAGAGAGAGCAGACTGGCAGCGCATGAGACATGAGACAACATTACAAATGTGTCTGAATTTTACAAATATTCAAATGTTCAGCTCTGAATACAAACTGTTTCAGACTCCTAGAGTCTAGTTTTTATCAGGTTCAGTTTTAATTAGAATGGATTGAGTTATTTTGAAGTCTTTGTCCTTTGCATAAATCTGTTATAGTACATGACATTTAAGCAATCAGATAACAGGAAACAGTGTTACCCATTTACTTAAATGCATGCAATACTCTGTATATTTGCATACACAATACTCTAAATATCACAACACAGATACAACATTCATCTTGTTGACCATCTCTTGCTTCCTCTCTTGGCCTCATGTTTTGCAGGTGGAACCCTCGGTCAGAACATCTCCACAGAAAGACGTACCGTGCTGCAGGAAGAACCGGCTCACTGGATGAGCTGGAAGAGTTTGCTGCCTCTTACAAGCAGAGAGGAAGCAGAGGGGCAGAGAAAAGGGAGGAAGAAAGGGGAGATTATGAGATGGAGCTTCTGGAGTACGGTCGGTACCCTTCCTACCGGGACGGTCCACCGCAGCATTATCACAATGATGAAGATGAGCTTGGAGACAGCAGCGACCGTGAAGATCATCCCAGGCGAAACAAGAAAAACGGACATTTCATAAGTCCACTTCATTCACCAAAAAAGAGGAGGGGCACTTGGGACAGCGAGCGCCCTGTCCCACCTCCTCCCAGAATCAGTCCACCGTCGACGTCTTCTCAAGAGAAGGACTACGATGGCACGTTCCTGAACAGCCTGCTGGAGCGTAAGGCTAAGTTGCGAGGGGTCGGCTTGGGGAAGAGTGGAGCCCGGGGTGAGGAAGATTCAGACACACCCTCGAAGAGCAGCTCCAAGAAGAGCAGCGGGGAATCGAGTCGGCACTGCAGCCGCTCGCCTAGTAACAGGCCAGAGGCAGGTTCTCTGTCGCCTTACTCAGAGACAGAGCGGAGCAGAACTGACAGGCCTTCTCCACGGCCGCCTCCAGCAAGCACTCGCCCCTCTCACCCTCCTGGCCATCCCCTGCCCGGACGCAGAGAGGAACCCAGAGACAAGACCCGGAAGGTGGTGAGTCACATTTAAAACTAGAGATTATTGGTGGGATTGTAGATTCATGATGCTATTTTTCAAACCAACAGCACCGAGTAGAGCTAGCGTCTTTTCTAGTTATTGAAAACTAGTTATTGGCGTTTAGTTAAGGAAAACGTTACTCGGCTAACTACAAAGTATTTACAATCCAGTGTGCTATTTCCCTGCTTTTATGAAGTCTACGAGGGTGTTTCCACTGGAGGAACTTTCCCAGGGGAACAAGAACCTTTTGAGAAACTCAGGAACTAAACTTTAATTTAGTTTTGAAGTTCAATTCCTACAGAGTAGTTCCAGGTAGCAACACCAGTGCCAACACTCAGAGAGAGAGAGAGAGAGGGAGAGAGTGAGAGAGGGAGCAGTGATGTGAGAACAAACAAGTAAACAAGAGATACAAAACTTGATTTGCTGACTGCTTCGTCACGGCTCAGAGCAGAAATAAACATAAGACACTCACTCAAGCAGGTTGTCAGGAGGCAGTTATCCCCTTTTCATTCATTTTTTATATCCAACTCAAATTCCACGCAACAGTAAATACAGAGGACAACAGGATGGCTCGTTGAGTTTTGAGAACTGAGTTTCAGAATCAGTTGCCATTGAGTGGATCTAATTTGCTTGATCCTCATGGTTATTCAGATGTGCTGTAATTGCATCTAGTTTAGTTCCAGAGTTTAGGTCATCTGGTTCCAAAGTTCCTCTTACTGTTTGGCCAAAACGAATAGTAATAACAAGAAACTTTATTTAAGTTTCCGTCCTGCGTCCTGTAGACATCCGTGACGTTAGCCTGGGGAGGCTTAACGTTAATTAAATGCATACAGAGATCAAAGTAAAGCATCCTCTGTCTGAGAAGTAGTAACATTGTCTACAAACCAAACTACTGCTTGAAGCTGAAGGTATATTTGAATATACGTACTGTAAATGGGAAGTTTAACTAGGTTTTTTTCATCTGTATCTGTTGCCAGTGTTGTCAATATCTGCACATGTGTAGATGGACGTATGATCCAAGATTACGCTCCATCTAATCCTCTTTTTAAGATGTTGCAAAGGAATTAACGCGGTTTTTAAGATATTTCTGAAACAAAGCTGTGCAGATCTGTAATGTGTTGTGGTCAGTGTTGACGCCGGTTGGACTGCAGTACAGTTTCTCAACCTTTCCCGGCCTATAACCTCATTTGAACCTCATGTGACTTGGATGATGTATTTCAAACCTGTTTTTACTAAAATGTCAAGTGTGTCAAACTCATATCAGTATGTCATGAGCTCTAAGGTTGAGAAACTCTGACACAGTATAAAAAAAGGTTTTTAGGCCCACAGTAAGTACATGTTGTTGTTGTACTTTTGACAGGTCAGGTTCAGATCCTACCACACTGAAAACTAGGTAGAATACTCTGTTCTGTATCCAACTACTCTCTATAACAATCATAACTGGTTGCCTCCTCCCTGACAAACCTGGGTCAAAAAGTACTCAACAAAGATTTCCAATAAAAGATCAGTTAATTCACCAGAACCAGTTTTCAATCTTCAAAATAATCTGAAAAAAAAAAAAAAAAAAGTTGAAATGCAGTTTGATCCAGGTTCTGCTCCACCATAATAACCCTGTTTGGCTAATGTTTACTATCTCTTCACTCTCTCATTCTACTGAAATCATTAGATGTTCCTATTTTGGTGTAAACTCTGTTGTTTTATGACTGACACTTCTCTTTACCCTCACCAGAGCACTCTTCTCAGCCGGGATTCCCTCATCGTCTGAGAGCCGCTCAGACTGAGCACCTCGACCAGACTGGAACTGCATGTCAGCTGCTGAAAGACGCGACTCCGAGTGTGGACACATGCGAAGCAGAGCCGTCCGTGAAGGAAAGCTGAATGAAGAAATGGACAACAGACCTGCTGTTACCGAGTTTCTGCCTGTGACGTCGGTGAATGATGAAGTCATCACTGTGCGGTTTCAGTCTCCGGCTGCCTCATATGAATCTAACACTGAACTAATGCGGGCTGGGTGTATGACCTGGACTGTCCCTCCCGGCAGGACACTGTTCGTCTCCCTTCGTCCCTTTAGAAAACACTCTGAAGCGGAGAGACTGGCTTTACGTTTCCAGCACAATAAGCGCATTCATTTCCATTTGGTGAGATATCTGCATTAAAAGGGCACAGTTGTAGAAAAGTAGTATATGACAACGCCATTATTGTAAAGGACATGTAGCTTCAGCTGTTTGACAATACAAACACTGTGTCATTCAGTAACATTCAGGGACTAAAGCGCCTAATTCAGACGGCTTTGCAAGGAGATTTTAATATTAACTAAAGCTGGAAATAGTAACTAACATTACCAAATGCTGACAGCAGGGGTGGACAAAATAATTAAGACTCTGACCCTATGGGACCCACATTTGTTGCAGCATTTGCAGCAGTCACGTTCTTCATCATGAAGCAGTGACATTTTTCTGTCTCCATCCTGTACGTCCGAGGAGATTTCCATCTTCTATTAAAACATGTTAGTTTGCACAAAGTAACTCTTTTCTCCGAGGGACTTAAACCCTGATGATTTCTTGTATTTCTTTGTAAACAGTTAAGGTGTTGAACAGCCGCTTGCCTTTGAAAGATTTTTGTACGACAGCATGAAGACATTTTTGTATGTGATCTGGACCTATTTATGTGTGTGCTGCGATGTCATCGTTTTGATTTGTAAATGATTATGTTTGCCTAAGCTTTGCAGTGTGACTTTGATTTGATTACTGTTATTCAGCCTTGTCTTATCACTGCTGAGTCAACAGCTAAACCAACACCTTCACCTGTTATCGTCAGTCACACACACACACACACACACACACACAAAGCACACATTAGCCTGCTGATTTTCGATCAGCTGTAAAATGCCGTGCTTCAACATTCCTGCGTCCATGTTTTGTCGGCTCATCTTGTGAAACGTAATGCTTGTGTTTAGTTTTCTTCCATCGTGTTTTCTGCTGTCTGGTACTGACATCTGTGTGTGTGTATGTGTGTGCGCGCGAGAGAGATGACTCTTTACTTTTCTGTAAAGGAGACAATGTGTAATGGAGTATGACTCATGTCTTTGTTCATTGTTGAAATCACAGACCGCCTGCCTGTCTCTGCTGCACAGCTGTGTCAAAACTCACATATCAGCTCTGCCCCCTCGCCCGCACATATCTGTTTTGTCATCCACATAAATCATTTGTTACAACATTTATGTCCTTAAAGTATCTGTTTATTAAACTTAGCAGATCCAGTTTTGGCAGAGCACAAACATGAAGACCAGAAGTGTTTCTCTCTCCATCTTCTCAGCAAATAAGCTGCGCAGAAATAATGAAACAGGTTTTATTTCGGGTTTGAGGAGTTATGTGTCACAGTAATTCAAGTATTCAACGTCTGTGCTTAAGTACAGTTCTGATACAGCTGTACTTGAGTATTCAGTATTTTATTCTACTTTTTTTCACTCCACTACATTTATTTGAGTTAAAGTTATTGTAGATAAAAATCACCGTACATTGTTTTAAACGTAATTACACAACAGTATGAGAAAGTGGTGAAAATCAGCTCCACTTTGACCAACAGCTGTGAAATGCTGCTCTTGTATTAAGGGATAAGGAGTAACAACAATCCAGTAATGTGATACAAGGAGATTTAAGTGGTTTGTCACCGTCCATGCACCATCATCTTCATCATCTTTAATTTTCAGATCTTTCATTTCAACTCCAAATAGTTTTTACTGGAGGGCAAAATATGCAGATCATACTTCAGTGCTTCTGCTTGAGAAAGAACTTGAATGCTCGAGTGCTTTTACTTTGTGGTATCACTTCTTTAACCCAAGTTAAAATGGGAATTTTTCTTCCACCGCTACAGGAGCGATTAGACAAACACGGAAAGAGGAGCCCTTTTTGTGACGCTGACAGCGGGGAAGGGGCTCACTCGTTTGGGCCCTGCTTTCTGTGTTGTCTTACCCGTGTGTTTGCCAGAGGTTGTGTGTGCGTCTGAGCTCATGTGCTGTCTGTTTGCGATGGGAGGGATCGGTTCAGACAGTGACCGCTCGCAGATCAAGAGCATGTCAGGAATGTTGTTGTGCAACTCCCTCCTGAGCTATACGGAGGCATCAGCAGGGAAATATGACATCACCAGAGAGTAAGACTTCATGTGCTCCCCCTTGGTTTGACGTGAACAGGTTCAAATGTGATGCCCACCAATCAGCTTTTAGCGACATTTGAATAGAAAGCTGTTGGTAGGTTGTTGGCCACTGTCAATCAAATGTGATCAAACCACACCCACACAGTCCTGATGAAGTTTTTAAGTGTCAAATTCTTAATAAACATCACCTAATTATGTTATTTATTAAGTCAGAAATACTTCATGCGTTAGAGAAATATCTAATAAAACATGGTTTAAATACAGTGGTGGAAGAAGTAACCAGATGTTTTACTTATGTATAGGTAGTAATGCCACAGTGCACAGTGCCATCAAAATACAACAATAAAGTACTATAAATAAAAGCTTATCCTATAATAATACATTAGAATTTATTTAGTAATTATATATATATGTTTTAAAATCTGCTCAGTAACTCACTGCAGCTGTCAGATAAATGTGGATAAAAAAGTACAAGATTTGCCTGTGAAATGTGAAGTAGAAGTGTGAATAAAATAAAATAAAATAAAAAGCATAAAATGGAATTACTCAGGTAAAGATAAGTACCTCAGAATTGTTTAAGTACTTGCGTGAACGTACTTTTCCTAATGAATAAACCTGTGCAACATAGACGCATGTAGACTTATTGTATATAATCCAATCAGGAAATAGACTTCTGTATGTTAAAACCAACCAATCAGTGATGTGTGTTGATGTTTTAGTGTTCATAGACCTGATCTGCCTCTCAGCTGTTACAGTAGCTGCAGTATGTGTTGATCTAAATGAACCTCCATCCTGCATTTGTGCTTCATAAAATCAAGTGCAGACCGACGTGTGACGTCGTGTTTTGCTTTGAGGCCTCGGCGGAAGGACGGGATATGAGGGAGAACTAGCAGGAAACTCAGAGTGGATCTTGGCAGGAGTTTCCAGGAAAAAAAGAAATGCTCTGAAGGGCTGCAGGTGCAGACGGGGTGTGTTCAGAGGGGAAACAATCTTTGACCATTTGAAGGACTGGGAAAGCACTTCAGCACCACACACAGAAGTAGTCCCATTCATGTGCAGATGGACCCAGACGTTAATGACGGAGGAGATGCTTGAGAGGCGTCTGTCCTCCAGTGAGGTTAACTGAAGAGAACTCAAGAGTCAAGCGTGACAGAAATCACACAGTAAGCACTGGTGCAAAAAAAGTTTAGGCTGACATCTAGTGGTTTCAGTTGGAGTTACATGAAAGCGTTGAAGACTGGGGATATCCAGACTTACTGTCTTGTGCCTATCAACACAGGAGCATAGTCAAAAAGGTATTTTTCCATGCCATCATATCAATGAACTGCATGCTAACACTTTGTTTTAATAATTTATCACTTTAGGTGTAGAGTTTAGGTCGCAATGCTTTATTATGATTGTTAGAATCATGACTTATGTCACTGGAGTTTGGCGAACTGCCTGCTTTGGTGCATGAGTCTGACCTGCTTGTGGTCAAACCTCATCTGTTTAGCAAAATACAAAAACCTAAAACTGAGAATATGTACTAAGCTTCAATCATCATTTCTTTAAATATGTTCTAAATCACCATAAGAAATGCTAGTCAATGCTTTTCATTAAAATAAGCCAACAATATTTTCTTAATATTCAATATGATCTCACTCATGCATTATTATCATTATTATTATTATTAATCAACATTACTCTGAGGAATTATTTATGCTGCTCTTCACATTTTGTGAATTTCCCTTAGGGATGAATAAAGTATCTATCTATCTATCTATCTATCTATCTATCTATCTATCTATCTATCTATCTATCTATCTATCTATCATACGGTTGGATTCTCTGTGGCAATTGTGTTGGGGCCCCAGACCCCCATGGGCCCTTAAAACCTCATGTTCTTTGCATGTCAATTAGTTTGTGGTGGTTTTTTGTGGATCTTTTAATCATCACCAATTTGCAAAGCACTTCAGGCTGCATGTTTGCATGAGAGGTGTTAAACAAATATATCAAAGAAATACAGCAGGGGCCCAACATGTTCATCCTGCCATAAAACTCCACCTGCAGCCTCATCAGCTGATGTCAACAGGTCAGTCAGAAGTCGCGTCACTGACTCCTTTTACCTCCATTCATTCAAGACCGAAGACAGAAGCGCCATGAAACAGATGCCACAAAGTACCTGACAAGAAGTTTACCTGAATGAACCCGTTACCTGTTGATATTTGTAAGCAAATGAAGTCAAAGCTAATTGGACGGGAAATTGAATTTAGCCTAAATATAGCATGAAGACAAATAAACACGCTGAGGCGCAGATGTTAGAAGTATAAATGCGTCTAAAAAATGACATGTTTGTTATGTCATTTATTTAAGTAATGCTACATTAGCATTAGCAGGCCTTGCTGACCTCCGCTCCTGTCTCGTGGGGGCTTTCTGTGCACCTGGCTACGTCACAGGTTAGGACGAACTCACCTGGGTGTGGCCAGAGATGACTGCAGTCTCAGGCATTTGCCAAACACTATCCAGGCAAACGCGCAGGTCGAAGTGATGAACGGTGGCTTTTGAGTTCAGCTCAGACTCTTCTTTTATTGTTTTGGAGGACTTTCATCTCCCACCGCTTTTCTCTCTTTATTCGGAGGTTTTGTGTAACCGCAACCTTTCGTCATCATGCGGGGATCACCTGCCGCCATCGTCCTGCTGTCGCTTCTAAAAGGTAATTTCCATTTCTGTACATATTGGCCTCATGTTGTTTTAAAAGAAGTTGAGTTAATCGGATTTTAGGTTAAAAGTAAAAAAAAAATATATCAAAAAGTCGACTGAAACCATGCAAACTTAAAGTATCGGTCACATGACTCATCTTGTTCATGCTGGTCATACATACTGGCTGTATGTGAAGTGGATGGATGTCTGTGTCTTTGCAGACTATAAGTATATATTTTTATTTTCTTATTATTATCTTGTCTTAATTTGGAGGCTCTTCCTGATACTTTCAGTGTGGGAGCCCACAAGGTGGCCCAGTTATGTTTCTAAACTACCATGTTTCTAATCTTCCACGTTATTTTTCAGCCTCAGTGTGGTTTGTCTACATGGAGGTGCACGTTGATTCAACAGGTTTCATTCCAGCTGAAATGTTTGCGTGGTAGTTTCACAGTAAGCTGCTTCCTGTGTCTTTGTCTGTGTCACCTGTTTTTCCGGTTCTCCCACTTTCAAATGAGCTCAGCAGTCGAGAGAAACCCTGACCCACATTGTTTCAGTCTTACACACTTTACTTCCTCTATTTGCTAAAACGCAGGCGGCTGCTTCTCTGAACTGGCAGCATCTTTGAGGCACGTGACACACAAATACACAAAGTCCTGTTTGTAACCGTCTGCTTGCCGTCCCTCCACAGTGTCCGTGTGCATTCAGGTGATTGTCCCTCAGCAGGAGCGCAGCACAGCTCTGTTTGCCTCAGTCATCCTCCGCTGCGACTACTCCACCTCCGCAAACCTCCAAGATGTCCTGGTCACCTGGAGGTACAAGTCCTTCTGCAAGGACCCCGTGCTGGAGTACTACTCCACAGGTTAGACACAAGACAGCCACGCCAGAAGAGAGCATAATGGAGAGAAATGTGAATGGATATTTGCTCTGAACTGCACTGCTGATGTTAAACAGAGTACCTTCATGTTCTCTCTGAAGAAATAAGATGGTGTTTTAGCTGTGGACTCCAGCTATTTTAAACACTTGGTGATAAATGAAGAATTTATGTCCTCTTTAATCAGCCACATGTCCAACACAGAGAGAAACCCTCGTTCCTCAGGGCATCAGGATGGTGAACTCTGACCTCTGTATATCATTTTGTATACACATTGTCTTCTGTTGTTAAAACTTTGTCAGGGTTGCAGCACTAGAGTTCTGGACTCACAGGAAACACCGTCGTGTTGTTTTCATGAAAACTTTGCCTCTGGTTTTTGCAGCGTACCAGTCGGCTCTACAGTTAGGCCAGGACCCGTCCAACGACTGTCCAGATCGTCAGCGGACGGTGCGCACCGTGATCCAGAAGAGGGGGAGCAGCGAGCCGACGCTCGGGGCAGATTACCGCGAGCGCAGGATCACCATCCAAAACAGTGAGTTCACGCAAACGTCGCGCAGTCCCATCCAGCACGGTTTGTGTCCGGCTCAATGCAGCTGAGACGAGAATACAATGAAAAAAGTGTCTGGTCTTGACACAGTTTATCACCCTCTTTGTATGTTTTTTGCTTCACCTATTATGTGGCTTATTCATACGGATGACCGCTTAATAATTAAAGTTTTTATCCTTTAAAAGCCAAAATAATCACCGGTTGTGGCTGCTGCTTTTCCAATATTTTGTGCTTTTCTTAGTCCTCTATTTTAGTTAAGGCAAGACACTGCAGGGGATTAGATAAAAATTTTAACTTGTAGCCATGAAACTCCTGCAGTTCATTATGTACATTACTTTTTTGTATTACTAGTTTTCTGAAATGTTCTATTTATCTACGTATTTAAATACGCAAATGGTGCTTTATCTAATTAAATCTGCTTAATTTGTATACATTTCCAGATCAGAGAGCTGAGCATTAGATAAAGCTGGTTTGACAGTTCTGTTTCATGTTGAGGCGGCATGGTGGGGCAGCAGGTAGTGTGCGTGCCTCACAGCAAGAAGGTCGCTGGTTTGATCCCCGGGTCGGCCAGGGCCTTTCTGTGTGAAGTTTGCATGTTCTTCCCATGCTTGCGTGGGTTCTCTCGGTATAGAAAATGGATGGATGTTTCATGCTGTGACATTAGAGCTGAAGGTTTTCACAAAAGGAATTGTGGATCTCTTATATCACTCCATAAAGCAGAAAATACAGTCAGCATCCACAAAACAATATATTTTTGCCTGGTTTTTAGGAGTAAAATGAAACATAAATCAGGCTATGAATGATATGAACAAACCCTTGTCTTAAAACCTTTAGTATGTAGCTGGGAATTAAACTGGAAATTGAAGTGCTGTTGAGGTGGAGATTTCTCCCTTAAGTGGTTGTTTGTTTGTGTTATGTTGTTGTTTCCTGTGTTGGTCAGAGACATTTAGTCATTTTGAGGGGAGGAGACACAGCTGGGTCTTTTAAAAAATGTGTGTGTGTGTGTGTGTGTACAGAGGCAGACCTGGTGATCAGTGAGATCATGTGGTGGGACAACGGGGTTTACTTCTGCTCCGTCGATGCTGCTGGAGACACGTCTGGAGACTCCGACAAGGAAGTCAAACTCATCGTTTACCGTAAGAAACAAAAAGAAAACGCATGTTCAGACATGCTCTCCACAGCTCAAACATATGTTATCAGACATAAAGCTGTGTGACTTTATAGTCCAGCTCCAACAGAATCAGGGACAGAATTAAAACTTATTTCTTTGGACACACCACAATTAGCCTGTCTCTTCCTCTCGTCTCTCAGACTGGTTAACAGTGTTGTTCATCATCATCGGAGCCCTCCTCCTCATCATCCTCTTCTGCATCTGCTGCTGCCAGTGCTGCCCTCAGAGATGCTGCTGCTATGTTCGCTGTCCCTGCTGCCCGCAGCAGTGCTGCTGTCCTGAAAAAGGTAGAGAGCGGGCGCCTTTTAGACAACTGTCTTTGTCGGTGCTCTGACATCCACAACAATGGGCTGCTTACAAGCATTAAATTCACAACTTGTGCTGGCAGAAATACACAGAAGATAAACAATAAGGCAGTTAGGGAGTAAAAACAAAACATATTGTAAACTTTTTTTTTGTGGTTTAAAGGATAAATTGACATTTTATTAAAACAGTAGTTACATGACCATACAGACATTGAGAGACTTATTTATAGCTGTAAACATTCCTCAGTTAAGGATCATAGGATCCCCTCTTAACATGATTTCAGTGTAAAGTGATGGTAGATAAAATCAGTCTTTGTTCTGTGTGAATTTACGTATTAAAGTTAAGCTGAAGCTAATATGAGGCTTCAACAGTCTGAATTAATCGAATCAAATCCTCCTAAGTTACTGTGTCTGTGTGTTACTCCTCCACTGGAGCTCAGCAAAGAAACACTGTCTGAGGAAATGGGGGAACTCTGTGCTAAAAAGACTAATTTTAGAGGATAAACGATTGCTTTGACTCTCTCTGAAGGCTGATAAGCTTCAGCTGAACTTCAGAAGGTATTTTTACACAGAACGCCGACCACAGAGATCTCTTACATTGATATCAAGTTAGGAAGCGACGTCTTAACGGCCAATGCAGAGAAGAGAAACGAGTACAGCGACAAATAAGTGTACATAATGGCCGTATGAGATGAAGACAGACTTGAAAAATATCCTTTAAAGAGGTGCTGTTGTTCCCACAAAGACTAGAAAACACGAACAGTTTCTGCCCCCAGCTGTAATCCAGTGTAATGTTCACCTACCTCAGGACAGAAAAGTAAACGACGACGCTCGTCATGGGTTACCTTTCTCACCCTCATCTCTGCGAGGTCATTTTCACACTGTTCTGGTACAAAGCAAAATCAGTGTTACCTGGCAGGTAGAAAGCTTGTTGTATACTTTGGAAAACTCTCTCTCTAAAGTCATGTTAGCCAGATAGCGTCGTCTGTGTACTCAGAGAAGACCTTCCCGTGTTTCTGAGTGTGAAAGAATGTGCTGTCCTCGTCTTTCAGCGGTGATGCAGCATCGTATGATGAAGGAGGCTCAGAGGGCCATGGTTCCCTGGTTAGGAGGACAGCCAGTGTATGGACCAATAAGCCAGGGCTCCTCCCAGATGAACCCGCTACTCTACCCCGGTACACACACACACACACACACGCACACACACACACACACACACACACACACACACACACACACACACACAGCCTTCTGTAGGTTTTCATTCACCTGTCACCGAACTTTATTTCGTGAATGTTTCTGTCTCTTCAGGATCTGTTTCCGGTAAAAGCATCCCTCTGAAGCCCATGCCGCTCCCTCCTCCTCAGTCCTCAGCTTACAGCATGCCCCCTCCCAGCGGCCATGGCAATCACACCCCTGCCAACACCAATCAGATGCTTGATTACCTGGAGAGCCAGGTGAGGGGGATGGACATGACCAGTCCTCTGCTACAGGTACGTAACCAGCCATGTTCTCTGATGGAGCATCTGTTTTGGTGGCTGGTAGAAGTCATGGTACAGTTACGATCCGTTTATGCTCGATCAGAGATAATTTGTGAGACGTGCTGTCAGAAAGAGTGAAAAGCCAGAGAGAGGCTGCCAGAGCTATTCGACCATCCAGCCAGCAGCTCTGACGGAGCAATGCTCCACTCAGTTGGTGTTGTAACTATTGATGGAGGGCTTCCCAAAGGATGCTTTGCTGAGGCGGTAAACCACTCAGACCCTGACGCATTTGTCTCATCATCACTGTAGTTATCGATGGCAGCCTAAACATCAGCCACAGTTATTACATATATGCCATTTTTGTTGTGAAGGTTATGTTTTATTTCATTAGCAAAGGGTTGTACGCCTCCACTGTACAAAAACACAAAATCTGTGCAGAAGAATTTTGTCTTTGCTGTTATTTCCAAAGCTGCAATTGGCAGTCGTGTTGGATGTGTGTGTGTTTGATTGACACCTGTCAGGGCGCTGGTTGTGTCATTTCCTGTTGGTGCAAAATGGCAAAGTGCAGCATTTCTTGTCATACTGTACCTGTGAATTACACTGAAATGTAGAAGTGGTGCTTTTCGTTTGTGTTTACTTCTCTGTTTCTTCTTCTTCTTCTTCTTCTTCTTCTTCTTCTTCTTCTTCTTCTTCTTCTTCTTCTTCTTTTTCCCATCAGTCCCAGCCACCTCCCCCTCAGCACATGCAACAGATGCCACCTCCACCTCAGCACATGCAACAGATGCCACTTCCTCCTCAGCACATGCAACAGATGCCACCTCCTCCTCAGCACATGCGCACCAACGTCCCATTTTCCCCCGGCCCTCCCAGCATGATCTCCGCCCTTGATGATGGCCCGACAGAGCGTCGCATTATCACACTTCCACCAATAAGAGAGCAGCAGGGCAGAATCCCACCCCCCGCGCCCAAGACTCGGCCCCCGAGCTCCAGCGAGAGCAGCCGCAGCGGCTTCGGCCGTCGTGACGAGCGAGGACCAGCGGGCAGGCGTTACCCCTCACCCACCCGGTCTAGAGGCATCCCCAGGAGCTACAGCGAGGATTCGCTGGACGGGCGGAGTCGCAGCGGGGCACGAGGAGGCATGGACCGCCCCCGCTCCCGTTCCAGGGATGACCTGTTTGACAGCAGGTCCAGAGGAAACTACTCCCCCCCAGCATCACGGCGCCCGAGAGGAGGGTCCTGGAGCTCGGACGATGAGGCCAGCAGCAGGAGAGGAGGCGGCGGAGGGAGGAGAGGAGGCGGAGGCTGGGTTGAGAAACCTCCCAGCTACACCGAGTATGAACCCGGACACAAACCTGGAGCGCGGAAGAATGACCGCTACTCCGTAAGAAACACGCTCCTTTAGCTGATAGACGCACTTTCGTACTACACCAACGCACTTTCATCAAGGCAAACGCGCACACGCTCAAACACACAGTCGTTATGAAAGCAGCCTGAGTTACACCGATTGTCAGTGACGTGAATCTAAAGTTAGTGTGTCTCTCTCAGGACAAGAGTTCTCGCAGTGGCACCAGCATCATCATCTGAACCCTGCAGCTGTGAAACGCCCTGCGACCTCTGGTTCAGAGAACATGCACACCTCACTAGAATTGGGAGCCTTGTTGTCTCTGGCTAATGGTAAATGTTTAAATGCCACCATTTTTATATTTTTAAGAGAATCCAACTCTTTGATAACCTGTTTGACGAGTGAGCAGCTGGCAGAAGGATTCATAAAATGTGAAAGAGAGATTCAGACACTGGGAATAATCTTCTTCCTCAGAGTGTGCAGGCGGTAAAGCAAATGTTTGATGTCAGAAAGGAAACTTATTTGGTAGCAACCGAGCAAGTCTCGATTGTGACAACTGAGCAAAATTCTGGGATAATATTCCCTTCTGCTAGTTCATCAGTGTAATGCAGATATTCTGAGGAGATTTGGATTAAAAGCCTCCTGTTCCATGACTCGTACACAGTGTGTGGCTTTGATAATTTCTCCTCTTAAGACGGTGTGTTTGGCAGTGACACAGCTGATTCTTGTCTTTGATAAAAATCACAAAGTGCAGAACGGATGACTCTCAGGGCCAGTAAATTAACAAAATTGTTGTTACATTAGCCAAGTACTATTTAAACCCATATAAATATGAATAGACTCTTGTGAATGCTGATTTTTTTTTTTTTTTTTTTTTTTTTTTAGCTTTTTATAATTTTTGTAAATAGTTACTTTTCATATAACCTGGATGTGTTGAAGTGGCTTTAATGTACTTATTTGACTCTTGTTTTGAATAAAAGAGGTATTATATTAGGTAATATAAGAGTATATTAACACTATATTAATAAAATTCCAGTGTGAAGGATTCAGGGGATCTATTATCTTCTCATTAGTTCACCTGAACATGAGGATTGTTTGGATTGAAGGATTGTTTCGCTGCCTTAGAATGAGCTCTAAGAGGGTGTGAGTCCTCTTCCACAGAGTCTGCTTTGTTTCTACAGTGGCTCAGAAGAGACAAACCAAACTCTGGGTCTGGAGAGGGAATTCTATGTTTTTAGTGGCCACCTTAGGTGAGGTGAGGGGGGCTCAGTTGGTTGCAGTCTGCAGACTCGCCACTAGATGTTGCTAAATTCTACACACTGGATTTTAAACATCATCCTCCCTGTAGATAATTAGAAAGTAGTTTTCAAACCTTTGTAAGATGCATTTAAGTATTTACACTTAGTGTTTATAAATAACTGTAAACTAATGTGCATGGTGTTAATGTAGGAAATTAAGTCACGTCAACAATGTTACTGGTCCAAAAAGTTTTTTGTTTTTTTCTTTTTAAGTTATGGTTGTCAGCACAATATGAAAATGCAATGCTGTGGTTTGTCAGTGTACAGTTCAGGAAACTTAGCCACTTTCTTTTCTTCCCTCTTGCTTGTATCTTACAGAAATACACATTGAACTAAAAATCACTTACACATGGAAAGTTATTGACTTGTTGGATGGTCCATTGATGTTTTTAAGTTTCTCTCTTTTTTTGTTTTTACATTGTTTGTGTTATTAAGTTCATTGATAATAAACATTTTACCTTTTGGGTATAACACAGCTTTTTATTGCTCTTATTCTAGTTTGAATTTTAACTTTGATAACAGTTTTCCGAACACATTTATCCTGTGTTGGTATCTTCATGACAAAGTTTACAGTATAGAGAACATCAGCATCGCACTGCAGCTCAAAGACGGGCTTGAAGTATTTTCTGAGGCATTTAGAAAAACACTGCAGGCTACAATGAAATTATTAAAATAATTATAAAGATGGTGAACATCTATACAGTCTACACTTGTATTTATAATGTTTTGTCCAAATCGACAGGTTAAGGAATTTTGCATGTTTGGCATTCAAATTTCACCTCTTTTAAAGAAAAATATGGAGCAATCACATTAATAGTTGCCAGCCAATCATGACAATCTCGCCAAAATTCTCTGAAAAATTCACGAAACAACTCAATGTTCAGTTTAGAAACACTCAAATTACAGTCAAAATTAAGCTGTTGCAGCTGTATTCATGACAGCTTGTTTTTGTTTCTTTAATACCTTGGTGAGAGAATTTTTGACCTCTTCTCAGAACTTGGTACAATTCTTTAGTCATCACATGCAGCTAAAGAGTCTCTCACTAGATGAACCACAGCAGACCGCCCTCACAACAGAAATGAACTGTCTGAAAGCCAAAGTCATATTTCTGATTAGAGCTGAAAGGATTAGTTGAATAATTGATTAGTAAATGAAAAGTTAAACAGTTCAAATGATTGATTGTGGTAGTCCTTTTTCAGACGCCATTCACTTGTTTCTGGCCTCTCAGATGTGAGATTTGCTTCTTATTCTATGTGCTTTTGCTTGCTTTTGTTATTTTTCCTGCGTACGCTGTAAAGCACTTTGGGTGCGCTACAAATGCGATACAAATACATTTGCCTTGCTTTTTCTCTGTCTTTTGTTATAATAAATTGAATTTCTTAGGGTTTTGGACTGTTGATCAACCAACATTTTTCACTATTATTCACTTTTGTGTTTGTGTTTATGCTTATAAATGAAACAGTTGCCAGATTATTAGGTACAACTTGAAAAAACTAATGCAGCCTCAGTCAACAGCCCTGCAATACAGTAAATCTCACCTTCACAAAGGTTGAAATGTGCAGTTTGAAACTCTCTCAGCGAGTTGTTGATGAAACTTAATGCTAATTTTGGAGGCTGTTGAATTGTATTGCATTATACTGACAAGTGTATCTAATATATTGTCCATCCATTTATATCGGTGAGGTGAGACTTAATATTAGGAACTCCTCTCTGCATGACACATCATAATTCAACAGCACTACAGAATCAGACATCTGATTACATCTTTTAAAAAATACTTCTATCAATGTGGGCAGACTGCTTGACTTCCAACATATCTGTTTATTTCTATTATAGCTCTTATTTTATTTCACTTTTATTATTGGGTTATTGTAATTTTCTGATTTTATTTTATTGCAGTCCTATTATCATTATTATTAGTAGTAGTAGTGGTAGTGGAGTACAGCCTCCAAAATGACCTCCTAATGCTAAGTGGATAAGTTAAAAGACATTATCTAAATCCACTAATAATTATTGATTGATCGTTAATAAAAGCCTGAAAGACAACAGCCAAACCGACTGCAGACCAGCCGTTTGCTCTGTCGAACTGCGGCTGCGCAGTGCAGCTTTGTTTAAGTCGCGCTCTGATGACGTTGCAGCGAGAGGAGGTACGGGTTTGCCACGTCGGTCTCTGTGCAACGCGACACTGTTGCTCCTGAAGCCCAGCTCCAACTTTTAAAACCGTTTTATGCTTTGAACCGGGGAGAAAGCGGCCCCGCAGCATCACCGGTGTCGTCGTGTCTCGTCGCCGCAGCACTGCAGTCGGCTACACTGAAGCTGGAAGGCGGAGAAATGCTCGGTGCTGTCCGGACTCGTCAGGCTGGAAGCCACACAACTAACTGATGCATCCTCGTTCAGCTCACCTCCCCATATGTTGTCGATGTTGTGTGAGTAACTGAGGCTTTACGGAGCTTTTTTGTACACCATCTAGCTTTTAATCCCGCACGCGAACAGCTAGCTACTAGCATACATTACTGTATTTTTAATGTCTGAGTGAGCTCCGAAGTTTCCGCCGTGGACCAAACGACAACGCTGCCTGATGTCATGATTCAGACAGGCAGGTTTAGTGCAAGTCTTAGCAAGTCTGCCCCAAAAAACAATACCTCCTATCAAAGTGTACCCCTCAGAAAAGTCAGCACAGCCCTGCAAACACACCAACTCCATCCCTCCCGCTTCTTTTAACCTTTCTTGAAAGGACTTGCGGTGTGGCGAAACCTTGAAACGTGTTGCACTTCCACAAAATGACAAAATAACGCCCTGCAGTCCCTCCACTGCAGCCGATTTCTCTCACACACAGTTCCTGTTTTTACTTTTGACTTTCAACCGTAACGCTGGTCCCTGGTGTGCATTTATGTGTGTGTTAATGTCTGTTTCCTGTTGAAGATTTAATGTTGTTTAACGTTGGAGCTGCACGCTGGCGGCAGAGCAGCTGCAGTGATATTCTCACTCATGTTTCATGAAGCCTTATCGGCATAAAGGAAATGCTGATATACAAAGAGGTTGGATGTTATCTGCCACAGGTTGGTGTTTCACTTTTGAAGCTTATTACTGGCTGATGAAGTGGGGCGGGACTACTTTTTTTTTTCTTAAACCAGTGATGATAAGATAAATTATTTTACAACAATATCTTATGGAGTCCAGTTACAGCTACACCAGCCAAGAGAGGACTTCACTGAATGGCATTATAGTTCAGGTGGCAGCTTACAATAGTTTCTTTTTGTCCAAAATCCTAAAATATCCACTTCACTGTCAGATGAAATCAGTAACAGGAGCAAACCCTCACATTGTAGAAGCTGGAGGCAGGACGTTGGTTCCAGTTGTGCTTGAAAATTATTAATCGATTACTTAGATCGGCGCAAATTATTCTGTCAGTTGATCGGTTCGGCTCTGTTTTGTAGACAAAAAGTTCAAAGTTTGGAGGGCTGCCGTGCATCAAAAATACATTTCTTTAGCAGGATGCAGCCACGGATGTGTTTGTTGTCTTTGGCCAAATCAATTAGTCCATCGACAGAAAATTTAAATTTGCAGTGTTTGTTAGTTGTAGTTTTTCACACGTGAGGATTTGCTGCTCTTTATCACATACGATAATAAACCAGATTTCCTTAAGCTTTGGATTCTCGGTCAGATAAAACAAGAGTTTGAATAAATGATCCAATGATCAATTTATTGATCATTGGATACTCGTTAGTTGCACTCCTGGGTCTCTGAGCTTCTAGTGCAAGTTTTTGTATTTTAAAACATCTTGCTGTGTAATAAAACAGCCTGCCAGGATTTCACTTTTGATTAACTTCCACTTTAAATTAATCCTTTTTGTAGTGCGTTAAAAACAATTGGGTTGCAGGTGATAAATTGTTTCATTATTAATCAGAAATATCAGTCAGAGTCCACGATGACATGTTGAGTTTGCGTGTTTTGTTGGACTAATTGTCCAAAACCAAATCATATTCGACTTACAATGACTAAATTTACACATTTTATACATTTTCTTGGATTTAAATGAGTAAATGGCAGTGTCCCCATTTCAGATCTGCCTGAACAGCTTTGTTGCCTTCTCTTCTACGTGCTCTCAACTCAATCCAAAAATGCCCCCCCCCAAAAAAACCCTAATCATGTGACTGAGCAGTGAAACAGGCTGTGTGTTGCCTCCACAGTGGCCTACAACATGGGTCTCCTCAGGCCAACTGTCCCTCTTTAAGATAAGACTTTATTGATCCCAGAAATTAGTCGGTACAGTCAGCAAGTATTACAAAGACACAAAAACACACTATTACCGAGGAATTACAGCTGCTGTAACAAGCTGCCACTCGCACAGCGCCATCTTGATCATTAACGTCCAAATCATTAACAAGGTTCTGAGCATTTAATTATTTACTGTCAACACTGAAACAGCCAAGTCTTATTCTTCCAAACAGTCGAACATCTGCAGGAACTACACACGACACTGATGTAAAACTGAAATTAGAAAAGCAGATTTGTTTGGACCACAAACCACATCTTGACAGTTAGTTTTTACGCAAGTGTCTGTCATGTAGAGCTGATTGGTTGTTGGTACAACAGCTGGTTTGACATGCTGAAACAGGAAAAGCTCAGGTGTACTCAATAACAATATAATTAATAACTGCATTCCATGTAGGTGCGTCAGTGTTGTCTTTGTTGCCTGACTGAAATACCTGACGAGCCATCGTGGATGGCGTTATTTCCTGCTATGACAAGCTGAAATATGCGAAGAAAGCCTGTTATCAGCATTTACAAATAGTACCTACACGTTTGAAGTTGTAATGTTGGAGTTGAGAAGAGTTTTGGGTGTTTTATTCAGATAGTGTTTCAGCTGACAGGGTGTCACTGTCAGCATCTGATTCTGTATAAAGTGTCTGCTGACAGCTCCAGCACTGACATGTGTGTTAGCTGCTGAATGAATGAGTGATGATAGACTCCTCGTTAGTCGTTTCTAGGGTTGGGCGGTAATCCGGTAATAAAGTATCCCGCCATATCTAAAAATAGCAATGGTATCAGTTTCATTACCGTCATTAAAAAAAATGCTGCGCTTATAGGTCTATAGGGGTCTAACATAATTGTAGCATCATCATAAGAAAAATGAAGTCCACTCCGTACTCGAGGAAAGGGTGACGGTGCAAAAGTACGTGTTCAGGATGAACCCGAGCAGTCGTACAGATGTTTTAACAGGTATGTCCAGGCGCTGATTTAGGCGCATCTGAGCAGAGTACCGTTATCTTGTACAAGCATACGGAGAAACTCCTCAGCCTTTTTTCTGCTTGCTATTGTTCTTAGCTCTCGTAAAAGGACGAAATGCAAATAAAACAGTAAAATAACACTTCAGGCTGCTCAGCAGAGTCCTCTGTGAGCGCTCTGCTCCTTCATGAGACGGAGCGGTGAAACTAACTGCGTGGTTACGCTGGTCAATAGCTCAGCGACCCGCCCACATTCACCATAGAAACACCAATGACGATCCAGCAGGAAGTAACCCAGAGATAGGTTATTGCATGAAGAGCGCTCCCTCCACTCTAGAAACCCCCTCCTCTTTATGTAAACAAGCAGGACCTTCGTGATTGATCTCAAACTAACGCAGAGTCATAGAGGAGACATTAGCAGCGTTTTTTCGGGCTGGAATATAACTTTTGACCACAAAACAGCAAAGGTCAGACAAACTTTATGATTTAGCGAAGTTTTTTTTGTTACTCTTTGGCTGTTAGCTCGCCGAGTTTTCGTCGCACAGTGAGGAGGAAGACATCTTCGTGATCATCAGACTCTCTGCTTTCATATGATACCCGGCTTTTGAGGTTTGCGTGAAGTGGTGAAATCAGCAGATGCCGTACCTTTGACGTGCGCTATTTTCGTGTTTTCATTACATGCGCACATAATTTCGTGGGGTATGAATTATGTTTCGTTTGGGTGGCAATGCTTGGCAGAGGATTTTAACTGAGTTTCTCCCCGTCATTCTGGTATGCTACAAGTTAGGACTGGTGCTTCTTAGCGTGAGCATTGACCATCTGAACTGTCACGCTGCCCTGCAAAGTCATTTTTAATTAGTCACGGTAATACCGTATACCCCGGGAAAATGTGGGGAAAGTTTGACACTAACAAAATTTTGATACCGCCCAACTCCAGTCGTTTCATGTAGTCACACACACAGTTCATCATTGCCTCTTTAAACATGTCCAGGTGATTGTTTCCCAGTGTGACCTTAAGCAGGCACTCACAAGTCTGATACCGTGGGTAGTTGATATTTGACAGCTCTGTTTGCTTTGTTAAGCAATAGTTTGAGAGCAGCCAGGAGTGTTACCACTGCGAAGACTTGGATGTTTCTCTGATCTGGTTGCATTAGTGGACCTGTTTGTATGAAGTGAAACAAGCTAATTACCTCAGGATCTGTACGCTCCGTTGACAGTTTATTAGATGTGCCTAAGTCAACCGAATGCAGTCTAATTCAACAGTCCGGCAATAAATCCTCCATCATGGAGGTTGTAACACTCGGTTTATATTGAGAGGAGGCGTTGATTCAACTGTACGATCACTTTAGAGGCTGTGGTTTGCGGTGGAGCTGTATTGCATTATATTGAAAAAGTTAGACACGCCTCAAATATTAGAAAGTCCTCTCAGTGTAATGCTCATCAATTCAGCAGCGTTACAAACTGCACCCTTAAAATGACCATGAGGTTGACGCCTCGCTAAAACAACTGACACTCCAAAACCCAAAGAAATTCAGTTTACTGTCAAAGAAGGCTGAGAAAACCAGGAAGTGTTTCTAATTATTATATGTAAGAATATAAACACAACCTCTGCTAACGCCATAAATGAATCTACTTAAAGAGTGGAGAGTCTCACCCAACCCATGCCATATATTTACTGTGTGAGTGCGTCTGTTGTTTTTAGGCTGTTGTATTAAATACATTGATCATGAAAAAAAAATGCATCAGGATGTAAATGGCTTACCACCGCTGCTAAATAGTTTCCTGGGGAAAACCCTGTCAGCTTTGAACCGTTGACATGGTTAAATGTCGTGATAACATGTCATGTCTTTTCATCCAAAGTGGGTTTGATGAGGATTCATGAAAGTGGTGCCAAACACAAGTCCTCTTTCTTCCCACCTCCGTGGATGAACATGAGCACGTTTGTATGTTTCAAACTGCAGCAGATCCTCAGATTTCACACCAAGCTACTTTGACCGAGTGAGGTTATTTCACAGGTGTTGCTGCGTTTTTCGAGGAAATCATGCAAATCATGCAACAGGGCTAAACATCGGGTGGCCTTGTCTTTCATTAACAACAGTGACAGATGTTTGACCTAAATCTCAGGAGTACCAGCAACCTCAGCATTACTAATTTTCCTGTTTCAGATAGCTAACAAGCCAGTTTGGCATAACATGGATTCCCAAGTGATGCAGACAGTAAATAAAGTAGAAAAATTAAATAACGTCAGAAAAGGGAAAAACAGAAGTGAGAACCAGCTGAGTGAAAGACGCCGTCCTCTGCTCATTAACATGGCTGCTGTTTACAGTGTGTGTCATGTGAAGTAACTGTCTCGAAACAGGACTTTATTTGACTGAGCTGAATGTTTGTAAATGTTGATTAAGCCTCAGGTTTGTTAGTTTTTAGTTGTCAGGCTTTTTGTACGAGTCTTGTGTTAGAATTTTATTTTTTTTTATATTTACATTCGCCTGACTTCTCTTGTTCTGACTCGTCTGTCGGTTTCCTCCGCAGTGGCCTGGCTGTACATGGTGGCTCACTGAGGAGAACGAGACGAGTCCCGGCGACTGTTGGTTGGTGGGCTGCGTCCGTGGTTGCCACGGTAACTGGCGACCATGCCAGGAGGTCGCAGGGGTCCCAGCAGACAGCAGCTAAGTCGCTCTGCTCTGCCGTCCCTGCAGACTCTGGTTGGAGGCAACCTCGGCAATGGCACAGGCTTCAGGAACAGGTGTGGGCGCGAATGAATTTCAGTGCTTTTACATTTTAAACCTCAGTTTCTGTGACCGCTTTGTAACCTGATGTCTGTTTTACACTGTAAATTTTGTGACAGAAAGGCTTTAATGTAACTGTATTCAGACATACTTCTGGAGCATTATCGGCCTCATTCATCATTTGTTTGCTTTTTTTTACACGTCAGTAGGAAATCTAATCCCTTAAATTAATCTTTCAACAATTAGTTGATTAATCAAAGAAAATAAAATTTAATCAGCAACATTTGGATAATTGATTCATTGTTTCAGCCATTTTCCCATTTTAAATGATTATGAACTGAATATCTTTGGGTTTTGTACCATTGGTCCCTCAAAACAAGAGATTTGAAGACGTCACCTTGAACTGTGAAGGACCTCTTTCGCAATTGTTTGACATTTAAATTACAAAATGACTAACAAAGCCAAGCCTGTGAGAGAGTTCAGGTGGCTGTCTTGAGTCTGCCGCCACACTCAAATGTCATTCGTCCCTCACTTCAAGTGTCCCCCACGGCCTGTTAATCATGAAAAGGCACTTAAACCGTCTCGGCTGCTCCTGCTCTTTGCTTAGTATTTCAGAAGCTCCATCTCCACCCCAGCATCCTCCTGTAGCTTCTACGTCCCCACGGGGAGATTTGAGTGTTGTCTGCCCCTGCAGAGCTGAGCTCTGGTCGGAGCTTAGACACCAAACACAGACTAAACATGTTCAACGTTCACACATTAATATATTCCAGCTGGCTGACTGTAATGAGAGAAAGAAAAAGAAAATTATCTTTATTTACGGCTCTAAATCTAACAACATCTTTTGTTAAACCAAACATTTTGCATTATTTCAGATCTTGAAGACGGATAAAATCTACTGTTCTGTGCATGAAAATGCTTTAACTGTATCCTCTTTAGAGCTGAATTAACATTTATTTAATTATTGGTGAACGTACGGATTATTTTCTTTGTGAGTTCATTCAAGTCAATCAAATGTCACAACATTGTAATATAAAAAAAATGGCATAACAAGTCCCTAAAGCCCAAAGTGTCTTGGCAAAGAAGACAAAAGACACCAATTTTTTATCATGTGAAACCAAGAAATCAGCAAATCAAATTCAAAATTAACTGAAAATAGTAGCGGATTAATTTTCTGTTGATTGGCTGCTTAAATTACTCATTATTTGCTCTGGGTCTCTTAAAACTGCTTGAGGAGTAGAAAACTTTCCTGTGTCAATGCTTCTGTAATTTTTGCTCCACGCTGCATCACAGATGTCTCTCTCTGAGAGTTTGCGTTAATTGTCTTCTCCCAGGAGCAGTAACTCGGTGGGTCTGTCTGCGCCGCCCCTCTCGGCCCTCATTACTCCTGAGCCGGTCCGTCACTCCAGGATCCCCGAGCTGCCGTTGGACAGCAGCCTGCTCTTTGAGTTCCTGCTCTTTCTTTACTTGCTGGTGGCCTTGTTTGTCCAGTACATAAACATCTACAGGACGGTGTGGTGGTACCCGTACAGCCACCCTGCTGCCTCTACCTCGCTCGTAAGAACACACACTCTTCACACACATGCTGCTTCTGCTTTCTCAAGTTAAACAGTGATAGACCCAAAATTAAAGCCTACACTCACCCTAAACTTTAACACTTGACATCCCAAAACAAAGAGCTCGTTTTGTTTTTAAGCTTACCCTGAATTAGGTTTTGCAAAGGTGACAGCTTCTGCAGGTCGCTGTGAACACCAACCCTGATCTGTCCATTTAGAGCTCATGACAGATTTTTATGTGGCAGGTTCAGGTCTAACTTGAATATGTAAGATTTCAAAATGTTTTTTGTGGAAAACTGATGACGAATGAGTGAAAGAATGTGTTATCCTCCCACAGAACTTTCATCTAATGGACTACCACCTGGCTATCTTCATCACAGTCATGTTGGCCAGGAGGCTTGTTTGGACAATAGTTTCAGAGGTGAGTGCACAGATCTGTTTAGACAAGCAGCCAACACGCTTGAATGCACATAGTCCCTGTGGGAGTCAAACCTTACTGAGGGCAGTGCTGCCGCTCTGTGCTCATTCTGTCGTCTGTCTCGTCCAGGTGTCTCAGAGCAGCGGTGGATCACTGCTCCGCTATGTGGTTCTGATCGCAGCTCGGCTCAGCCTGCTGACCATGTGTGGATGGGTGCTCTGCTGGACGCTGGTCAACCTCTGCAAGAACCACTCTGTGCTCAACCTGCTCTTCCTGGGATACCCGTGAGTCTTTGACCCCCCCCACCCCCCACCCCCCCTCCACCCACTAAAGGCCACAATAAGCTCGTAGAAGCTGTCATCTGACCGTATTTCAAAGCGAATGTATTTACACCTGTTCTGTTCTGAAAGGCTGCAGTTAAATGAGGGACAAAAGGTCTGAGGAGTGAGATGCAGTGTTTCGTACAAATGGGGATAACAGCGCACACTTTCTCTCCTCATTCATGGTCATTCACACACAAACTGAAGTCGATGTGTGAAGCTCAAACTCTGCTCACTGTGTGAAGGTCAAACGTTACAGAAAGAGTCTGATGCAGCCCCTGATTCTGACGATGTAAAGACGTGGGCTGTAGTTGCTCGTTTGAAAGCGCTTTGTTTGAAATATAGTGACTCACCTGCACGCACAAACACACACCCACACACATATGGACCAGAGCCAGAAGCTCCGTATCCATCCAAATGTATCGGAAATTGTAATCAGCAAAAGAAATTGTGAACAGTAGGTGGCACCAGTTCTCCGGTGTGGTGTGATCCTGCCATGGCAGAAGAAGTAAGTAGCCGATGTGGGAAAAATGCTGGACGTATTGCATTTGTCCTTGTTTCATGTACAACTCTGATGAACTTAAGAGTTTTTTCGTCACTTCACACTGATCTGAATTTTTAGTGGAGCAGCGGCTTCAGTGGATGTTTAAGTCACGCGCTTCATATATGCCACGATTTATTCACTGTTTCCATTTGCTGTAGTTTGTTTTTATGGATACACCAACTTTTTCCCCTCAGCCAAACATCAGATCTTTTATGTAATATTTCAAGATTTTTTAAATGTAAAAATTTTAAATGGGTTAATGGAAATGCATCTAAAACAGTGGCCGGTTGAAATCTAACTTGCCACCCGTGTGTGAAATCTTTTTGATGCACGAGAACCACAATACTCTGATCCCACATCTGTCATATTGACACCTGACCCAGGTTCAGTTATGTGCCACCAGTTTTTCTAGTTACTGTGGAGTTGGAAGAAATAACTAAAAACTTAATTTCACACAAATTTCTTTGTCTTTTCATTCTGTGTATGTGCCAAAAAGGTGAAGGAGTGAATCGTATATAAAACATTTTCATACACAAACATGAAATTGCTGCTGGTGGAAGAAAAATCTAAACTTATCAACATGAACCCCCCCCCCCCCCCCCAATCGATCCTGATTGTCAGAACAAATGGTTCACATAGCTGTTCAGCTACAATGCAGTAATACTCTGACAGTGGCCGTGATGCTTTTGTTTTCTGTGTGTGCTAATGGAAATGGAAGTTGTGGACCCACCCTCTCTTAATATGTCTCACCCTTTTAAATATGCATGATATACATCTCCTTCTCATCTTGCCATCATTGGAAACTAAAACCTGCTGCTCTGTTCTTTTGTCTTTGTTCACTCACCGCCCTCCTTCCATGCCAGATTTGGTGTGTACGTCCCGCTTTGCTGTTTCCATCAGGAAGGAGGGAAAAGCCAAACGGCTCCGGCCGACTGCGATTACCCGGCCGACCACCAGCAGGCTGAACTCACGGAGACCCCGTTCTTTCGCCCACGTGACTTCCTCTTCCTGTTACGGGAGAACCTCAGAGAGCAGTTCTCCAGCCCCCCACACATGCCGATTCACACCTGCCCACCACACACACACTCGCACACACCGGAGTTGATTCGAGCAGAGGTGGAGGAGCTGAAGAGCGACTTCAACCGGCGAATCAAGGAAGTGCTGTTCAACTCCCTGTTCAGTGCTTACTACGTAGCCTTCCTGCCTCTCTGCTTCGTCAAGGTTGGTGTCAGTTTTCCCCTCTGAGATTTTATTGTTGATGTTCAGGCTCCTGTTTTTTCCCCCAGAGCTCATGCTCCACCATCCCTTCAGTACCTCTCCAGTTGCATACATTCTTGAGTTTATCTTTCTCTAACAGTGTTCTTTATATCCACAGAGCACCCAGTACTATGACATGCGCTGGTCATGTGAGCATCTGATCATGGTGTGGATCAATGCGTTCGTGATGCTGATGAGTCAGCTGCTGCCCCCCAGCTACTGCGACCTGCTGCATCGCTCGGCGGCTCACTTGGGCCGCTGGCAGAAGCTGGAGCACGGCTCGTACAGCAACACGCCTCAGCATGTGTGAGTGGCCCTTTGTGTGCGCACATTTTTACACACATGGAGGTTTAAAAAATGTCTGTCCTTGTCTAACCGTGGTGCCGACCTGTTCTGCAGGTGGTCGGAAAGTACCATTTGGCCTCAGGGGGTGTTGGTACGACACAGTCGATGTCTGTATAAGGCAGTCGGACCCTATAACGTCGCTCTGCCCTCTGATGTGTCCCATGCAAGGTTTTATGTGAGTATCTGTCAGTTGATGTAACCTGCACATTAGTCACTTAGATGCTGGAGGGCTGGACAAAATAGTAAGAACACCATTACAATATAATACAATGCAGTACCACCAACTACACAGCCATGGAGTTGGTCCCCTTCAGGGTATTAAATTGGGAAAAATATCATAAAATAAGCTGCCTTACATGGTGAAATAGTTGTATCAATCAGCCACATATCTGATGCGTTAGGCTGGATTCATACCTCTGCGCTAAGGGGTCAATATCACAGAGAACGAAACAACAGAAATAATTAAAGCAAATGTAATTTCCGCCAGTCGTCTAAAATTCAGTAATGAAACAAACTGAACACCCTCGTTAACCCCTCAGTGTAAATTAAGCTTTAGGCAGTTATTAATGACATCATCTAGTGGCTTGATAACGCAGTGAGGAACATCAGGATCTGTCTGATTCTGCTCACCGGGTGACATATTGATCACGTTCACTTCACGGTAATCAATCGAAGCACCTCACTGTGTTGGGGGTGGTGGAAGAAGCTTAGAGTTTTTACAGGCTGTGGAAAGGAAAAGCAAACAGCTCAGTCCGTGATATTCTAGTGGGGGTTGTGTGAGGACAAACTCAGAGCACCAGCAGAGAACAAGCAGCACTGCAGGTCAAACATCAGCCTGAAGATAGTCTGATAGTCACCAAGTGAACACATGCTTTACCCAATATGGTCTGCATCAAATTGGTGTGAGTTAAATTCGTTATTAGTAGCAAAATGAATCTTATGAAATGGTTAAAAATGCCCAGACATCAAAGTGATGGTGTCCAGCACTCAATGAAATTCAGTTTACAAGGCTACAAAACAGAGAACACGCAAGTTTCTTCATAATTGGGGAAACTGACCCCAGAGAATGATCGATGTTTTGTTTAAGATATTACTTAAACAATGATTTTCTCTACATTTTGGCCTTTGGAAACTGTTTATCCATACATACATGTAAAATGGTGCATTTGGGGAAACTATGACATCATCACCGAGATGCGCGCATACCTACTGGCCCGACATGCTTGTTTGAGCGTTTGGCATCGTTTTTGCGTTCCTGTTTTTATTTTTAAAAAGAGCTCATTCCACCCTGTTCACACAGACTGAAACAGTGACTGACTATCAGCTTGTATTACACCCTTCAGGTCTTCATTTTATTGTGTCCACCCCCTGCGTATCAAATATTTGCCTACTCAGATATAAACCTTCAATATGCTCTGTAATATTATCTCTTCTGATCTTGTCTTCCTGTGTGTTGGTCTTGCAGTTCCTGTTCCACAAGCCATTGCGGATCCTGAACCTCCTAATCTGGATCGAGTCCAGCGTGGTTTTGTACCAGTTATACTCTCTGCTGCGCTCCGAGCGCTGGAACCACACTTTGTCTCTGGGCCTTATTCTCTGCTGCAACTACTATGTCCTCTTTAAACTGCTCCGAGACCGCATTGTGCTGGGCAAAGCCTACTCCTACCCTCTGTCCTCCAACAGCTTGGGGCTCAAGTCGCAGTAAAGGCTCTTCACAGCGAGACCCCACCTACGAACTCTGGACGCGGAGGGGAGACAGGTGGAGACCAGAGGGTTGATTTAGCGCTCACGCTTGGAGGTCAAGGGACAGACTGTGAACTCATAATTGTGTTTTGATACGGTTCTATTTTTAATGCAATGTTTATATATACCTATTTAAAAGAATATTTTTATTTTGTATACTATTTCGAGTTACGCCGGGCATTACCACGCTGACGACATTAGCATGTTGTGTTATGTTGTTGCTAGGCGACAGGGAAGTCAGGGAATGCCAGGAGGTGACTTTCACCAAAGATATTGCAGGTGCAGGTGGCCAATCACAGAGCGGAAGTGGCTTCTGACAGTCAGTTCAACGAGACGGGCAATTCGGAGCAGTGGAAGGAGCAGTGCCTGAGATCCTGAATCCTGATTGGGCTGTTCTGTTGCAACCCTGAGGCTCTAGAACCTGTGAAACGTAACGTTAGCACTACGCAAACACGCAGTGCTCTCAGCGTGTTTTCACGGCTGATTTTAAAGCAAAAGTTCAACGTTTTGGGAAAAGATTTGGTTTCTAATGAAGAATTAAGTGAGAAGATGGACATGCGTCCAATAAGAGGCCATAGCCTGCAGACAGTTAGCTTAACATTAGCAGAAAGACTCAAAATGGATAGCTTCATTTTGTCCAGTGCTAACAACATCTGCCTACCTCTGAAACTCACAAATGATGAACATAGTATGTCTTCTTTGATTAAGTTGATCAAAAACCTAATTTAAAATGACAGTTTGCCATTTTACTGCCGGTTATGTGCAAACTATATCTTGTTTCTTGGCCGTTGTCAGACAATCACGGAGACTCCACTAAGTTACTGTGCTACTGGATATGGTCTGGCATACTTACCCCCCCTCATAAAACAGCTGTTGTTATTATCACACATTGATTTGGAGATAAACATGCTAATGACTGAGCTATGGGGGTGATGATAGGCAGATTTTTTTTAACCTTTGGACAGAGTCATGCTATTTGCTTTCCTTTGTACTGAATAAGCTAACCGGCTGCCTGCG
Organism: Chaetodon trifascialis; assembly: GCF_039877785.1. Taxonomy (NCBI): domain Eukaryota; kingdom Metazoa; phylum Chordata; class Actinopteri; order Chaetodontiformes; family Chaetodontidae; genus Chaetodon; species Chaetodon trifascialis. Next base: position 8,833,236 of record NC_092056.1, read on the forward strand.
TTAGCTTCATATTTAATAGGCAGATATGAGAGTCTAACTCACCATGAAAAATGGAAATGTCTGTTTCCCAAGATGTGGAGCTGTTTCTTTAAGCAGAGCCTCAGTGTTGATTTGGACCACCAAGTGAAATTAAACTTTCTACAAACTGATTTGAGATCAGCCTGTAGAAAAAAAAAAACACCATAGGTACTCTCATCCATTGCCTCTGCAGAGATTGCTGTATTCCTCCTCAGTCACTTTGTTACTGTGTGTTTACAATCAGTATGTGCTTGTTTCTCATCATTGGCTATCTCGAGGGCAGTTACAGCAGCAGTCTTTACAGATGGACACCCAGGTGTCAACAAGTGAGATGGGATTGAGATGCTGGTGGCATCCTTAAACTCAATCTTGTCCTACAGCCCCGCCTGCCGTGGCGAGGGTTACTTGAAGGTCTGCTGCTGTAACCAGGTGATTAATTTTTTTTAAAAATCATACCGATGTCAAATCACACTCTGACATGCTGAAATCTTCTGTGATTCATTTGTGCTCTTAAAGGTCACCCAGCCGCTCTTTATTTTATTCAATTTTGGTGCCTGAATGCTTGAACCGTAATGGGATTGAGGACCATATCCCATCAAGTCGATCTCTTTGTGCATTGGATGTAGATAACAAAACGAATGTGGCTGATAATTAAGATTTCTATTGGTACGTCCCAGGACCTAACCCTTCTCCCACTGCAAGCACGTCATCGTTTGACAGCAGAGGATGTTTAATAGTGACATTTTCACGGGTGGTGAAGACAGCTGGAGAGGAAAGACACTGTATGTCACCTCATTACTGGTTCACGTATTCCCAGTTACCAAAATGGTGTTACGAACAGGCTGCCTTGCATGTCGTTGCCTTTCTGTTTAGTCACACTTGTTAAACATCCTCTTCCTCTTGAAGGTTCCTCTCATTGAGCCTCCTCACCTCCCTCACCGGCGCAAATCTGCAGTCAGTGCATAATTTGGGGCAGGATTCAGGATGCGTGCCAACCCGAGACCCCCTTCATCAGGGGTAGAAAACCTGAGAATCAGTAGCTCCTGTGCTGTCGTGGCTGCCTCAGGCTGGTTTCAGGTGGAGCGTAAACAAGGTGCAGGAAGTACTTTTGGGATGAACCAGTGCATTCTGGATCATCGGTGCTGTTTTGTGAGAGCTAGCTTTGATTACATGCAAATGCCATACATGTGCCCATTATTCTGCCTTGGTGCTAAAGTTTTGTTTGCGGTCATTTTCCACTTGAATGTAGCAAATATTTCAACTGAATGTTGCTGTTGAGTAGAATCTGCCTGTTTTTTTCGTAGTTGGTAGCATCACTGAGCTACCAATTGAGCCTCACCACTGAAGTTTCAGTTTTTAATGGATGTACCATTATGTTCCCTTTAACACAGAAAGGAGACATTTCAACGTTTGCTTTAAATTCCTGCTTCTGTGTCAGTTCTTACTTGAATGATAAGTCTTTGCTCAAATAACACACACTGTCGGCATTCTTGAAAACCCCTAAGAACACAGCTGAAAAAGAGAAATAAGGAACAAGATTTGGAAAGATTTCAGATTTCGACCACATTGCCCCAAAGTGTACTTGATCTTCCTCTAGTCTACAAGAAATTTGAAGATAGGTTTTTAAGTGAAATTGATGCTGATGATGTCGATCTGGGTCCCTGAGGTTATAAAACTTGTTAAAATGAGTCATTTGTTTTCCATGTGCCATATGCCAGGATGCAGTTGCAGACTGCTGGTTGAACCTGTTGATGAACGTGTCAGTGCTGGAGAAGTCATAGGAGCTGGTCCTCATATTTCGTCTTTTTTACAGTGTTCAGTTACCCCCGCAGCATTTCTCAAAATGCTTTTTGACATCTGAAATAAAACATGGTGTTTAAACAGAGATTGTGTTCTGTATATGTTGAATGAGCAGGCTGAGAAGAAATATGGGACACTGTTGCTTATTTCAAAGCATATATTTCACAAATGTTAAACGATGAGAAGGTAAAAAGTGCTTATGTAGGCCTATGCAAAGTCTGCATAATGTTCACTGCAAGCACCTGCAATTTTTTATCTTGGCCACCAGAGGGAGCTAAGCATCAAAGTACAACATTCAACAGCATGTGCTTCATATGACAAGTAATCCGAGTCCTCTGCAACCTTTTAATATGCCGTGTAACAAGTTGAGTGTTCTTCCAAAATACTGTTCATTTACACTATGCTTGTAGATAACTAGTGTGTCCACTGAGAGGAGATACATGATAGTTTGGAGAGAAACTGTTGGCACCTTTGGTAGCTGACTTGTACATTCATCCACAAAAATCATCAGTTTCAGTAGAAAAACTTTTGACAGTGCAATCTTTAGTATTAGCACAGTAAAAAGGCTATGATTCATAGTGAAACAGTTTGCCCAGTCCTGCTCCGTGTAATCTGAGAGCCTGTTGTTCCAAAACTTCTATTTGCATCGGTCCATGTTCCAGATCAGATGATCCTCTAGATAACTTTATTATCCAGATAAATGTTCCAAGAAGCAGATAAACCTGCTTCTGTTCAGCAAAACCACATGATACGTTTCCCCAGTTAACCCCAATGTCACTTTTTCGTAGTTTAGAAAATGTGAGCGCAGATGCGGAATGAAGCGTAAATGAAGCAAACATGTCCTGTTAACAGAATGTAGTGTTTCTGGATACTGATACTGGTGTGGGGACAAAAAAAACCAACACGTTGATATTTATATTGTTACGTCAGTGCTACAAGTAGTGGGGTGAAAAGCGTAGATTCTTGTGGCCCCACTATTGCGGTATGATGTATGAGGATGTAGTGGGCGTATGCTTTCTTGGGCTACACCCATGTCACCCTCAGTCCACCCTTTCCTCACCCCTCTCGGCAGTCCACAAAGTTTCCTTTTATCCAGTAGCAGATCTGAGCATATTTTAGAGGTGTGATTCTCACCGCTACATTAAATTCCTGAGACGCCCCTTGACGCTCCACCCACTGATGCCCGGAAAACACACCAATCACCTTCCTCTCCCAGCGCCGGCGCCGCCCATCCCACATCCTGGCGTAGACTCCTGACCCACTGGCACCGGGCTGTGCATCACAGTGTTGGTACAGCAGGTCCGGCGTCTCCTCGCCGGCCCGACAGAAACGATACACCAGCTGCCCTGGACGGTCATTATCAAATCCCGAGAAGTGGACTCGTCGACCAGGCAGCCTCTGAGCTGGGGGGCTGACTCCTAACTTCATGTGGCGGCGTTTGTGTGGTTTCTTGAGTTCAAGCAAAGCGTAGTCATAGTCCATCCCAATGTCATTAGCATTCCCTTTAATCCATCCTTTGGGAACATGGGTGCGCTTGGCTCTGATCCACTGGAACTTCATTTTGTCGTTTGTTGGTGGGGCGTAAGGCGCAGGGCCACCTTCAACATGGTTGGTGAAGTTGGAGGGAGGGTAAAAAGATGATGGCTGGGTGTCTCGTTGCTTGGGTTTTAGAAACCCAACGCGGAGCTTTTGGGCTCCTTTCACATAGTTTTTACCATCATGAACACAATGAGCAGCTGTGAGCACATGACGGTCCCCCACCAACGTACCAGAGCACCCAGTAGACAGTTTGACAGACACTGAGAATGGATACTTAAGCAGGAAGTTCTGCCCGGCAATGCTGAAACGCCCATCGTGGCCGAAGATCTGTCGCTTTCTCCTGACACGTGACCGCTCTGCCTTCCCAGACGACCCCAAGGAGTAGGCCGGACTGGTGTTTGAACTGGGGTTGTAACCATAGATCCCAATGGCGGTCTCAGTCAGTTGACCATTGGAGTGGAGGGTCTCATAGGCCAGAAGACGCCGAAGGTCCCAGTAGCTTGGGCGAGGGGCTCTCTTGTGGCATTCTGGGTCACAGGGGGAGCCAACATCCAAGCGGGCTTGAGACAGGAAGTGAGGGGGTGGTCGGACCTCCGTCTGCTGTGGGAGGACCACAGGGACACGCTGGAGAACCCACTGGGGGCGGGCGGAGGAGGAAGAGGAGAAAACAGGGGGAAGGAAGAGGAGAAATAGGAGGGAGGTAAACCTGTGGATGTACAGGAGGACAGATCAGGTTAACATCTGTGCTCGATTCATTCACTCATTCAGACCAAACATTTCTGCAGAGCTCAAGTGGTTCTGTTAAACGTGACCGGATGTCTGAGCCACTCCACTGTCTGCATGACACGAAACATTCCTAAAAGCAGCATCATGGATTTACCATAACAAGCATGGGAGTTGGGGGAGAGCATTTCAACTTGAAGAATTTTTATCTGCGCTGGAATTTGGCAGCAGTGAACTACGACTGTTTTTAATGCTGCAAATTTGACAGACAGGGCAAAGATCAGGCCCTGCTAGGCTCTGATGGAAAATTCCTAAAGTGGGCCGAGGGACTGGCCTCAAGCCTGCAAGAGTGGCTGAATAACATTTTGTTGCACTGAATATCAACTTTTTTCTTTTCTTTTCTTTTTTTAAATGGGTTAAGAGTGATCCAAGCCACAGTTTGGTATGTTTAACACACTCTCTGTTCCTCATATGGGACTACAATACATCAACTGTCACTTGGAGTTGGAGGAAAGTGATGCAGATATATAATAAAATTCTGATGTTAATAAAAATCTTAAGAATGACGTATCTGCATCTTGCAACTAATGACATACAGTAAGAAAAGGCCATTTGGCTCCAATCATTTTGATTCTATTGATTATCTATCGGGTTTTTTTTTCACGATATTATGATAACAGTGCAGTTAACATGAATTTCTTAATTTTGATAACTTCGTCCTGTACACGTTTCCCCTGTCTGACTGACTCTGCTACCTTCTGTAAATGCCTGAATGTAACCGCACAGACACACCTGAAGCAGTGGTGACTTACCGCGGCGGCGCAGCCCGGGAGCGCATGGTTTGGCTTCTGCAGGTGAGCCGGTGGTTGAACACTGAGGGGAAACCCCCCCTCAAACCAGGACAGGCAGAGCCCGCGATGGGACTTAAACCTGTGCACACTCCTGCTGCAAAAAGACACTTGACGGCTCTTTTCTCAGGACCAGGCGGCTTTAATGAATCCGCGACCGTCTGGAATCGTCCGCAAACTGATCGAGAGCTGGATCATCGTGCGCTGCTGGAGGAGGTGCTCTCCCGTCTGTCTCAGCTCGCAGGGTCACATCTGCCGACGCGCATATACAAAGTGAGTATATCCGACCCCTGCACGGTCATGTGACTCATCACATCACTGCTGCTGGTTACCGATTTACTGCTGTTCATCGTCTTCATTTCAGGCGACTCCTCGCACTTCGGTTCAGCACGAAGGGTAATGATCGAATCAGATGCGCCCCTGAGTGTATTTTACTTTGAATGCGTTTGATGAAAAAAAAAGTATTTGCACTTTGTGACAGTTTTCAGCCCACTTTCGACACTCAGATTTAAGTTGGGCTGCATCTAATGATTATAGTTAATAGTTAAAATAGTTTGTAGAATTTCAGAAAATAAAGGGTCTATAGTTTATAACCAATGGCTTTATTGATGTTCAGTTGCCCATTTATTAATGTTTTATGTCAGTTACAAGCCAATGATTCCATTGTTTGGGTTGCCAGGTTGTGAAACATCTCTCTGGCTGGTGCTTGCCTGTCTGTTTGGTAGTAACATTTTTAGAAATGTTCGATAAATGAATGCTTATGGGTTTTTTATCATTTCTAAGATCTATTCTGCCATTATACTTGGAAAACGGTTGTTAATAAATGGATTTTGCTCCAGAATATTCATTAGAAGGACTTCCTGATGAATTAAAGAGTGTTAAGAAAAGTGTCCTGATGGAAGATTATCACCTTCCAAAGGAATTTTTCACAACCTGGCATCCCAAACATTCTTCTTAATGGCTTAAAGAATAAGTAAATGATGCATTAACCATTAGGCTTACCTTTTCTGTAAGCGCACTTAGGATGTTGTACTGTAATTGCATATTTGTATAGAGACAGTTATGCTGGGTATTCATTAGGGTGTGCAGTCCCATCGTCATTGTACTGCTTTAATCTTGTAAAGCAGAAAGCTCTGAGGAGCTGCTCAGAGTTTACAACCACTTGACGTTTTGTTATCAACAGGACGGGCCAAAACAGCTGGACGGAGACATGTGAGGCCTGTCCAAAACGGAGGTCGTACAGAGAGGAAATGTGAGTGCAGAGAGGATGATGGAAACGGAACTTGAGGGGTGTATGTGTTTGTGTTTGTGTGTGTTTGAGAGAATAATTGAGACATTGCACATACTGTGACCTACTCATCACACAAACACTGACCCACATTTATCTTTTACATCGGGCGACACAACTCAGATTCCCCCTCGTCCTCTCTCTGTGTCGCTCTCTGTGTCCCACACATACCACACATTCACGAATGCCATCGAACTACTCATTAAATAATTATGTAGCGCATATACGAACATCAACATTTTGCCCAAACAAACTTTCACACTGTTGATTCGTGGGATTGGTCACAGCCATGACTCTTGGCATTAATCACAAGGCCCGTTTACTTGAGTGAAAATGTTTATTTCACAACAAAAAACACTCATTTCACATCCTCTAGCTGTGATTATTCTCTCTGAAATATGCCATTTACATTCAAAAGCCACCTCACTGCTATTGTGACTGTTTCTCGTGAGGAATTAGTTCAGTGGGCGTACTGTGGCTCTGATGCCACTGCTGGAAGTTTGGTTTCCACTTGACGCACCCATGCTGAAAATGTGCAAGCTGTTGGTAGAAATTATGCCATGTAATGATTTCATTAGGCTCGACTGCCACCAGAAAGACAGGGGGAAAGGAAGAAAGAACAAGAAGGGTGGGGGTGATGAGTGGGGACTCATGCATGGCTGAACAGTTAGCCAACCTCCACCCATCTATCCTGCAGCAAGTTGCTCATATGTGGACTAATAAAAAAAACTTGCAGCCAGCTTGGCTCTGTCCAAAGGTAACAACGTCCACCTACCAGCACCTCTAATGTTCACTAATTAACACATTATTAATATATTAACAGTGCATTCACATGCCCCTCAGATGGTGCGTTCATGAGCTTTTAGGTCTTAAGGTGGAAACAGCATGGATGCTGCAAAGATGATGTGTTGTAAATTTAAACTTCTCTAAGTAATATCGGTCACTCTAGGCAGACAGCAGCAGTTAAAACCTAATACCATAGTACAAATTACATGGGAGCAAGTGATATCCACTATGTGAATCAAATGCTCAGAGGTACTTTTTAGAATAATGTTGTGACTTTTGCTAAAACTATCACTATATTCGACATTAGTGCACAAGACCAATAATCTAGCATCCTCATCCTCATGGCATTTGCAAGATGCACCCTGCCTGAGTGACCCAACACACCCAAAGTACCAGTATTTGACGACCTGGAAGGTATGTATGTATGGAGCCCCTAAAGTGCCACAAAGAAAAAAAAAACTATATCGTGCGCACGAGATGCTAAATCAAGCGCACAAGATACTAAAACGTGTGCTCGAGATACAGTTATTTCCCACGCTTTGTCTTGCATATGGCTGTCCTTATTGACCATTTCAGATGCTCACAGTCACACACGTGATATAATGGAGAGAAGAAGTCAGCTAATTAATTTTTATTTTCACCTCGTAATGTCATATAATGACATTCTTTTTGCTCTTGCCCTGAGACATGGGATGTGTTGCCGCCTGTCTGTATAAATGAATGAGTTAATTAAATCGAGCGCAGGATTTTCACCGACTTTCTGAGTTGTTGTTCCGACCTGAAGGGGAATTCAGTTCAATATTTCCAGTCAGGAACTCCTTTTTTCAATTATTCTGACACCACATGAATGCACTTTAAGTCTTGTCATCACTGTGAGGTTGCCAGGCATTTTTACAGGTTTTATGAGAAGGTGTTAATTAGGGATCTTTAAAAGTTTTTGTTTTTTCTTTTGGGCAAATCCATGTGGTTTCCCCAGTCTCTATGCTAAGCTAAGCTAAGCTAAGCTAAACTAAACAGCAGCTGGCTTAAGCTTTATAATTACCGTCCAAAGATGATTACTATCAGTCTTCTCATCTCGTGTCGCAAAATCAAATAAAATGTTGAACTATTGCTTTAAAAAGATTCAAATCCTGTTCAAGGTCTCCTGCAACTGATTATAGATCTGCACCTTTGCCAGGACACAGGGTGGACCTGCTGGCTCATCAAATACTGCTCTGAACAATCCACCCATCCCTCAACACAAATTTACAATTAACACACACGCGCACACACACACCCACACACACACACACACACACACACACACACACACACACACACACACCTCTCTCTGGAGCACTTATCTGGGGCAGGAGGTTCTGCCAGCGTCTCGTCCTCCTCTCGTCCTCCTCCACAGCTCTGTTGTTTTCTCACATTTTCACATGAACCCAGAGTTACCTGAGGTTTTATAACCAGACTCTACATAGACGTTTTCTTACCTTCCCAACAGATCGTTTTCTGCTGTCTGATAATACTCAGTTTTATCTGTGCAAATCCACGTTCGGATGCACTTGAATTGTGGAGCACAGAAGCTAAAATGAATGCAAAAGAACAAAAAAATGTTTCTTTGCCTCCTTGAGGACATCAGGGTGGGATGGCCCTTTTCACCAATGCCTGGGTGCTAATAAGGGAGACATTTCTGTTTGTTTTGAATTGTTATGAAAGGGCCCGTTTGTTTGGCTATGCCTGCTGTAGTCAAGGAAACCCACATTCCCCGGAGTGCTGTTCATGTTGATTGTTTTATTCTTCCCACTCTCGTCCTCTCGCTTCTGGCCACAGACACAATTAAACAAGTGTGGACACTCTGACAAGTTTGAATCTTCTCTCTTTACATCCGTCTGTCTGTCTGTGTCCCCTCTTTGTATTTTCCCGTCTCTGTGCCTCTCGCTCTCTTGTTTGGACCGTTTCTCCCATCCTGGACCGCTTTACTCGCTCGTCCCTAGAGGCCATGAAACAGCTGTTTGGCAGAATGAGATAACCACAGTGCTCTTTTGAGAAGTTATTCGCTGTGAAATCTTAGAGGGAACTTCAGCCAAGTTTAAAGCTCAAGGCAAAGCCAAAAGGAAGATAATATGACTGTTGGCAAGCACATTTGATATATAACCTTTAATGCCTCGTGTAAGAGATGGTAAACGCTGTCTCGTTCAGCTGCAGTTTAAGGAAATTTCCAGTCTTGAAGCTCAGTGCATTCCAGTTATTAGAGTATTTACTGTCCTCCTCCCTGCATGTTTACTCACAAAATGACATATAATCTTGCATATATGTAATTCTGTGAATTTCCATTACCCAGAATGCCCCTTAGAGGTCCCACAGTAATACTGATGATTACACATTATCAACAATAAAGCAATTTTATTCTGAAATTGGTTGCAGTCAACATCCACTTTATGGGATACACTCTATATGTTAAATACAAACTATGCGCACTAATCATCTGTTATTTGGGCTGTAATGTTGACGTGACATGAGTGCTTTGGGGTCATCTTTTTTTTGTGGAGACAGATTTTAATGGAACCCTCTGGACTTCTTTTACAACCCTGATTCTAAAAATGTTGGGATGCTGTGTGAAACGTGAATAAAAACACTGCCTATGTTTCTTGGTGCATAAATGCCAACAACTGTCAGTCAGTGGAATATCATGTGATTGTGCTCATTTGCATGCTATTAGAGTATAAAAAACAAAACATCAAGGTGTCTCCTCATCAAAAATGTGGCCCCGTAGAGCCACGAGTAGTCATGAACAACACAGGGAACCTTTAAAAAGGATCTCCACATACAAATATGCTGATAAAATGAGGTAGCAGCTTTTGCACCAAGAGTTTGTGTCTGTCAGTCACGGCTGCGGCTAGCGTTCTGCAAAGCACCAGCAGAGTGATGACGTCGTACCGAGCAAGATTTATTCTTCTTCAGTAGCCACAAACGCAACACAACACATGGGCCTGCCGATCACTGTCTGCAGTCAGAGTTTAACAAGATGATTCACGCTGACCGGCAGTAAACTTGTCTGCAATAAACAGCATGGCTACAACTGTCTGCCGGCTGTCTCCACAGAAACTCACAGTGGAGAGCCCCTTATAGTAGAGATGAGAGCCCGTAGCTGCAACACACATGCCCACACAGTTATTCTCTCATAGGGCCATAAGTGTGCCTCCTATCATTGTCAAAGCACCACCAGACTCCGTGCCTTGCAGCGGTCAAACAATGTTCCCCGTGTCTCTACAACCCCCGCATCCCATGCTATTAGCCACGAGCCTCCTACTGTCACTGCTTCCTCACTTCTGTTACATTTTTATGCTGCAACAGAGGGCACTAACATGAAGTTTCAAGCTCGTTTCAGCTTTAACCACACTCTGCAGGTGTAATTGGGCATGGTCTGAGGTGTGCTTTGTTGCACCTGTAAGCAGTGATGTGTAGAAAGTCCACCTGTACATCGCTGCAGCCAGATGAGCAGTTAAAGGACAATCTGGGAAAGTTCTCTGATGAAAGTGTGTTTTGAGAAGAGATTTAAGTAAAGGTCACTGATTCTGGTGAAGTGGTTTCGTCAGGCAGCTTTCCATAGCTTCGGTGCTCAGACTGCGAATGCTTCGTCACCTCTCGTCTTCAGGGGAGCCTCAGATTAAAGACCTCCGCCCGAGGATCTCAGGCTACGGACTTTTAAGGTTACATGTGCAAAAGAGCGCAGTTCTGACCGCACTCAACCACAGCCAGCAGTGATGCTTTCTGTGGCCAGAGGTGCCAGAGAGGACAGTGATCAGCGTGGTTTGATTTTCTTTAGAATTCACATTTTGACATGGAGTCATGCACACATCATACTGTATGCCAGTCAAATCAAATAGAGGAAGCAGAAGAAGAAATAGGGAATTGTAGCATGAAACAACACTCAAACAGCACATTGTTCAGTTTTTTCTCCAGTCAAAACATCTCTTTCCTCCCTCAGTGTCCGTCAGCATATGGCTCCTTTTGATGACTGAGATATTCTAAACAGTTTTCGCCTACGGGAAGGAGTTTTGCACCGTGACTACGGGTAAACCCCTTGACTTGGCAAGACATGTGATACTCTGCCGCACTGGAAAATGACTCACCTTTTTCTGAAAGATATGGCAAAACATTTCTGACATCTAGCAGGAGTTGTGGTTTCTGTTGCTGGTTTTTTAGTTTACAATTGAGGTAATTTGATGTCCTTACAAATGTAATTTGGTTTAATCTAAAGGCTAAAGATTATGTGAACTCGCCTCTCCTCTGAAGTCACTTTTCACTCCTAAGGCCAGTGCTTGTAATCAGATGAAAGGCTAATTTAATCAAAACATAGAGTCTTTCATTATACAAAGTTCTCTGGTATTTACCCTTCAGTCATAGGAATGCTGGTCATGAGTGAAGTTTACTTCAAATAGACTCACGATCTGACAGCACAGATGAAGCAGGAATGATGAGAAGAAATATCTGCCGTTAAAAATATTTGCTCATTTTTTGGTAATTGCGTTCTTTCCCTCAACTCTGGCTCTGCTTAAATTGCCTCTCCTGAGAGGTCTTCCATTTTCCTTCTCCTCTCTGCAGCTTTGGCTGGTGTGCACCTGTAATGTCCGTTGAGAGTCATGTATGTAATGTTAGGTTATACAAATAAATGTGAAATGATGTGACTGGTGCAAACCTGGCTTTAGTTGTGTTTTTCTTTGTCCTGCATCATTCTTCCCAAGTGTGAAATATGTTTGGGTTGCTTCGTACTGGTCATGTTTTATTGGACAACTGGGTGTTTCAACATAATTAGAAAACCTGTTTCCAACTAAATGAGGAATAATGTAGTTTGAGGGAGGAGAGCCTGAGTGTTAGTGGTGATTTTTGTGTTGCAGAATCAACAACCATGAACCAGCTAATCCTGAAAATGTGATATTGAAGTGTCTTAGTACATGCATTAATAAATTCTTCAGTATAAAGGCAGTGTTTAAGGTGTGTGTGGTTGAATACCTTAGAGTCTGATGCAAAGATGCACTTCATGGGTTTTAGTTTGATCACTTCAGAACATTTTAATTCCACACAATCAGCAGGTTTGTATGTGTGAACCTTCCCTACAACATTATACTGTATGTATAAATACAGCCAGCAGCCTGTTAGCTTAGCTTAGCTTAGCTTAGCATAGCTTATCTTAGCTTAGCACAATGACTTGAAACAGGGGTAAACAGCTACTTTGGCTATGTCCAAAGGTGACAAAATCCATCTACCAGCACCTGTAAAGCTCACTAATGAACACGTTATGTCTTGCTCGTTTAATCCACGCGAAAACTGAAGTTTAAAAACAACAATTCACCATTTTACTGCTGTAGATGCTGGACTATTTCTTGGCTCTGTGCAGTGACTTCCTGGAATCTGTACTTGTTTTCAGAAGTTCTGGTAAATGGAAAAGCTATTCTTCAAGGAGCATTTACAGAATGTAACTCCCTCTAAAACCACAAATTGTTGTTTAAACATCTCTGTTTGTGGACGGATTAGACAAAAGAGATACTTGGTGCCTTTAACTCTGCTTTAGAGGTGCTCATAGGTGAACTTTTGAACTTTAGAGAGCCATGCTAGCTGTTTCCCCAGCTTCCAGACTTTATGCTAAGCTAGGACAACCCTGCTGTGACTCAAGCAATATATTTAGCATCAAACTTGTCATCTCACTCAGGAAAAGAAAGCAAATAAGCATAATTAACGATTTTCTCAAAATGGTGAATTATTCTCTGAGATTACTAACTGCTCAAGCTGTCTGTCCCACATAAACAGAATCACAGATAGACCATAGAAAGATCTGCTCTGAACATTGATCTTGAATATGAACTTGAGCTCTGAACTTGATACCAAATGTGCTTCACAACAAAACACAACAGTAAATCTAGTCAAAAAGCATGTCTTAGTAATTATCATGAATTTTCAGAGAATATCAGCAGCATGCTTTTGCAAGCCAACTGTGCGGCAGGCCAAAGGACGCTGTGACTCAGACAAGTACCCTATTTGCATGTGCTTGCTCCCAACCTGATCCAAGTTGAGTCACTGTAAGCATCCACCCATCCCTGAGAGAGCAACCGCACACTGAGGAAAATGACAGTCTTGTCAGCTACAGAGAGACCCCAGATATCAGGAATCCCTGTGAATGTAATCCATCTTTAACCCCGCAAGTCTTCACAAAGGACTTTTCAGGGCTATGGTCCAAGGATTGTCTCATTCTCAGAGCAAAAAGCTATTCATCCTTGAGTCTGTAGCAGTGATGTGTGATTGAGACACAGGCACATCTTGAGATAATATCTTGCCCCACAGCAATTCAATGTGTGTGCGTTGAGGTGCATGCTTTTTAGGCAGCAACAAGTGGTTCAGTGTGTGGAACAATTTCAGGAGAAAGATGAGCATCTGCTGCTCAGGAGATGCTGGATTAATCTCTCGAATGTTCCTTCCAGAGCTGCAGGGACAGTGCATGTTAATCTCATTGAGTTCACTGTGTGACTCAGATAACCCAAAACATCATCAGCACAATGACTGTTATTCAGCTGCAGGTTTCCTGTTATGCTCCCACTTCTGATTGTAGAACATATTATCTCTCTGTCAGTCCACCACTCTGTATTTCTGATGATACGACAGCTCAGAGGACAGAGGTTAAACTCCTCCTGCCAGGCAGAGGTGGTCTGACCACACAACACAAGCTTGAACATGGAGTCTACCAGCATACCAGTAAGATCACTTCTGACCATAATAAGTAGCCAGCAGACCACAATCGTCCCATTATGCACTTTTGATGATGAAATGATCTCCATTTCTCTGGTCGGGACTCAATTATCTCTGTTGTGTAGCGGAGGGTTTCTGTGTGTGTGTGTGTGTGTGTGTGTGTGTGTGTGTGTGTGTGTGTGTGTGTGTCTGTGGGGGATGTTAATAATGGGTATTAGGATTTGGAACCTGTGAGTCACTTCCAGGCCAGGTTGCTTCAGACAGACTTTAGCGCTGATTGAAAAAACAAAGCCCTTTCATTCACTTGAATGCAGTCCGGTGGGTGACGTAGCGGGGGTGCCAACACAGGCGGCGGAGGCAAACAAACGCAAAAAAAGTTGAACCTGGTTCAACTTTTGCCACTAAGCTATGTCATCCGGCAGGGCCCTGCTTTGGCCAGTCACATACAGGCAAGCACACATTCCTGGTGGATGACTTTGTAGCGTGGATGGTGTATTTCTGTGGTTAACCTCACGGATCTAGCAACAATGTAGCAAAGGAAAATAAATGTTGACAACTTTCCAGAGGGGTAAAATCCTGTTTGAGAGTACTAAATGAACAAAACGTTGCGCAGCATCTTTCTTCAAACTCATGGATCTGGTCTCAAAACTGGAATTCCTGGACTGAATTTTATTTTTCACACCAATATCTTCGACATGTTCCCACTAAGACCAATGTCCCCTGCATTGTTTTTAATAGTCTGAGTGTCTGTTGTGAGTCTACAGCCTGACAAGCATCTCTGTGTAGCCCCTCTGTGTAATGCATAGCATTGCTGGAGCTAAATGCTAATGCCAGCATGCTAACATGCACGTCACAATATTAACTGACTACTAAATAACTGCTGATGTTTAACTTCTTAGTTTAGCGTGTTAGCTTGCTAATAGTTTCTAATTGGCACTAAACACAAAGCACAGTTCAAGATGGTGGTAATCTCATTACATTTGTAGATATTTAGTCATGATTCAAGTATTGGACCAAAATCAGGGTACCACCAAAACTAAAAATATTTTTCATTTAAGGCTCAGAATCACCCACAACAACGTCTGTGCAGTGCAATGATGGGATGAGTGCAAAATCTCACATTTCAAACATTTCGGGCAGTAGGCCGCTGCAGTAGAAGTTTAGAAGGATGCTGTTCATAGTCCTCCTAAAGACACTGTTATTTCAATGATGTGTTTGTTGTAATCCTGTTTGAGAAGAAGCAGAAGTGCTCTGGTGCTTCCAGAGGTTGGGTGTCTCTGGAAGGGTTGAGATGTTTGTCTCATGAATCAGAACGTGATAATGGCCGTTCTCACAGTTATTAACTTAATTAACTCAGCTGGTGTTTGGCAGGGGGGAAATTCATGGAGCTTAATGTTGAAATGTCACAGTTTAAGGGACGTAGACCAAATTTGAGACAGACATTAGGCCGAGGTCTTTTGTATGTGAACATCTGTTCCACATGAGACATGTTCAACATGTTGGTGCATTGAAACTATCTGTATGACTCAGAGAACCCAAAACATAAGCAGCACAATAACAGTTGTTGAGCAGGTTTCCTGTTATGTTCTCACATGTTACGTGATGGAATATAATCTCTGTTTTCTGGGTCTCTAATTTTGTGTAGAAATATAGTTAAAGGAGCATTTCGCACTTTTCATGTTTTTTAGTTATCAGCCAAAGGTGTTTATCCATCAGCAGTACCAGAGGTCCACATCTTTCTGTCATTATTACTATAAAATCACTTTTTAGAGTTCTGCTGAGAATGAATGGTCATGTTTGATGTTGGCTGATAGCTGTTCTTACGTTTTTGGCTGTATCACATTATCTTCTTCAGCAGATGGAGTTGTGAGAGCAAGCTGTTTTGGTGATTCAGTACGTCGACCACTTTGAAATATCTCAACAAATTTTGGGTGAATTGAGATGAACTCTGGTACTGATATCCATAGTCCCCAGACAATGATTCCTAATGGTTTTGGTGACCCCCTGAGTTGTCCACTAGTGCTACCAGCAGGTCACTGGATTTAGAATTGACTTCCACGGCTCCCGGAGGATCGATCCTAATGAATTTGGTGGTCTTTTGGCTTTTCCTGTCGCACCACCATGTGTTTGAGATTTATGTGTTTGAATGAAATGTCTCAAATATTGGCTGGGTTGACCCTTTTCACAGTAGATATTTTGACCTGTCAAGGCAGGAGAAGCACAGGTGTAATCCGTAACATCACTGACGGCTGCGTTACATTTAGGTGAACCAGTTCCAGTGTTGTGCTGTCATGCATGCTGGCTCACAGATATGGGACACTGAAATAAAATGGAGCCATTGTTAACGTTAATATTTACACCTCTGCTTTTCCTGCACTGACAATTCGAAATGTCTTCTGAGATTTGGTTTAGACGTCTCCTTGGGCTCATAATTTTGGTGTTGCTCTAACCTTTCGTCTAGCTCCATCATCAGGTAAAAAGTTTCGAATTTCAAATCTCATGTCTTAAATACCTGAGAAACTAATGACATTCATCAGCCTGAGCTTACTTTAAACTAAGATAGTGAACATTATGCCTGTTAAACATTAGCACGCTGGCAATGTCATTCTGAGCATGTTAGCATTTAGCTCAAAGAACCGCTGTGACAAGCCTGTAGAAATCATTTTAACACTGCCCTCTGGCTTTTGTTGCTCCTGTCCCAACTTGTTTGAAACATATTGGCATCAAATTCAGAATAAGGATATATTTACAAAAATCAATGAAGTTGACGAGGTCACACATTCAATATATTGTCTTTCTGCTGTTTTCACATCATTGCACATCAAAAAGCAGCGGTCGAGCTGGACGATGCTTGCATGAGGTAACAGGCTGAGCTACAAACAAACACTTGTTCCTCTGCAGTTTGCTTCTGCGTCCACACCAGACAAACATTTCTCTGTAGCCATCATTTGACCTCTTTCTCTACCCAGACACCCTTGCTCCCACAAAACAACTGTTGCCATAGTAACCCCCTAACCAGGGCACAATCGCTGACCAGCAGGAAGTGTGGAGCATTTCGGGTTAATGAGAGCTTCCGCGTGGGAAGGGGTGTGTTCACAGCAGGAGGGAGACCACTGCGTCATTCTGACAAAGGGGTTTTCCATGTTTTTATGACAGTGGGAATATTGTTCCAGTGTTATTCTGCTGGTACGTTCAGCACCACCGGGACATTTTTATGTTCAGGCTATTTTCTTTTTTCCTGTCTGGGCTATGTATACTTTCTACGGCCTATTGTGTGTGATATCTTTACACATACCAAAGTGTGTCTGAACAACATCTGCGAGTTTCCCTCTGTAACAGTTTTTATTTGATAAAGTAGGACAATCATGCTTAATTGTGGGATAATCTCTCCTGTTTCAACTAATTAACTCGATGACCTCGCTTCAGATTTTGCTCGTTTTGCTCAGTTGACCTTTCTCCTCCTGCTTCATTTCAAGATTTTGACACTTCCTGAGAATTTCTTGAGAAGTGTAACTGCAGTGGATGCAGGAGTTCTCCCACTGGCAAAATGACTCCCTTAAAAAAGCAGAATTAAGACAGAGTTTCTGACTAAGATGGATGCAGATATTACAGTTTATCTCTCTGAAGGATACAGACGTAATCCAACAGTTCCTCCAAGGATCCGTGCCTGAAATGTTTCTGATTGCAGTTTTCCACTGTAATCTATCAAGCTAAGGTTGAAGTGTTGTATTATTGAATACATACACTCTGGATCAGGGGAGGAAATGGCCTGCAGCCAGTTTGGCTTGACTTCAGGTCAGCGAGTAATTATGTTATGTTGCGTGCTGATCTTGGACCTGAGCTGCAGGCCACAAACACACACACGCACGCACACACACACACACACACACACACACACACACACACACACACACACACACACACACACACACACACACACACACACACACACAGAGCCTGGCTTTGCTATGGTTGTGAGGACTTAGTGTAATAAAATTTATTCCTTGTGGAAATGTGTAATTGCGACCTGTCAAACCCCTGTCTTAAATGCAATTGCAAATGTGTTAGAAATTACACATTCAGCAGACATTGAGCATCATTGGCATTCATTCGGAGTTGTGTTTCTGGCCATATGGTGAATGTTAAGGCCTCAGTATGTATAGCCCATTGTTATAAATCGAAATTTGAGCATCAAACAGTGACACCCCCCAACAACTTTCTGGGGTTCGGTGCGGGAGATAATTTTGGCAACCAGCCAAAAATGAAGATTCTGCTGAACTTCTCTCTCAAGCTCTTTTTTTCTTTCTTTACACAAAAATAAGAGCTGAGAGGAGCTGTGTCGGGTCATACTGTCACGCAGACATTTGATCCAACCACAACCGCAGGGATTAGTGCAGGTTTAATCAACCTTAACCAATTTTAATCTAAATCCCAGATTAGAATTTTAATTCTGTGGGGAATGACCAAAATGGCCTCACAATCTTCAGCAGCCTGTCAAGAGAGGGTCCTTGCAAGTATAGGTAAACACACACACGCAACTACAGCCAGAAACACACACACGCACACACACACACTTTCACACAGTGGCCTTGCTTCTTGGTTTTGGCAGGCTGTCAACAATATTTCCATCTTTCTTTATTTTCCCTCTATTCACAGCTGTTCGCATCTATCAAGACTTCACTTATTAGCAGCAGGCAATTAAGGGGCCAGAATGGAGGTATTATCCTGAATCCTATTCAAACACAGATACACACACAAACAGACACACTGACATCGAATGTGCGGTTTGTGTTCAAGCAGAGCAGCGCCGTAATCAGTCATGCTGTTCCAATACCTTTACCATGATCTGCCTGCAGCTGGATCATACGGATATCTCTCGAGGCCCCTCCCTGTGCTGTCTGCCAAACTGTTGCGTAAAAAATATATCTCCACCTTGTGCTGTCAGACTCAGCCTGAAACTGCAGCTCACTGGGACCCGTTCCTTCATAGTATCAGGAGACAGCCTTTGTCTCAGTTATTAAAGGACAGAACAAGTGCAGAGGGATCAGCGAGAATGACCTGTAGTTGATTACCAAGTGATGACACAGGGGCTGGCCTTCATGCAATTTAGTGTGGCGTAGTGTGTGTGTGCGTGTGTGTGCATGTGTGTGTGCTTTCTATGCTTTGCTTGTTGAACCTTATTGTCACAGTTCAACTGTTCCATAAACACTTGTTATGTCACTGTATTCAAAACGCAGTCATTCAATGTTTGGCGTTATGTATTACTTAGCAAAGTGTTACAGTAGTGTGACGAGTAGTGTAAGGGATTAAAAGGTGAAATTCAGTTATTACATTACAGTTACTAACCGCAGCGGTGCGCTATCATCATTTTTGGCTTTGTTTGCTGTCTTACTGGGAGTTTGATGGTGGGTGATATTAATTTTGTCTTCATGTGTGAACTGACTTGTCCTGTTAGCTTACTGTGAGGTCCGGAGGTGTGAGGAGATGGTTATTCTCTGCAAAAAGAGGTAACTCCCAAGCTGTTTTATTTACATGCTGTGTGTTCTTGGCTGGTGAGGTGACTGATAAGCTTAGAGTACGGTGGCCCTGAGAGCTCATCGCAGTACAGCTGAAGAAAATACATGCAACTGACAAAACATAAGTAAATTAAGAAAGCATCTTCAATTTAACAACACATGCAAATACAGAAATACTGCATGTAGCACAGTGATGCACATGCCTGGATACGGCTGGGACTTGTTTGCTGTCCCACCAAAAAAAACCTTCACATTTTTGTTCCCTTTCCAAAACCTCTTACAGAAAGCCGTCTGCGATAACTTCATGAGTCATAAACCATTGCAACAACAAGCGTGTCCCAGACGCGTTCAGCACTTTCTACAGTCCCTCTAGTGGCCTCTTACAAAAATCAGTCTGGCCTTGTCCAGTGCCTCCTGTTTTGTCCCGTTTAGATGTCTATGAGTCGTATTACCTCAAATGGTTTCATTTACATAACAAAGCCTGAAGAGGTAGAATGATCCAGAATCTCCCTCCAAATAAACTAAGATTAGAGAAAAGTCCAACTAATCAACTTCTTTACTTCTTTGTGACCCCTCAGAATTATCTGGATGGGGTCTGACCCACATTTTGGGAATGACAGGGACTACCTGACTGTAAGTAGCTAAAACCACCTCCAACTTGAATAGCTACAATGCAAACGTAAACAATCTACTAATGTCACAGATAATAAAGTGTCAGTCACATGGGGCAACTTTCGAGAATGGCTGCTTTTGATTTTGATATGTGAAGTATATTTGGCTACTTTTGCAGTTGAGTATTTTTACATTGCTGTATTGGGTACTTTAAGTTTAGTAATTCATCTCAGTACTTCCACCACTTAAATGTGCTGTTTTCTATTTCCACATCATCATACAAAGATGATGCGACATGTAGATGTGGAGGCTTTGACAGACCGGTCATGTAAGGACTATTGTAACAAATTACTTCTGAGTAATTAGTGATGTAATTACATTACTTTTTTCACTGTAATGAGTTCTTGATTACATTTTTCAAGAACCCACGGCTGCTTTTGTGTGTTTTGTATTTACACATGTTGCAAAATCAAATTCCCCTTGTGAGACAATGAAGTACTGAACTTAGAGTGTGAGCGTTATGTTTTATGGCTGCTTTTTCGCTTATATTTTGCAGGGAAAGGTGACAAATCTGGAGGAGCTATCATTAGGGGACATATAGCAACTATACTGCATAGACCAGCTATACTTTCCCTCTTCCCCTCCATCACTCAGTCACTCTCTCATATCCACTGGCTGTGCTCTGAGAGACGCTGCCAGCATAGTTTGACCATAAACAGGCATGAAAGAGGCCTGAATTCTGAACAACACACAAACATAACGTGCAGTAGATGTGTGTGCGTAAACACAAAGACACACATCAGAGAAAAATGATTTCAGTTCAGAGGAGTTGTGGCAAAAAAAAAAAAAAAAGTAAAACAACATTGCTACCCAGGCAGCTCAGACTCTGAGAAGCTTTAGAGCTAATTTATCTGCTGCTTAACATGGAAGTCATTATGCTAAGTGTAAATTCAGCTCACTGTCTGAGCAGTTTAAGCGCTGTGAAGCAACTGTCAGCTTGAAAAATAGCTTCTAATGACACACTGCACTATGCTGCTCAATTTAACGGCATTGCACCACAAACCGCAGCACGCGGACCAACTTTGGCACATCCATGCTGCCCTCCCCGCGCCGCTGCCAAGATGGCTCCCTGCAGCAGCTGTGTGTCTCTATGCCTATAACTAAAGACATGTGTGTTATGGTGGATGGGAAACACATAGAATACACTGGAGAGAGGAGCACAGACTTACAGGGTTAGATGAAAGTAAGATAAGCTAAATATGTGGAGAGGTGATGGAGGAGGAAAGGAAGACATCTAGAGGGAAATTAATCAAAGTCAAGAAGTAGAAGTGAAGAGAATGAGAAGCAGAGGAGAGGAAAGGTTCATGTTAGAGCTGGTCGGAGAAAAAGCAAAATGTGGATAAGAGAGGATGGAGATTAGAACTGCAGAGAGGGGGAATGAGGAGGGGGCTCAAGCGTCACCACTGCTGCCCTCAGGAAGCAGCACCAATCATTTTTAAGTGTGTGTGTGTGTCTGTGTGTATATGTGTTGAAGTTATTTGTGTGTGACCCATTAGGATGTGCATACGTTAGGATTGGAAGAGGAACAGGAAAGGAGGAGGCTTCAGTAAAACAGTAGAAGTATATTTTTGAGAGGAAATTACATTTTTTGACATGCAGAGCGTGTGACATGAGATGCCCTCTGGTTGTGTGTGTGCACATGCATGTGAGAGCGTGTGTGTGTGTATGTGTGTGCGCACTCACGTGTTCATGTGTAAGACGTGCTGTTAAGGGCTTGAGGGAGCAGGCGTGGTTGTTTCTGGGCTCTGGCCTGCACTGGTTTCATCACAGGAAACAGCTTTTGTTTCTCAGACATGCTGAAAATGACTCTAATCAATAACAGAAAAAGACAAATACAATTTTCTTCTCCAATCATCATCAATTTTCTCTGATGTCCAAGAGTTTTTGTTTTTCTCTTTTTTAATTGATTGCAAACCTCTAGTCATTGCCTTTCACTCAGTTTCACAAACATCACAGCAGACAGTTTCATCAATATACAGATGTAATCCTGCACATTCAGTTATATAGAACTGCCAGCTTTATTGTTACATTCAAGTCAAGATTTGTAGATATTTTACTGATATTGCACAAAAAGATTACAGTTAATGGGTGAATTGCTGTGCCTTAGTTTTCTGTTGTAGTTCCTACAGTGTTCTGCAGCACCCGCGACATTTACAGTGATAACACAAATTTACCTGTCAACATTTAGTTGTTTAGTCAAGTAAACTACTAAATTTACAAGTGGTTTAGACTGAAGCAGGCTTCTCTGGCGTCAGACTGAAATAAAAACTGTCTGGAATATTTTATCAGCTGTAGCTAAATAGCTAATTAAGCTAACATTAGCTCCAGTTTTTTCTTTTAATGTTTTCTTCACATCTAATGTTAATCGGAGAATCTTGTCTAAGTGTATGCGCTCAACTGCTGCTACATACACGACAAGAGATTAAAAGCTGCATGTCCGATAAAGCCGACATCCTCTTGTTTAAGATCAGATCTTTGTGTTTTTCCTGGCCCTGTTTGACTGCTTAGCTTACATACGTGATTGGATTGTCAAACACGTGTTTTCACCTACTGAAAGCCTTGTCTCTCAGTGTTGAGGATTAACCCTTTGGCCAAGCATAACACTCTCTCGGGTACTTTTGTCTGGCTTTGCTAAGGTGTAAACATCCACAAATCCTATATCAGCTAGATCAGGAGACATCTGCTAATGTTATGTAATGCGTGTATGCTCTGACTAGCACAGTTGGACAACATAACGCAGTGGATGTGCTAGTCATGAACAAGGCTTTTTTTAACATAATCTCTAACATCACCAACTTGTGTAGGCAGTTTCTTGGAGAAATCCATAGTTTGACACAACTGCACGTTCACTTTCATGATGCTAGTCGCTAACTTTGCTACTTGGTGCCTGGCGTTTAGTGTACAGGGCATTTAACATTTTAACTTTAGTTTTTAACAGCCGCTTTCTGCAATGGTGTTGAGAGAAGTGAGAACCAAGCAGTAAAGTTTTGGCCCATAAAACCAAAACAGTGAGCTGAAAAACGTGCTGAGGAAACTGCAAGTCATCCTTTTTCTTTGTCATTTTGAGCAGCACCTTTCACATCAAGTATTTGATCCATTATTAATATGAAAGTAATAACTCCTTAAAGCATTTTGATTTTCACACCTTTTCCTCCATCTTTGTCCTCCAGCATGACACAGTTTTCAGGCTAATAGTGTCTGAGCTACATTAATATACAAGGGCCTTTTTGTTTTACTGCTGGTTTCATTCGACTTCTAACCATTCTTCATGCATAACAGGTTTTCTTGCAGTCGATCTAAACACGTGTCGCTCCCCATTAGTTTCTCTTCGAGTGTAAACATCTGATCATGTGTTGGTTGCCGTTCAATGACACAGCCCACCCGCTCTCACGATGTGTTTGGTTTATGGGAACTGTACTTCAGTCATTGTGGGATGGCGTGTGGGCAGGGTGGGAACATCTGGATGTGAAATGAACACTAACTGTCATAAAGCCAGCCACAATCTGCCTGCCAGTAAAACTAGGATGGATATTCATTCGATCTACTAGCCCTGGGAATCTGGAAACCCGGAAACACACACACACACACACACACACACACACACACACACACACACACACACACACACACACACACGAGTTCACGAGTTTCCTGAATTTCACACATTTCACAGATCTTATTCTAAGGAAATAAGTTCACTTTTGAACAAAATGTTTCGGACACGTTTGTGCTGTTGCAGACCAAATTTGCTGCGCCTCACATAGCCCCCTCCACTGGTTATCAATCACCACGTGCATGACAAACAGCATGAAGAATGTTGTCGTTGGTCTCCTGCTGTCTGCTTCTCACAGGGGAGCATATATAGCCCATGAGGCAGCACCCTCCACCCCTCTAATACCACAACGCACTCCAATGATCTTAGCTTAGACATCACCTCAGTGAGCCTAATCAAAGACAATGATGACTCCATAAACAACTGAGGTTGTAGTTTAGTCACCAAACCATGACTCCAAGTCCTCAGCATTAGTTCAAGATTGAAACCACGAAAGGATGTAATCTGTGCAAGAAATAGGATTAGGAAAAGAGCATAAAAGGGCTTTTGTTACATTTCAATTAATAATCGGGGGCCTGTTCGCAGTTTATGGGAAGACTTGAACTTAGCAGTGCACACAAATGGCCTTGAGCACAAGCCCTAACATGAGCATGAATCAAGACTAATGGAGAAGTCAACAAGGCCTTGTTAATTCACCACCAGAACACACCACAAGACTTTGCAGGAGATGGGTGGGTCACACACAGGCACATCCAAACGCTCGAGGAGAATCTGACAGTGGTGTCAATTTCTGAGGAATGTCCCGCTTATGTTTCAAATCTGCAGCTGGGCACAGATGTGACTGTTTGTCTGACTCTGAGATACAGATTTCCTCATGCATATCTCATCAGGTATTTTTTTTTTTTTACAAGCTGCACACCTTAAGGTAAAGTTGTGTTTTCAAAGCACTCCTGTGACCTCTGCAGCAGGAATTTATTATAACCAACTGGTTTAATGGAAGATCTGAGTCTGTTTAGAGTTCAGTGCCTGTGGGTTTGTGGAGGTTTTTCAGGGTGGACCCACTTCTGGATCACATGCATACTTTTTCCTGAGTTATAGTATATTTCAGATATGTTTCTGTACCACCAAATAGTATGTGCACAAAACAATGCATGCACACACACACACACACACACACACACACACACACACACACACACACACACACACACACACACACACACACACACACACACACACACACACACACACACGTCTCTTTGTCCATACACACAATCTATCTAGCATTTAGTAAATGAATCAGCCGGAGTGTGTGTGGTAGTTAACTGTGCATCTGTTTCTGCACAAAGACCTTCAAAATGCCTCCACGAGCTCATTAAGGGAGTTCAGGCTTCACAGAGAACTGGGACTTCAGCCAACACAATATTGTTATGATCCTGCAACACATTTATCATCTATAGATACTCCCCAACCGCGTGAACCCGTCCTCCCATATCAAAGCCACGTACGTTCTTTAATTCTCATCTTGTTTTATTTTCCCCACTTTTCTCTTTGCTCCATTTTCTTTTCAGCCTATAATGATTTATGAGGAAACCCATAATGATTTATTCAGATTTGTGTTTTTGTGTTTTTCTCCTCCTGTCTCCAGTGTTCCACAAACTTGTGGCCCTGTTGGGAGCCTCTTGCTCTTCATCACTCCGTAAGTAATGTACTTCTCTGTATGTATTGTAGCATAGACAACTCCCCTCATCGCTCAGGGTCAAATATGGGACAGTCACCCTTCAAAGCATGTAAGGCCCAAGGCCAAGGAGAGACACCACAGAGATTTACTGTTATTTTGCCAAAGAAGAAACATTTCTTACAGTCAACAAACTTGAGACACTGCTTTATAGCAGACTGTGCTCAATACAGATGAGGATTCTTATTTGTTATGAACTCAGTGAAAGCCATGTAGTTTTGTGCATTAACTTGTGCAGGTAGCAGGCTAACTGCCATAGCTACTGTGTGATTATCTTCTGCCAGCTTGGCTCTAATAAAACACAGTCTCATATTAATACACTGGGCCACTTAACCAAACTAAATTGGTTGTTTATTTGGACAATACAGAATGGATTGAATGTGGACACTGCAACTTTATTGTGCATATTTTGCATGCACAAACTGGAGGTCATCAGTACATGTACGAACTAACCTTTAACACCAAATCTTCAAACAGAACCAGCATTGTCACTGACCAAATCCCTGACTTCTAGCTGTGGAGCTCCCCTCACTAGAGAGGCTACATTCAGACTGACTTGACCTTGCATGAATAAATGCAGCCCTCTGATTATTTGAATGGGGTCAGTCTGTTGAGGTAGCAGGGGTGCCAGTGCAGGAGGCTCTGGCAAAACCACACAGGATCATGCTGCAATAAGTTGAACCTGCCTCAACATTTGCTGCCACGCAACACAGCAAAGCACTGCGGTGGCCTATCCATTACAGATGCAGATTCCTGGTAGATGACTTTGTAATGTGGACACAGTATTTTCTTTGCAGTTGTTGCAACAAAAGTTAAAATAGTTGCCACTGTGACTATTTTCCAGACTTGTAAAATCCTGTCTGAGGGTTAGAAATCTTTGTGCAGTCTTTTTGGTATTTAGTTAGTATAATCCTTTAGACTTCCTGGAATTGTATTCATTGCCTCACTAGTACCAACATGCCCCCACCATCTCAGCCCCCTGCAATGCTTTAATGCAGGGGTGTTTTCAGTCTGAATCCCTGCTAAATGCACAGTTGTCAGCTTGTGATTTCCATTTTAATTCCTGGATAGAAGCTTATTTAAAGATTGCGGCAGCTTCCGGAACAATTATGATGTGACAACTCTGTTGCAAATAAGTGGCTGCTGAGCTGTTAACCTTGTACACAGTGTTTATTTTGTTCTGGGTTCGAACCAGAAACTAAGTGAATGTAACAGTCAGAACTACAGCAGCTTATTGATGTATGTACTGAAGTGCATTTGCACAATGATACAAGCACATTGCTTTTGGGGAAAAAAGTGAGCAAGCAATCAAGTCAGTGACTACAAATCTGATCTGAACTGAACAAAACAATTTTAATCAACAAAGACAGTCAAAATCTCCACCTCCCATATAAGCCATTTGACAAGCTACCTGTCAACTGATTGGGCTGACATGCATCCTTTAATTGACTGAATATTCTACGGGTGAGTAACATGCAACCGTGGGGCACACAAACACTAAAAACATTAAAGAAAATAAAAGTACAAACATGAACTCCAAAGACTAATTCAGGAAAGGAGCAAGAATAAATCTCACACACCATAACATCCCAGTATGCTTCATATATGCTTAACTTATTATTTTAATCTTTAGTGGCCATTACATGATGAGTTATGAGGGTTGAGGTCTTGCTTAGGCTGTGAGGTATTGATGTCCAAGTGCTGCTGTAGGTTACACTGTTCATCAGATCATGAACTGGGAGCCAGAGAGGTAATGAGAGTCTTTCCAGATGTTGGTCTCTCCACAGTTGGTGGTCCTCCTCTTACACTGGCAGCAGCGCCTGTACTGTGCGAGCTTATCTACCAGGAGCTGACCTGCAGACCTGACCACAGTGAGACAGAGTAAAGCATGGAAGGAGGAATCAGCGACTAGAAAATGATGATCAGTTGTAGCAGTTCTGACCATCAAACGATAAACTATTTACTTTTTTTTATGGCAATGCTCTGAAATTCAGTCTTTAATCACCAAAATTAGGACATTTAATGAACGTTAAACCAATGTGTACAGCGTTTCATAGCCTTTCAAAGAAATTTTGATCTTTAATAAATGATGCAACAGCTTTAATACCAGTAAGACTAAGTGTTTAATTTTAAGAGTGTGAATAGATCTAAATGCTCAGATGAATGCTGATGGAGGCTCAAGGTGATTCTACATCCACACACCTCAGGAAGCGCCTCTCCTCTTCCTCTCGTTGGTGTTTGAGCTTCG
The DNA here is from genome assembly GCF_039877785.1 of Chaetodon trifascialis. Classification (NCBI taxonomy): domain Eukaryota; kingdom Metazoa; phylum Chordata; class Actinopteri; order Chaetodontiformes; family Chaetodontidae; genus Chaetodon; species Chaetodon trifascialis. Next base: position 8,860,694 of record NC_092056.1, read on the forward strand.
CACTGCGACTCCACTCGTCCGCTAGTGAATTACTGATGTCCCTCTTCTTCTCAAAGTGATTAATGCAGCTCAGTATTAACCTGGACAGGAAACATACCAGAGAGAGACAATCTACCAGTTTACACATCCTCATTGCCATCCATTGCTTTCATCTCTCCCTTCCTTCACTCACTCTGTTTTGTTGTGTTTGAGAACTTCCCTCTCCCTCTCCAGCTGTTCTTGGCGGCTGTGCAGTTCTTTTTTCTTCCTCTGGGTGGCAGCACTGAAATTTACCTGGAAGAGCTGCCAGTATGAAGAATAACGTCACATCAGCTTAGGCCAATTAAAAAAAAAAAAGAGAGAGTTAGAGGGCAGAAAATATTTGTGGCCCTAAAAAACTTAAGTGGACAATAACTAAGTACATTTACTCAAGTACTGCTACTTTATACTTAAATGTTGTACTTTTTAGTCCACTACATTCATCTGACTGCTGTAGGTAGTAGAAACTTTGCATGAGAATCAGTGCACTTGTAAAGTTGAAGCTTCCCTGCTGTATATAAAATACAAGCTACACATCAAACTGCTTCTTACATGTTAATGCATCAATTATATTAATCGAATAATAAACATCAGTGGTGATTCTGCGTAATTCAGTACTTCTACTTGTCATACTTTTAGTACATTTCGCAGGTAAGACTTGTGTATTTTTAATAAAGTAATGTTTTGAACGCAGGACTTTCACTTGTTCGAGTATTTTTACACTGTGGTATTAATGTGGTAACCAGTGCAGAGGCTTGTAATTTAAAAAAAACTATGACTACAACAGAAACGCCGCGCTCGTGGAAGCAGTAAGAAACAGCGGTGACCTTCTGTGCCCTCGCTCGGCTCTCTGCATTGCTGGTTGCCATCTCACAGTGGTTGAACCCAGAGTTGTCAAGCTGGCACTCTGGAGGGTCTGTGCACCTCTTGTCTCCCACCTGAAGGACAGAACAGATTCCTTTCAGTTGCAAGGTTAACAAAGAGGAGAACATGGTATAAAACAACCCCTTAAAAATCACAGCAGCAGAAGTCTGGAAAACCTACCTCCCTTCTGTTTATTATTTATGCTAAATCTTATTTTTTGGGTAGAGTACTGCAAGCTCCCAGAACAGCTCTGTATATATATATATGCATAAAGTGGGCTTGAAGCAATTTGTCTGGGCGACCTGCCTGTACTCAGACCCTTGCCTGGCAGGATGGGCGGTAGCTTTACTCTGCTGCCTTCCTTTGACCTTCAACCTTCCTCAACCTTGAGCAACACAGCACATTTTACACATCCACTGAAGCTGAGATTCTTCAGAAATCAACAGCATCAGACAGCGTTACAGATCTCAATTCACTCTTAACACAAGAGCTATCACATTAACAAAAAAAAATGTATAAATACATATATAACCTAGTGAATATTCATTTTGTAACATCATTGATTCGTTTTTTCATTAATAATGTTAAAAGTAATCAATCCAAAAAAAGTTAGTTGTGTTTCACAAATTATTCAAAACTGGATTATTTAGAACTATTGTGAATAAATTCTCTGAGAAATAAAACCTGAAATTACTATTATTATCACTATTAGCCTAAAGTAACCTGATGTAACTCACTTTTCTCTCTGTTGTCACTGGTGATCACTGCTTGTGCTGCTTTGATTGTGTTTGTGTCAAAGTGTCTTTTCTTGCCTGAGTGTCCAGCGCCTTCTTGTAATGCTTAGTTCTCTCATGTTTCTGCTGGAGCTGCTGAGCCTTCTGTAAAGCTATCCTAAAACACGCACATACACACCAGATGACGAACGAGTTATCACAACAGATGACTATTTGAAATGCCGGAGCTATACCGCTGTCGTACTCACTCCTGGACCAGCTGGACCTGGTCGAGATGCTCCATGAGAAGACGGTTCTGCTGGTCTTGTGCATCATGTTGCCGCCGGCTCTCTATCTGGCTCTGAAGCTCCTTCATGTAATGATGCTGCTGAATCCTCCTGACAGGAGTGAGGGGCCGAGCTGGGAAGATGAATGAAGTCTAAACGCAAGCAGCCCAGAGAAGACACCGAATTTTAACAACTCCATGTTACACTAAAAATGTGCAGTGCATGGCATGAGTTTTAATATGTCATTTAGTGTTTTGAACGTAATAGACTTTGAGATTTTCAGTGCTCGGGGTGGAGTGCCCTCTCACGCACACACGATTGACAGGAAGTTCATGGCATGGCATCTAATCAGCTCAGCTCACTGTTTGCGGATGACTCTCCACAGTCCTATCAGAGCTGTTTTAAAGGTCCAATGTTTGGGATATAGTGACATCTAGCAGTGAGGTTGCAAATTGCAAGAAACCGCTGCACACTTTAACTTTGCCCAGTATGCAGCATGAAATAAGAGTGAAGAAATCAACAATTACGTCTTTATTAAAACCACTCAGGTTTGTTGGGCTGCACTGTAAACAGATACAACAGCTGCTCTTCTAACACTGCACACACGTTAGCTACCAGGACTAAAACCTTATGGATTACAACTTTAAACTCCAGGTTGTACTCACGGGGAAAAGAGGACAGTAAGTCTTCTCTTTCCTGTCTGACATCTGCAGGTTGAATGTGGCAACCTGCTTTGCACGTTCACGTTGCTCGCCCAGTTTTGCCTGCCAGACGAGCACACAACAACGCGTCTTTCATCGTCATATTGACTGATAAAGAAAAGACATTCAGAGCATAACATATACTCCCAGGGGTAAAAAGAATGAACTTATTTCAGAGGGCAGTTCCCTCAATCGATTCTTAGGCACATTATGATCTGTTTTAGAGGCTGTTTTATTGAACCATGATATAATGTTGGCAAAAACAACATGTGAGACACTTACAATCGTTTTGTGTTTAACATCCCACATGGTCCACACTCCCAGTCCTATAAAAGAGTAAAGCTGTTTGCTCTGCTCTCTGGCCCCAACCAGTCTGGAACCACCCTTCACCCCTCACTTTCTTATCCGTTTTTATTTGTTTTAGTAGTTTTTACTGCAGCTTTTGCTTTGGTTTTGGTCATTATGGTTTGAGTGTTATCTTACGTCTGCATCTGGCTGCATGGAGCAAATAGTTTTGATATCCTCAGTCTGTGTGTTGTTTTCTGATCCAATTTTTTTTTCTTGACTAGAAACCCCCCAAATCCCCACAGCACTCACAGCACTCACAGCACGCACAGCTCAGCTGAGATGAGCATTTAGGAGGTGGTCAAGATGAATCAGAAAATAGGGAATGTCTATTTATCCAAGCATTTTACTAACTTTTAAGATAATTATGTTCCACTACTAAACATGCAATATGTAAGAATTTTAGTTTAACTTGTTCCAGATTTGTTTCAAGTTAACAAACATTATCTACAGAATGGGTAACAGTTCTGACCTTGTGTCAAAGACCTATTGTGTTGCAGAGATATCTACTGAAGTAAGCACGCTAACCTGCTAGCCCAGGCCTGTCCAGACTCCTAATACCACTTTGAAGAGATGGAGACACACATTTAGTCTGAAGCACATGCATGCACACTTGACAAACAAGCACACACCTGCTCCTCATCCCTGTACTGCTTGTCTCTCTGTTGTTCTTTAAGCAGTAAGAGTTTCTCCTGAGCTTTCTCCTCTGCCTGCTGCTGCTCCCTCAGGTAGACTGGAACGTTCCTTTGAGCCCGCTGCATGCACAGGTAGCACAGCTCCTGCAAAGGCCGCAGGAAACTGGCAGTCATGCACTGGAATTAATTAGCTATGTAAAGACAGAAACTGTAGAGAATATACTATATTCAGACAGGAATATCCCCACAGCTCCATCGATGTGTGGTCCCTTAACGTTGTACTCTAAACACTCACCTTGAATTTTAGAGACCACTATAAAAGCCAGATTAGACCTACACTTACACACCTACAGTACACAGATACATGTCCACACTTACATGCATACTCACTCACCTGTCCAGCACGGGTGTGGCCAGAGCAGGTAATATTCACAGCATGTTCCTCCTGTTTGGGAGCAACCACTGGAGGTGAGATGGAGGTGGTGGGCCTGTAAGAGGAAACAGACTCTTTAATTCTGTATATTCTACATACATACATATATACATATACAATACATGGGGCCTTTTTAAACTATGTGCATGTGTTTGAGGAGTGAAGGAGACTAAATGTTTCTGAGGATGTTGTAACAAAGCATAATGTTGTAAGGGGAAGTAACACTGAGTAAGCGGTCGCATGTCTGCTGCAGATCTGCTGAATATTGGTCAAGTCTATGGTAAAAAAAGCCCAAAACATAATGAGGTCATCAGGGATGCTATCAGTTGCATTATGGGAAGCGTGGGATCCTGTGACAGAAGAGGAATCTGAGCCGGAAACTGCCTCGGGGCAGTAACAATATAAGACCACCACTGAGCTCTCAGCTCTCAGTGGCTCATCTACCTGCAGCTCTGTGCACTGCAAACTGAACCTCTCCATAGAGCGTGTGTGCGCTTGTGTGTGTGTGTGTGTGTGTGTGTGTGTAGTACTCGTCAGTGGCCTCCATCGAGGGTTTTGGATTCGGTTCTTCAGACAGGCTGACAGCTTTCATCTTGGCGTGCTGCAGCGTCTGATGGGATTGAGATTCTCTCTGTTGGGGAACTTGTGTAGAGACACACGACACTTTGAGTAGGTTTTCTGTTCCTAAATTTACCTGCACTTATCTCGCTCTTCATATGCGGCAGATCTATCATTATTGATTCCGTCATTCTGTACACAACAATGATTCTTTCTTTGCTGCATCTCAGCCTCTGTTACACCCTGTTTTTAATAGCGATGGCTTTCAGTAGCCAATTCCAAGTTGGTACGATGACTCATTAAGCTATAACAAACCTCTTATCCAGCTGTTTATTATTAGCTTCTTCATTCATTGTGTGTCATACCGCAAATCTAAAGTAAGTGCTTGAGTTTTTGTATAACGTGAGAACAAGAGCTCCACCTCGACCTACTTGTGCAACCAGTTCATCTTCAAGTGCAACACCACAGTTTAAAGGGATAGTCTGACACACACACTCACTTCACTGTTGAACACTGGATGAAGGCACTGATTCTACTCTGGATGATAAATATGAAGTTACAGCAAGGAAACGGTCAGTTTAGCTTAGAATAAAGACTGGAAGCAGGGGAAAACAGCTAGCCTGTACAAAAACCTCCTCAAGTCTTGTCTTCATCATAAGAGTGCCGTGCAACCGTTCAAGGCTCCAGGAGGTCATTCCTCCAGAAAGTCATTCCAAGAAATCAAATGAGCCTTATTTCCCCAAATGCTGACGATAACTACTAAATCAGTTTGTACACAATGCCTATATGATGAATCACAATTAACATCTTTTCGTTCTATTTATTACAGCTCCTACAGCGACTGCAGCTCCACCTCGTCCACACAGTGAGGAACAAATGTCTTTTTTCTCTTTGCAGCAAGTTGACAAGAATTTTGAAAGAATTTGGATTTGATTCAGTTCTTCATTTAAACTCATTAAAGTGCTATCAAATACCAAATTGTCAGCCTTGTGCAAAAGCTCTTTCACCTCCTGCATTCCTCTGGTCTGGAGCTGGTGACAAGCTCCATAGGTCTTTGTCACCCACTTTGTTGTCTGGCTGAGGCGAGCAGACGGTTGGCAGGGTGATGGGGTTGGTGGTCTGTGGCCTCTGAAGCCTGGACAGTCCAGACATTAAAGAGACACTGCTCCCAGGTCTCTGGAGGGACAAAAGTGGCAAATATCTGTACTAATACATATCCTGTGCATTCTGAAACATGCAAACACATGTGCGCTCCTTTATACTCACATTGTTAAAGGCTAACAGCAGCCTACCACTTCCATCCATGGCATTAATGAAATCTCTGTTGAACCTCATCCGCACCTTTGAGCGAGATCAGATCACATTAGATTTAACAAAAAAAACTGTTGTCGAAGTCACAACAATGTGAACCATGGCGCAAAAATACAGTATGAGCAGCAGAGCCACCTTGTTGTTCTTAAAGGACAAAACTCCGATTCCCTGTAGGGCGAGGAACACATTTTTTTCAGAGGCCAGAGCTCTGAAGAGGAGCACAATAGTTTCTCTAACGCAGCCCTCCACGACGTCTCGACTGAAAGGAGTCTCCTGTGACACAGCTGCGAAGTTCAGTTGCACCACTGGTAGGTTTGTTGCTGCAAGACACACATAAACACACACACATACATATCTTTATTGTTCTTTCATTAATGTGATTGATCCAAATAAGTACACGTCTCATTTCATGAGTGCAGCTTGTGTGTGGTTTGATCAGGTTTAATTGAGCAGTCGAATCACCAACTGCCATCAGAGTTAGATTCAAATATTTCTTGATCCTGATCCTTTCTTGAAACCTTTTCCTCACCCACTTCAGACCAGTAAGAAGAGCACAGAGAAATAAATGAAATCTCCCCTATGAAATAACAAAAAAAAGTGTTCAAACTGGCAGAAAACAGTGCTTGTGGGGCCCCATCACTCATCAACATTCCTTTATTTAATGGAAAAGTTTAACATTTTGGGTAAATGCACCTGCCGGGATTTGATGACTGCCAAAACTCTTGTGTCGTGTGCTAAATGTGAAGCTAACTTCGCTTTAAATTCATGGAGTCTCTGCTCAAAGGGTCCTGACCAAGACACAGTCGGCCACATAGCCCCCCATGAAATGACAATATGCCATTTTCATACTTTGGTTTTTGTATAGTATTAACAACCAAGATATAGTGTGTTAATTAATGAGCTGCAGAAGTGCTGACAGGAAAATGTTCTTTTTGGACAAAGCCAGGCTGACTGTTTCCACCTGTTTCCAGTCTTTATGCTAAGGTAAGATACCAGGTGTTGCGGGTACATAATTACTGTGCAGACATGAGAAAAGCATCTCTGAGGCTTCTTGATTATTAAGAGATTTTATATATATGTATACACACACACACACACACACACACACACACACACACACACACACACACACACACACATACATATCTATACATCTTTTTTATTTACTTAGTTATTAGGTATCTTCTTTAAACATGTGCTCACCTGCAGCCAGCGGCCTGACCTGCTTTAAACCCAAAGACTGGACTAGTTTTCCTGCCAGGAGGAAGATAGGTCTTTGGATCATTGTGAACTTGTTTCCTATGTCCAGCTTCTGCTGAGAGAAGGTGAAGGTCCCCAGTCCTGCCAGGTGGACCCCCTATTACAATACATCAGGCAGGCGGTCTCAGATAGATAGATAGATAGATAGATAGATAGATAGATAGATAGATAGATAGATAGATAGATAGATAGATAGATAGATAGATAGATAGATAGATAGATAGACTAACCTTCTGTAAAGTCATCTGACGTTCAATGTAGGCGGATACTTCAGCCCAGATACTGTTAATATCTGAAAAGCACATGAAGTTTACTCACAGGGTTGGAGAGGTCATGAATGACACACACTTTATTATCGGAGTATACACAGAAAACTAACTACCATCAGCTGAATGAACAGTTAAACACTGCAAAATGTTTTTCCGACCGTTTTCAGAGAGCTGGGAGAGAGTCGGTAAAGACCCTCTGTCCGCGTCTGACACCAGCCGCAGTATGTCAGTCATCTCTGTAAAAAAAAAAAAAAAAATCCTCGAAGGATGAAGTTTAGGAATCGTTTCTCTGAGTTGCTTTTTCCTGCTTGTCTGCAGCTGCCAGGGATCAAGAGGACAAGTCCTCCGCCGCGCACCGATCCGGGTCTGCAGAGCGCGGTGGTGGTGCGTCGGAATGACTCTGTCTCTACAACAAAACAGGTTTTCAGTTCAAGTTTCATCGGGTTGTTGCCACCGTTTCATCGAAGAACACAAAGCTGTGGGTCATGGAGGCCAGGGGAAATCATACTGTGCAGCGGGTGAAGTCAGCACTGAAGTATTAGACATAGTACTGAATAGTATTGTGTTGTGTTGTATTTTATTGTATTAGACATGATAGAAACAGCCATGCTCTCCTACAAGTGCCACCATGTCTGTTGTTGACGGTAAAGTGGATTATTTATTAATCAGTATGAAGGTGTGGGCAGTAGGGAAAGTACATGAACTCACTGAGGTCAGTGTACAGGTGAGGTGTTTGTACTAGATAATCCACTGAGCGGAAATACAGCATATGTAAGGAAGGCATCTTTGCTGTGGAAACTCCACTGATTTTACACACAAAGGTCATGTTATAAGGGGAAGCACCACCCAGTCTGGGTGAGCAGTTGCATGTCTGCTGCTAGTCAAGTCTATGAAAATATTTAAAAAAGCCCAAAACATAATGAGGTCATCAGTGATGCTATGGGCGGCATTATGGGAAGCAGGGATCCCGTGTTTGTTGGAGCCTGACTCATACTTTACTGACTCATAAACTACTTTGAACTAAGCGTAAGGACATGTCACCACTCTGGAAGGTGAGGGATAAAGGTTTGAGGAGGAGCATTAAAGGAGTCTCTTGAGACACAGCTGTAGCCTTCAGCTATACATCTGTATCTGTGTTGCTGTCAAGTATGCATTTCAAGCCAATTTTGAGGTACATATTTCCAGTTTATGCTTCTTCTTTTCTACTCCACCTGATTTCAGAGGTTAATATTTACTTTTGTATTTCCAGCAACTGCCAAACATCCCCATATGAAGCATTAAGACAGCAAATATCACGATTAAGAGTCTTTGTTAATAAGGGTGACACAAACATCCCTCCTATCATAGGCATTATTTATTTTTGGGGTAGATTGCCTTCGTATGAATGCTTGATAAACACATGGCTCAAGGAAAGTATGTCAGCTCTAAATATATATGGGAAATGTGTATCTAGGCTATTTAAACTGTATACTCATTAAACCATAGAGTGATTTCAAATGTTTTTCTTTCTTCTTCTCTTTCAGTTTCAGTTTGCTAATTTAACCTTTGCAGTTCTGAAGAACTGCACCAGCTGGTTATATAAGGCAGTCAAAAGAAGTCACAGTGACTCGGCCAGATCCCTGATGAGGAGGCGTTATCAGGATGACGGTGAAAATATTTCAGGCTCTTCTGCTTCTCCTCCTGACATTACAGACAGGTAAGAGAATTGTAACTTCATTACAGTATCTAACAATTAGTCAGGTTGAATAATCTAAATTTTTGGTTGTCACAGGAGAATCTGGACTATACATGATGTTTATTAAAAATTCAGAGTGAGGATAATCATCACATAATCTAGTTTCATTATGTGACGTCACATGTGACGTTAATAAATATTCAGAAAGTAATTATCACAGTGCTCAACGTAAGTGCATTTTTGAGGTATGTTTTACTTCTGGTTTGGGTCTATGTGTCTTTAACTTCAACTGCGCTACCTGTCGGAGGGAAATATTGGACTTTTGCTCCTTTGTACTTATTTTATAGGTGTAGTCAGTTACTTTTTAGATCAAGATAATCAGAAACAGAGCTGATAAAATAAAACATATAGTTAAAAATTAATCTCAGTCGTTCTTAACCTTCCGACTCGGGGGCCCCTGGTCACATTTCTATGAGTTGTTTGCTTTCCTTCCAAACAGACTTTGCCTACAGTAATCTTCCCAGATTGTTAATAAATTATCCTGACCCACAATTATTGCATATTTGACAAAAAACAAAAACAAAGAACAGATTTATGTAGCTGTTTTTTCTAACCCTCATTGAACATCTCGCAACCCCTCTGAGTTTTCCTGTGACCCCTTGGTAGAGGTCCTGAGTTATATACCTTCTATAAAGTAGTTAAAACTGGCTCAACCTGGACCTGCTCCTTCAGTTTACGCTTTCTGACACATTGTTGTATCAGTATCAACAGGTTAGTAATCACTGATGGAGCCAGCTGTCTGCATACTTTAACATTTTGCTGTTCATATTCTTGTAATTTGATAGGAGTTTGAGCCTATAATAGAGTAATAAAACATTGATTTATTCATGGTACTTTTCTCTGAAAACACTGATTTCATCTCCTTCAGGGAACTTTGATCAGTCCTGTCAGTCAGAGACGACTAACCACAGATGATAAGAAGCTCATCATCTCATAATGGTCAAATTTCTATTAGATCAATAAATTAGTTTACTTACTAAATAACTGTAGGCCTCATTGTGCCTACTTGTTTGAAAATGACATAGATATTTTATTATTAATTATTAAAAGGATCTTTAGAAGTCTTCAATGTGACACTGAGGAGACCCTGTTTACTTGAGTAAAGGATCTGAACACTTTATCCACCACCCTAAGTCAGTTCTTATGATACTAATGTAATAATATTTCACCTAAAGATGACTGACAATAGCGTCCATGTTGGTGAAACAAGGCTCTATAAAGAAAGACCAGGCATTAAAACATCTTTAGGAACATTTCTTGTGGTCTTTGAATCCTTCTTCATCAGCTGAAGTCTACAGTGACTGGTTGTTCTCATGACTTTGGGCTCAAGCTAAAAAAAAAAAAAAAAGGTGGTCATCAAAGAAGTCATCAACAAACTCTTGTAATGACAATTCAAACTAATTCACAAAATATCCCTGCTAGAAAAACCAGCATAGACCAGCAAAGCTAGCCACCAGCAAAACCAGCATGGGGTATGCTGGTTATACCAGCAATACCAGCATATGTTGTGTTTTGATGCTGGTGACCAGCATCCCGTGCGGGTTATGCTGGTCACCAGCATCCCGTACTGGTTATGATGGTCCAGCATCCCGTGCTGGTTATGCTGGTTCACCAGCATCACTAGCAACAACATGCTGGTCCACCAGCGTTATTAGCAACACCATGCTGGTGTACCAACATAACTTTGTTGACTCACCAGCTAAATCAGCATCAATCCAGCATAAACCAGCATAGACCAGCATGGAAATGATGCTGGTCTATGCTGGTTTTTCTAGCAGGGATCAACGATCCTGCATTGTGAAATTGCCGTGTGGTTATGAGACATGTCAAATAGCATGAACAAAGCAGTGATTTGTCAGCGTACTTCCACCGCAAGTTGATCAAAGCCATTTACATGGAAATCACAAGACCATTAGACACCAAGACACACTGGGATGTGGTCATTGTGTCTCATAATACTTACATCATCCAAGCTCATGGCATTACATCACTAAGAGTAACTCTACTAAATACTGTTTGTATTATGGTACTCTATTACCACAGAGTTAAATGAGAAGATTGACACCACCTTCATGTTTATATGAAGCTGCAGCCAGGACACCATTAGCTTAGTTGGCTCTGTCCAACGGTAATAAAATTCACCTAGCAGCACCTCTAAAACTTGCTCAACACATGACCATGCATGTTTCTTAGGGTTGCCTGACAGCTTTCACGTTGACAAGATTTCAGGAAGTTCCTGTCCTTGGCCAAGAATTAGTCTGCTTCTAGTCTTTCAGCTAAGCTAAGCTAAGCTAAGCTAACTAGCTGTTGACTGTAGTTTCTTCTTTACTTTACTGGTAAGCACATACATCACAGATGTCTAACTATTCATTTACAAGACATCTTATACATTCAGAATTGAAGCAGTTTTCTGGTTGGTTGACAGCAGTAAATTGTCCATTATATATTTGATTAGAAGACTGACTAGCGACATTTCAGCTACCTTCAGAGTACAGGTATATAATAATGATTGTTTTGATGTTATAGCTTTACTCAGCAATATGAACTAAAATGTGTGATACATTCACAGGTCTGTGTCTTCGGAGACCCAGAGAGATATTTGTCAAGGCAGGTGAGCTGGTGGCGCTGCAGTGCCCTCATTACAGAGGGTATAATCACCGTGATGCCAAGCTGATCTGGACCAGTCACACCTCCCAGGAGATGGACCTGAGCAACACCACATCGCCTGTGGAGCAGAGTCAGATGGCCATGCTGCTTCATGGGAGAAGCCTTGTGATTCTCAGTGTTTCTGTGAACCATCAGGGAAATTACTCATGCTCTCTGGGGTAAAGTGCAAACATTGATAAACAGCATTCCTGTATTACAAGGGAGCGTAACAGAAAACAGAGAGGCTTTCGTTTCTGAGTCTGACACTGAACAGTACTATCAAAGTGTCATAAACAGGCATGTAGTGCCTAACTATAATTATGAGATTTTACATTTCCATTAGTATCTTAATGAATACAAAGTTCAGACAGCATCCGAGCTTAAAGCGCTTTTTGTCTTGTGATTCTTCACGTTACTTTTGATGACTCATCTTATCAAACATCAGTCTGCAGTAACATCAACACTGTCAATGAGCACCAGCATTTATCCTCGGACCGAAACATTATACTTGTTGCTTACCATGAAGGGGAGCTATGAATTTAAGGATAAACAAAACTGAAAGTCGACAGACATGCTAGCAGCTCTGTTACGGTACTACTATGGTTCTACTACGGTTCTTTGAGCTAAATGCAAACATGCTAACAATAGCAGCGCTAAGCTGCGAATGTTTAGCAGGTAATAGTTACCAAGCTCATCATCTTAGTTTAGCTTGTTAGCGTGCATTTGCTAAGCACTGAACTCAAAGAACAACTGAGGTTAAATTATTTTTGCAGGGGTTTGGTCAAAAACCAAATTATCTAACAAAGTCATTTGGATTCATCTTCTGGGAACCATGAATGTCTTTATAGAATCTGTGGACCAGCTGACATTGCTATCCCTACAGCAAGTGTAGTTTAACAGAGCTCTTATCCAGAGCCTTTTCTCTCCATCCAGATACGTTTGGAGCAATTTGGTTCTGTGCAGCATGAAACCTAATCAGTAATAAATCAAATGCCATTGGGGTCTGTTGTGATGTGGTGATGGCAGACATCTGCAGGTCTTGCGAAACAATCCGGATGTAGAAATAGCAGCCAGATCCTCAAAGCGGTCTCCATTTTCACATTCAGAGCCTCTGCAAAACGTTTAAATGTTAAAACTTGATACCATCTTCTTCTTTGATGGTGTGACAGGAATCACAGCAGACAGTTCTGGTTCAGGCTGACGGTGTACAAGACACAGACCAGAGAGTATGAAGACAGGAGCACATACTCTGCGATTTGTTACACACAAGAGTCCTGCACACTGAACTGCCCTGATGTAAATGTACCTGCTGTAAATATCCCCAATATTACCAGGAACGGCATTATATGGCACAAGGTATGTAAACATTACAGATTTATGGGTGTGAATGAGATTTGATTGTGAAATAAGAAGCTGCACGATGCATCTACACCATTTGTTTTTACATTATTTCTGTTTGACAAAGTGTGCTGTAATTTTCCCACATTTAAGACTGGTTTTCATTCTCTTCATGCTTAGAAATTCTCCTTCATTTCCCATCTTATAGGAGAATGAGTCATTGCCAAAAGCTGACTACTTCTCAAGTGTGGAGGAGAATGACCAGGGTGTCTACACCTGTACCAGATCTTACCTGTATGACGGTCAAATATATAACAAGACTTTCATAGTGAAGCTTGATGTCCAACAAAAGAGTAAGAAACACTTTTTGGATATGTTCATCTTCACCGAAGTTCAAGATGTAAAGAATTTTCTTCTTTGTGTTGCGCAGGACAATCGGAGAAATCTGCAGCGATCATTTCACCGCGCATGAATGATGTGTTTCACGTAGATTTGGGTGAGCTTCAGTCTTGCAGCGTGGACACACATGAGCATTTACTGCCTCTCTAAATCACCACTTTAACTCTTGCCTAAACTCTGCTTCTTCCAGGCTCAACGGTGGTGATTGACTGTAAAGCTGTTCTGTCCTCAGACTTCGATGAGGTGTTCTGGTTAAGTGGAGACTCATTTGTGGAGAGAAACAGCAGCTTACCAGTTTTCTACAATTATACACAGTAAACATTTGACACAGATACACCAGCTCTTACAACATAGTGTAAGAGATGCTGCAAATGTTAACACACATAAAATGACTCGTCTTTCTTCATGCTACTCCATTATTCCCTTTCGTTTCCTTTCCAGTGAATATGATAGTGAAGAGACAAAGATGACAGCGTCTTTAGTCTTCAAAAAGGTGTCAGAAGATGATCTATCAAAAAAATACACCTGTAAACTGGACAGCGACAGCATACCCTCAAGCTCTGTCACCATCACCTTGGCGCAAAAAGGTACACAACATGGATGGATGGATAAAGCTTTGGCTTTGCTACTTGGTGTTGTATATAGCAGTTTCCAGCAGTGTTGTGCTCAGTTTACTATCATAAATCCCAAACTGGGAAGTTTCATCTGGCATCTGCTACTTTAAATGAATTACAGTTTTTAGAGTTTTTCGTCGAGTTATTCCTTATGTCCCAACAGCTTCTCTTTTCTCCCTCTCCATGGCTCTTGGCATTGTGGCCATCATGGTGGTGATTGCTGTAACAGTAGCTGTTCATGCGAAGCTGAAAATGGACATCGCCCTTCTCCTCCGAGACACTCTAGCATGCTATTGCAGCACCTCAGGTGGGATTCATTGTTTTGGTGATTTGCTTCAAATAATGTTTGTGACCAGGTCCATCTTTCATGGTAAAAGCATTCAGTCACTTCATCTGTACCTATATCAGCATGTGACAGCAGTGTCATTGTTTGTTGTTGTTTGCTTAGATGGAAAGAGCTACGATGCCTTTTTGATGTGTTACAAGAGCGACACAGACGCAGGACTAAAGGAAGAGGACAGGAAATGGCTGGAGAGTGTTTTGGAAGAGAGACTTGGTTACAGTCTCTGTCTTTATGATCGTGACGTCCTGCCAGGGAAAGGTACATATTTAAGCTAAGTTTTAGAAAATCTATCTAAAAAATCACTATGAAGTAACATATCATCTGAACTCTGGTTGCAGCTGTAGCAGAGGCGGTGTTAGACTGTATAGAGCAGAGCCGGACTGTGCTTTTGGTTCCCACCTCTCCGGATCCTGATCCAGGATCTGGCCTGCTGAGCGTCATCCATGCAGCCCTGGTGAAGCGGCAGACTCGCTTGGTTTTCATCAAAACTGAGACAACAGAAGCATCCAGATCAGGGTCATTACCAGAGGCCTTACAGCTTCTTAGCGAGGCTGGAGACTGTGTCACCTGGAAAGGCACACGCTCCATGTCGCCCTCCTCCTCCTTCTGGAAGCAGCTACGCTATCACCTCCCTGCCCCGCAGCGTGCACCAAAAATAAGTCTTTTACCTCAGACAGCTACATAGGATGATAACTGTTAAAATATTTAGCAAGACTGAATTTATCAGTGTTTTAAGTGTATGGCTTGAGTACTATATATATTTAAGTCAAGTCACACTGCAAGATAGCCGATAGCTTTCATATTATTTATAAGAGAGAATTTATTTTAACTGAAATATTCATTGTGTTAATCATTTGTATTTTGCTACACATTTGTAATATTTTAAAGCTTTTCACAGGATTCACAATTTACCTGAAATATCCTTTGAAGATCATCTTACTCACTGACAATACCATTGTCAATTTCATGCTGCTGTTCCTCCTCTCATAACTTATTTCTCCTACTGCTCCATTTATCATAAAATGCAATGCTGTAGTGTTGTGTTGCCCCCTCCTGGTGAGTCCCAGCACTGCATATCCTGCAGGTGCCCCCACTCTGCCCACACCTGCGCAGCTCTTGATGGGTTGAACACATCCCAGAGAGCAAGAAGGCCTTATCCTGCAGACACGTTTACTCGTCAGTAAAGGAAAAAACACAGGTGTTTGTGTTGGAATCTTAATAAGAAGTAAATCATGGCATAGCGCCAGGATCTTGAAGAGGAAGGAGCTAAATGGAATTCAGCCATCATTCATTTCATTACTTACACCTAAATACTGCTCTGTCAGGTGTGGACATTGAAAGGAAAGATGGAAAATATGCAGTGCTGGGGTTCTTCAGACCCAGGAGTGGACGCCACTGACTCAGTCAACATGTTACTGAAATATTTAAAAATGCAGTTTTCTGTAATTTCTATTGTACCATTACTTTTAAACCTGCAGTAATAAATGTTTGTAACAACATGGAATTAATATGTGTAATATTAAATGGCTAGCTTTGTAGTCTCTTCTAGTACATTGATACATTTTTTTGTACTCGTACTCGTACACCCATAGTTTTGTCAAGAGTCGGTGAAAACCACAACTGAACCAATATACCAGTGACTATTTGTTGCTCCATGTTTGCTGGTTAAGTCATTAACTGTAATAAGCAGGTAAGGGCAGTCCCTATGGCAGCTTATTGTGTTTTCCTGCCACCTAGTGGACGAATCCATAAGTGCAGCTACAAAGATGTCAATTGAAATATAAAAACATAATGCTGAATTTCCCTGAAATTAACCTTTTACTTTCAAAGTCTAATCAATAATACACCAAAACGAAATACAAGAAAATAAAAAAAATCTCTCTCATAGGCTGTTGTCATGAGTACTAGGTTAAAAGGTCTATTAAAGGTCCCCCCTTTAATAGACCCCCCCCCCCCCCCCTTGATTTAGTTGTTTTGATCACACAGAATTGTGATGGTGGTGATAAAGAGGAACTGTTCAAAGCAAGGTCACTGTCAAACTAAGACTGAAACTAAAATGAAAAGAAGCAGTGAAAAAAATGTAATTCACTGAAACTAACTAAAAACGATAGAAACCTGAAATGAAACTGAAATTATATGCCCTTGTTATGAAAACTAATTAAACTAAAATTAATTGCAAATTCATTTCAGATTTAGTTTTTTAGCAATAAAGTATCAAGACTCATCTGTCATCATTTTAAAACAGATTGAAAATTGAATTTAAAGTTGTCCCTTCATGCTGAACATAGAACTTATATGCAGTATTAGAATTAGTGAATGTGTTTTGTATGTTCATCAAGCTACTTATCACACATCAATTCTAACAAAAATAAAGTAAGACTGCTGCCAAACTAATACTAAATAAATAAAAGTTAAAACTGAGCATTAAAATTTGCAAACTTGCAAAGGATTCTTGAGGCAGCCAACTCTTCTTCTGTGTCACAAATACAGCAGATGATCAGCTGGTGTGTCTGTTGTCAGTCAATAATAATTAAACCTGCATCTGATTCATGATGATGCACACGATGCCAGTAGTTTTCCACACAACAGCAGAGCACAGGTAAAAGAGTTTGTCACCTGTGGAGCTGGAAGTGTTCCACCTGCCGCCTGCAGCTCTTCATCTCACAGCTCCCTGTGACATTAATCCCTTCCAAAAAGTGGAAATGAATCTGCTGACGAGCACATGCAGAAAATGCAGACGGAAATGTTTGTTATGTGATAGCAGCGACTCAATACAGCCCACATGACTGTGGGAGAGCCGACAGCAAACAGTGACAGAGACACATAGAGTTAAAAACAATGGCAGATTTCTGTTGTGTATGTGACGGCAACTTTGAAATCAGCCTGGAAGTGGCAGACTCCACCTCCATCAATAAAAACTAACATCCTATGCAAAGAGGTAAAGAATAAATGCACTGAATGGGTTTTATTGAAAAATGCAGATCAGATCAGGCTCTGAGCTCATGAAAATAATATTTTTATGAGTAATACTACTATTACTATTATTACTAATATTACTTTCAGCCTGTAATAACCGATTTGACCACTTGGGGCAGCAGACAAAAGATGACTTCTTGCCTTTTAAGTTGTGGCAAACTGCTCATTTCCACATGAACATTATACTTTTTGAGTTGTGTTTGTGGCCACTTATTTAATGTAAATCCAACACTGACTCTCTCTCAGCTTTGTTTTTGGTGTCTACCAACTCCTGAGGTAAATATCTGGCTCTTTAACTCTTTCTTCACTAGCCTGTCTGCTGTTTGCTGCTGGGCAGCTAGTGTGCAGTTTGCTGCAGAAAACAACGAGAGTGAACCAGAACAGGAAAATTACAGGCTAAACAAAGCATTAAAACTCACCATAAAGCTCTGTAAAGCTGCAGAGTCAGGTGACAGTTTACTGTAAGCTTCATCACTGCAGACACCAACAACGTTTCTTTTTGCCGCTTCATATATTGTTGCTGTAAAAATGTAAAATATATCTGCTTTAATGCTGCTGGTGGGGTGTCTTTGTGGCTGCTGTTATAAACAGTAAATCTGTCGATACTGCAGATCATGATTTTGCACACAAAAGCCTTGAAGTACCTGGGAAAACAGCTGCATGTCTGATTCAAATCTGCACAATCTTAGTCAAGACCAGGGACGGACTGGGACAAGAAATCGGCCCTGGCATATTGGACCAGACCGGCCCACCACATTTGATAACGCGCACCGTTTCGGTCTTTTCAGTCTCTTGAATGTGTATACCAACTGTGCAACTCTTTAAAACCACGTTCCTTGAGTCATGCAATGAGTTAATGGGAATCAATGAGAGTGGACACATTAAATACTTCCAAAAAGTCTAACTTATTAACACTACAAAAAAGTACACTCCACCACTCCATCACAGTAATGGATCTTTAAGCAGAATTCATCCTCTTGGGTGTACCTATGTGTTTCAGGGACGAAGAAAAAAGAAAGAATAGAGATGAGAAATGATGGATCAGATGCTAATTGCTGTTCCAAGAGTAGTACTCAATAAATTGTGAAGTGACCCAGTCCAAAAGGATGAATGTAGCTGAACTCCTGAATGAACTTTGAACCCTGTGTATGTTTGTATGAGAGAGAGAGAGATAAAAGATAAAAATAGCAGCTTAGAAACTGGAAACTTAAGAGGGATGATGACACATGAATGAGGGAGAGGGCTGCATACACAATGTCTTAAAAACTAACTAGAATACAAACTAACCTGGCCATAGAACATTAGCCAGAAATATGTTATTGACGTTTTATCATTATCAGATTTACCAAGGGGTTTGGGTTGCTTGCTTTCCTCATGACAAGTGTTCTGAAAGCAGTCCAGCTTACTGCAGGTTTTACTGCATGTCCCTGTTAAATGTCGCCAACAGCACCACTGTCATCAGCCACGGGAGCTGATGAAGGCCCTGACGTGGCAAACGTAGCAGAATTTTCTGCGCATTTGACAGCGTTGGCTTGAAAAGCCAGCTTCTTTTTCTCTCGCAGTTTCTCTGCACCTCCTTTTCGTTTTCTCTCCATTCTCGCAGATCCTAACACATTACGTTACCGACGTGAAAGATATGATTGGGCAAGATGAGCCCCGTCTCGTCTCAGAGAAGAAAATAACCTATCGGTCGAAGAACTGCGTGTGTCGAGGGGCGGTCGGTGTTTACAAACAAACTCTTGTGCTGACTTTTTTTTTTTTCGCCAGGGCCAAAGCGGAAGGGTGTTTAACGACGTGATTGGGGCAACCGAGGGGGTGCGACAGGGGTGAGACACTGTGTTTAAGGACACCTTATTCACCTTATCCATACATATCATACCCATATAGTCATCATCACTCCTGACAAATGCTTTTTACCAGGTACCAGGTCCGGGTCGGTCCCGGCAATGTCCCGGGAAATTTCCGGGTCGGTCCCGGGTAAGTTCCGGGTCGGTCCCGGTAAAGTCCCGGGAAATTTCCGGGTCGGTCCCGGATAAGTTCCGGGTTAAATTCCCGGGACTTACCCGGGACCGACCCGGGACCAGACCCGGATCCGACCCAGACACGCAAACACTATTAATAATAATAACGACAATCCGGCTGGGATCCGACCCGACACACACACACACACACACACACACACACACACACACACACACACCAATAATATTACTACTACTACTACTACTACTACTACTACTAATAATAATAATAATAATAATAATAATAATAATAATAACCCGGGAAGGGATCCGACCCAGGACACACACACACTAATATTATTATTATTATTATTATTGTTATTGTTATTATGATTAATATTATTATTATTATTATCATTATTATTAATATAATCCATCCATTATCTATACCGCCTATCCCTTTCGGGGTTGCGGGGGGCTGGAGCCTATCCCAGCTACAATGGGCGAGAGGCGGGGTACACCCTGAACCGGTCGCCAGCCGATTGCAGGGCCACATGCAATGACAAACAACCATTCACGCTCACACTCACACCTACGGACAATTTAGAGTCATCAATTAACCTAATGAGCATGTTTTTGGTCTGTGGGAGGAAGCCGGAGTACCCGGAGAGAACCCACGCATGCACGGGAAGAACATGCAAACTTCACACAGAAAGGCCCCGCCTGACCCGGGGATCGAACCGGCAACCTTCGTGCTGAGAGGCACGCGCACTACCTGCTGCGCCACCGTGCAGCCTATTATTAATATAATAATAATAATAATAATAATAATAATAATAATAATAATAACAACAACAACAACAACAACAACAACAACAACCTGAGAAAGAAAGGAGTAAAGGAGTCCAGCTTAACGCAGATTTTACTGCATGTCGCATGTCCCTGTTCAATGTCGCCATCCACCACTGTCATGAAGGCCCTGACGTGGCAAACATAGCAGAAATTTTGCGCATCTGGCAGCGTTGGCTTCTTCTTGTCTCGCAGTTTCTCTGCACCTCCTTTTCGTTTTCTCTCTATTTTCGAAGATCCTAACGGATTGCGTTACCGACGTAAAAGAGGGGAAGTGTTTCATGGTATGATTGGGCGAGATGAGTCCCGTCAAATGTCAGTGAAGAAAATAACCTATAGGCCGCAGACCAGCGTGTCGAGGGCTGGTCGGTGGTTATGAACAAACTCTTGCTCTGCTCATTTTTGCCGAATGCATTATCCAAAGCGAAAGCGGTTGGTGTTTAACGATGTGATTGGGATTATTATGGGATAGTCAGACCAATATTTAAAAAAAAAAAAAGTGGCCGACTATCGGCCCAAATAGCACGTCAGCCCACCGAGAAAATGCCCGCTATGCCAGATGGTCCGTCCGTCCCTGGTCAAGACTTTGAAAAACAAAGCCAACTAATTTTGGCTCGTCACACCTTAAAATGGTGCTGTCTACTTGCAGCCCCTTACTGGTTACTGGTTATTTGTTAACCTGATATGTTTACCAGTTGGTACCAGCTCAGCCAAAGAGCATTTTTCCTTGTTTCACCTGAGCAACTTTATTAACTCTGAAGATGTAACAAGCATCCAGCAAAAATGCATAAAAAGCATAAACTTTCTTTTTGTGTGGCAGATGTTTTCCTTTGTTTCTAGCTAGTCTTCTCACGTTCCTTCAGGTTTCTCCTGAAGGTTGGAGTACCTTCATGAGGAGAAGCAGAGGAGTTTCATCACTAAACGGGTCTCGTGTGTGACGTAGCTGTGAAGTTCAGCGGTACATCAGTGGGTGTATTGCTGCAGGATACGTAGGCTGTGTACAGTAAATACAGTAATGAAGCCAAGTACTTAGTTCTGTTCTTAAGACCAGTTTTGTTGTACTTGCTGCTCTGCTACATTCCACATTCTAGTACAATATTTACTACCTACTTTTTAGATCAGTGTTTTAAATGTAAAATCAGTTTGTAGAATATGCATTTTATGGATTAAACTGTCCAACTCGCTGTTAAAATTAACACCTTGAACACATTAACTTTACACATGAATGAATAAGTACCAATATGCCAATAATATACTGAATATAAACATAACACTAAATGGTGCCAAGCTGCATAAACAGATACGTTAAGTACATTTTGCTGATACTTCTGTACTTTTCTTTAAGATTGCATATTCAGGACTTTTACTCGTAATGGAGCTCTTTTTTCATTTTGGTGTTGCTAGTTTTACTTAAAGTAAAAATAGCATTTCTTCTTCCACCACTGCATGAATGCATACATTAAAAAACAGCTGATATTCTTCAAATTACCCTTTTACTAAACGTGTGCAAAGACTTTCTAAAGCCATGACTTGTTTCCAATATCCATCTCCTGAGAGAAGGTGAAAGTCCCCAGTCCTGCAGCTCTGTTTCAAGGAATAAATTAGTCAGTGTCAAATTGTTTCCTGTGGTTTACTGACACTGCTCTCGTACACCAACCGCGCAGTGATGCGGGTTTCCCTGACCGTTTCCAGAGCGCGGTGCTGTGTTCATCTGTCGCGAAACTACAACAAACGGGGGTTTTGTTAGTTAAGGTTTCACTTTTTGTCATTTACCATACAGGGGAAAGAGCAACATAACGAAACCTGTCCGAAAACCTTGAAAGGAAATCATCAGGATAGAAATAGGTATATAATAATAGAAATGATAATAATACATATCGAAATATTGTCCTTGTGAGGGATTCAGGGGGTGTTTACATTGCAGTGGCATTGCAGCATGACGCTCTTCCTTAAGTTTCATGTTTCAACACCGTGTGTGGTTTGACAAGTTTGGGGAAATGTTCAAGGGTTTTAGCAGAACTGCATCTGGGGATTATTTCTGACGTCGCTCCTCCTGAATGTCTGGTGCGCGGTGCTGCAGGGTGTCATGATGGTGAAAGTACTTCTGGTCCCTCTGTTTTTCCTCTTTTCATCATTGTCAGGTAAGATAATCTTCTTAGGTTGTTAGAGGGCGAGGATTCTGCGTTAGATTTGATCAGATTCTGTCATTGCAATAAAGGTGCATGTGACAATGCAATGAAGATAGAGAAAGAAGGAAATCAAAAATCACAGAATCCAACATGCGACGTGGATAAACAAGAACAAAACAAAATTAAAACGAAATGCACAATAAACTATAAATCATACATTACATAGACTAGCCTCTAATCTTTTACTTGAGTCAACGCAACACCACTTACTTTTTATGTCAATGTTTTAGCCTAGTAAAAGCAGCCTACATAGCCTAATTAGAGTCAAAATATACTTAGAGTTCCAAAAGTAAAAGTACTGATCATGCAGAATGAGCCATTCCAGAATAATGTATAATATAACACTGCACACTGATTATTGACCCATCAGTGTCTCCTTTATAACAGCACGGAGAGTCATTTCTATGCTACATTATGATCATCATAGCTATGCCACATGATGCAAACATTATGTCTAATATTTTAAATCAGCTCATCTCGGTCTACTTCTGTGTCCTGACCAGTGCTGGCTTCCCCATCTTGGGCCATTTTCCTTCACACTGAAATCACAAGACTGACAGGCACCAAGAAATTAGGATGTGGTTAAGAACCCATGTGCTCTCAACAGTCACGTCTACCGTGCTCGTGCTGTTTCATAAGAGGTACAATGTTAAAGTTTTTACCAAATGTACTCAATACAGATGTTACAGCCAGCCATACAAGCCCTTTCAGTCCAAAGCAAAAATCTGCATTTTTGTCCTACTTATAGATGCCAAATTTAGGTTTGCATAGACAAAAAAATATTTTAAAAAGCATTTTATTAGAATTGTGCTCACAGGTATTAAATATTAGAGCTCATTGCAGTACAGTTATCCTACTCATCAGTGTAATCTGTAGGAGTTAGTTAGTGAAACTAACAGGAAACAGATTAAACACGAAGATAAACTCAAAGCAGCTTTTACTCCAGTTTTACTCAAATCAAACCTTTCTGAGTTCACAGGGTCAACACCTGTACCAGAATGGCACACATACAAAAACATACAAAACTGATGGATCTCCACAACAATATGCAAACAGGAGTTTACGACCAAGTGTCCAAGTCATTTTGCTCATAAGGACCAGGGCTATTGATATGTTGACTGACAGCACAATGGACCAGTCAGTTTGTGTGCAAGCCTCACTCCCAAACAGTTCCTCTTCCACTGGTTTTAACCAGCCATATTTCTGTGTAATACAATGCAATAGTGATATTTTTGACATTTGGTTTTAGCTGCCCAGAAATGTTATGGCTTTACACAGTAAAACAATCTCAAATGTGCAACACTCATTCGCAGGTGTGTTCCCCCAGAGACCCACAGAGATGTGCGTCAAGGCAGGTGAGATAGTGGCGCTGCAGTGCCCTCATTTCAGAGGGTATAATCACAGTGATGCCAAACTGACCTGGACCAGACACACCAGCCAGGAGACGGGTTTGACCAACACGCCATTGGTGGAGCAGAGTCAGATGGGCGTGCTGCTTCTTGGGAGAAGTCTTGTGATTCTTAATGCTTCTGTAAACCATCAGGGGGATTACTCATGCTCTCTGGGGTAAAATCTAGTCAGTCCTGACTTTATTTTGTATCCTCATATCTAAAAATTATGTTTCATTAGGATTTATTGTAATGTGTTTATACTGTGTAGGCTTCCATATTTCAGTGTGACACTATACAAGAGTGGTGTGAGTATCTTATGCATGTGCTTTTTTTAATCTTTCAATCATCCAGACAGGCTCCTAAATCCAGATTAGCCTTGCTATTTGGTGCTTTGGAGATGTCTGCAGAAGACACCTTCTCTCACTGTGTGGCATTGTAGCACTGCTATTTGTGACACTCTGCAGGACACATTCAAGTACATGGATGTGAGAGGTGAAATTGTGGATGTAAGAGTGAATACATAAAGTTTTTTTTTCCCTCTCAGCTGAGCTGTGATGCTTTGTGAGATTACTCTAGTGAATGGCTTCTGTCATGTCAGGCAGTAAGTTTGATGCCATGTCGGGGGATGCCTCCTTCAAAGTCATTTTAAGACCAATTACATCATAACAGGTCGACAAAGACGTCCTGTTTCAAGTGGTTTCTTCAAATGCAGCTTCTTTCGCTTGAATTCGGAGAATATGGGAATTATCTTGAGTAACCCTTCCATGAATTCTGGAAATAATTGTCATGTTTCTCTACAGGTGTTTCCAAATGATACCTAAACTATCTGGATGTATAAATGACTGGTGAAGAGGAAAATTTGTATTTTGGAGATTGATCCTTAAAGCCTTCATATTAACCTTTTCTTTACTGACATGACAGGAATGCCAGCAGACAGTTCAGACTAGCGGTGTGCACGACACAGAGGAGGACGTACTCTGTGATATGTTACGTGCAAAAGTCATGCCCAATGAATTGCCCTGAAGTCGGTATACCTGCTGTAAATACCTTGAATATTACCAGCAACGACATCATATGGCACAAGGTATTTAAACACTGCAGATTTATGAGTGTGATTTGGTTTTAATAATAAGAAGGTCCAGAGGTGTGGTCAGCTGACTGCATGGTTTTTGTCTGTTTGTTTGTTTGTTTTTTCGCAAAGCATACTGTAGTTATGAAGGCATTCCCTACATTTTCATTTGCTTTTCATGCATGAAAATTCTCCTTCATTTCCCATCTTATAGGAGAATGAGTCATTGCCAAAAGCTGATTACTTCTCAAGTGTGGAGGAGAATGACCAGGGTGTCTACACCTGTACCAGATCTTACCTGTATGACGGTCAAATATATAACAAGACCTTCATAGTGAAGCTTGATGTCCAACAAAAGAGTAAGAAACACTTTTTGGATATGTTCATCTTCACCGAAGTTCAAGATGTAAAGAATTTTCTTCTTTGTGTTGCGCAGGACAATCGGAGAAATCTGCAGCGATCATTTCACCGCGCATGAATGATGTGTTTCACGTAGATTTGGGTGAGCTTCAGTCTTGCAGCGTGGACACACACGAGCATTTACTGCCTCTCTAAATCACCACTTTAACTCTTGCGTAAACTCTGCTTCTTCCAGGCTCAACGGTGGTGATTGACTGTAAAGCTGTTCTGTCCTCAGACTTCGATGAGGTGTTCTGGTTAAGTGGAGACTCATTTGTGGAGAGAAACAGCAGCTTACCAGTTTTCTACAATTATACACAGTAAACATTTGACACAGATACACCAGCTCTTACAACATAGTGTAAGAGATGCTGCAAATGTTAACACACATAAAATGACTTGTCTTTCTTCATGCTACTCCATTATTCCCTTTCGTTTCTTTTCCAGTGAATATGATAGTGAAGAGACAAAGATGACAGCGTCTTTAGTCTTCAAAAAGGTGTCAGAAGAGGATCTATCAAAAAAATACACCTGTAAACTGGACAGCGACAGCGTACCCTCAAGCTCTGTCACCATCACCTTGGCCCAAAAGCGTATGTATGGATGGATCGATGTGTGTGTGTGTTCAGTCCTTTAAAGGTGCAGCCAGTTCTAACCCAATACATTCAAATTCAGCAAACACCTCCTCATGGTCCACTAGCTGTCTGTTCTGTGTGCGCACTGAAAAACATCCAGTGTTTGTACACAACCCTGCTCTGTAAATGGAAAATACACAAAGAACCCAGCACTGTTCTAGCCAATCAGAAAGGGGCTCATGCACAGGATGGGGGAGTGGGTACATGCAAAGGATGCTAAATCCAGCACATGCTAACATGCTGAATTCCACAACAAAACCGACAACAACAATTCTCTAAACTAACTGGTCAATTAATTGATCCAGCTTTCAGTGACACAGTGACTGTAGTCTTTCAGTTTACTACTGTTAACAAGTGTTTACTTTTTAATGCATTTATTCTCTCCATTATTCCCCTACAGCTTGCCCGTCTTATATTTCCCTGGCTCTTGGCATTGTCTGTGTTGTGCTGGTGATGGTTTTCACAGTAGTTATCTACGTGAAGTTCAAAATTAACATCACCCTTTTCCTGCGAGACACTCTCGGCTGCCATAGCCGCACCTCAGGTATTTGTTTTATGTTAAGAAACAGCTTATGTTTAAGAGGTTTTTTTTTTTTTTTTTGGACTGCACTGTGATGGCAGTGACAAAGCTACTGTTGTTTGCTTAGATGGAAAGAGCTACGATGCCTTTTTGATGTGTTACAAGAGCGACACAGACGCAGGACTAGATGAGGAGGGCAGAAAATGGCTGAAGAGTGTTTTGGAAGAGAGACTTGGTTACAGTCTCTGTCTTTATGATCGTGACATCCTGCCAGGGAAAGGTATGTGTTTAAAAAAAGACTTTGATGAAAATCTTCCTGAAAAATCTTTATGAAAAACATCTAATGTGAGCTCTGGTTGGTTGCAGCTGTAGCAGAGGCGGTGTTAGACTGTATAGAGCAGAGCCGGACTGTGCTTTTGGTTCCCACCTCTCCGGATCCTGATCCAGGATCTGGCCTGCTGAGCGTCATCCACGCAGCCCTGGTGGAGCGGCAGACTCACTTGGTTTTCATCAAAACTGAGACAACAGAAGCATCCAGATCAGGGTCATTACCAGAGGCCTTACAGCTTCTTAGCGAGGCTGGAGACTGTGTCACCTGGAAAGGCACACGCTCCATGCCGCCCTCCTCCTCCTTCTGGAAGCAGCTACGCTATCACCTCCCTGTTCCGCAGCATGCACCAAAAATAAGTCTTTTACCTCAGACAGTCTAGGATGTTACTTCACGGTAGAAAATTAAGCCTGTATCGTATCTCTTTCAGTGTATGACTTAATAAATGAATGACACATTACAGGCATTTACTGACATGCTGAAGATTGCCACCAGGAGCCGTTACTGAACTTCACTTTCTTCACTGTCTTCACTTTTCTACATAGCATCTTCTGTTCTTGAATTGTCCCAGATAGATAGCTTATTTTTTCTGGTGGAAAGCTCCTCTCGTTTGACAGCTGACACGAGAAACTTTTTAATGTCTCCTCCAAAGGCATGACATGTAAGAATGTAGAATGTGAAATTGCTTCTCGTTATTACCTGAGCCTGCACACTGTTAGTACTGGCATGTCAAGAACGGTCTGATTTGTGAATTCTCGTTATATCTGAAGTGCTGCTTTTCATAGCAGCTTGTGAATTATATATCATATCATATTTAAATGGTGTAACTGTTTTTCTGTCTTTATTATCATACATTTAATGCCACTGTGTACATGTAGGGCTTCTGTGGGAGACTATTAACCTGAATTTGTTTTTGAACATGCAAGCTCTTTCTCACCAAAATTACTATTTTTACCGTCATTGTGATGCTGCTCTTCATCATTAATTTTCCTAATGACAGCATTTATTGTACCATGAAATGTGCTACTGTGATGCCTTCGGGCAAAATATTTTGGAACTGTCCTTCAAAATAAATTGTATTTTACATCAGAACCCACTGAGAATTAATCCACTTATCAGTTGCAGTTAGCCACCTAAGCTAACGTTAGCCCCATGAGTCCATTGAAAATGTGACGTGAATGCTGCCAAGCTTGACAGGTTACAGACGCTCCGCTCTGAATAAATGAACAGTGGAGAGGTTTAACAAACGGTCAAGTCAAATAAAATAATGTGGAGATAATGTGTAGTTCAGTCCAGAAAACTGTAGACAACAATAAGAAAAATTTGCTTTGTAAAAATTCAGCACGTTCAGTCCCACATACTTCATGCAGCAGAAGGAAACAGCAGAGAAGGAGGTGGGGGGTGTACAGATGTGACCCAGTAAAATGAAGGTCTTAACCACCACGTTCAGGGAAACCTGACTGTTGCAGCTTAAAGCAGTTAGCATATGCATCATGCTTTCAGTCTCTGTGTTTGGGTCTCCCTTTAGTGTTGTCCCCTGAATTTCACTATGATAAAAAGCATCCCTTAAAAATGTGCCTAACCTTTATGTGTGTTGTTCTTTAAGGTTCTATATTATCTACTTTTTGTGTGTTGTCACTGTATCCTACTCAGTTTTTTTTAATGCTTAAAATCATGAAAGAGGTTTTTGGAGGTTTCCTTTGACAACACAGTAGCGTATTACGTTATTACGTTACATAACTGTACTAAAAGATGCTCTTCTGCAGTTCACATAGGACGTGACTAACAGCTAATCAAAACACGGTTCTACAGCAGGTTCCAGTGAATTCATGTTCAAACCGACCAAACAGGAAACCATATGATACCACCTACTACACCATCTATGTCCTGTGAAAATGCTGCACCTCATGTTACTGCCTGAAAGGCGAGGAGCAAACATTAACCGTGATGAGAAAATACCAAGAACTCCAGATGTGGTTGTACTTGAGGAAACATAACAGAAAAAGCGCTAAAATGTAAAGAAGACGGAATTCATGAGTATCATGACTGAAGTCAGCAAACAGTGTTTACAGATTTAGAGACGCAGGATGCAGACGGGATACGCTGTGGTCATTTTTATCTTTCCCATTGTCTTGGAGGGATGCTGTGTGGGAAACCATCAAAGAAGAAAGAGAATTACAGGTATTTCTTTTAAGCACAAATTCTATTTCAATTTTAATGTGTGTTTTAATGTGTGTGTATATGTGTTTAAAAGAAAACATGCATCTAATTATTAATGACTGCCCAGACCTTTTTACATTGCAATTAACTTGGATCAACTGTCTCCAGCATTTCAGCAGAATATTACACACCAGTACTACAGAGCTGTGGCCGGGGAAGTCTTCATGATGCCATGCTTACGATATGTGAGTCAGCACATGGAGGTGGGGTGGTCCAGGACTGGAGAAGGCAGCAAAGGAAATGAACACCTATCCGTTGACTGTGGGAAGAAGTTCCTCGCTGAAGCGAAACATTCTGGAAAGTACACGTCCCTCACATGGTAAATAATGTTGACTTTTGAAACTCCACAGGGCAAAGTCTAAAATCATCAGATTTATCTCTCAAGTCTGACTCCAGTTAAACTTAAGCTCGCTGTGGCAAACACTCCAGTTAGTAAGTTTTCAATTACTACATGGGAAATAGCGGTTGGGTGATATTGGTGACACACCAATTACACAATAAACTTTAAATCCAATGATCAAATGTTCACTTACAATAACTTCTTAACCCAAAAAAACTTTTATGTAATCAACTCATAATAATAATTAAAAAATCATCTGTAAATCTGCATGTATAAAGTTACAATGAATGTTTAATAGTATACAGGTCTTAAAGACATTAACAGCCACTTTAAAATGTTTTTTGGTATACAAAAAAAGACAAATTCAGAAGTTTTTTGTTGTGTTTAAGCCACATGTGACTGAATTTCTATTAAGCGTTCAGTTCTCTGCTGTCCAGTGGCAGCAAGCTGTCCTTCCATCTACGGGTGGTGGAGAAAAGCAGTCTGAAATGCTTCCAGCCTGAAGAGAGCAGTAAATATCTGCTCCTGGGCGCAGGTGGGGAGGTCACCTGCCCAGGCCTCAACTGCAGCAACAACACAGAAGTCATCTGGTACAAGGTGAGATACACACACATGAATAGGATTATCCATTCACAAAGGAAACATATAAATCACAGTGAAACTTAAGCAGGTGTGCTTTCTTCCAGGGTAATAAAGCTGTGTCTGAGCAGAGTCGAGCCTCCTGTGTGAAGAATGGCCATTTACATCTCTGCCAAGTCAGTGAGCATGATACTGGTGTATTCTTCTGTGATAGACAAATAATTGAGCAAGGAGTCAAATGGACCTTCAGGAGGGCAGTTAACATCACAGTCATACGTAAGTGTTGTGTGTGTCTGTGTGTGCGTGTATTGGGACAGATAAAGTACATGATAATACACAGTTGAGAGCCCTGATATAGAATAATGCAAAGTGGTTTGTGGTGTTTTCTCCACCAAGTCTGTTATTTTACATGTTGCACATTGTAGTGTATTATCACACTAACACACCAAAAATGACGCTGCATTCACAACACTATCCATTTTTAGTAATGCTAGTGGCCTGACTGTCTGATGGTCAGCAGGCGATTTGAGGGGGGAAGCCATCCTACTTATTAGCAAAATGACCAAAACGCATCCCCCTTGTTAATCTGCCACCCCCACCCCCTACCCTCCAGTAGCACAGGATGTAGAGGAAGAGGGGTTGATGAGTGGAGTATGTTAGTTTGCCTGATTCATTGATTCTTTATCTTACAGAAGTTTGTGAAATTTAAAATCTATGGCCTCGACCATGTGCTGTCTATCAATAAATCCATGATGCTGTCCAAGGTGCTTAAGTAGCAGACGGATTTATAATTGTGCCTTTTCCTCTCAGTCCTGCACCTCTGTTAGTAATCAGTTGGATCTATAATATTCTCTAAAGCGTATACTATAAATACTCAGTTCTAAACTATATTGTAGCCTATATGCTCAAAGTGACAAGTAGTAGCACGTATTCAGGGAAGAGCAAGAGGATCAGAGAGACACACTACTGCCTGTCGTATTCCTATAATATTCCTTTAATATTACTATGATCATTCAGTAGCATCTGTGCTGCAGAAAACAGACCCTAATACCAAGCCACCTCTGTGACAAAAAGGGAGACATGACTACAGATATAGTTTTTACTGTAGGGTTAGAGGTTGGGGCAATCCCCTACGCTGACATATCTCAACATCTATAACCTTAAATCTGATATGCTAATGTTATATAATCGCATTGAGAGGAAGGGGAGATGGCAATGTCATCAGTTTCTCCACAATGGCTCATCCCTCCTTTAACAGATGCCAAATGAGGGGTGAGAAGGGACCATGAGGTCGACATTTGTGTTTTTGAGCTAAACGTCTTTACAGCTATTCAGTGGATCAAAATTCTTACGACGTGTTCTCTCATTAGCAATTGTTAAATAACAAATGTTAGCATGCTACCGTAACATGCTCAAATAAGATGAGGTCTTTCCATGCACGTTCTCATCTGCACTCGTGTTCTCGAGAAAAATCATCAATCTTTGCCCAAGTACTGCTCAAACTGGTAAACTTAATACCTGCTAAACATCAGCATGTTAGTATTGTCCCGGTAGGCACATTAGCAAGCTGATACTATTTCCAGTATAAAAGAATAAGATAATGAAATTACTTCACTTCAGTATCATGTCTGGCTACGAACCCAAAAACCTCCAGGCTTCCTCCACAGCAGGTATTATCTGTCCATCTGTCCTATGATTTCTCTCTTGTGCAGGAATGCAAGTTTAAGATAATTATGGAGATAATACCTTCAAGTGAGATATTTCATGAACGGAAGTACTACTCTACAAGCTGAACTGCTGTTATTTAAAACTTGGAACAGTCTGTTTTCACAGAGCACTCATAGATTCCCCTTTAACAAAACACGTCAAAGGATATCAGAAGATCAGTTCTTCATTAGTGGCCTGCACACAGTGTTGCATTATTATCTGCCTCTACAGAGGCACCATCTATAGCCACTTTTGGAAAATAAAATGCTGCTTTTCTGAACAAAAGTTATACTTGAAAATCAGGTAAACCACTAGAGAACCCGCAACAGTGTCTCAGTACAGACTGAGAATGAATCACCTGTACAGTAACACCTGTATCGTAACACCTCACTTTGTTTTCAGCTTTCACTTTTTATCATCATCACTGAAGTTTCCTGATGAAACCTCATTGAAACTGTTACATTGTTCCAGCTTGTTCTGGTATTTTATAGGTACCAGCATGTCTAGCTATATCTATCTAAATCAGATTATTTTTCCAGACACACAGTAAACTGGACAAGTTATAATACAGAACTGTGTGACTTTATTTCTCATGCCTGAACAGCTCATTACACACCAAGTTACCCTCCCAGGATTATCTATCCTGTCGGCAACACAACAGAGGAAGTGGAGCTCGGTAAGTGTGTCCAAATGTGCTGTGATACAATCCTACAGCTATCAGCGTTAAAAACCCATTTAGATGTTTTTTAACTGCTTTTTCAGAGCCAACACCATCAGTCTAAGTGATGTTGGTCTTTATGAGTCGTGGTTCTTCTGTAGTTGAAAAGAAGAGGACCAGGAGAAAGTTCAGTGGGCCGGTCACTCTATGGGCTGTTTGAGCAGCCTTATTCAAAAATAAGATTGTGAGAGACTTTGTTGACCCACTTTGATGTGCACAAGCCTACATCCTCCCACAGGCAGGCTGTGGTGGGCTGATCTGAGTAAAGTAGTCCAGTGCCATTTTTCAGTCATGACAACAAAATGTCATCTTCTAGTTTTGCCTGGCTCTGATGATGTGCTCAACATGGGCTCATGCTTACATAAGTAAGACATTGAATGTTGTTCTCACTTTTATTCAGACATGAAGGGTGAGATTATAATGGGCATGTTTTTGTACTTGTTCTAGGTCAGTCTCACACTCTGGAATGTAAGATATATTTTCCTTTCGAGATAATGTTCTCACCAGAGGTGCGGTGGTACGTGCATTCCAGTGGCAACATGGCAAATATGACTGCACAATACAAGGAGATTCATCCGTGAGTTACTTCAACATCTGCTTTTTTGCCATTATGCATCGGCAGTGTTCGTTTGCTTGGATTTTGTAAACATGATGCTTTAGCCTGGCATGCACAATAAGTTTTCAAAATGATGTAAGGGAGCTGAAATTCTGTCCCCAATTCAGACAGGAGGAGGGAGTGACCCTTCAAGAGATCAAGGTCACACAAAGAGCCATCATAAAAGATGTGACGCCACAACACTTGAACAACACATATACCTGCATCGCCAGCAATACTGTCGGAAGCAGCAGCGTCACTATCCAGCTCAAAAGGAAACATAAAGGTGTTGTGTCTTCTTTCACCTTCACATCTTATATTCTTACATACTTATTTGTTACATAATTGTTACACTGCAGTTCAAACTGTAGCATTATCAACATTTAATGAAAATGTTGTATAAAATATAATAACAGCTGTATGTATATGTAATATGTAACACATTTTACACCACAGCAGCACAAGCAGAAGGTGGGGCGGTGAAAGCCTCTGCTGCCACTGTAGGCAAACGGCCATGACCCAGTGACTGAGGCAGCTGCATGTGCCACAGTGCAGGCAAAACTAGATATGAATCTGAGGGCTGCCAGAACCTTTATCTAAACCTTTGTGGCCGGAAAGAGGGCAGCATGTGCCCCATTTTCACGTATTTGCTCAAACTAAAAAAGCCCATTGGAGTCAAAGATTATGTAACTAATCCAGAGAGCTCAATGGTGACACCCATGTTCACACAGTTATATCAAGTTTGAAGCATTAAGTTAAGTTTTGAGCGGGAAATATTTAAAGCTGCAATAACTAATATTCATATATTAACAATCAATCGAATGGCTTAATGTGACAGTTATAAACCCAGAGATCGCTCAACCCCACAGCTCTCCCCAGCTATTCAGAGCCTGTTAGTGTCTTTCAGCTAATTTTTTCGTTTTGTTTAGTCTTGTATTTTCGGCCCATGATTTAGTGTTACTGATTCAGCACTTCAGCCACAGCTGACAGCTATTTTTATCAAAAAGAACGGATAAACCAACGGCACACCGCCGACCCGTCATCAAGTGACGAAACAGAACTAAAAGAAGCGTGAATATGTGACTCACTCATTCATCAGGGGAACACAAACACAACTCTAGATTAATCCTGATTTTGCCCCTTTTTGCTGGATGTGTAAATAAGCACCTGTTTGGTGATATCAAATTTTTAAAGGTAAAAAAAAAACCCAATACAATAGCTTGTTTTCACCACCTCCAAGTCAATTATTGCTGCTTTAAAGACATAATGTAATCTAATGAGTGTATTTTGGGTTTTAGTGAAATGGCCATCGCTGGCTGGGTACCCCGTTGGGTCTTTGCTGCTGGTAGCTGGCCTGGGAATCATTTTGCACGTGAAATGGCTGGAACTGCAGCTTATCTACAAATCCTATTTCCAACATGGAAAACACAATGGAGGTGAGAATGCAGACACGCACACACAGACACATACAGACACGCATACACGCACACACACACACACACACACACACACACACACACACACACACACACACACACACACACACACAACCACAATATAGAGTAGGAAACCAAAGGCAAACTTACCCTGCATGCGCACTCCGGCATCCGGTCCATGACAGCTGCTCTGCTTCACAGGAAGTGGCTTCACTTCTAGACAAAGCTCTACCGCAGCATGAAGATTAAATTTCTTTTCACTTTTTATTTCATATTTAACTCTACATAGAATTACATCAGTGAATGAGCTGAGATGTTATGATAATTGCTTGAGTCCAGGGCATGTGCTTGAAGGATATACGTACAGTACACTATGATACTGCAATGTGGTGCCAAACTTATCACTAACTTCTTCTTCAAAGTGTTACCACAGCTGTAAAAAAAACAAAAAAAAACAACATATATTCAAGAACCCTCATTAAATTCCTAATGATTTGGTGTCACAATTATCTCTCTCATCCACCACCATTCAGACGAGAAGGAGTACGACGTGCTTCTGTCATATGTGTGGAGCCCACCATCAGCCGACATGGAGGGAGTTTTGACGCTTTCCTCCCCATCAGGACCTGACACAGATGAGGGTAGGCCAACATGTTAAGTGGATGATGTGCATATGTGGATTACATTTTTATGTAACTTCACTCATAAAGTACATTAACAATTGCTTTTAGTGGCAGCATGTTTATCCAGCATGGCCCTGCTGAACTCTGAGGAACGTAAAGCCACCCAAAGACCGCTAGAAGTGCTGCTGCCCCAAGTGTTAGAGGACCAGTGGGGGTATCGCCTCTGTCTGCTGGAGAGGGACGTGCTTCCTGGAGGAGGTCAGATGATCAGCTGTGTGTGTGTGTGTGTGTGTGTGTGTGTGTGTGTGTGTGTGTGTGTGTGTGTGTGTGTTTACCGCAAATGTTCCTGATGCTTTCCATCTTGTATTGCAGCCTATACAAATGATGTGGTCCTTGCAATACAGAGAAGCCGAATGCTTATCTGCCTCCTGTCAGCCAACTACCTCTCCAACAACAATGCTGTGTTTGTGCTGGAATCAGGAGTTCAGGTAGGTCTGCATTTCAGGAGAGAGTGGACGACCAATGCTGCATGCATGTCAAATCGGCGGTGACATAATTATGAGTTTCTGACTTCCTCAGGAAACTCAAATTTCTCTGAAAGCTCTGACACCTTTCTGAATTAAATATTTTTAATAGCCTCCAAGGCCATTCTTTAGCCCATTTACTAGGCTACAAATTGCATACAATTTGTCACCTTAACCTTTCAAAATCTTCTTCTACTTCCCAGCCAGTGACTGTTTTCTGTTTATATTTAGTATGACTTAACAACAGGGTTGATTAATGATTTGCTACATTGCTTGGTCCATATGTTTAGGCTTTGCTGCAAAACTCCACCCTCAAAGTCCTGCTAATATGGACCAGCAGAGCCTCAGCATCCCTCATCCAGCCGGACCCTCCGCTGCCCACACTGGTCGAGAGGGCCGTGAAGGTGCTACCCAGTCTGGATTGGACCCCAGGAAAATCTGGCAGAGCCACAGACAAATTCTGGAGGTCTCTTAGGAAGTCCATGCCCGATCAGAGAGTGAAGCTAGTGTCACTCATGCAGGGACAATGATGAGACTAAGTTACCAGTAACATTTTTCCTAACATGATGTACAGCAAATTTATTTCTCAATGCAGCTTATATTACTACATTTGCCACTGTAACTGTTTGTGTCAAGGAAATTTCCATGATGGTGGGGATACCAAATCATCATTTATCCTTTTCCAATGTAGGGAAAAAGTGACTCATCCTTTTTGCCATGTTCTGGGTCCCAGCAGTTGTGTATAAAATTATCTTTAATTTCCATCTCTACCAAAAATAAAGTTTGTTTAACAGTCCATATTAATCAATTACCCACTGACTCTACAATTTATAGCATTAAAAAGAATGAACGTAAGATACAGGACTTGTACTAGCACACTGATTAACAAAATGTACAAAGATGGATGTTATTAAACTTAGCAACTTGCATTTATATGGCCGTGTCTATCAGTTTAATTCATTTTGTGAGGTTTCGGCATGTGTTGTTACAGCAGACATATCGGCAATGAATATTTCACACATTAGGTATAATACTCTTTTCCATTTTTTTTTTAATTGTTTTTCTTATGACTGGCTTTTAAATATGTATTCAAGAGATTTGTGTTTGATCAGGTTGTGGTAGTGGATATTAATGTCATCAGTTAAGGGGAAGCCCCTTCAAAACAGTTAGGTCACCCACACAGGAATTTAAAATGTGCATTTTTGATCAAAGGGATCTTCCAAAAAGTCATTCAAGTACCACATTCACAAGGATTGGGGCAAGATTTCTGAAGCATGGGCTGTCTGATGTGAAAGTGGCGAAGAAAAAAGTTTGCAAATGTGCCTAATCATTGCTGAGCCATTTTTTTAATCACACAGAACTCATTTAACACGACCATCACCCTGGTATACTTGTCATGGCTGTATGATTCTGGTCTTCACACAGTTGTCAACTAAAAACACATGATCAGTCCTTCCCTTTGCCAGATTCAGTGACAATACAGACAGACAGAAATACAATATTGAGTAAGCAAAAACAGAAATACTGGCACAAAGCTTAAACAAACATAAGACAAAACATAAAAATCAAACAAGACCGCCTATGGGGTGGCACAGCTGGTGAAACAAAGGGTTTTACATTGACGCTGGGAAACTAATGAAGCAATCTATCTATGCCTCCCCTCCCCCTCCCCCGCCCACCCCACACACACACACACACATGATAACACTCACACGCACACTCCCATTTGTGGATTGAAAAATCACACTTCTATGTACATTTTTACACAAATATTAGACAAGCAACACCAAGAGCTTGCTCACAATCAGACTTAACCAGCTTCAGATAGGAACAAGCATGTCAAAAAAGGGGAATGAGGGTTCTGAGATGCCAGATTTTCTCATTAGCCAGCAGAAAACAACTGTAGCAAATTTTACAGTTCAAACAATATTCTGGCTAATTTGTTAGTCCCATATCCCCACTCTTCACTACTCAATGTGGGGACTTGACACCCTGGTATGTCTCCTCTTAGTTAGCATTAGCCGGTAGTGGTTAGAAAGGTAAACACGAGGGTATCATAAAAAGCTTAAAGTATTCTTCATCTCATGTCCACAAAGCTGAAAAGTTGTTAAATACGAGGCTACAGTGAAGAATAATTTGAGCCTTCATAGATATCTCTGACAAGCTTTAAACTATACAAAATTATCCATTAGTGACAAAAATTGTGGTAGTCATTTACAGTTTGTCTGCTTGGGCCTTCATCTTCCTCTCCCAAAGTTTTTGATGATCGGAGAAACCCTGCTTGCCTTTGTTAAAGGAATTGGGTCCCGCTGATGTTGGTGTCTCCCTGAAAACATAGCAGAATTAGCTGCTTCACACTCAAACAGAAACATAGATGATAAGGTCAGCTAATTATACAAATGTGAAATGTAGCTGTTAAAAGATTCAAAATCTGAATGCTTTAATAACAACAGAAGCTGAGGAAGCAACTGCAGTACATCAAGTATGTGTTTGAATATACCTGCCAATGTTCTTCATCCTCATCTTTGCTTCTGGGGGCATCTCTTCAGGTTCACTCTACATGAAAAGAGAAGGTTAAGGTCAGCCTCTGCATATTTGCTGTTTATGATTTCATACAACCTTGACATTACTGCGTGTGTGCGCTTACATCATCATCTTCATTAAAAACAGAGGCAAGCCCAGTCTTTTTTGGAGGGGCTGATGGTACAGGCTCTTTGGGTTTCTAGAACAGTTTGGGGACACAAGATTTAGAGAAGCACAATAAAAGAAGACAGCATCACATGTCTTCATGAAAAAAGAAAAGCTACAAATCCACACATCAAATAAGTTTAGGTTAAGGTCTGCAAGCAATTAATATCCATTGCTAAACACTCACTGTTGCTCCAAGTTTGATAGATATGGGATTCGACTTCTTCCCAATCTGACTGCTCATGCTAAAGCCTATCTTGGAGACTTTGCGGGGTGCTGGAGGGTCCGCTGAGGACTCATCCTCATCTTCAGGTGTGAGGTGCTGGGATGTGCGCTTGACTGCTGTCCCTTCTCCTCCCACAGTGCTACAAGAGACAGGCTTAGTTTTCACTCTGCCTTCCTCCTCCTGCGGCCCTGCTTGAGGCAAGACAACTCACCAAGGTGAACAACAGTTTCCTGTGAACTGGGGAATAATAAAAGCTATCTAACGCTACATCACCTTTACCTGTGTGGCTAACGTTAGGTTTTAAGCCATCAACTAACCAAAAGTAATATTAACTTAGTTTCAACTCTGCCATTTAACTTACAGCTTTAAAAGTCCACCTGAGGACTGTGTGTGCTGCCCTGCTACCTACAATATCAGGGTTTACGTTAACTGTACGCAGGTCTGACAGCAGCTAATAGCAGTGTTGTAACTCATTCATACAGCGTTAACCTGTGTCAGATAGCTTAGGTTAGCTACTTGCACACTAGCTATGCTAACGCCAGGTTAGTAAGTTAATAAGAAAAATGTTTACGGCAAGCAAATCTTTGCTTTATTCTCATGCTAACGTTAAAAGTAAGTTAAGTACAGCAGTCACAGCCAGCCCCATTTCCACACCGTAAGCTATCTTACCAAGGAAACGTTAATTCTGTTCAATGTTACTTCGTATTAGCATTCGCTAGCCAACGATGCACAGCTAACATCAAGTTAGCTAAGTGGAGTTTTATGAAGGTGTCCTGCGTCTAACATTAGTTGGGGCCAGTTTTAATGGATAGGCAGCAAAGAAAAACTTAATCTTTAATACTGGTTATTTCTCAACAATAATTTAGCCGTTAAACCAGCACAAATATCACCTCCGTCGTCGCTGCAGTCACTTCTGCTATGCTTGTAATCCGCCATCATTTCTCCTCTTTAACTGACTAGCTCTTCTTCTTCTTCTTCTGGAATTTGCGGCAGAATAGACGCAGCAATGGCGTTTTGCTGCCCTCCACAAGTCATTACCACTCCATGGACTGAGTTAATTTCACATGAAATGAAGCGTCCGGTGCGATCAAGAAAATTTATACGTTTCTGTTGTTTGGCTATGATGAAAAAACAATATCTGCCTCTCTTTCTCTCCTCCAATTCTTTGGCGGGGGAGGGGGCATTTGAGCACTGTTAGTAATATTATGCCATTATATTAGAAAAAAAATAACATGCCATAGGTTATTAATATAAAACATTAGTGAACCTGTCAAGTCTTTGATTTATCAGACAAACAGGGTTAATGGTAAGATTTAATCTGCAGTTCACATACTGAAACAGAGGGTGGCGGTAATGCGTCTAATAGGGTATTTGCCAACTGTCCTCCGGCACGAAAGACAAGCAGAGGAAGGCGGAGGAAAAGGAAGAGGAGGAAAAATATGGCAGTAAGCTAATTTGGTAAACAGAAAGCTATAGCTGGTAAGAATGAAGACGTAATGCTACCAGATATAGGATAGCTATGTTGTAGACAGCTGTCTATCGTGTCAGGTAGTCAGTTGATTTGTAGTAACATTAAAAGTGGACGTTAATGTCGGAGTTTAGCTGTTGTAGCCGTGGAGTTGCTATGTTTATGCTAACCGTCAGATGTTTGTGGTGTGCTGTGGTAGCTAACAGTTAACGTTTGTCGTCTG
Organism: Chaetodon trifascialis; assembly: GCF_039877785.1. Classification (NCBI taxonomy): domain Eukaryota; kingdom Metazoa; phylum Chordata; class Actinopteri; order Chaetodontiformes; family Chaetodontidae; genus Chaetodon; species Chaetodon trifascialis. Next base: position 8,900,827 of record NC_092056.1, read on the forward strand.
ACAATTTGTTTGCCGTCTTAACATGTGTTCTGTAAAATGGGCCCATAGTTTACCTTGCAGTTTGCGTTTAGTAACGAATGTTTTTTGCTAGGAAGTACCATTGCACCACTGCATGTATTTCTCTGGCTGTCTCTTTCAGATAACTTTTATTTGTCCTATTTCTCCCAGGCCCTTAAAAGCTTGGTGTTAAACAATGTACCAGGCAAGATGGGGCAGACCCTGTGCATGTGCTCCCGTGGCTCCATCACCATTGATAACAAAAAATATTATTTTGTTCAGAAACTAGACGAAGGGTAAGTTTTTAAACTCCACTCAACTCCACCTTTAAGATTAATTTTGCTGATGTTTTATATTTGTTTGTCATCTATCTAACATATAATAAAGTGAGTCATGTGCAATTTCAGTTTTTTTAGTTTTTATAGCGGAATTCAATTGCCATACTCCTCAAATTTTTTCCCATAAGTGGATACACATTTGTTGTATAAATACGTTCCCCACACCTCAGCTAGAGTAAAGTACTGTGTTGAGAGATGTTGATATTGGCCTTTTTATGGGATTTGTTGACAATAACAACAATAAATATGGAATATCCTCATTCCAGTTTGGACTCATGCTCCTCTTGATCTCAAATCTCTCTGTGTGCCCTCTTCAGTGGGTTCAGTTATGTTGATCTGGTAGAAGGAGTGAAGGATGGGCGCTTCTATGCCCTGAAGAGGATCCTGTGCCATGACCGCGAAGGTCGTCAGGAGGCTCAGACGGAGGTGGAGATGCATCAGGTTGTGAATCACCCCAACGTCCTGAGCCTGGTTGCACATGCTTTTGTTGATCGTGGAGGCAAGACTGAGGCCTGGTTACTTCTGCCTTATATTAGAGTAAGTTGATGCAACAGTCATTGTGTCCAGACTAACTGTGAGGGATATGATCTGATTTCTTGGTGTGTTTGTGTGAACAGAAAGGCAGCCTGTGGTCTGTTCTGGAGAAGCTAAGAGACAAGGGGAGCTCAATGCCTGAAAATCAGATTTTACAAATCTTGCGTGGCATCTGCTCTGGACTCAAGGCCATTCATGAAAAAGGCTATGCACACAGGTAATCTGCCTCCACAGACACACAGAGCAAACATCTGCATAGGACACATTGGACTAGCATAGGGACTTTCCATTGTTTCACCCAAACCATTTTTGCTTCTCACTCCTGTCATGAAATGAATAACCATTTTCTTCTGCACCTTGTCAAAGTGTAAGTCACTGGTTGGCAAGAAGCACTCATATTTCTCGTGACTCTAATGTTAAATACTACATTTACATTGATTTGATGAGTCGTGTTTTCGTCATCTGGTAAGTGCTCCTCTGATTATAATGTCAGGTGAAAATAATTCTCAGATTAGATGTGAAAATATTCTGCCTCTACATGCTAGTTTTCCCACTACCTCTCTGTTGTCTGCCCTCTCTCTCAGGCTTCACTTGATATTTTACATTTTATTTTCACACCTAGCCTGACATTTTGAGTTCAGTTAGTTTTATGTTACTGTCAAGTTCGAATGAAGTGTGTTTTACAATGCTAAAATTGCTGTTTCTGTGGCTTTAAAATGACTTTAGTAGGGATCCTTTCAATAATGTTGTCAGACACTTGGAATAACAATCTGAGCCTGTCAGTTGGACAAACAAGCCCTTGTAGCAGATGTACACTGTGTAAACGCGGACAGAATACATTATAGTCCATTTTGTGGCTGCCGGCTATTCAAAAACTGTTGTCCCCAGTAGTCACTTAGACATAGAAAATATGGGTAAACAGGGTCCATAATTATAGATAATATTTGATTGGATTTTCATCTATTTGTCCAGGACATTAAAATCTTCTGGGACATGTGGACTGGCATCAAAATGTTTGATGACAATGAGCTCACTTGGTTTAGCTGTTATTGTACAGTTTTATACACTCTGAATGCTAATTTGGGGGGTCTGTTTAAATGAGAATGGAGGATGTGCAGGTTTCCAGAAGCAGTGGAAGCAGGTGCAGCGACACCAAGCCAGCACAAGCATCTTTACAGGCTGGCATAGGTCTTGTCTCATAAAAGTGTCCACAACAGAAGTACTTGATGATTTTAATAGATTCTTTACTAGAACTTAGACCCTAATTACAGTGCTCAGAGCTGTTGCTGTATCATTAATGTGCTGGCACTAAGGCCAAATTGCTGAATTGCATTCATCTGCCACATTTTTTAACTTTCATTTTGTCATTTACTCACTTTGCCAAATGGTAACTTTTGTGTGTTTCTTTTTATATTAACACAATTAGATTGCATCTGAACACTGTTTGTCTGCTGTCATTTCACAGAGACCTCAAGCCCACAAATGTGCTTCTGGATGAGGACGACAGGCCGGTTCTGATGGACCTGGGCTCTATGAACCGTGCCAGGATTGAGGTAAGGGTGCAGGATATCTGAAGAGTTAGTAAGAATTCCCTGATCACTGTCTAAATATTGAAACTATTGGTCAAACACCAAAATTCAAATGAATTAAACTGAGGCATGAGGTCTGTCACATTCCCACTGTGTGCAGTGCAGAGTGCAGTGCTTACCTTTATTTTGTCAGGCGATGTGTAATCACCAAATACTAGCAGCATAGCATTTACAACAACTCATCAAGTCCTTGTGCAGATACTGTTATGAGTGCGAATACCTACTATACTGGATGTTGTTGTTTTTGTTTTTTTTTTTTAAAAAAAGGTCCGGATTTCCACCTGTTGAGGGCAGAGTAACATTTTTAATGCCGATGATGAGCCACATATTCAGAACATCATGTTTCACATCCTTCAAATGAACAGCTACTGGATATTGTCTAAAAGTTCTTAGAGTACAGCTTTTAACTTCTTGGATGTTTTATTCATGTAAAATGCAATAGAGCATGTAACAAACAGAAGCACGAATGATGATGCCAGGAGTTATTGTTAATTGTAAAGCACAATTAATTCCATTGTTTTCTGCACTGTCATTAATTTGGGTTTTTGCTGGATGGAATAAGTTTCTCATGTTTCTTTAACGCTTCCAACCATATTTGTTGCTCTTGATGAGTTTTTGTCTTGTCCCAAAGAGCTCGTACAACTTCGTCACAATCTTCTGCAAGGTGCTGCATCACATCTTTATTGTTCAAGCATTCCAACGCTGATTGTGCCCCTTGTAACACTCATATTGGAAATTTGGCGTTCTGCTGTTTTGCTTTATATCTTGCAACATAAATGCAACAGCAAAAGTTGGTCAATTGTTGCTATAGAATAAGAATTTACATCACATTTCAAGAGTGATAAGCATCATGCCAGCTGGCCATCACCTCTACATATCCAGAAAGTGTGAAGTTTTTTGTTTACAACTGTCTGTGTTGTTAAAGACTAATAACAATAAGGGAATGATCCTGACCCTGTGAGAATGATAATGAAACTGAGTTTATTTCAGGTTAGAGGAACCAGAGAAGCCATGACCATACAGGACTGGGCAGCCCAGCGGTGCACGATTTCCTACAGGGCTCCTGAGCTCTTCAATGTGGAGAGTCACTGCATTATAGATGAGCGCACAGATATCTGGGTAAAGCCTTGTATTCTTCATCCCCTTAGACTTGTGTATTTTGTGCATGTTGTTTTCTGAAGTCTCTGACATGCTTGATCCTTCACTTACTACTGCTTTTCTGTCTTCCCGTACTCCTCCAGTCACTTGGCTGTGTACTTTACTGCATGATGATGTTGGAGGGGCCGTATGACATGGTGTTTCAGAAGGGGGACAGTGTTGCCCTGGCTGTCCAGAATCCAGTGGCCATTCCAGAGTCGTGCAGGTTAGTGTTTACCCGGAGATTTCACCAGGCGTGTTTCAGAGGCAGCGTGTATGCAATGCGTTTTTGTTGCAGCTTCCACACAGATGGAAATGTGTTTCAAAGTGCATTGCCAATCATATTTTGTTAACTTGCTCAGATTTAGCTAATTTGGTCATTTTACCTTGATATTTCTGCTTGTACGATTGATATATAGGCTTTATAAACACAAGTTTAGGTCACTGCCTTGGACTCTGGACTCTTTTCATTAACAAATTTAGGATAAGAAAAAACTCTTTTTTAGGGTATAGTGAGAGACTCCTGAATTTGTGCTCATCCATGACTCCTAAACTGGGATATGAACTGAACCGTGACCTCTGTATACTGTTACACTCCTATTTAATTTCCCCTTTCCCCCTGAACTCAGGTTATTCCTTCCGGTTGTTCTGTTTTGTGCAAAATGATTAATGCTAAAACGATCTTATGATTGGTGTTTAAAAATGCAAAATGTTAAAAGTCCATTATTGAGGGTTATTTTAATATAGTTTAAACATAAGTTGTTCTAATTGTCTGCTTGTGTTGTGCCCAGTTACTCGCAGGGCCTGCAGATGCTGCTGAGTTCCATAATGGTGTCAAATCCCCAGGAGAGACCAAACATCAGCTGGGTTCTTGACCAGGTACAGGACCTGCAGAGTCGCAGCCCCAACACCCAGACCAACATGGTGTGATCTTGCACAGTGCACTGGATGCGGGAGATCTTTGCACACATTAATGAACATCCCTTATTTTGAGCTTGAAAATATTTCTTTTATTTATTAACCTTAGTGTAAAAATCCAGGTGCAGACTTTCACTCAGCTCGGGGAGCTTGGCAACACCATCAGCTTTTATTTTCAATGATGTGGTCCTCCTAGACAAATTATGTGATGAATCTGAAAGCCTTAAGTGTAATCTGACCCTGCAATATGATGCTTTTGTAAGAGTCAAATGTTGCCTCTAATTATTAAAATCTTAAAGGGATAGTTAGACTTTTTAGAAAACATGTTTATTTGCTTTCTCAGAGTGTTACATGAGAAGATAGACACCACTCTCATGTCTGTGCGTTCAATGTGAAGCCGTAGCCAGCGACTTGTTGGCATAGCTTAGCATTAAGACTGGGAAGAAGAGGAAACAGCTAGCTTTACTCTGTTGGGAAGTAACAAAACCCTTATTGTGTTGTATCTTGTTTGTGTAATCTGTATAAAACCAAAATGTAGAAACAAGTGGTGGTTCTAAGGAAGTTTATGTGCAGGGTCATTGGTTTGCATTTTAGTTTGTACATAGATTAAACAAACAAGATATACTGTACATGTTAATTACAAACCCTTGGAGGTGCCGGCAAATGGATTTTTATTACCTTTTAACAGAGCGACGCTAATTGTTTGCTGCTGTCAGCTGCTAGCTGTAAACTTAGTATTTCAGTGTATTTCTTATTTATTCTTAAAAAAAAAGGTACAAATACTTTGTCTTAAAATTGTAGTTTGCATTGTTAATGGGAAAAAGGGAAAACATAAAAGCTTTGCCAAACTTTCCGGTGGATGAAAGCGACCTGAGTGTAACGCTGGGTTCAGACAGGCGGAAGCGCCATGAAGCCCTGCCCGCTTCCTTTCGTAGTCCACGTTAACCAGCTGGGTTGTTCGGACAGGTCAGGCTGCGACATGGAGCTCAGCAGCCGGCTCGTGATCTGCAGCAGTAGTTTTGGAGTCCAGCCTTTTTTCTCCGCACACCAAGAGTGTAACCAGCAAGAAAACACACTTATAATCTATTATAAACAATATAAATAATATATGATATGATTCTGGTAAATGATAAAATATGCATCCCATGCTTGCCAACCCTTCTGATTTTCTAGCCCCTGTCCCCACTATTCCAGTGGAGTTTCAGTTGCAGAGTCTGCCCATCCACGATATTTATCAGAAATAGCATCACTGCTGTTTGTGATTGTGTTTAAATTCCTTACTTATTCCATATTTTTGTCTGTTGTGTCTAAACAGTGAGCAACAGGCGAGCAAACACACACACACGCAGACAGACACAGAGAGGTGAAGGTGAGGCGGCTATAGGCAAATTTAGACCAATCAAATGTCAAGTTCATCCTCGTTTAAGGAGGAGCAAAATCGTTCGTTGACCGGCACAGAGCAATGCGCTTCTGGTGTGAACAGCCAGGCTACTGCTCGCATGAGAGTTGACGTATCGCGGCGCTTTCTGAACCCGGCATGATACATATCAGATTACATTCCCTACCATGAAGGAATATGTTCCAATTCCCTTTATTTTTCATCTTGATTCCTGAGTTTTGTGTGTGTGTGACATCTTATGATGGCGCGTGTAATATTATAACAACTTTTCCTCAAACCTTCACTCGAACTGTTTGTCTCCACTGGAGAAAAGTGAAGAGGCACAGTGCTCCTCACCTGCAATGCTGCATTTGAACACACAGAGGTGCTCCACCATCACAGTCCCCTGCCCTGCATACTCACGTGGTGACTGATCATGTTTCTGCCTGTGCAGTTGATAATGTGTGAATGAGCTCTTGGTAAAACACAGCAAAGTGTGTCTGCTCACACACAAAGAAGATGGAGAAGGAGTCAGGTGTTACAAGCCTAAACGATAAGAAATGAACTTTCAATCAGTTTTTGAGATATTTTTATTAACTGTAAGTCAAATGCGTTGTCATATCTGCCATTGCAGTTTAACCTTTCTTTTTTACTTCACTTTTCTCTGTATTCTGTTTTCAAACAGTATTTTCTATTTCCGCTATGCTTGTGCTGAATTCTGGGTTTCCTGTCATATGTAACTGTGGTCGCACACTTTTGTTCTCTCAGGGTTCACCCACATCTCGAAGGGTCTTACAATCTCGGACCTAAAGGGTACCTTTAAAACTATTATTACATACAATAACGCTTTGGGCTTTTAAGTTAAGATGAACGCTTCGCTGACTCTAATGTGGTGATACTGACCCTGAAACTAAAGAATTTCCTTGATAGTTAATACAGTTAATTGTTGGAACGGTTATTGACAAACTATTTAAATATATTCTCTTTTTAATGCTTTAAGTTTGTGAAATGACTGCAAATGTTTGTGTGGTTGTTAATGGAGAACTAATAATGGTATCACACTGCTGGTAAATGCGGAATTTTCAAAGTGTACTCGTTAAGTTCACAAATATTAAGAAGTATGACTGTGTTATTCGATTTCTGTTAAAATTCTGCTTCATCTCTTATTCATTGCACAGTAAAGGATAAATAAACATGAAATATGTAGCACTCTGTACACAGTTTTTAATATTATTGTGAAATAAAACATCATCCTACATTAAGAAGTAGTCGGCCGAGAAAGGTATGTGAATTAATGCTGACATACCACTACCTGTACTGCTTGGTTAGCATGACATACAAACAATGGCTAAAGTATTTGGACACACCTTGTAATTTGTCATTTCAGCTACATAAAACCAGCCATGAAATGTCCATTGACTAGCATTTCTTCTATCAGTGATGGAGAAAATATTCAGATGCTTTTCTTAGGTAAGGGTACTGTAGTAATACTGCAACTTTAAAATATCTAGTTGTAAGTAAAAGTCCTGTGTTGACAATGTCACTGAAGTGAAAGTATGTAAGTAATATCAGCTCAAGATCGTTTAGACGTTTGGGGTTACACCCTACCTATAGTGGTAGTAATGTGTGTACAATCAAGAGCTACACTGTAGGCTACAGAGATACCATACGGTGATGCCCATACCATGGAGGATTCGGCCGCCTTGTGTTGTACCAGTCAGAAGTACATTTTCTGTGGAACTTGCAGTAGAATTATAAAGTAGCATTAAAACGCAAGCACTCAAAGTACAAGTACAAATTTGTGTTTAAGTACAATCCACCGCAGCCTGCCAGAATTTCCCCCGACAGCTGTGAGTGCTGTTCCACATTATGAGGGGGAGACATGTAGAAGCCATAACAATGGGGCTGTGGAGTGCCCGTGGTACGTATTGGTCCTGGAAGCAGCATTCAGGAGCTCCATGACGGGTTTCCATGGCTGAGCAGCAGCACTCGAACGTCAGTTCAACGTACACAGTGCCGGTCGTCGGTTGGAGTGGCGTCGCCATCGGGTCGTGGAGCAGTGGAAAGGTGTGGTGTTCAAGTGCTGAATCGCGCTTCACTTTCTGGCAGTCTCATGGGTGAATCTTGGTTTGGTGGATGCCAGGACCTCTCTGACGTCATTGTTCCAAGTGTAAAGGTTGGTGGAAGATTTTTTATGTTTTGGGCTCGGCCCCATAAGTTAAACAACAGTTTGGGGAAGGCTGTCTCTCCTGTTATAACTGGGAAATTTCTCTTAAGACCGGCCTATAAATAAATTGTTTTCCCAATTCAGTGTTAGAGCCCTGACCTGAACTCCACTTTGAGATGAACTGAAATGCCGACTGTGAGCCAGATGCTATCATCCAACATCAGTGGCCAGCCTCACTGACGCTCGAGTGTCTGTAAGGGAGCAAATCCTTGCAGGCTGATTCCAACATCTTTTGTAAAGCCCTCCCAGAAGGATGGAGGCTCTTGTATTCAAATACAATGTTCCCAAGCTTGTATGTGTGAAGTGTTGGGGTGTCCACATACTTTTGGCCATGTACAGTAGCAAATTCCATTAAAACATGTTAAATTTCCTTTAATTAGAAAGGCTGTTGTTGTTTTTTTACTGAGCCTTTGCAATTGTCTCCCACGACAGACTAGCACAACGTTCATGTGACAAGGGTGAGCACTGGTGGCTTTTCTCTGCGCCTGTGTGTGTGTGTGTGTGTGTGTGTGTGTGTGTGTGTGTGTGTGTGTGTGTGTGTGTGTGTGTGTGTGTTTGCATGCAGTTGTGCACACATGCTTGGAAACAAATATCAAACTGCTCCTGTAGCGGGATTTACAACCCTTACGTCCACTCAGATCAGTGAGATGTCACACTTCACTGCTGTTCCAATTACTTTCCAAGGTAATTCCAACCTTACCGGGTACAAACACACACCCTCGAATGACCAGTCATAAAGGATACACAACATACCAGATATTTACAGTGCACATGCCCTTTTATACACAAGAACCCTAAGGATGCATTACACTTGAATTAATGATATCCCAACTGATTTCCTCCTCAGGCCCACCTACAAACCCCAGACTCCCCTGGGACTCCACTCAGGACAGAGCTGTGTTTATGGGTTGAACGTGTGCCCACACACACCCACACACACACACACACACACACACACACACACACACATTGTCACATTCTGCCCCCACCTTTTATATTCACCATCATCTGCCTGTGACGGCCTGAAATGATGTCATACAACACAAGCTCAAGGTCAACTCAATGTTTGCCTACATTTTAGTACCAATTTCATGTGCTTTTGCTTATCATTCAGTTAGGGGGATGCACTGGCAGTTGGTGTGTGTGTGTGTGTGTGTGTGTGTGTGTGTGTGTGTGTGTGTGTGTGTGTGTGTGTGTGTGTGTGTGTGTGTGTGTGTTCATTTGTAACCCAGCCCCAGTCTTCAAACTCAAACACACTTTAGCTCTCACACCATAAACCATCTGCAGGCTTTATTGATTTGGCAATGAATCAATTAGTGAATTATTTAATTAGCAAAGCATTATGGGTCAGCGCAGAGCTGCTCCCACCCTGCAGTGTTCCTAGGTCTCTTTAAATCATTTTACATGTGGGTGCGAGCCTGTAGTCCTATCTGTGCAGAATGACCATACAAAAGTTTTCTAAACGGAGTGAATTCAGATATGATTCCAGTGGGATGTTGTAAAGTCGCCCAGTAAAGTTTCTGTTGTTACTTGCCAGACGAGGGGGTCCTATTTCTTTAAAGCTTTATGTGTACAGACCCAGAACTTTTGCTGTCACTCAAGTCCAAATTAGTCTTGGCTGCAGCTGAAAGAGAGAGAAATATGGACATTACGTCTACCCTGTTGAGTGGATGAGTTATGACTTGTGTTCGCGATCGAGGCGTCCTTTCCGTCCAGGAGCTTTCTTTGTGCTCATTAATTCATGGGAGTGTTTGGGTTAAAATGCATAATGAGTTCATTAAGGGGGATTGGCGTAATCAGGAAAGGTATTGCCTTAATTACTGGCTCAAGGCCAGACCAATCCGTTCTCTGTGAGATCGGCAACCCACCCTGTCCACAGAGCCCACTAATTTAATTAAGTGTACAAAATGCTACACACTAACGTCGCCCTTGGGGGCAATTATGGCACGAGAGATTGAAAGATCTCCACCGGGGGTATTTTACTTACTGGCAGGAGATTGCCTGTGTCAGTTAGCTGATTGCATTGATTATATTGATTTGTAACAGCTTTTCGGGTAATTTCATCTGCAAAGGTGAGAGCAACACGTTGGCCCAGGGACTTTTTTATTTATTCTTTCTTTATTTAGACCCTGGACTCTTTTGCCAAGTGATTAGATGAAATGGAGCTCCACAATAAGTCTTTTAAAGTGGGAGTTGGGGAGGAAGGATCGATAGTTTTTATTTGCCGTATAAGGTCAGTACAGGTTGGATGTTATGAATTCCTTTAAAGGCATCACAACTCTTTCACCTAAAGTGAAAGTGCTGGATGGTTGTGCTGAAGCAGCAAGAAGTGGCTCAAACCAGCAGCTAGGACGAGATCTTCAGAAGTCAGACAGGCTGGACAGGTCTCGTGTACCTGAGTCATGTCAACCAGCACAGGGAGACAAATTCCTTCATTTCTGCAGTGTTTTTTTTTTTTTTTTCAAGCCCTCTACAAATATAACTATTGAAATATTGACATTTAATATAGATGGGTTATGGCTGGTGAGCAGATCTTGAAGCTCCTGGTTCTTTGTAGTCTTCGTGGTTATATTAGAATTTGCAAAACATTACATAATAACTTGATACATAAAAAACACTGTAGCCAAGATTCAAGTAAATTCCATGTGGCCATCATTCAGGCTCAGTGAGTCAAGGCGGGAACATGAACCTGTATCAGTCCAGCTTCTTCTCTCCTGATACTAATTCCATAACTCATAATGATGCTCAGTCATGTCATAGGTCAAGGTCAAGGGAGAAGTTTGATAGCAGGGAATCATAACATATTTTACATATCTTCTAATAGATAATTATTGTTCAGGAAGGCCTCTTCATGCCTTTAGATTAGTATTTGATATAGTAAACAAGAATGTCATTTCTGTCTATAATGTTTAATTCACACAGAATTCAAACAGAAGCAAATAAATCAAAAGCAGCTTTACTGACCAATACGCATACGAGGGATTGGACTCTGGTTTCTAGCATCCTGAAGTGTATTTATGAGGAACAGTGTGTACTCAGTATACACAAAACATCTTTTACAGCGCATAAGCAGCATTTGGGGAAAGATTGCTGCAAATAAATAAAACTGAAGCAAACTAAGGATGGTGACTGTGCAGCATTTCTCCATTTACTTTGTATTCGGGGCACAGATCCAGATGCCACTTGTGTCTTATTTATTTGCAGCATTTTTTTCCCTGTAAATGTAATGCATTCCCAATTTTGTCTGGATGTTTTCTTCATTTGCTTCAGTTTTTTCTGAATTTGCAACGAGTGGAGGTCTCTCAGCCACTGTGGGAATGCCTCTGAGATGGCTGCTTTTCTGCCAATTAAAGAGAGAAATGCCACCCCACAGATCGGTTTTAATTGCAGGCCTGTAGCCTTTGCTCAGCATAAGGCAAAAGGCAAAAGGAGGCTAATAGTTTGATGAGCAGTTCATCAGAGCTTATTAAGAGGATGGGATGACAAGATAATCCAGAGGTGGTGCGGCCATTAACCGTGGCCAGAGAAGAGCAAATTAGCTGATTAAACAACTTCCCGCCCGGCCAATGCCAAGCAGGCAGGAGGGAGGGGCTTCATGTTGATTGATGGATGACGAGGCGTGGGGAAGTGTTTCTGTCGCTTGCCAGTGGAGTTGTCACTGAATGAGTGAAGTGTCTTCATCAATTTGGAGCCATTACCATGTCAAAAGGAGAGGATGGTGCCTGAAGGAGGGGGACGGAATGGGGGAGGAGAGAAGCAGAGAGGCCATCTGCATACTACAAGCTTATTCATTTTCTCTCTCTCTCACACACACACACACACTCCTCACTCCTCCAGCCCCTCCCCCCACAGGCAGGCCTGTTTACCGTAAGGCTCTTTAATTTTGCTGAAATAGGGCTGTGACAGCTGTGTCATGCTGATGAGAAGGTGTTGAGAAGAGTGGCAGCCTGTCAAATCTCATCTCTCTCTGAGCTCTGATACTCCTGAACCACCTCCTCCTCCACCTCCTCCACTTGTTCTGGCTTCACCTCCTTGTGTCTCAGCACTCCTCCTTCTGAGATGTCAAGCCTTTTCCTCAAATAAACGCAGCAGTCCCAGTCTGTCCAACTGGTATGTGTGTGCGTGTCAGGGAGGGGCATTGATTGACGTCGGAAAAGGACAAAAGTAATAACTGGGAGCTGTTTTTTATTTCACCTGCATTGATTGTTATAGGTCTCTTTATCATCTGACCCGGCTCAATTATGCCAATTGGATAGCACAGTGACACTGTGAGGTTGCGGGGACAGTAAAATGAAACACAGAAAGCGAGAGGCGGATTAAAGCATGTGTCTGCGCACGTGTGTGTGTGTGTTTGAGAAAGGTGGAGTAAAGATGAAGTAGACGAGAGTAGAAATAGCTCAGTGGTGGAATATGCATCACTTAGGATGTATTACTCTGCAGAGAGGAGGACAACGATTTAAATGTTAGTGATGTCATTTCCACCTGTCAGTCATGTCGGGGTGCGATAAATGTGGAGCCATTACATAAATGAGATGTTGACGTGAACCTCTGTATGCATGCATGCACGCAGACTCACGCACCGGTATCTCTTTAGCTGCATGGAAGTGGAATATAAATCCAGCACATGACCTGAATCCATCGTGTTTGCTGTTACAAGAAATGCTTTTGTTTAACGTTTCTTGTCAAATTAATTGGGATTTCCTACAAAACTACACATCTTGATGTTTTGAGTGGAGTCTCAAAGTCTTGTAACGCGTTATCATACCAATGAGTAGTTTTACTCACATATAGTTGACATCCCTCATGCCACCTTAGCTGCTGCTGTTGGATCTATAGCTGATGGAGATTAAAGATAATACCCGGTGCCGGCACCCTTAAAAGTCTTTTTCTTTACATGTGACACTCTTCTGATAGTGTGACAGTGAGGGTTTTCTGAGGAAAAGCAGCGATGGGTACTCCTGTGGTTGTATTGCTTTGTAGTATATCGAAGAAATTATCTGTTTTTCTTCCAAGGCTGTGTTTATTGACTTCTGATCATTTAAGTTCTTCGAACATTTACAGCAATTCAACTTTTTCAGTAAAAGGAGAAACTTGGACAACATGAAATATAAATAAGTAATTACAGGGGTAGAAAAATGAGTACGTAAAAATCAAAAATGAAAGAAAACATAAAAATTGAAAATGTATGTCTCAGAAGCACAACCCAAATGAAAAAACAATCAGCCTATTTTGAGGCGACAGCAGCATAAACCCTTGTCTGATCATCCACATCTGCGCGGTCATGATGTGTCGGAAAGACGAACTGCAAAACATCTCCTATTATTATCTCCTCAATTCTTCAGTTTATTCACAAGATTTAGGTCTTTGATTATCTTTCCATTTAAAGTAAAACAAACACACTAATGATCTACCTTTTTTAGACTGGACTCCTCCCTGTGTCATTGTTGAACATCAGTGATGTGCGAAAGAACTGTGCCTGATGAAGTCATCATTTGACACCACATTTTTGTGTAAACAAACGAAATACTTTGTGTTAATGGAACAATAGCTGTGCTCCAAATCTTACCAAACTCAAAATGGGCTCAGAAACATGACATCCCCATTAGTTAAAAAAATCTAAACGCCTTCAACTGGATGTCTTCTTCTAATTTGTTTATATTTCTGTGCACACTCAAATCCAGATACCTGTGCCCACATGCGGACATGCAAATTCATGTGTAACGTTCACAAACAGTGGACGGAGCCGCTGTGACCGCGCCTCAGCCCGGAACTGTATTAATGATGCCAGCTGCTTTGATGCTGTCAGCCAGACAGATTACCCTGCTCTTAACCCTCTTTTGAACCCAGCGTGCCACACAAAAGCCAGCCGTGAGCCTTCATACCAGCGCAAACACATTAATGCCACTTTATTCGCTGTCATTACTTCACAAGTGAAGGAAGGACGCATTTGCTTTGAGTCAGCATTAAGATCATATGTCACTCATGCTGAAAACAGGCTGGATTAGAGAAGGTCAACAGCTCAGCGAAGGCATACATAGTTGAAAGGAGGAAAGCATCATCATATGTTGATCAGCTCAACGCCCTGGGAAAGCAAATACAGTTACAACAACAAAAACCCAAATCGATTGGTGTGGGGAGAGTGTTACGCAGTTGACCACAATATTCCTGTTTTTTCTTTGATTTTAAATTTAATCTACAGTGGATTTCTATAGATGGATGGCTTAAATTTATGGTTTATTATTTATGTAGACATGTACTGTGAAGCATCATAATCACGACATACACATGTAAACAAGGGTACGGCCTACAGCCATGCTCGGAGCTCTGTCATGCTACAATGCTAACGTCTAGAATGCTAACATGTTGACAATGACCACGCGCTGGTCTTCAGAGGGTATCATGTTTAATGCAATCGTCTTGGTGATTCGCTCAGTAAGGGTCATAAAAGTTGCTGCAATTCATCCTCAGTGGAATGTAAATGTGTGCACAAATTTCATGCTGCTCCATCCAGCAGTTGTTGAGATATTTTACTAAAATCCAAGAATGTCAACCACATGGTGGCGCCAGAGGAAAAGTCAGGGGATCACTAAGGTCTACAGGCTTCATCCTCTGGGGACCACGAATGTCTGTGACAAATAATATAATATAATATAATATAATATAATATAATATAATATAATATAATATAATATAATATAATATAATATTCAGACTAATTCATCATTCATCATAATGATTTTAAATTTAGAAAATCCCTGAATGTAACATACTTTATTTATTTCTGGCCTTCAGATTTTAATTATGTACTATTTGCCTAGAAGATTATGTATAGACTCATACAAAAGTAATCCCTCTCAGTCATCGCTTATGACCCACTTGAAGTGTGTGAGGGTGTATTTATCTGCCCAGCCAGTAACAGCACACAGGTGAGGTTGGGATTTTAGAAGAAGGTAGTGACCAGGTGCCAAATCATAAGCAGTACACATCCAAGAGGAAGCTACAAAAATGGCACAGCAGTAATAATAATAATAATTTGTAATTTTATTGAATTTGAATCAGGAAATTATGAGCTAAACAGTGTATGTATGTTTTCAAGCCAAAGCCAGTGACATTAAAGATTGAGGTATTAACTCCAGTTTGAACAGGAATCTGTTTCATGTGTCTCTTGTGGTGGGAGATGCAGGCAGCAGGGGGGGAGGCCGGGTTGGAAGGTCAGTGTCTCTCCTGCCAGAGGAGGGGAGGCAGTCTGTGTAGGTGGAGGGGGGATTTAATTAGAGCGAGTGCCTGCATCCCCCTCTGGTCTCCTGCTCCGTATTACTACTTGCTGCCAAGGGTTAACTGGCCTGATAAATGGGATCAGTCACACTCGTGCTCTCTCTCTCACACACACACACATACACACACACCTGTGTTGTAGAGAGGGAGTGACTAAGGCCTGTATTATACTAACCAAATTGGTGAAGATACAGATCTTGACAAGCATGTCGCCTACACACGGTTCTGATACGCAGAACTCTGACACACTAACAGAAACATCAAGTTTTGCTGAAGTAGTATTTGTGAGCTGGCCTAAACGACAGCTTATAAAAGTGGTCACAGACAACTTTGCAACCACCTCAAGGCCTTTCAAGAGGTATTATTGTTTGCGCCGCTTTCGCAAAGTCAACAGAATCGCTTTCTGTTTTCTCAGAGTCCATTTCCACTTTGGGAATCAGAGAGCAGAAAGAAGCATGTTCACTGAATCGCACCTGCTGGCAGACAGACTTGCACAGTGAAAGTGAAAGGAACCGCTGTAAACACACACAGTGTCATTATTCTATAGCCATTACCTTGTGCCATCAGCATTTACTTCACAATGATGACTGCAAAAAACTTGTGTATTGCCAGTTTAAGTGTTGGATTGATCAGAAGCGTCTGGCAGCATCACACTGAAAGGGGCTTATGAATTTGAAACCATCATCACATCAGATTTAAGATGATGCACCTGGCTCTGTGTCCAGCTGCCAGCTCTCATAAACACTTTCACTTCCTCTTATTCTTCCACATATTGAGTATTACTGGAAGGTTGGTAGCTGGCACCCCTCTGTTTATCTATCCAGTTTTTAGCCACGCTCGCGTCATGGTTCAAGGCAGCGCTGATTGGTTAATACTGCTGTTAAATTTGACAAAGTAATTCGTAGCGCACAGAGGATGAATTGTAATGACTCATCTAACGCCGACATCAGATCATAGTTATCATTGTCCAATAATTAGTTTTATGACCAAACACCTGACAAGCTAATGATATTCCCACCAGCCTCAGCTGTGCTTTGAGTTTGGTGCTAATTTGCAAATGCTAGCATGCTAGTATTGCAGTAGACTTATATATGCGATCTTTCTTTAATATAACAGAGTCAGATGGCAATGTTTACTTACTGAAATGACTTCAGCTGAGAGTGCTGCATGTCTTTTCGTATATGTTTTTCCTAATGGAAAAACATGTCTTAGGTGTCTTCAGGTTTGTTGACATACATAAAGCTACTTCCTGCAAGTGTATCTCTGTGTGAGCACACCTCAGTGAAGGAAAATATGTTGGTTGATCTACCACCAGTGATCGTTTTTTTGTTTTTTTTTTCGTAAATCTATAGCCTTAATCAAAGCGGAGGCTGTTTCCATTAATAACACAGCGTGTTTGGCCTGATGACAGAACACAATGCACCTAATGGAACAATTTATTTCCATAATGCTGCATTGTCAGGGCAGGCGCACAGCCTCGGGGAGGGCGGACAGAGCAGCAGAGGGAGCCGGTGCAAGAAAGCAGAGAGGACAATGAAGGACATTAAAGACAAATTCTGTCAGTTTCGAAAACATTACTGGGTCTAACCACAGTAATATTTAATGAGGAATTAATGAATGACAGAATGAAGATGAACTGGGATCTTACGTGTTCCATGTTCATATTTCTACCCTCTGAAATCTCACTATAAAATTTTAAAAGGCAGCTGTACAGCAATTAACCCAACCAGCTGCGGACTCTAACTGGAAACCCAACCTTTCGTGACATTTTAACTTCAGACAGATTTCCATACGACAAACACTGACCGGCTTTCATACTGCAGGAGACTTTACTCAGACAGTGTAAGCAACCTGTTGACCCCGTGGTTCACTCGCACAGATGTGCCCTAAATTTTCTCTATATAAGATGATAAATACTCGATTGAACACAGCGGCTTTTAAACCTTTAGCATGAGCAAAGCGTGAAGTGTCACACACTTCCTTCTCTGACAAGTGAAAATTGGGTCATCCTCTGACCAATGAATGAGTTAAAGCACATGAATACAGCAAACATCTCGTGTTGAAGTGGCCTCTAGAGGAGCTTTGTCATCACGATTAAGAGAAAACCAAGCTGACTTGCAGGAGGAAACAGGAAACAATTAGCAGTCTACAGTCAGACATTTTGTTGAACCATCCATCCACCCTGACCTCCACCTCCTGCTGACCTTGTTGCTCTATTAGAACAACACATGACCTCCTCCTTTGCCTCTGATGGACACGACTTCATCACTTGAGCACAAACAAATCTTGTGTTTGGCCTGAAACGGCTGATGTAACTACGACTAGCTCTTGGCTGTGACACAGTGGATGTGTTAATGAGTGACTGAAGTTTTGTGGAGGCCCAGTTTGAGACAGAGCAGGAGACAAATCACTTGGTGGCCACTTCATTATCTCTGCTCCTCAAAATCTCTGACAGAACAGTCAATTACAGAATTGCTTATTTCTCAGTTAGCTCACACTGAACAAGTCCAAGTTCGGCACTTCTGGAACATTTCCTGAAACTCAACACGTCAGTGCACCAAGAGCAAACAGAATATCACAAACAGCGCTAATCTCATAAGCATATTTGAACAAAACCAAATGTCAATAAACATGAGATTTAGCTATGTAAATATGGGAGGTGTAGTTTTTTTTTTTCACCCAGAATTGTTTTGAGATGTGCAAATTTATATAGCACTCTAGACAAAAGTGCTTTACAACACAAAGACAACCAAAGACAATAAGAACCACAAGAGAAAAACAAACATATATAATAACATATATAATATCAAAGAAGGAAGTTAGTTAGAATCCTAAAATGAATATTAAAACAGCGGTGAAAGAAAAAGATAAAGAAAAACATTAAACAAACACCAGGAGACACGGTCCAGCTCGTAGGGGATAGAATATCTGTAATTTAGTGGGGAGTGTGTTACAACAAAATCTTCTAAAGATATAACAGTGTTTACACTAATAAGTTTGGACTAACTGTCCCACTTCTTGAACCCGGCATGCTAGTTACAATACCATTACCCTTTTCTGTGCATCTCAAAGAAAACTGAAACTATATATACAAAAACACTTTATTGGAAACTTTGCACACAACTATGTAAGAAAACTTTCACTGTACTACACAAAAAACTTTGCACAAAAACTTATGTAGAAAGTTTAAAAAAAGAGCTTGAGAGAAACACTCAAACTTCCTTTCTCACCTCCAGACACTGGTCAACCATCCAAAAAGCACTTCTGTCGGAGTATACCGGTGCTTTAAGAGCGAGGAGAAAAAAAACAGTAAAATGTAAAATCGCTGGCTGGATTTAGTTTATTCACGGTAACACTGATATCCTGTGTCTCTGCACCAATCCAAAATAAGCACAGATAAGGTATTTGTGACAGGCTGAGTAAAAATGATTTAGGCTGCCTTAAAGATTGAGCACATGTAGTTTATCAGGAGGAGGGGCAGCTTATTCAAACCAATTAGCACACTGACAGAGAGGTATGAGTTCCCTGACCTCTTTACCCTTGTAGCCATAAATAGAACAAATAAGGAACCGGGAATGAAGAAAAGACAAGCGAATGAAGCAGAGACACTTGTATTTAAAACACTTTCATTGCTCCATCAAAGTCAGTGGTACAGTTGTGCTTAGACAACATTTACTACAGAAGTGCTTGCATTGAAAAAAACTTACAGGACTGCACACTATCAGTTTGAATGGAGATCTGTCTGTTGGTACTGAGGGTATTCTGACCGTTGTGTCACTCCATCAGAGCTCTGTTGCCGAAGTAGCCGGACCGGCCACACTTTGTCACACCTCTGACGACGTTTTGATCAATTGAGAGCCATTAAAATACACCACAATGCTGTGATTTACTTCTGCCATAACTTCATAGATTGACAAATCTTAACAGAGCTCCATTAGTCTATTGACAAAGTCAAGTGACTGATCAATTCATTTAAATTTTTGGAATATTGACTGCATCCTAACAGAAATTACCTGATGGGAGGTGGCACTACTAGCATTACCACAAAGAGATTCATTTGCTTAAAAGATTAGCCTGATTGAATTTGTTTTCTAATCTGCATGGCCCGTCATGCAGCGCTCGCACAGTAACGACTCCATTAACTAACAGACAAATGTAAGATTTGATTTGACAAAATGAAACTTCATTTGTGTGTGTGTGTGTGTGTGTGTGTAGGTGTGTATATCATTAACTCTAAAAGCAATATGTGGGTCATGGTAACGACTGATCTTATCTGCACTGTTTGCTTGTGCTCAAAGTGAAATCTAAACAGCTTAGAGTCTACAGCCGCCTCAGGGCTCTGTGCGACTGTGCTAAGTGCTAAAATCAGCATGCTAACATGCTCACAACACACACCTCCCAGAACAGGTCCTCAATGCAGAACTGAATGCTGGCCAACAAGCACCAGAAGGTCAGAAAAAGCGTTTCAAGAACACCATCAGGATCAACATCAAATCTCAGGTAATCAGCTCCAACTGTGAAGACTTCAGTCAATACGAAACTGCACGGACAAGCAGTTTACATGAAGGAAACACGTTCCATGACGACAATCTCCGACAGGCTGCCAGAGTCAAGCAGCAGCAAAGAAAAGAGGGACCCCACCTAAAAGGCTCTCTGACGTCCCTCTTCCAGCTCCTCACGTCAGAGCCCCCACTGCAAGAAAGTTTGTGGTTCCAGAGTTCCTCTTCAGCCATTTGACGAACCACAACAAAGACCCCTCAGCAGGACAGCACATACGAATTTATCTTTAGAATATATTGACAGATGTGGGAGGCCACATTTCCTGTAGTTAAATCTGCAACTTGCATGGAAACAGCTGATGAGACTCCTCTCAAACAAGGCTCCTGGCCCTGATGGTGTCAGCCCATGTTTTTTGACTTTTCCAGTGTATTTAACACCATTCGTCCAGCTCTACTGGGTGACAAACTGACAGGATAGCGGATAGTGGACTACCTGACTGGCAGACTATGGTATGTGTGCCTGCAACACTGTGTGTCAGACAAAGTGGTCAGCCATCAAACTGTACAACTCCACCCTCTGAATGGCCCTTGGACTTTTTCACTGCCTGTTAGATCACACATATTTATACTGCAGTTCACTGTTGACCAAATTCAATTTACAAAGCACATCCTTCTGTATATACTCTGTTTATTTGTCTATGTGTATACTTATAGTTTCTCAGTATATATATATTGTTTTATATATATATGTATCACCGATTTCCCCTTGGGGATCAATAAAGGAATTCTGATTCTGATTTTGAAACCATATGTGGATGTACAGATAACCTGCAGCCTCACTCTCCATTGGATGCCATGTCCCATGTGACTCTGGGCCACAGTGGTGGACAGACTGACTGTCATCCTCAGAGTTTTGCATGGCTGAGAGATTTTCTCTGCAATATCACCTGTTTAATAGCTGCAGTATTATTAAGCCAAGTGCTGATTGAACTCAATGCCAAATACTGAAAAATGTAGAAAGGGCTTGCTGGACATCAAAAACTGGACCAGCTTAAAACTTCATTCTTTTTATTTAAAAAAGCAAACCTGTCTGTGCCTTGCTTTCACTATCCTTCATTGTTTGCCTGTCCTCCTCCTCTCAGTAACCTTTGGTTAGTGTTAACAGGTAGATTGGGCAACAAGAAGACATTACCTGCTTGCTAATGGCAGTGGATGATTTCCTCACAGCGGAAGGCACAGCAGAAGACATGCTATCATGAGCAACAAGCCTCATCACTAAAGTAGCAATTAGATGCAGATTTAAATGTCATTTTAGCTAGCAATGTATGGCTCACAATGGACCGAAATACACTGTATGTATAACACGGATGGAACTGAGTTGACCTGCAGAAATGGAGAAACAGAGAGAGCAAACAGCAAACTGGCGGAGATCTTCAAAGCACTTGATGGCTCTGAATGTCCTCATAAGTGGCCAGATAATGCATGGTGGAGAGGGGCAGTGAGATAGCAGGGTGAAAGTAATGATGTGTTGTTGTGCCTGATAAGGGGTAATCTCCTATCTTCCCATGTCTATGCACAATGGGGCCCTTGTATGGGTGATAGTAAAACACAGGGCTGTTAGATGGAAGGGCCCATTAAATGATCATAAAACTCACACTGGACTGGATTATGTTGAAAGGAAGCTTTTGTTTCCAGGGTGGAAAAAATAAACAGGTGAGCCGGGAAAAAGATTGGAGAGTCGCAAGGTTGGAATTTCCCGATTTCTATGTAAAGCAGACTCTGAACCTGTGCTGTTTTATTTGTTCTGCCACTGTTGCAGTTTGTCAAATGTGCCACTGACTGATTACCTAACATCATGTGAAAGATGCAAAGCAGCTTCTCAGATCAGGAAGTCTGTGATTAGATTACACAAGAGTTCATTTCCAGCAAATTGCACGTATTTAGATATCTTTACAGAATTTGATCAGGGGTGGCACTGATAAAGTGAAAGCCAGGTAATGTCAGTATCACAACTATCACATATGCAATGTCTATATTGTACTACGCTTACTACACTGTGGATGTTTATTTGAAGCTTCTTGCAGACAGGTCATCGAGTTTTTAAATGACCCCAATTCATCTTAAAAGCAGAAGATTTATCCATACATCTGTGAGTACAAGTACACAATGAAAGTTTTAACACTACTTAATTTTCTTTTTGTTATATCTCCCAAACTATTACTGTGTAACTACAGGTGATCTACTACGAGCAGCCAACTGAAAAACCATTCCAGGCTATAGTACACAAGCAGTTTCATCCCTCTTCTGAGTCTCAATACTTCAGCAGCATCTGTCGGACTTCACAGTTGGAATAAACGTCTCACTGAATGCTGCATGCTGCCATAAACAGCCTATCTGCTTCAGCATTGCTTTGGTTCTTGAAATGAACATATTTTCATTGCTGATGTAGTAGGTCTTCATTGAAAATAAGCAATCAATTTTACAAAAAGAAAATTCAAGTAATGACATGAATTCCAGGCTCGGCAAACAACTGCATGGAGAGCAATGGCTCCTGAAAGTGCTGATACGCACCTGATGAGAGAGGGAGAGGAGTGGGAACGGGCCAAAGCAGCGAAAACAGACAAAAGGAGAGTCACATGCAGCAAGCTAGATGTCATATGGCAAAGCTCAATATTGGTTAATAAATGATGGGGACAAGGTATAGAGCCAGGAAGTAGAAGAAAAACTCTAATAAATTACCTTTATCTTCTTAATGAGACAACATTAATTTTGGTCTCAAGGTCTGGCAGAAAGCGAGCTGATTTATCGTCCGCCTTTAACGTTGTGGGAATTAGTCTAATTACCAGGGGTATAGAGAGCTGATTTTCACTTCACAGAAAGCCCATTGTGCACTCCAATCATTTATCACAGCAGCGCTCTGGACGTCGGACTCCTGGTCTGGTGGGAAAACTGGTGCTGGTCGACAGTGTCACAACAAGCCTGAGGGAAGGAATGTGCACACACGGACAAACAAACATGCACCATCATTGTCCATTTGTAGACTTAATCACTGGCATGTCTTTATGTACAAAGCAAGTCTTGGCTCCTTCCAAATTTATATACCTGAACAATGCTAGAAGTTATCGACTATTTGCAGGACCTGCTTTTGCTATCTGTCCACAGCGTCCACCTCAAAATGGCCAAAGGGCTTTTAGGTATGCTGCTCCTGTGGATTGATGATGAACTGGTCACTTCAGGTGTTTTCCAAAACAGATTGAAGGAGTTGGAGGACGGCAGGTCAGGCTGTAGATGCTTTGACTGAGCTATTTGCCCCCGTCTGATCCAGGACATGATGACCTGGGTCTTCTTTTGTACATGAGGTATTGTGTGTAACTGTTAAATGTTTGATGTGCTGCTGTCAGGACACTGTCACTGTTGTAGAGGAGATTTTTAATCTCAGTGAGGCTTTTCCTGTTGAATCAGGTTTAAGCAGCACATTTGGAAAGTTATCTCACAGTGTATCAGTGAACATGATTCAAAGAATGTCTATCTTTTATGATCTGTTGCATGGTGTTGACCTGTTTTCATATCATCCATGTCTTCAGACTGACAATAGAAGCTCTATTTGCTTTATTTCAGCTCCTGAACTTTCTCATCTGTCAACAGTGTGAAGGGGTTATCAGTAGGTTAAATAAATCAGCAAAGATCAGTGAACCAATGGGAGTCCGGAGAGCATGTGGATTAGTTTTAGGACAGGACAAGCTGTCTCAGAGCTGTGGTAATGATTGAAAAATATGCGTGTAATTGCTGATAAGCTCTTTAATGTCTCAGTAAACTCCTGTTGGCCACTAAGTTTACTGACACATAACTCATTGATAAACTCTGGCTTTGTAGTGCAACGTCAAGGGCGGCCTCTTTGAACCAAATGTCCTGTCATGGTGTGAAGGGTGTGGGCTGCATCTTGAGAGTTCTGTGGAAAGTTCAAGAGGGCATGTGCATGTAAGGACATGAAGAAGGGATAGGAGACAATAAGAATTCAGGTTAGTCAGGTCTGATTCAATGCTAAGAGGCCTTCCACTGAGATCAATGCAATCAGATAATTCAGCTGATGATCTACACCTCTGCTGTTGCTGTTTTTGTTCAGCAACACAGTAAATTGTACTCGGCCCATTGTGATGCACTGTGACCCCGACCTCTGAAAGGTTTTTCCCCAGTGGATCAATATAGGATCACATTGCTATTTTGCAGGAGTGTTGCAGCCATGCTAAAGGACAACCAAAGACCTGCAAATTCTGAGCTAAATGCTAACATCGGCATGCTAATATGATCACAATGACAATGCAATCTCAGTTTAGATCAGTTAGACCAGCAAACTCACTGGGAATCTTATTGCAACTGGGGTACTGCAAGGTGGGGTGCAACTAAGTGGGCAACTGTCCTGTGGCTCCAAAAACCCTGGGTTAATTGTATGTTTGTTAAGTTGCTTAATATGATTGATTGAAATTTTGTTTAGAGATTAACAGCACTGAAGTGTAGTATCATCTATGACAGACTGTGCATTATAGGTCCATTACCTAACTGTATGACCATGGCTTGAAGAGGGGCCCTGTTTCAAAATCCAGCAGCTTCATTATTTTACTGTGTTTTGTGTTAACATTTTGCATTTCCCCCAAATAATGTTGTGTTCAGTCACATTTCCTCTTTAGGGGCCAGAAGAGGCCACAAACTGATGAATCTTTATTCTTTTACTGACTTCCCTACTCACTAACTTGCTTTATCGGTTTTAATTAGGCATATTTAAAGTTGAGCACAATCCTGCAATCATAAAATTTCAGTTTTGTTGGTTGTCAGACCAGAATAACCTTTTTGGGAATTTACAAGCATTTGTAGGAATGTTACTATTCTACACACACTCGCACGCAAACAGCACCATTTGATCTCTTAAAAGAGACCGACAGTGTGCAAAGCGCTGCTCAGGCGAAGGCGCCTGACACTGGAAGCAGGCGCGCACTTTCAGCCACCGATGCAATTTAATTTGTGCGCCTCTGTCAACAGGCCCGGGTGACGGATTTACCCGTGGCCTGGCTATTTAAATTACTTTCAAATCATGGAAGCAGGGAAACGAGGCTTCGCGAGGGGAAGAGGTTGAGAGAAACAGGCAAAAAGCAACAGTGATTTCCCAGAAGCAAATTACCTCTATATCAGCGCCGGAGACAGGCGGTAATCTGCTTGATAGAGAGCCGAGGGTGAGAGACGTACACAAACACTGGTGAAGGAGAGAGAGAGGGGGCGGCCCTGCAGCGCTGCTCCAATTTCCTGGAGGTCAACTGCACGTGCGCGCGCGCACGCACCAGCCAATTACATATCATGAGTGAGGGGTCTCGAGATGATTCTGTTTTACTCATATCTGCAGAATGGATTTCAGTTTCCTGAGACTCACGATTTAGAGCTTTTTGGGTGGCGTGTGGAGCTGCAGGTTGGATTAGGCTGTGAACGTGACAGCTAAACCAAAGATTGAATCATCATAGTCTGATACGGCGGCAACTAACGATGATTTTCATGATCGATTCATTTGATTATTTTCTCGATTAAATATTTTGATGAAAATACTCATCCTAAATTCGCAGAGCTCAAGATGACATCTTGAAATATTCATTTTACTGCCATAAAAAAACAAAGAAAATTAGAAAATATCCCCACTTGAGAGGCTGGAAGCTGTGAATTTGAGCCTTTTTTGCATTAAAAAAAACCCCAATCGTTGAGTTGATTATCAAAATTGTTGACAATTATTTTTATGTTGATCAATTTGTCCTTCAGTTTTTTCAGGTATGTTGTTTAATGCACCTAACAGGCCAACAAATAAACAGCCCCAAATAAAAGATTCAGTATTATTTCCCCACCAGCGTTAGAAAGAGAAGCATTTGCGCTGCATGTACACAAAGTATAAATAAACCCTTTACCTATAAATAAACACCATTGGAAAAATGTGTTGTAATTAAATATCATACAGGCTTTAATTTAGAGGCGTTGATGATGGTCGTGAGGATCTGGCTATAGGCTGTAACTGAGTTTATTTAAAAGAAGAAGAAGAAGTTTCTATGAAATCAATGGATGAAAGGTTGCATTTCCCATAAAATCCATCGTCTTTTACATAAAGTTTAATCCTAAACGTTGAGCATGCAGTGTTGGCGCTGCTTTGTTTGATCCTCAGCATGAAATTGTGAGAATAAAAGCCTCAGATACGAAGAATTGCTTTGATTTACATTTGAACATGCTGCAGCACAGTTAGACGCGTTTTTTAGACTTTATAATAGCCCATTATTAATTTCATTTTGGACAATGACAAAACAAGGAGAGACCACTTTCATTGTGCTGAACTGACAGACATGTTCGAGTCAGACTCCTCTTCAGTCGGCGCATGTCCGCTTAATCAGGTCTTAAAATGACATTAGTTCACCTAAAGCAGAATGCCAATTAACTTGTAGCCTCTTCTGCCAAGTCATTACACATTTATACGGTTTGTGTGCGGTTCTTGATCGTAAACTTTAATGGCATTAGTATGGCCTTAGTATGAGGATGAAGCAATCCATTAATATTAATGATTTAAACATTGGAGTGAACATTATGTTGTTGTTTTTTTTTTTATCACTGAATCAGAGGTATCCAATCACCTTAAGACTGTTGAAAAACAGCCAATATTTGGTGCGAAGGTGTGGAGGATGTTTGCAGCACTGGTAATTAGTTTGGACGATCACAGCGGTGTATATAATTCTTTGTTTATGGTGAGGTATCTGCAATCTGTGGTGAGTATGAGGAGCTGGCAGTAAGATAGATACTGAAAATACAATTGCCTAATCTTCTAATGTACCTCCGCGCTTTGATGCAGTTGAAGGTGTTTGCAGGCGGGACAAGGGTTGGACATTACCTCACTCTGAACGCTTTCAGGGGGGGAGAAACGAGCGAGTAATTAGCTGATTAGAGGCCCGTCACAGCAGCTCAGCCTCCAGCCAATCCCGGCGCACACCGGCCTTGCAGGGGTGGAGAAGGACGGCTGATGGAGTGAGACACACACCTCTGTTGTTTGTCAAGTTAGTGTTAACTACCAGGGCGGGCGTGATGTTGCAGAGTGACAAGTGCGGGTACAATACAAGGAAATAGATGGAGGGGTGCAAATGCAAGCGCCAGTAATGCAGAGTCCGTCAAAAAAGTTTTTCTAAGGAGATAGACCGTTAAGATAGAAGCTGATAATGTGTTAATGCTTGTGCTCACCCGTTCAGCCTGAGCGTTTCCGAGAGGACACGGAGATCGTATGAGTTTGTGACTGGAAGAGGCTTCGCTGTTTGCGCGCTGACGCACTGCACAGGTGCGCACTTGCCAGGCTTGACGCGTTTGTGTTCGTAAGACTCTGCAGTCCTCCCGAGTCGAGCCGTCATGGAGAAATCGAGAAACTTCAGAATTGACGCCCTGCTTGCGGATGAGACCAACCGGGGGAGCCGAGACCTCTCCCCGGGTCTGAGCAGCGACAGTCCCGCGGGCAGCCCGGTCTCCTGCCGCCGTGCGGACACCCCGTCCCCGCGGGCCGCACATCTTCAGACCGGAATAATTCCCAAACCGGGTATCCTAAATCTC
This sequence comes from Chaetodon trifascialis, assembly GCF_039877785.1. Taxonomy (NCBI): domain Eukaryota; kingdom Metazoa; phylum Chordata; class Actinopteri; order Chaetodontiformes; family Chaetodontidae; genus Chaetodon; species Chaetodon trifascialis. The sequence goes on from NC_092056.1 coordinate 8,928,327, forward strand.
CCGCACCCTGGACTCGCTTCAATCCCCGGCATGTATCCTGCACCCATGTACCCATTGTCGGCGTTGGGTGGCCAGCACCCCGCGTTCGCGTACACCGGGTTCACACAGCTAACGCACACATACCCAGAGCACCTGAAGGCGGCTGCCATGGCGGGATCTCTGCCTCTGGAGCACTGGATCCGCGCTGGGATCATGATGCCACGACTGCCAGATTACAGCTGTGAGTAAAATCACACAAGATTAATTAATAGGTCAGAAACATCCAAACTTTTAAACCCACAAGCCAAACAAAGTTACAGAATTGACAAGAGCAAAATTATTGTTCTCAGATTCGTCTAAGACAGACTCAAGTCTGTCAACTATGAATCGTTTTCCTTATCAGTCTTTACAGGAATGGAGAGGAGTTAATGAGGCCAATTGAGTTCTGAAGAACCGCTGAGGAGTCATAAAATCATTGAACACAAACACTGATTGTAAAAGGAAACGGAGTTAAGTTAACTCGACTTAACTCGACTTATGTTCGGTTTTGATTATTTATGATTAGGATTAATATTATTCTTAGTAGTAGTAAAAGCTATTATCAAAAGGAATGCAATAGACCTATATTCATCATTATATGTTAGTAGTTCCGTCTATGTTTTTGCTTATTTATTGTTTTATTTTCATTATAATCTAAGTTATTACATTGATTTACAATTTAAATTACTCGAGATCAGCAGTTCCGCCACAGATGATTTGTCCTTCTATGCTTCAGAGTTTTTAAACAAAAAAATAAAAAAATAATAATTTCGATCAGCCATCCGAGGCAGAAACAGGCAGCTTTCTGTATTTTAGCTGAAGTAGCTTAAATTAATTACGTAGCGAGTATAATTAGAACTTACATCCTCTTGAGTTTCAAAGTTTCACATGCTTTGTGTGATATTTAATTCAAAGAAATGCCCGAGATATTCATATATTTTGCGCCAACAGCCACGCATACCCCGTTTAGTAATCTGGTCTCGTTTTACTGCTTATCTCTGTGTCATATTTTAATTTTGGCCCATTTATTCTTCTATAAACGCCAACCCGATGGAAATTGTCTTTGTGTGATGAAGGAACTATAAACAAACACCTAAAACGTTCTGTAGTTCATCAATAAAATTCCAAAAGCCTTCATTGAATTTTCATTAAGTTAATGGCGTGCCTGTGTTTTTATGGCCTCTGTGCCCGCTTCTGCCATGTCCCCCCGTCAACAATAAACTGGAGTAAAGCTATTATAGTTAATGATGGCCAGAGAGTGCCGGCATATGTGTGTCTGTTCCCACCCACAAAATTACATTGAACTTCCTATGTCCTTGGTATTATATAAATAAGACTACAGTGAGAGTTTATGGCCAAAGACTTGATATTTCAAAATAAGATTCAGCTGAATTATCAAAATAGAAATATTCAGATATTGTGTGTTAAATATAAAAAACACTAAGAACAAAGTGAATCATGAGGCTCTGTATGCTGATATCAAATGAGAAACAAGCTGTCATAAAAGAAGTGGAAACTGCAAAAATAACATATTCTCCATATGAAGTCATAGACTGATATCTTTGCTCTTCCTCCTCTAGCGGGCCCTCAGTCTGGTCTCTTGGGGAAGTGCCGGAGGCCCCGCACCGCCTTCACCAGTCAGCAGCTGCTGGAGCTGGAGAACCAGTTTAAACTCAACAAGTACCTGTCCAGACCCAAACGCTTCGAAGTGGCCACCTCACTCATGCTGACCGAAACACAGGTAAGAGACCAGTCCACTTCAGGAGCCAACAGGCTCTTTTCAAGGCAAAAATCATTCACAGAAACAAAATGAAAGGAGATCACATCGTAACAAACAGAAGACATATTGTTGCTCATCCAAACTGCAGCTACAGGCCAGCCACAGCACGCTCGTCCAATAAAATAGCTGGGTTGTAGGCCTAAAGGTCTTATACCTCAGTAAATAACAGCAGGCACATCTCTTGGATAACTCCTGCAGGCAATGGACCTTTAATTTGTTTAGTTTCATTGTTTATCTTTATTTCATCGGGAAAGCCTAACTAAAATCAAATCTCTTGTCTTCAGCAGTGTCCTGGCTGAGACATGCAGCAACAAATAAGACACAAAATATGCCACAAAATCAGAATAAAACACAAATAAGATGATAAAATCATGAATAACAATTCTAATACAATCACATGAAAGGTTTCATCCTAAAAAAAAGCCCTTTAAAACAACCATGTAACCACTGCCAGAAAAGTTAAATTGAAATCATTCTGGGAAACTTGTATCTGTTTTAAAACTGATTATTTGCTCAACAAATTGAAACTGACATGCGAAAAAGCCCCTAATGCACACATTTAATTAAGAGAAGTCGATGGACGATTTGAGGGCAAACAAGTCCTGCAGGGGTACACATTGCACAGCAGACACATTACTGCATGTCTCCACTTCATTACTGTGGTGATATTTGGCCATCTGTGACTGCTTCAAGAGTCTGTGTTTAAGATTTAAATGATGTTTTGTTTCTAGTTTCAATGTATATTCCTTCAAAATTCTCTCAATATTGATTAATTATAATTACAGTTTATTTGACCATGAATAGTGATGAATTTCACGTTCTTTCAGGCCCAAACCACAAGCCAGATAATTCATATTTTTTTCATTTCTACATTGTTTAAATGTTGCTTTTATTGTTGGATGTGTTGGAGATTTTGCACTTTTCCTTGAGTCAGATTTGCTCATTAGTGTCAATGGGAAATGACAAGTGAATATCAAGGTCTACGGATTTTTTTAAATTCAGCATAAAGGCAAGTCAAGTTTACTTATGTAATCTCAGAGGATTTTAGAAACCTCAGGGAGAGCAACACAGGAGGAAACATTTTAAAAATCAAAACATAGACAGGCAGTTTTTAGAGTGACTTCTCTTCTACAGCTGCAAATGATATGTGTCATAAAAAAATATGAATTTAAATCTGCTCAGACAGACTCTGAATTATATTTCCTGAACGTGACCATCATTTGAACACATTTTATTTGCCATGTCAATGCTCTGAAGGTCAAGATCTGGTTCCAAAATCGGAGGATGAAGTGGAAACGCAGCCGGAAGGCGAAGGAGCAGGCCACCGCCTCGGCCCAGTCTGAGGCACAGCGACTGCGCAGCGGAGGAAAAACGGCCACCGACAAGTCTGATGAGAGCAGACGAGCTGTGAATCCAGACGACAGAGGGATGGATCTTGATTTGGAGGATGGGGAAGAGGAGGAAGAGGAGGAGGAGGATGAAGAGGAGGAAGAAGAGGAGGAAGGCCAGCATGGTTTTCCTGTTGGGATGTCACGATCCACGGACTTCTTGCAGCGGAGCACCGACGTGGGCTACAATCCCCACAGCCCCTTCTCTGATGACGAGCTGGAGGGGGTGCAAGTAGGAGGAGGTGACAGGAAGATCAGGGCAGGACTGTGAAAAGACACCCAGAGACACTGCAGAGACATTCCACTGGGACATGTCTGTTTGTGATCACCGGAGAAGACAGTTTCCCAAACCTAAACATCTTTGTCTGCTCTGTTAATGTGTTCCAATCAGGACATTTGTTGGGATCACTAATTATTCACACAGCCACCAAACACACATATTCTGTATAAACTATCTGTGAATAAAATCATCTCTCAGTACTGTACATTTCGTAGCATGTCAAAAAAAAAAAAGGTGCTCATTTTCTCCCTAAATTATCTGTTTTCAAGGGTATCTGCCAATCATCTTCTGGTCACCTTGTCTTTGCTCCATCCACAGACTGCCAGAGCTCCACCCAGTGAACACACACCACTACATGAAAGATGTGAAGTAAGACAATTGAACTGTGGTGCGTTCAGACAGCGTGAGAATGTACAGTATTTGCAGACTCCACTGCATCACAAAGACCGCAAAGTCAAATTTAAGAAAATACCTTGCGGAACATCCCCTGTATTCTATTTACTTTTGTGCATTCATTGTGTATAACAATGTTTTTTTTGTTCTTGATGATGTTTATTAATTTGTTCTTGTCACTTACATGTAGATGAACTTAATTTATTTGAACGATTGCAAAGATAAATCACACGTGTATTTATCTGAAACTTGTTTGTGGTGTAACTGTGAAATAAAAAAAGATTCAGCAAAAAGACATTAAAAAAGAGCTAAAAAATGAATGAATTTTTGATCAATGCTCAATAAAAAAATTCCATCAAATGTTAATAAATACATAAGAGCAGTCACAAAGGACAGCCAGTGATGAGACATTAGATAAATGTCAACTGTCCTCAAGGTCAAACTGACCTCTTTTTTTTTGTAACAATTTGACTGAGGTTTCCTGCTCTTCTTGAGATGTTCCTGTTTTTTAAGATGAAAGAGGAAAAACACGACTAAACCTCTACACGCAGCCGTGAGTTAAATACTAACATCAACATGCTCACAATGACAGTGCTAACATGCTGATGTGTAGCAGGTACAATGTTTACTATGTCCACCACCTTAGTTTAGTGTGTTAGCATGCTAACATTTCCATTTCAATTAGCGATAAACACAAAATCATTGTCATTTGGTTTACAGGTATTTGGTCATAAACCAGAGAAGAAGACATTGTTGTCTGATGGAGCTAAACGGAAAGCCAGGGGATCACCAATGAGATTACAATTCATCCTGAAGGTGTAATATCATGACAGTCCATCCAGTAGCTGCAATTTCAGTCAGAACCACAAACCAGCTGGTGGTGCTAGAGGGGAACTGAGGGGATCACCAATGTCAGTAGGATTCATCTTTTGGGGAACATGAATATCGAACAAAATTTCCTGGCAATCCATCCAATAGCTGTTCAGATATTTTAGTCTGGACCAAAAAGTAGTGCATGGAGTGACAGCAAAAGTGAGTTAGAAAAACCACAGAGGTCCATGTTTTCATTAACAGTCCAACATTCAGTTCAACTTTACTGTCATTATACTAAAACACGGGTATAATTAAAAGCTTTAACGTTGGTCTCTCAGTCACGGTACAACATATATGACAAACAATAAATACAATAATGCAACATAACAATGCGAGACTCCAGTAAACAACTGTAGAATTGCTTTGTGCCTAGTGAGGAACTGTGGAAGGATGTATGAGGTAGCTTTTAGTATACCAGCTGGGAGCCAGTAAGGTGCAGTAAACTCAAGGTGACAGAGTGCAGTGCAGTGTTAAGTACTACGTCAGTGGCTAGTAAGTAACTAATAGGTGGTACGTGCAGTAGTAACATAATGGGGATAAAAAAAACTTTTTGTTTTCACCTCCTCCTTCATCTCCTTCAGCTCCTTCCTGTTCGTCGACAGCCACCACGCTGCATCCGCTGGCAAAGTACAGCCAAAGTATTTCTCAGCTCACAGTCCTAATTTATTACAAAAGCTCTCAGATATTAATTACTCGGCGGGGTTTACTGATAGCCAAATAATTAAGTTAATGAAGAGGAAGTAAAGCAATCAAAAGCCTGATGGTGATGTCACACAGGCCCATTTTAATTTCCAAGAGCAACAGCATGATGAGTGTGTGGAAGTGCGATGGGGCGTTTTTATTAGGCGGCCGTGTAAGGGTTGTGATTAAAGAGCAGATTGGAGGACATGCAGTATGGTGTCATTAACCCCTTCTCAGACCACAGTCACATGTTTATATAGTGATTAAATGAATTCTTAACTGGCTGGACAGATAGTGGCTGTACGGTGATTGGAAGTGCTGCTTTGAAACACCGAGGTTTTAGTGGAGACTTTGTTTTGGTTACAGGCAAAAGACTGAATCGTGTCTTCTGCTCAAAACCTCAAACAGGAAACTGATAAGACTCGCAAGGTTATCATGTATGAAATGTATATTTGTCAGACATGTTTTTCCAAAAAAAAAAAAAATCAGCAATCATCTATGAAATTATTCACTTTGTCATCAAACATCTGTGAAGAAGAAATTAATTGGGTCTCTGCCACAGTAGCAGGCCTAATGCCCAGATTTCATTGAGGATGTATTTCACAATAAGAACGCAGATTAAAAGCATCATATTTCACAGATTTATTGTGATTTAGGTTTCTCTGATGGGTTGCATATGGTCCTGGTTGTCCCTCTGACATTAACAGCCACCAAACCAAGACTAACAAGCCAATGTACTTTTTAAAAAATATATGTGGATGAAAGTAGTTTGATGTGCTGTCATTCGAATTTAACATGCAGTGAAGTTTATATGCAAAATCATCCACTTACATTCATGATTACATGTGTAGCACTAACGTTTCTTTAGTATTTGAGTTTCTGTCTTGTTTTCTCAGGTTTAATCAACATTATACAGCTCAAAAGCAGATTAATACAAAGACATGTCAACTCAGTTTTATTTGTGTAGCCCAAAATCACACAATTGCACACAAAATATTTACTCTATTGCATTTATTTTAACAGCATGCTACCAAATACACCATAGTGTTTATTTGGATAAGGTCACAAATTTTGCTAGCTGGGATTATTGGTGTCAGCTATCAAAGTGTGTGACCTGTCAAATTCTGTGAGGAATCAACAATATGAAAAAGACCAAATGTTGTCATGCGGTGTTGGTGCTACACACCTACATTCCTTGTTTCTGTGTTATCACACACAATTTCTGCTCAATAACTATCAAATTATGTGGAGTACTTTCAGTAGCAATACAGCTGAAATTCCCAGTCACCCTCCATTATAGGCTAAAAAAGGAAGTAACCTGCAGGTAGAGCAACAGAGAAATGAAGATCCACACAATAACAAGTGCTCTGGAGTCAGTTTTTGCATTTTAGGAGCTAAACATGCAGTGATTCATATGACAGCACAGCTTTCACCAATCTGTCACCCACTGATAATTCATCTGAAGCTGGAAACTCATGCAGCAGCATCAAATAACCTGTTCAATTCACCAAATTAACGCTACACGTTGAACTTGAAAGGAGTTTTCACTGAACTTTTCTCCACTTGATTTAATGGGGGAGAACAGAATACATAACAAGCCGGCAGGCCGAGCCTCTATCAAACTGCAGCTTTTAATTTGGCTGATGAAAAATCATGCGAATCAATAGGAGCTCATTTAGTTGTGTGACTTGTCAGCTGCATGACAAATGCCATTTGGCCCGCTTTATGACACAGGCCCCTCTGACACAGTACAAAAATCACAGCTAATTGATAAGGCAGTGGAGCAATATATGGAGGTCATTGATTCCGTTTCTCTTCTAATTTAATCTGAATACACCAGTCATGTTGATTAAAAATTCCCTGCGTAAATTACAGTTACTGCTGATAATGCTGTCAGTTTTCTCCCCAGCCAGCCTGACCAAAGTGCTGACGGCCTTCCCACCTCTGTCTTTTTTGAACCAATAATGCATAGTGAGCCTGTGTCTTTCTATAAAACTGTTTCACTGTCTATTGAATCACTCAAGTCCCCCCTGAGATGGCAGCTCGGCCCTCAAACACAGCGCAGTTACCAGAAACTCCCATTTTCATAGTTAGACAAATAAATCGGCCTCTTTTTGCTTTGTTGGACCATAAATCAGAGACCCCTTAAATATTTACACCCTGTAGTTTAATCAATCAGCAGAATGTCGGGCTCATTACGTAAATATGAACAGATTGTGCGATCTTTTAACGTAATCACACGTATTGGTGCAGGTTTCCCGGGGCCCTGTCCTGTCACTTAACTAATGGGCGAGTCAGAAAGTGAGTGACGGGCCCCAATAAATTCACATCTGTCCGACTTAAAACGCTGTTCTAAAGCACGAAAAAGGCGCCGTTTTTTGGCCAATAAAGTTTATTGAAAAGGCGTGGCCGAGCAGGGAACGCATTCACGAGCGCCATTTATTGGAGCAGGAGACGTACGTTACAGGTGTTTTACCAATCAGGTGGACGTCGCGGCGTTCGCGGCCCAACGTGAAGGGGATGTAACCTTCAGTTCTGCTGATCAGCAGAAAGACGCAACTTGGATCAAATAAAAAAAAACGCTGTAGTTTTATTGTAGGTTCAATCAGGTGGATCTGAAAATAAAATGAACGCACAAAAATCATGAGCTGGATGGAGAAGCGACGTGTGTTAAAATGAAAGAAAAAATATGAATCGGAAGCTCTTTGGTAGTGATAAATAAGAGCACCTCAGAGCAGATTTTCAGGCAGTCGTTTAATAATAAAACATGCACAAAGCAGAGTCATTACTGGTAAAACATTGAGTCTCAATATCAGAAATAGAAGCTGGGCAGTGACTCAAAAGGTCAGACGCAGCTCTGCACATAAATTATTTAAGTTTCCAAGTTAAGACGCAGATGATGTGTGGAGAAACGACGTGGATTTAAATTATAAATCTGGAGTCACCAGTAACACTCTGGGATGAGGAGACACATGTTCCAACAAGGCCCGTGTCTGCCCTCTTGTGGCAAAATAAAAGACTTCATTTTTAGCAGAGATTGAAGACAAAGAAAGAAAAATACGACAAATTTGATTATTGTGCAAGATATACCGCAGTAAGGGTAACAAACCGAAGATTTGTCCACATGTATCCTCAAACAGTTTTTAGCTGCTTGTTTACTTTTATGAGGCTTTCCTAAGTATGAATGACCAACAAATTTGTTTATTGGTGGAAAAAATGTAGGTGCAAAAGATAAGTCATAGTTCCAATTTTAGACATCTACAGTTGGGTTTTAACTAATAATATTTATATAGTAATATTGTTGTCCATGTATAATTTTTGTTTTATCAAAAGATAATTGACATAAATTCACTTTCACAAATTTCACTTTTTGACTCATACACAGTATGTGTGTGAGAGAGAGAAACAGTCTCCACGAAACTCAGTGGTTCATTCTTAAAAGTCAGAATGTAATTAGAGATATTGTAAAGTTTTAACTAGCCATAGTTTAATTGCGCAAATATGATGTTTATATTCTAATAAAACGGCTTGTCTGCTCCGCATCCTTCTTCTTCGTCTTCTTCTCCTCCTCCTCCTCCTTCTTCTTCTTCTTCTTCTTCTCCTCCCTTTTCTTCTTCTTCTTCTTCTTCTTCTTCTTCTTCTTCTTCTTCTTCCTTATCTTCTTCTTCTTCTTCTTCTTCTTCTTCTTCTTCTTCTTCTTCTTCTTCTTCTTCTTCTTCTTCTTCTTCCAACCGTTATTGTTATTGTCTCGCTAGACGACCTTCATCTTTTAGCACGTACTTTCTAATATTTCCGCTCTTTTTGCGGATGAATATGCGCATTTCCTGCGCCGTATGGCTCTTTGAGGTGCGCTTGTGTGCCAAGGGCGGGCCGATTCAGCAGGGCGGGCCTTTATAGTTTTGAAGCACATGATGTCTCAATGAAAAGCTTGTACATTTTGTGTCAATCTACGCAACCTTTCCCTGCAGTGTCAGCTAATCAAACGGAGGGAAGACTGAGCAGAAACCCACTCGACATCCAGACAGACTGCAGACTGACACTGTGACTGTGAACATGGCCTCCTCAGAGCTCGGTAAAAGTTTTTCGGATTGAATTAATTCGCTGTCGTCACTATAAAAGTTTTGCTCTGCCACACGCAGCATGCTAGCTCCGGCTAACATTAGCCAACGTGGTCGGCGGTGTGTCGCTAAAGCAGACCTTTACGGCTCTTTTCTCTGCGCTAAAAATGAGTGAATCGGTTTGTTAAGTCCTCTCTTGATCTGTCCTTGCAGCACTTTTGAGTGTGTCAGACAAAACTGGACTGGTGGACTTCGCCAAAAAGCTGGTGGATGTGGGGCTGTCCCTGGTCGCCTCAGGTGGCACAGCCAAAGCCCTGCGTAGTGCCGGGCTGGCTGTGAGGTGAGTGCTGAAGTGGGCCTTAAAATCAAAATAAATTCAGTACACTTGTTTGTTTGCCCCCATAATTTTCTAAATGCAGTAGCCACCTGCAGCTGGCCTTCTCTAACCCGTCAGTCTCTGCTGTGTGTCAGGGACGTGTCTGAGCTGACTGGACATCCGGAGATGCTGGGAGGCAGAGTGAAGACCCTGCATCCCGCCGTCCATGGAGGCATCCTGGCCAGGAAAACCCCCACTGACACTGCAGACATGGAGAAGTTGGGCTACAGCCTGGTCAGGTGAGAGAAGCTCCAAAAACTGCTGGAAAATACTAAAACATTCATGCACAGAAATCTTTATGTATAAACAGGCTCAGCTGCATAGTAACACCACATGATGGTGGATATTTCTGCTCATTTACAGTAGAGATAGAAATAATCACTGCAGCGAGCATGCATGAGTTGTCCCATTAGGAAGCACATGTAGTTGATTTGGCAGCTGGTTAATTGGAAAACTGCTGTCCCTGCTGTACGCTCGTCTTGTGACCCTCATTTGTTCAGGACAATGTGACTAGATCAGAGGTGTCACGGTGTTGTCGATATCTGATAAAGAAGGGTCTTAGTTCACTTTTGGCAGAAAGGTCAATTTGTTTGTGTGTCCTCAACTCTTCATTGAAGGGGAGCGTTTTTCTCTTTGTGAGGTGGAGGTTGAATGGGTCATCTGATTAGGATGGGAGAATAAGTTTGAAGCCTTTACTGTAGGTGACAATATAAGAAAATAAAAAAACTACACAAACGACAATGTTGAACATGTTGGTTAAATGATGGAATACTAAAAGTGAGATGTGTGTTTGGAACAAGTCCAGAAATAATTAATTAATCATTAGCTAAGCAGCAGGAATTAACTATCAACAGCTCTGATGGCCAATTTATTCACTGAAGTTATTTCTAAATGAAAAAATGCCAAACATATGCTGGTTTTAGCTTTTCAGATGTGAGAGTTTGCTCTTTTTCTCTGTTTTATAACACTATATGTTGACTGTCTTTGGGACAGTTGGTTGAGCAAAAGCAGCATGAGAGGATGTCAGGTGTGATCAGTATTTTCACTATTTGTAGATCATTTAGAAAATATTCTTAATTGATAGATAATCAGCAGTTGTTTTTTTTTTTTTTAATGAAACCATAGCAGCCAGATTGTGGGACAGAAAATCCTGCAGTTTATTCCACCTAAAAGGCTAAAAAGAGATGAAAGCAAACTGTTAAATTCATTGCAGACAGAGAGAAGCTTTGTTTTTTACCCAACCTTCAGGAATGATCTGTGAATGGATTTAACTGCCTAAATTTGAGCACATGAGGATCTGTGTGCTCGATGCACCACGTGTTTACGTGATCCTTGTGATCGCCCAAATGATGAATGAATGTCAGGCCTGAAAGTTCACAGTACTTTTTGTACACTGGTATCACGTGATACAAATTAGAAAGGACATCCTAAATGGTGGTCTTGTAGTCTATGACATATATGTTGTGTTTTTACCTCATGGAGAGTCTGATATTTATTCTGTTGTTGCTCTTTTTAAGAGTGGTGGTGTGCAACCTCTACCCGTTTGTGAAGACTATCTCCAACCCGAGTGTTACAGTGGAAGATGCTGTGGAGCAGATAGATATTGGTGAGTTGTGCAGATGAGATTGTGTCCATGTCGTTTCAGAATATTAAAGATGGATTTGGAAACGGTGGAGAAACCAGTGTAAGATAGATTTTTGAATATCTGACATGCGTCCCTCCAAAGCCACTCCCCCACAACGCTGAACACGCACTGACTGACCGCTGCTTGAGGACGAGGCCACGAGAGATTAGGGAGGGAAGTAGTGATGAGAAAACTGGTTCTTTTATTCAACACATCAATACACAGGCTTGTTAAATGCTACAATCACATAAACACAAGCGAAATAGCCACTGTGATCGTAGCTTTCAGTCAGAAGCGGCCCGTCAGTCACTGCTTTGTGCTGCTGGACAAGAGGCTGTCAGCTCAGTGGGTGTGCACTAGAGGACAACACGTCATCGCTAACTGTGTCCCACTACTTCATGTCTCCTTCACATCCTAACATGATCACAATGAACATAAACAACAAACATGGCTGTCGTCAGTACTCAAAGCTGTCAAGCTAGCATGACTGAAAACATTCTCTACATTTTCTGTCTTTCTTCCAGGTGGGGTCACTCTGTTGAGAGCCGCGGCCAAGAATCACGCTCGGGTCACCATAGTGTGCGATCCCGCCGACTATTCGCTGGTTTCAAAGGAGATGGAAAGTTCAGGAGACAAAGATACAACACTGGAAACACGCAAGACTCTGGCTCTCAAAGTAACATGACGCTTTTTTCTAATTTTTCCAACCGTTTTAACTTGTGTGAATGGAATTTGTGACTTCTGTGACTATTACAGAAAAACATTAGAGCGCTAATAGTACCGCACACTTTCTGGAGCGTATTCATGCACATGAATGACAAGTTTCCCTCAGACCTGACGCCTGACTGTCAGATATGTGGAGGTCTTGGACAGATTATTTCCTGATTTGCTCTGTCTGAACTGAAGATTTTAGATTTGGAAGTATTCAAACTGTGTGCTATCGGCCCTCCTTGATTGTCTAGTTACACCCACCCCGTCCCCGTTCAGACCTGTTCCAGTCTAATCTCAACTCTGAGCAGTTTGGAGTAAGATGTTATTTGTGCCTTTGGCTTTTTTAATGAGTGAGCAGGCCTCAGTATTTAAGTAGTGGTTGCAGAATAGTAACCACATGCTATTAAATGCTTAGGAAACATAAGATAAGACCTGGAGGTTTCTGAGGCAGTGGTTTAGTGCACATAATGAATACGTTGATCATATCACTGTTTGGGTATTTCTCCTTTATGTCCATAAAACTGTGTTTTTCTCAGGACTGTTTTAAACCTGCTGCTGTCCTCCCTTGCTCTTTCTGTTCTGTTTGCCTTGCATTGACCCCCTCCTCCAAACAAAGTCCAGCGTGGCCTTTTATCACAAGCGCTGACATGTCTGATAAGGTCACAGTTTAACATTTGACAACCTGTGAACCTTCATCTTGCTGTCCAACTGAACTGATTGTGGAGTTAAATGGATCCATCAAAGCTCTTGGATGATGCCTCTTCATGTAATGCAGATGAAGTCTTCATAACGTGATCTCGACCTTTTACTTGGTTCCTAATTGTTCATCGATAAGTTGTTGCATCATTTGCGGTTGACACAGTTGCAATTTCGTTGTGCTTGTACAATGAGTTCTTGAATCTTGTAAATGCTTTGAGGTTCAGAACTCTGGCTTTGGTACTCATTAGATGATGATGTTGATGTTGTTTTTATGTATTTTCTCTCACCTGAGTGTGTTCTGTGTTCTTCAGGCCTTCACACACACAGCACAGTACGATGAGGCCATATCGGACTACTTTCGTGGACAGTACAGCCGTGGCGTTTCCCAGCTGCCTCTGCGGTATGGCATGAACCCTCACCAAGCACCCGCCCAGCTCTACACCCTGCGCCCAGCCCTCCCCCTCAAAGGTAGAGCCATCACACAACTGTCCCAACAGACCTAAATGTGTCAGCGTTAGCTTTGTGAATGCTAGTTGTTGTAGTTTTGACATTTTGGGAAACATGCTTTTTAGCTTACTGTTGGAGAGTTAAGTTAGGTTACAAGATCTGCCTGCCAGCATTTCTAAAGGGCTGAACATCATCTGGAGTTTAGAGGCATAAAAATCACAATTATTAACTTACAGAGGCTTATGTGGTGGGTTATTTCTTTTGCCAGGCACAGTAATCCTCTTGCCTTTTAACTACCCAAAGCCAAGAAATAGTCCTCCACATTACTGCCCGTAAAGCAGCAATTTGCCCTTTTTGAACTTTGGTTTTTGTATGAACTAAAGAAACTATTTAACTTAACTTAACTTAATTAGGGAACTTTAGAGGTGCTTGGTAGGTGGGTTTTGTCTGGGAAATAAAAAGTCAGACAAGCTGTTTTCTCATTTTCAGTCTTTATTTAACAGACAAATATAAGAGTAGTATTGATTTTCTCATCTAAGTCTTTGCTTGAAAGCAAATAAGTGGATGTTAACAGTGATTGCACCTAAAGAAGTACAACGTCAACAAAGTTTAGATGGGAGATAAAACAGCACAGGTTTTGGCTGTAGTGCCTTGTTGATATCCCTGTCACCCTGAAATGACCACATTAGAGAACAGCTGAAGAAGGAAATAAAGCCCTGTGTGAGATAGAAGGTGCTTCTTTTGACAGGAGGAGCTGGAGATAAGAGGAAAAACTACAAATGGTTTATCTCTGAATTCCATTCATTTTGATTTTCGCTTCTGTTCCTGTTGCTGCCTCTTCTCAGTGGTCAACGGTTCCCCTGGCTTTATCAACCTGTGTGACGCTCTGAACGCCTGGCAGCTGGTCAGAGAGTTGAAGAGCGCCCTCGGTATGGCTGCTGCCACGTCCTTCAAACACGTCAGCCCTGCTGGTAAGATGGAAAAAGGCGTGCAGACACTCTTAACCAGGGCCTTCAGTCTGAAAATGACTCGTTTCACATTCCTTTTGAAGGAGCTGCAGTAGGAGTTCCTCTGACTGAGGAGGAAGCCAAAGTGTGCATGGTGCACGACATGCTGAAGGATCTCACCCCGCTGGCCACAGCCTACGCCAGGGCAAGAGGTCAGAAACGATGAATTATATATTAAAACACGTGAAGTATGTATTTTGTGAATTGCATTGACTCCCTCTCCATCCGCAGGTTCAGACAGGATGTCTTCTTTTGGAGACTTCATTGCTGTGTCGGATGTGTGCGACGTGGCCACCGCCAAGATTATATCAAGAGAGGTAAAACTGTGTGCCAGAGAACAAATACTGATGAAAAATGTGCTTTGTCTTGTTTTTGCTGCAATGTTTTGCTGAACCATGACTCAATTTAATTGCTCTCAGGTGTCAGATGGTATCATTGCTCCTGGTTATGACGAGGAGGCGCTGAAGATCCTCTCCAAAAAGAAGAACGGCAACTACTGTGTGCTCCAGGTGAGAGGTTTCTATCACTCATACCCTTTGTATTCAAGTAAGGATGATTGCATCAGACTTGAGTTCGGTTTTGGGATTCTCATTAACAATGTGTGTCCCAGATGGATCCAGACTATGAGCCTGATGAGGCCGAGGTGAGAGTGTTGTTTGGTCTCTACCTTAAACAAAAGAGGAACGGCGGGCTGATCGATAAGGAATTCTTCAGAAACGTCGTTTCTAAGGGCGCTGTGAGTATTCACTTTCATGTCCTGCTTTGTCACTCAAAATAATTTCATTATTGGCAAAAAAATATATAGAGAGTTCACATTTGGCTGTTTCTGTGTCCACAAGCTGTCCGAGGAAGCTGTGCGTGACCTCACTGTGGCCACCATCGCGGTCAAGTACACTCAGTCCAACTCTGTCTGCTACGCTAAAGACGGACAGGTAAGAGCAGGCAGGTAGAGGGAGAAAGGAGTCTGGATGAGCCAGGAGATTTTCTGACGGTTTCCCTCTTGACAGGTCATTGGTATTGGCGCGGGTCAGCAGTCTCGCATCCACTGCACAAGACTGGCAGGTGACAAAGCTGACAACTGGTGGCTGAGACACCACCCTCGTGTCCTCAACATGAAGTTTCGCGCCGGTGTGAAGCGAGCGGAGATGGCCAATGCAGTTGACCAGTATGTGAGCAACACCATTGGAGAGGTAAGGGGCTAACAATGGGCAGCTGGCACTTTTAAGAGGAAACAGCAGTTGTGCTGTCTGTACAGGCGGGGGTGCACATAGCGTGCGTGACAAAAATTAGGACTGTGAAACGTCCGCATACCGTGTGCATGAGATTGATGACATTGTGTCTGTGTCCAGCAATGAATTTTTAGCTTCTTTGCAGCAACATCCATATTTGAGGCGTTGTAGTCCACCACAAGCTCACTAATTTTGCTGATTTTTGAGCTGCTCAGCTGATTGTTGCTGATTGTTGTTTGTATTGAGTATTGTGAGTATTTGCTATTTTCCATTCATGGTCACTGGCAGATTTAAATGTGTATAGACAGATACAGGAATTAATGGGAAATGTAAACACAGATTGCACAGGTTGGTGGCTGTGCTGTTGACTATCGATAAATACTTGACTGTAGTGTTGGATTGTGTTTTGCCTTAATGTTTGTGTGCTATACTCTGTGGCACAATGCACAAAAGCTCATTGTTGACAGTGAATAATGTTTTAAACACATGTAATTATGCTTTGTTAACAGCAACAATGCACAAACTAAAACTTTTGTAAATAGAATCAGAAAGTTTCTCTTTTGATAAGCAGCATTCACAGTCCTGAAAGCTTTGCAGAGGGAGAACAAAACCAGGCGCAATGAGACATTCTGAGCACAGAAAAGATTTATTGCGAGCACTAAAATTGCGTCATTTAGAGGAATTATCATGCAAAGAATGTCATTTGAGCAACATTTATTTTGTCCCTTTGCCACAGTGCCACATAGCCACCGTGCGCTAGCAGAACATCATCTTTGTTTATCATATAAACTTATTCGGGTAGTAGTAAGTGGGTAGTCAGGTAGTGTAATGTCATTCATGCCAGTGGCTGGTCATTCCAAACAGCTACAGTAAGCTGGCTTGGGCTACAGTACACAGAGTCCACCTGTCTGCTCTGTGATGTCAAAATGTGCCAAATGAATAAAAAGCCCCACGTTGTGTGTTGACAGGGCCCAGACTTGGCAGTTTGGAAGTCCATGTATGAAGAGGTGCCTGAGCTTCTGTCAGAGACTGAAAAGAAGACCTGGATCAGCTCCCTGCAGGCCGTGGCTGTCAGCTCTGACGCCTTCTTCCCCTTCAGAGATAACATAGATCGTGCCAAACGGGTAAATGTAACACACCTTTCAAAAGCATTCGGTCATACTGCACGCATGTTAAGAAACTGCATGAGAATGGCCTTCACACACCGGCTGAAATCCTTTCGCACACAGAAATGTCACTATTGCTTTGGAACCTCTATTAACTTTTTACACTGATGTTCTGATGAGCTTTACTAACGTCTCTGCCCTTTGTGCGTGTGCGTCTGCAGAGTGGCGTTGCGTACATCGCAGCTCCAGCGGGCTCTGCTGCTGACGAGGTTGTGATTAATGCCTGTAACGAGCAGGACATCACCCTGGTGCACACCAACCTGCGGCTCTTCCACCACTGAGCACCTCAACACTTTCCCAGGTGTTCTTTAAACTCCACTCGCTGTTTAGCATTATGAGGAAGTCCAACTCTTTTTCTGACATTACTGATACTCACAACATTCCTACCGTCGTCATGCCGAAGCTTAGACGACACAAATGCACTGTTTCGTTACACATTAACTGCATTCCTGACTTGTGATCGTAACATCAGAGCGAGATACAGTAACTGTTGATGCTTATTGTAGGTCAGACACATTTCAGAGTGAAATAAACAGTTAATGACAGTTTGTGAGCATTTGGTCTGTTTTTTAGCCTCGTTAGCAGCGTGGCTCTCAGAGGATGAAGCTATGTTTAGTGCTGTTTAGCAAAAGTTAGCTTGCTTGCATGCTGAACTAAGATGAACATTATACTTGCTAAGCATCAGTATGTTAGCATTGTCATCGTGAGCATGTTAGCATACTGATATTAGCATCTAGCTCAAAGCATTTCTGTGCCTAAGCTCAGCCTCATGGAGCCGCTAGAATGACGAATAACGGTCTTGTTAACGACTTTGATGATACAATTTAAACTGTAGCATATTGAAATCAAGCGAATTGGTTTTGTAACCTCATTCTCCTTGAGATTTCTTACTGATCTCCTTTAATCCCATCCACTACATACCTTTATCTCATCTATTTAGTCTTTCAGGGGCCTTTTGTGCCTTTTTGAGAGTGGACATTAGAGATGGAAATAAAGGGAGAGCCCCTCAACTGCCAGAGCACCTCATCGATTAAGTCCTCTGCAAGCACTGTTGTATGTAATGCAAGACTACAGCACAATCTTAATCTTATTTACAAACAAGGAATAAACGTCACATTGTGGTTAGGTTTCAGGACCTCTCCAGCTTTATTAAAATAAGGGATTTCTTTTTGTCAAAGGTAGAAACAACTTTGGCACGGACAACAAAGTACAAAAATAGAACAGTTCAAATTCTCACATCCCAGTTCACACATTCACACGCTGAGATTAAAGGGATAAATTAGTAAAAAGACATTAGAGTTCAGAATGTGTCAATCACACAGTGCGACCCCTCAGGAACAAGAAGGGCTACAGAAAAGAGAAGCACATTTTCATGGACAAACATTTGTTAATGACTACATTGACATTCTTTAACACAGTGCTTGCTTT
This sequence comes from Chaetodon trifascialis, assembly GCF_039877785.1. Lineage (NCBI taxonomy): Eukaryota > Metazoa > Chordata > Actinopteri > Chaetodontiformes > Chaetodontidae > Chaetodon > Chaetodon trifascialis. Next base: position 8,946,485 of record NC_092056.1, read on the forward strand.
CTGACAGTTTCTGCCCTTTGATTAGGAAATGTTTCTCAATATTTAAATGGACGACAAATGCCGGTTTGACAAGAGGAAATCTGACAAGTCTAACTTCCACTGAAGCTCGCACAACTGCACAACTACGGTATGTGGAGGGAATGTTACACCAAAAAAACGTTCATGACTTTTTCCAGTAGAGCAAGAATTTAGAGACTTGATAGTCGACAGTGAAAAGACTGGCTTTAGAGGAGGATCACTGTGATCAGGCAGCAGGGCACCTTATGCTTAAACTCCTTTAACTAAACATGTCAGAAAGTGATAAGGCAGTTAGTTCAGTCGCAGACAGCATGGCTTCTACAGGGTGGGGCAGTGCAGCGATTGGACGGTGAGGGAGCGAAGCAGGTGTCAGGTGACCGATCGTTTACTCCCGGGGGTTTTGAGGAACGTGTGCGTCTGCCAGCAGGTCGGGTCGGAGGCACTCAATGGGGCAATGAATATTCTGGAGGAAGATTTGAAGAGGTGAGATCACACCAAAGTACAAACAAGTCTGTATTTCACTCTTCAAGCTACGCTTATTCATTGATATATTCAAACTTTCTATGACCGCTTAATCTTGGGACCAGAAAATGCTGAAAAAACCATGTAGCACAAGACAATATTCTAAATTATTTTACATTGGTTCTGCTCACCAATTTGCGTAGCGTGTTGTCTCCGTATCGAACAGGCTGCAGCAGACTGGCATCGACATCAGCGCCCGGTCTGCGGCAGTTCTCGCATCGCCAGCCCTGATGAAACAGACACAAGTGTTCATTAAAATGCTTCATGTATCTAAGAATGACCACGAGGTAACATATGGTTCACACTGAACATCAGACCCAAAGTCAGGGAGGGTGATGTGTCGTACCTGCTGTCCTCCAAAGCATGTGCAGGTGCAGATAGCTCCCAGGTACTCCTTCTGCCACTGGTTTCCCACCTGGTAGGTTTTGCCATCATCGTAGCACACTGAATCATCTGTGTGGGCAAATACATGCATTAATTCACAAGCTATTCCTTTATGTCTTTTTTTGAAACAATCAGAGAACATCTCTTTGGGTTTTAGGAGGCCTTACGTGGTTCACACTTGAATTCTCCTTTGCCATTTCCCAAGCAAGTGCAGCTCATCAAGTGACCGTTTTCTGCACGGCGGTCCCACTTCTCTCCAATGCGGTAGTTGTTGCCACTGTCATGGCACCACTCTTAATGATGGACAAAACAAAAGAGACGCCAAGTTAAATATATTCAAATTCCAGATATGTCTTACATAGCCCAGGAAAAATGACTTACTTGATGAGTCGCATCTGAAGTGGCCGCTGCCCAGGCCCAGACACTTGCACCACAGCTTGAACCCTGTCTCGGACATCCGCTCCCATTCACCACCAACATCATGGTAGGTTGCAGTGAAGGCATCATAACATGAGTCCTTGGTGGAGGGCACTCCCTCTGGGACTGAAGGAAAATGGGTGGGGAGAAAAATGTATGTAAGCCGACGAGTTTCGGCTTGGTCAACTCCTGCCCTCTTTTGAATTAACTTTTTTTCAGCTGTGATGTTTCTGATTTTCTCTGCCACTGAGGTAAACAAAGGCCATGTCCGCTACTGAGAATTTACAGTATCTGTTGAACCATAAGGTCTGGTTTGAGACACAGATGGAGTGAAAAGCTCCTTTATTTCACACGTCAGCAGGGAGTTCAGAAAAAGAGGTACCCAACAAATGAGGGTCTGAGCTGCCTCAGATGCTATTCTTCTGCACACAGGGGCCTCAAGTTAGCTATCAGGACTTGCTTTACACTAAATTTTGACTAAATCCAGTCTCATTTAGACACAGTAGTTGCTGAAGGACGCTTACTTGTGTTTCCAGCAGTGACGACCTGCTCCAGAATCTTGTGTTTGAGCGCCCCCAACAGAGCCTCCACGATCACATTATAGTTCGCTCCTGGGGTGAGTCCTATCAGGGTGGCAGTGGTGGCTGTGCCTGGCAGGCTGACCTGAGGAGGAAGAGAAAGAAAAGGTTTGTCCACGTGAAATTAGAGGTTTCATATGACTGATGAATATGGACTGGGCTGGAAGCCATGGCCCTCATCTCGTACCTGGAACATCTTCTCATTTACGTGTGTGAGAGGATAGCAGGACACCAGGTAGGCGTTGCTCTGCCTGTATGGCTTCCAGGAGATGGAGGTCTGAGTCTGGGCCTCCTGTGGCACTCCTGTCTCGTTATCATACCTGGAGCCGACGGGCGCATTCAGCTTCAGGATGGGCAGTCTGCGGCCCTCTGCATCAGGAAGGGGCAAAAAGACCAGGGGCTCACGAACTTGCCCATAGGGTGACTGTGGGCTGCCACTGTCTCCATTGTTGTTGTTGTTGTACTCAGTGTACTGGACATGCTGACCACTTTGCCCATCATGGCCACCGTTGCCCACTACCTGGACTCGGTTGTCCAAGTCAGTTTCAGGCACATCCAGCCTGTCACCAACACCTCCAGCGCGAGGGGGGAGAGGCAGAGGAAGCAAGGAGTCCGGTTCTGGGCGGGAGAGACGGGGTTAGGGAAGCAAGCAGGTTAGACGAGGGGGAAAGGCAGAGCTGCAGTAACATATCTCAGCCATCAGGGGGCAGATAAGCAGCATTGCTGGGGTACTACTTCATAGCAAAGTGTGTCTCAATAGAGTATTACAAACACACGATATTTTGAATGACATTTCTGGAGGCATTCAAAATAAAAGGGAGGATTATTGTTATTGAGCCTAACGCTGATTCACTGCACAGTTTATATCAAGGCCAAACATTTGGTTCAGCTGAGCAGATTAAAGCTGCCATTCAAAACCTGACATTTAAGAGGACCCATAACTTATCTGAATTTTGCATAATTTTTATCACCTGTACCATCACATTTATCACTGTACACAGCAGAAGTTTCAAAATACTCACGGGTCCTGATTTTGCCCACCAGAGGTGTGCTCCTCTGTGTGTTCTGGATGGCAATGATCTTGATGATGTACTCAGTGGCTGGTCTCAGGCCTGATGAGAGGGATGATTAGTAGTATTCATTATTTTGGTGACAGATACAAGACAAATATAAAATGAACCAGTTGACAAGTGCATACCGGATATGGTGGCATAGTTTTGGCCGGCGTGGGGTCGTGGGGTGAGCTCTCGTGGTGCTCCTCCCGACTCCTCGTAGGTGATGTAGTATCCTGTGATGTGTGTGGCAGGTGGCTGCCAGGTGAAGGAGATGGCAGTGGGGGTAATAGATGTGAAGCGGAGGTTGGTGGGAGACTGGACCACTGGTTCAGCTATGAAGAAAAGTATCATGTTAAGTCATATGATTGCACAGCTCCTTCTGGAGCCACAGAAAGATGTATACAACATGTCACCGATGCAGTAACACCCCCAAAGCCTGTAAACAGGATTTGATGTGTAAAATCAGTGAAGTTCCCCCTTTAAGAGCAACAGAGTTCTACATTGTGTGTCCATATTTTGAAAGAGTGTGCATCCACTGTGTATGAGTGCATTTTGAAGTGCTGTGCACCTTATTCTTCCTCTTTGTCTCTTTACATTGCTTGTATTGACACTGTACTGCACATACATTATGTAATGATAGAAATAAGACACCATCAAGTAGATTAAAATCAGCGTTTCTGCATATGGAAAAAAGAAGTAAATATAAGTTCACATTTTGAAGCCCGAAATACGTTCACAGTGGAGACACAGATTTGCAAAGTACCTGTTTGAATCATGAGGCTAAATGGGGCGCTCTTTGTGTTGCCATTCAGAGTATACAGGCTAACAGAGTACGTGGTGCCTGGCTGCAGACCTTAGAACAACAAAGATAACAAAAGCACATTGTTAAGACTGAAACATGAAAATCACACTCGTGTAAACCGTTTCCACCATTGTAAAGGTCTGTATAGCAGGACGGTGTGGTGTACCTGTGAGGGTGTAAGTGCTTGT